>NC_081394.1:16114365-17314365 GCF_030684315.1 Stegostoma tigrinum
TTCTCACACTCTCTCACTCTCACACTCTCACACTCTCTCACACTCTCTCACACCCTCACCCTTTATCTCTCTCTCTCTCTCTCACACACACACACACACACTCACCCACCCTCTCACCCACTCTCTCATATACCCACACTCTGTCTCACATACACATACCCTCTCTCTCTCTCACTCACCCTCAGTCTGTCTCTCACACACAGTCACACTCTCTCTCTCGTGCACACACAATCACGTTCTGTCTCTCTTGCACACACAGTCATGTGCTGTCTCTCTTGCGCGCACGCTCGCTCTTTCTCTCTCGCGCGCGCACGCTCGCTCTTTCTCTCTCGCGCGCGCACGCTCGCTCTTTCTCTCTCGCGCGCGCACGCTCGCTCTTTCTCTCTCGCGCGCGCACGCTCGCTCTTTCTCTCTCTCGCGCGCACGCTCGCTCTTTCTCTCTCCCGCACGCGCACGCTCGCTCCTCTCTCTCTCGCGCGCACACTCGATCCTTCTCTCTCTCTCGCACACACATTCAATCCTTCTCTCTCTCGCACGCACACTTGCGCTCTCTGTCTGTTTCTCTCTCTGTCTTCCTCTCTCTCTCTGTCTCTCACTCACATGAACACACATACTGGCACAGTGCCAAATGGGCAAGGAGGGGGGCTGTAGATTGGCTGGCAGCATGCTGAGGAGGGTGCAGGACAGAGGCTCTTAGTGGTGTGGGGGCAGTCCACAAGCCTTGATCTTTGAAGGTTGAGAGAGTGGCCCCCAGGGAGTGGGCTTTGTGCTCCCTGAACAGAGAGATCAAATACAGAAACAGGAGCGTCTGCGGAATGTTCACAATGCTTCGCTGGGGCTACAGTTGCTCTATCACACCCAGATCTGGACATTACACTTCAGGGACAGTGTGAAACCCTGTTAGAACAATTGGAATGATACAGCATAGGAGGGACCATTCGGCCTATCTTGTCCATACTAACCCAAAGACACGCAGCAGCCTTTTCTAATCCCAACTCCCTCTATGCAGCCCATAGCCCTGCAGCTTACAATGCTTACGGTGCAGATTCTGTTCCTGTTTAAAAGAGTTCAGAGTGTCTGACTCCACTGGCAACTCGGGCAGCAAATTACAGTCACCTACCACCCTCTGTGTAAAAACATTATTCCTCTCATATCCTCTCATCCTTTTGTCACTCAGTCTGAATCTAAGGCCCCTGGGTTTTGAACTTTTTTTGCCAAGGTACACAGGTTCCTCTACCTGTACCCCTCACAATGTTGTACCCCTCAGTCATGTCACCCCCCCCCCCCTCGACCCTCCACCTCAACATTCCCTATTCCAAGAAGAACAACTCCTACCTCTCCAATCACAGCTACAGTTCTCCAGGCCTGGTAACATTCTAGTTAAAAAAAACTGCGGATGCTGTGAATCAGGAACAAGAACAGAAGTTACTGGAAAAACTCATCAGGGCTGGCAGCATCTGTGAAGGAAAAACCAGCGTTAACGTTTCAGGTCTGGTGACCCTTCCGCAGGACTCAAACATTCTAGTCAATGTCCTCTGCACTGCCTCCAGAGCGAGGACATCCTTCCTGTAATGAGGTGACCGGAGCTGTGCTCAGCCATTCCTACTGGACCCTTTATCCAGCCTCATCATTATATCTCTACTCTTTCTTTTAAACCTTTATTCATTCACAGAATGAGAGCATCACTGGCCAGGCAGCATTTATTGCCCAGAGGGCAGTTCAGAGTCAACCATATTGCTGTTAGTCTGGAGTCACGTGTAGGCCAGACCAGGTAAGGATGGCAGTTTCCATCCCTGAAGGACATTAGTGAAACAGATGGGTTTTTCCCCAACAATGGGTTCACGGTCATTATTAGGTTCTTAATTCCAGATATTTTATGGAATTCAAATTCCACCATCTCCTCTGGCAGGTTTCGAACGTGGGTCCCAGAGCATTATCCGGGTCTCTGGATTAACAGTCCGGCGATAATACCATGAGGCCACATCCCTTCCCTGGTGAAGGAGCACATTTTTTTCCCCTTACACATCATTTTGTTAAGGACCAGACCAACACCCCTTAAAATGTTTTAAGTAGATAGCCTAGACCGTAACATACTTTAAAGGCAAGCGCTCGGTGTGTTGTTCAAAATTCACTGTTTGCCCTCCCTAAACACCTTACCTCACACTTATCAGAGTTGAACTCCATCTGCCACTTTCCATTTAGCTCCTTCTCCCCATCTATATCGTTTCGAAGCTTGTAGCTCTCCTCTGCTCTATCTACAACACGGCCAATTCTTGTGTCGTCTGCAAACTTCCCAACTGCTCACCACCAGCCCCGCTCCACCCCACCCCACCCCACGTTTAATATGCAAAGCAGGCAGCAACCTAAAACCCTGCAGAACACCACTTTTAAACAGCTTAGCATTCACAAGGGCATTCATCGACTGTTACCCCTTGTTTCCTGTTACTAAGCCAACTTTCCAGTTGGACACATTATTACACTGTATCCCATGGGCTTTTACTGCTTTGAACAGCCTGCCATGTGTGGAACTGTGTCAAATGCCTGACCAAAATCCACAATGACTGCTCTACCCTTATCAATTGTCCTTATCGCTTCCTCAAACAATTCAGTCACATTTGTAAAGGCATGACCTTTCCTTAACGAAGGCATGCTGGTTATTCCTGATTTAGATTTCCAATTCTCTCTGGATTGATCCAAACTATTGGCCCAACACTGCACTGACTGGCCTCCGATCTTTGGCAATAATGAGGTGTAGAGCTGGATGGACACAGCAGGCCAAGCAGCACCAGAGGAGCAGGAAGGCTGATGTTTCGGGCCTAAACCCTTCTTCAGAATGTCTAATTTCTGGAAAATTAGGGAACTGACAGGGAATCGGTCACAGCTTGTCATTACAAGGTGAGGCCTTAAAGTCTGGGTTTCAGATTCAGGAGGAGGTTTGATCCAGGGTGGATTAGTATGGACTGACAGGGCAGAATGGCCTGCCCATTGCTGGGCTGGCGTAGCCTGAGGACTGTCTCTGTCTCTTGTGTAGGTCTGCCTGACCCTAACAGCTAAGCGAATGGCCCGTAAGAACTGCCTGGTGAAGAACCTGGAAGCTGTCGAGACCCTGGGATCGACCTCTACAATCTGCTCCGATAAGACAGGCACCCTGACCCAGAACCGAATGACTGTGGCTCACATGTGGTTCGATAACCAGATCCATGAGGCTGACACCACTGAGGACCAATCTGGTATGGACTTCCCGGGCTCCCCTCACTCTGTCTTCAACCCACACCCTTGCCCATGCTTGGCCCTCACTCTTGCTCTCATCCCTCACCCTCAACCCTCACCCTCACATTGTGCTCACTCAGTGAGTGTGTTTGTGGAATGAGGAAAGATTCAATGAGGTTCTTACTCCCTCACACTGTCTCTTCCCCCCCCAACCCTTCTCCCCCAACTGCGCTCCCCCCTTCTCTATCTCACTCAATTTGTCTCTGCCTCTCCCCCCTACCTCTGCCTCGTTCCTTCTCACCTCTGTCTCATTCCCCACCTCCGTCTGTCTTGCACACCCACCCCTCTCTGTTTGTCCCCGCAGAGCGCCACCCCCACCTCTTCCCCTGTCCCGATCCCTCTCTGACTGAGTTGTTGATGATGTTACATGAGTTTCTTTCGCATCCCCAGGTGCCTCCTTTGATAAGAGTTCCATTACCTGGGCATCCTTGTCTCGAATCGCTGCTCTTTGTAACCGCGCCACCTTCAAAGCTGGTCAGGAAAACATCCCAATCCTCAAGGTAGGTGACAGTGAGTCGTACAGGCTGACAGGGGGAATGGGCACTACCAGCTGGGTCATACTGCCCTGCAGGTGTGTGTGTGTGAGAAAGAGAGGTGAGAGACACCGCTCGTGTGTGTGTGTGTGTATGTGTGTGTGTGCCTGTGTGTGTGTCTGTGTGTGAGTGAGAGAGAGTGTGACAGCGCCCCCTGCGGTCTGGTGAAGGGAGGCAGACAGTTGTTCCCCTTGTGATCAGTGTGTGGAGTGTGTATTTAGAGCTGGACACTGAGCTGACCGCCCTCTCTCTCCCTATCCCTCACAGCGAGATGTCGCCGGTGATGCCTCCGAGTCTGCCCTGCTGAAATGTATCGAACTCTCCTCAGGTTCTGTGAAAGCGACGAGGGACAAGAACAAGAAAATTAACGAGATCCCATTTAATTCAACCAACAAGTACCAGGTGAGGTGATCGTCGTAACCCAGCTGCTTAGGCTACACTCTGGGTGAGAGCATCAAGCATAGGAGCGTCTGTTTGTGGCTCTGCAGACGGCTGAAGGGGCCAGTTAAGGCTCGCAGATTGTACTGCAGTGTGGATAATGGTTGCTGGAGATAGTGGTGGATGAGATAAAGAGGTGTGGAGCTGGAGGGACACAGCAGGCCAGGCAGAATCAGAGGAGCAGGAAAGTTGATGTTTCGGGTCGGGGCCATTCTTCAGAAATGGTGGTCCTGACCCGAAATGTCAACTTTCCTGCTTCTCTGATGCTGCCTGGCCTGCTGTGTCCCTCCAGCTCCACACTGTGTTATCTCTGACTCCAGCATCTGCAGTTCTTACTGTTTCTGAGTGATGGATAGGCCTTCCCAAAGTTCTGCCTCTCCTTATGCAAGAATTGCTTCTGTCCAGAAGTGTGGCTGACATCATTCCCATGAAGTAGATGAAGTTTCTCCAGTGGTTCCAGTGCGTAGCCATGTCCTCCCAGGTGCATAGCCATTTCGTCCCAGGCGTTGACATAGATACAGAATTTCCTGATCGAAGCATTTCTATTGACTGCCCAAGGGCCTGCTGACCTTCCTTCAGTATATGACCCATTTTGGGAGGCATGAGTTCGCCATTTGGGTGGCGTGGCCAGTTCATCAAATGTTGCTGCTGCATTCTGGCGGTAATGTTAGCCCCCCCAAGACACTGGTGTTACTGCGCTTGTCTTCCCAAGTGATCTGCACAGTTTTCCATTGGGATCTCTGCTGGCGGTGTTCCAGTGCTTTAATGTGTATGCTGTAGCTCGGCCATGTTTCAGCTCCATGTGGCTTTGGAGACCAGAGCTTAGCCTCGGCCTAGTCGGGCATGGGCGTCAAACACCCTTCTTCCGAGTCGGGTTCAGACATAGCTCAGACAGTGTTGTATTTCTGCATCAGTGTTGGCCTTGGAGGAGAGAAGGCTGCCAAGGTATGGAAGTGATTCAAGGGGATGGTTGTAGGAGGCTGGAAGGACTGTTAGCTGGTGGTTGATGAAGCACTAGAGCCTCTTTCTTTTAATGTTAAAGATGAGGCCTAGAACCAAAACAATCCAAGATGCACTAGATTTGCCGCAGAGTATGCTGTGTTGGTGTTGTTGTTAGCGCATTGACGCTCCAGCTGGACATGGCGTAGGCTTTGGCCTTGAACCTATTTAATGTTGAACAGCCTGCCGTCCAGACAATTTGAATTCCCTTGGTCAGGTTTTAGCCAGTGAAATGAAGGATGGCGGCAATGAGCTTGGCAAACAGGCTGGGTGCGATGACACAGGCCTGTCTCCACGGTGAGAGGCTCAGGCTCTGATCCACTGTTGCCAAGCAACGTCGCAGACATGTCGTCATGCAGCAGCCTCAACATTATGACAGTATCCGCCAGGCAGCCTGGTGGTTAACTGTGTCAAAGGCCTTAGTTAGGCAGATGAAAGCCGTGAAAAATGGTTGTTTCTGTTCTTGAAGTTTTTCTTGACGTTGATGTGCTGTGAAGATCGTGTCTGGATGAGTGGAAGCCACACGGTGATTCAGGGAGTATTTCCTCACATAATGGCAGCAGTCCAACCAACAGTTGACAGAAGGGAGATGCCTCAATAACTCCGACAGTTGCCCTGTTTGTACATGGTCACAATCAGAGCATCCCTGAACTCTGAAGGAAATTCTTCTATTGAGCCAAATCTTCAAGAACAAAGCTGTATATGTTCACAGAGCTGTGGGCCATCCTCCTTCAGCAACATCAGGACCAGCTCCCTTGTTGTTCCTTAGGGTCCTTCTGGCATCTTGGACTTTGGTTGCACTGGGAAGTTCTCCCATGTCACCTTGCGTGGATCTCTGGGAGATTCAGTTAGTGATTTCCAAGTTAGCGTTGGTTTTACGGTTGAGGAGTTCTTGGGCAAGCTCTCCCCAGTCAGGGTTTATTACCTTGTTGCCTTTGAGCAGTTTTTAATCTGTCTTTAGAGCACAGGGGGTTTAGACCTTGGTAACTTAGACCATATACCCACTTGGTGGCACTGAAGAAGTCTCGTGTCACTGGCATCTGCCAATTGCTGGAGTTTGAAAGCCTTATCTGCTCACCATTTGAATTTTCCCTCCCTTATTCTCTTTTGGACATTAGCTCTGGAATAGACCCTTCCTTTGGCCTTGTAGTTGACATCATTCTGCCAATCACAGAAGACCATTCTATTCTTGGTGATGGACTGTTTGGTTTCTATGTCATTCTCATCAAGCCAGTCCTGATGGTTTCTGGGCTTGGTGTTATTGCAGGGACTGAGAATGGTTGGTTCAAGCAGATTCCAGTGCCCTCTGACCTCTGGGTATTTCAGAGGTAGGTGTTTTTGTTTTACCAAGTGAGACCTGCCCATGTTGTGTAGTGACTGTGTCACCTTGATGTTGAATCTGGGCTTGTTCTGAACCCTGCTGTTCCTATGGAGCCCGATGGTCATTGAGGAACAGAGGAGATGGTATTCATGTCCTGACAGTCCCTGGAGCGAACAGTGACACAAACAGTGAGATGCTATTGTTGCACAGAACCATAGAAAACAAGTTCAGGAGTAGGCCTTTCAGCCCCTCAACACTGTACCACCATAGAATACAATCACGGCTGATCATGCAATCTCAGTTTCCCATTCCTGCCCTCTCCCCATACTCCTTGACCCCTTTAGCCATAAGAACCATGTCCAGCTCCATCTTGAATATATCTAAGGAATTGGCCCCAACAGCTTCCTGTGGGAGAAAATTCCACAAGTTTACAACTTGCTGAGTGAGGACATTCCTCCTCATCTCAGTCCTGAATGGCTTACACCTTATTCTTAGACTGTGACCCTCTAGTTCTGAACTTCCCCAACACCAGCAACATTCTTCCGGTATCTATGATAACAAAGCGAGAGCTGGATGAACACTGCGGACCTAGCAGCATCAGAGGAGCAGGAAAGCTGACGTTTCGGGCCTAGACCCTTCTTCCTGGTCCTCTGGTACTGCTTGGCCTGCTGTGTTCATCCAGCTTTCGCTTTGTTATCTCAGATTCTCCAGCATCTGCAGTTCCTACTGTCTCTCCCCATGTTTATCCTGTCCAGTCCCATCAGGATTATACATATTGCTATGAAATCCCCACTTGTTCTCCTAAGTTGCAGTAAGTATAAACCCAGTCAATCCAGTCTTTCCTCATATGTCAGTCCTACCATCCCGGGAATCAGTCTGGTGAACCACTGCTGGACTCCCTCAATAGCAAGAGGGTTCTTCCTCAGACTAGGAGATTAGAATTACACTCAGTACTCAAGGTATGGACTCACCCAGACCCTGTATAACTGCAGCGAAACATCCTTACTCCGATACTCAAATCCTGTCACTACGAACGAGATGCCATTAGCTTGGCTCGCATCCTGCTGCACCCGCATGCCAACCTTCAGCGACTATTCCACCATAACACCCAGGTCTTGTTGCGCCTCGCCCTTTCCTAAACTGCCTCCATTGAAGCAATAATCTGCCTTCCTGGTTTTGCCACCAAAGTTTGAATGTGGGGGCCTCCAACATGCCTTTGAACTTGTTTTTCTGATGGAAGGTGGTGTGTGTGATGGATAGGCTGTACTCTGTGTGCTTTGTAAGTAGAACGCCATTGGATTTAGAGTTGCCAATACCGTCCCTTACCATAATGCTGTTCCAAATGTTGTGGCCTGGCATTGAAGGCTCCAAAAAGAATGATCTTGTCCTCCTGGGTGATGCTTGGCAACCGTCTTTCAGGGTTGGCATAGAAAGTCTCCTTTCGGGTCAGGGGTCGGGGCATGAGCTCTGACGATTGCAGCCATCTTGTGGTTGATGAGCAGCGGGTCATGAGCTGGTCATTGATCCACACGGGAAGTTCAGAGAGGCAACTGATGACCTGGTTCTTAATTTTGAAGCTATGACCCTCGTTGACAACCTCCCTGCTTCTGTCTTATCTACTCCCTTCATAATTTTATATGTTACATAAGATTCCCCTTCATTCTTGTAAATTCCAATGAGTACAGTTACAGTCTACTCAATCTGTCCTCATAAGACCTAACTCTCTCAGCTCTGAACCTCCTCTGTACCTCTGATGCGAATCCAATGCAGTGAATTCTGGGCCTATCAGTAACGTTCCCTTTTCCAGAAACCCCTTACCCTCCTTTAGTCGCCGGGATGGTGTTTAAAAACAGGGAAGTTATGCTGTAGCTGTACAGTGTGCTGGTGAGGCTACACCTGGAGTACTGTGTATGGTTTTGGTCCCCTTACTTGAGAAAGGATGTACTGGGTATTGGAGGGGGAGCAGAGGAGGTTCAGAGCTGAGAGAGTTATGAGAGTTGTGCCTTATGAGGAGAGATTGAGAGATGGAGCTGAGTTCACGAAAAGATCAGCCATGATCTTATTGAATGGTGGAGCAGGCTCAATGGGCCAGGTGGCCTAGTTCTGCTTCTGGTTCCTTATTCCGGAGTGCATGGGGGTGATCCCTCTGGATGCAGTAATCCAGTCAGGAGTTTGTGATGCTCTAGTTTAAGTTCAGCTGCTGTTTTCCTCCAGGCTTAAAGTGGCTTTTACTGCAGAGAACAGAGAGACCTGGTGGAGAGCCGAAGGATTCTCCGTGTCTTGTTCACAGGCCCAGACTCGTCAGCTACCTGAGAACCAATCACCTAACTGTTGGTAGGCAGAAGACCTTTCTCATTGGTAATTGGTCACCAGTCCATAAACCTCAGCTTCTTGCTGCCAGCTAATGCTCTAATAGTACACAGTCCTTTGGCTCCAGTTTGTCTGCAAACTACACTTCAACTCCCTGCAGCTCTGTGAATGATACAAATTAACCAATGAGGGTCAGGGCCATGTGTTGATCCGTAAACGGGCCTCGTATTGTTTATGTAACAGTTCTTTGTCCATTTCCGTCCACAATTAAAAATAGGGAAAAAGAACAAGGCACCATCTTCATAGCTGCAGAGATGTCACTGTTGGTGAATGAGGTAACGGAGACATTCAGCAGTGTTTATGGAGAATGATAGGAATTGCTTGAGGTATATTGTGCAGATGTATTGAAGGGGGTGGATTGGATAAGGGACTGGGAAAGGCATGAGCGATAAGTTGATGGGATTTAGTTGGGAGGAAAATCGAGGGTGGAGTGCTCGCAGTCAAAGTGCTGTGTGGCACCCAGTACATTCAGAGATAATCTCACAGCAGCTGTCTCTCTTTTACTTTCACAGCTCTCGATCCACGAGACCGAAGACCCGAATGATAAGCGCTACCTGCTGGTGATGAAGGGAGCCCCTGAGAGAATCCTTGATCGATGCTCAACCATCATGTTACAGGGAAAGGAGCAGCCACTGGATGAGGAGATGAAGGAGGCTTTCCAGAACGCGTACATGGAGCTGGGCGGCTTGGGGGAGCGGGTCCTGGGTGAGTACAGGAGGGGATCTCCCTCAGTGATGATCCTCCAGTGGGATTACAGCAATTCTGCTGGAAGCCAGTGATTGGACCGTGTGTTTGCAGAGTCATTGGGCTCTATGACCATCTGTACACTGAATGACTGATGCTTCTCTCCTCCCTCTTCAGGATTTTGCCATTTCTACCTGCCCGAGGAACAGTTTCCCAAGGGATTCGCATTCGACACGGACGATGTGAACTTTCCCACTGAGAACCTCTGCTTCATCGGCCTCATGTCCATGATCGACCCACCCAGGGCAGCTGTACCTGACGCTGTGGGCAAATGCAGGAGTGCTGGCATCAAGGTACCCAGTTGGTGTGAGAGAGAGAGCGCGTCAGCACCTTCAGTGGCGGGGGTTGGGGGGCCGGGGAAGGAGAGGACGAGGGAGTGAGTCAGCACCTTCAGGAGAGAGAGAGAGTGTGTGTGTGTGAGAGAGAGAGAGAGAGAGAGGGGATGACGGAGCAAGAAACAGAGAAAGTCAGCACCTGTGAGGGGTGGAGCGGGGGGAAGAGAGAGAGAGAGTGTTAGCACCTTCAGGAGAGAGAGGGAGCGAGGGAGAAGGAGCGAATCAACACCTTGAGGAGAGAGAGAGGGAGGGTCAGCACTTTCAGGGGAGAGTGGCGACAAAGAGACAGATAAAGAGAAAGAGATGACCTTCAGGGAGAGCAACAAAGTGAGAGGAGAGATGGAGAAACAGGTAAGAGAAGGAGAAAGAGTGTGCGACAGAGTGAGAAGCTTCAGGAAAGAGAGTCAGCACTTTGGGAGAAAGAGAGAGAAAGAATCAGGACCTTCAGGGGAGAGAAGCAGACAAGAGGGAGAGAGAGGGAGGGACAGTGAGAGAGTGAAACAGTGTGTGTGAGGACAGGGAGTCAGCACCTTTGGGGATGTGTGAAGGGCAGAAAAATGGGCCTCCTGCCCTCGGGAGGTGGGTCTGGGTGTATCTCAGAAAGTGGTTTGATTCCAAAGCCTATAGCTAATGGAGCCTTTCCCACAGGTTATCATGGTGACTGGAGACCACCCAATCACAGCCAAGGCCATTGCCAAGGGAGTGGGCATCATATCAGAAGGCAATGAGACAGTGGAGGATATTGCGGCTCGATTAAACATCCCAGTCAGTCAGGTCAACCCGAGGTGAGAGACTCAGGGAGGGCAGCACGGGAACACAATGACCCCACGGCTCAGTGAACCATTTCATACACTCCCTCAGCACTGACCCTCCGACAGTGCGGCACTCCCTCAACACTGACCCTCCGACAGTACGGTGCTCCCTCAGTACTGACCCTCCGACAGTGCGGCAGTCCCTCAGCACTGACCCTCTGACAGTGCATCACTCCCTCAACACTGACCCTCTGACAGTGCGGCACTCCCTCAGCACTGACCCTCCGACAGTGTCTGCGCCCTCAGCACTGACACTCTGACAGTGCCCGCTCCCTCAGCACTGACCCTCCGACAGTGTCTGCGCCCTCAGCACTGACACTCTGACAGTGCGGCACTCCCTCAGCACTGACCCTCCGACAGTGTCTGCGCCCTCAGCACTGACCCTCCGACAGTGCCCACTCCCTCAGCACTGACCCTCCAACAGTGCGGCCTCCTCCCCTGATGCCATTTTTGTTTTAGGTGACTTTGTCACGGAGGTGACTCTGGACCTTTGTTTGAGGGTGTCCCACCACAAATACAAATGTCGGAGCGAGAGCTCAGTTGTAAGCTGAGTGAACACATCTGTTATCGGACGTTAGGCTCACTCTCTTTCAGCTACACAACCCGATACTGTTTAATAATGAGCCTCTCCATTGGTTGTTCCTGTCCCATCTCACACTCTTCCCCATCTGTTAGCTGTCTGTGCCTGTTTCCAGTATCCATGATATTCCCCTTCTCCTTGCAGGGACGCTAAGGCATGTGTGATCCATGGCACAGATCTGAAAGATCTGACTGGCGAGCAAATCGATGACATTCTCCGTAACCATACTGAGATCGTCTTCGCTAGAACCTCACCCCAACAGAAGCTCATCATCGTTGAGGGCTGCCAACGTCAGGTCAGAGTTCACCGTGTGAAAACTGTGCCGACTGAGAGGTCAGAGTTCACTGTGAGAATGACCGGACAACGTGCCCCATGTCCAACTCACCTCCATGTCTCCCCCACTTCCACCTCTCTCTCACGCTCTCTCTCTCTCTTTCTCGCTCTCTCTCTCTTTCTCTCTCAATCCCACCCCAGCTACTTCTCCCAATGTCTTCCCCTACCGTGTCCCATTGCTTAGCTCCCTCCCTCACTATCTTCACCTCTCTGTGTCTCTGCAGGATGTCCCATTGCCCAGCTTCTTCTCCCATTGTCTGCCCCTCTTCCGCCCATACCCCCAACCTATTTGTCTCTGTATCTTACCAGCTGACTCTGTCTCTCTCCCACTCTCTCTGTCTCCCCAGGCTTCCTCATTGCCCAGCTCTCTCTGGTCTCTCCCGCTCTCTCTCTCTCTGTCTCCCCAGGCTGTCCTGTTGCCCTGCTCCCTCTCTGATGGTCTCCCCACTCTCTCTCTGTCTCCCCAGGCTTCCTCATTGCCCAGCTCCCTCTCTGATGGTCTCCCTGCTCTCTCTGTCTCTCCCATAGGGTGTCCCATTGCCCTGCTCCCTCTCTGATGGTCTCCCTGCTCTCTCTGTCTCTCCCATAGGGTGTCCCATTGCCCAGCTCCCTCTCTGATGGTCTCCCCACTCTCTCTCTGTATCCCCAGGGTGTCCCATTGCCCTGCTCCCTCTCTGATGGTCTCCCCGCTCTCTCTGTCTCTCCCATAGGGTGTCCCATTGCCCAGCTCCCTCTCTGATGGTCTCCCCGCTCTCTCTGTCTCTCCCATAGGGTGTCCCATTGCCCAGCTCCCTCTCTGATGGTCTCCCTGCTCTCTCTGTCTCTCCCATAGGGTGTCCCATTGCCCAGCTCCCTCTCTGATGGTCTCCCTGCTCTCTCTGTCTCTCCCATAGGGTGTCCCATTGCCCTGCTCCCTCTCTGATGGTCTCCCCGCTCTCTCTGTCTCTCCCATAGGGTGTCCCATTGCCCTGCTCCCTCTCTGATGGTCTCCCCGCTCTCTCTGTCTCTCCCATAGGGTGTCCCATTGCCCTGCTCCCTCTCTGATGGTCTCCCCACTCTCTCTGTCTCTCCCATAGGGTGCTATTGTTGCTGTGACTGGTGATGGAGTTAATGACTCACCAGCCCTGAAGAAAGCTGATATCGGAGTGGCGATGGGAATAGCCGGATCAGACGTGTCAAAGCAAGCGGCTGACATGATCTTGCTCGACGATAACTTCGCATCCATCGTCACCGGCGTGGAGGAAGGTGTGTGGTCAGCGCCGAGACTGTGTGTCTGTCTTGTAGCATCTGTGTCTATCTGTCTCTGGTGTGTGTGTTTGTGCGTGTGTGTGTGTCCCTCTCTCTCTCTGTCCCTCCCTCTCCCACTCTCTCTTCCACTCCCTCTCTCTCCCACTCCCTCTCCCTCAGTCACACACACAGTTTCCACAGCACCCCCCTTTCTCGGAGAGGAAGTGCCGTATTGACTGTTCCCTGTCCGTTTGTGCTGTGCGTCTGTTTCTGTTCCCTGACGCTCAAACTGCTGCCTATCCCCAGGCCGCCTCATCTTTGATAACCTGAAGAAGTCGATTGCGTACACACTGACCAGCAACATCCCAGAGATCACCCCGTTCCTGCTGTTTATCATGGCCAATATCCCCCTACCCCTTGGAACCATCACCATCCTCTGCATCGACCTGGGAACAGACATGGTGAGTATAGAAGCATCCATAGTGGGTTCAGTGCTGAGGGAGCGCCGCACTGTCGGGGGATCAGTGCTGAGGGAGTGGGCACTGTCGGAGGGTCAGCGCTGAGGGAGTAGGCACTGTCGGAGGGTCAGCGCTGAGGGAGTGGGCACTGTCGGAGTGTCAATGCTGAGGGAGCGCCTCACTGTCAGAGGGTCAGTGCTGAGGGAGCACCACACTGTCGGAGGGTCAGTGCTGAGGGAGCGGGCACTGTCGGAGGGTCAGTGCTGAGGGAGCGCCGCACTGTCGGAGGGTCAGTGCTGAGGGAGCGGGCACTGTCGGAGGGTCAGTGCTGAGGGAGCGTTGCACTGTCGGAGGGTCAGTGTTGAGGGAGTACTGCACTGTTGGAGGGTCAGTGCTGAGGGAGCGCCGCACTGTTGGAGGGTCAGTGCTGAGGGAGCGCCGCACTGTTGGAGGGTCAGTGCTGAGGGAGCGGACACTGTCAGACGGTCAGAGCTGAGGGAGTGCCGCACTGTCAGTGGGTCAGTGCCGAGGGAGCGGGCACTTTCGGAGGGTCAGTGCTGAGGGAGAGCCGCACTGTTGGAGGGTCAGTGCTGAGGGAGTGCCACGCTGTCTCAGAGGGCCAGTGCTCAGTTGTGTGTAATGCCTGCTGTTTGTAATTGGCGAGTGAGAAGGGTCTGGGTCAGTAATTATTACTGAACTTGCTCCACCACACCTTGAAACAATGGATCATGCAGTTGTGATGTGGTCGCTAGTCTGGGATCCCCTAAGCGCCGACCCGAGAATTTGTTGGCGATGTTCCAGTGGGGAGGGTGCGGTTGGCTGATGACTGCAGGGTTTGGTGAACTGTCTTCATGTCTCATGCAGGAGGAGATTGACCAGGATGTTGCCTTCGGAGCTGGAGCGTTTCTGTGATGGAGAGGGATTGGACAGACTGGGGGCGTTTTCCTTAAAGCAGTGGAGATTGAGAAGGGAGGGCATGATTGAGATGTATAAAATGATGCGGGACATGGATAGGGTAGCAGGAAGAAACATTTCCCTCTGTCTGAAGGGATCAATGATGGAGGGTGATGCATAGATTAGGGTAAGGGGCAGGAGGTTTAGAGGGGGATCTGAGGAAAAATGTGGGGAATCTGGAACTCCCACGGGGGGAGAGGCAGAAACCCTTCCTCACATTGAAGGAGGAGTTAAAATGTGCACTTGTGATGCCAAGGCATGAGATTGGAATAGTTTCATGGCTGTTTTTGACCAGATGGGACGTGATGGGCTGAAAGGCTCTTCTCTGTGATGTTACGTCTCTATGACCCGATGTAGCTGGGCAGATATCGCTGAGTCAGAGCATCACAGCAACATCAGTGGGCCAATCAGTGATGGCCCTTGCTGGTCATGTGACTTTTCTTCCAGGTCCCAGCTATCTCATTGGCTTATGAAGCGGCAGAGAGTGACATCATGAAGCGTCAGCCCCGAAACCCGCGAATGGACAAATTGGTCAACGAGAGGTTAATTAGCATCGCCTATGGCCAGATCGGTAAGTGGTCGGGGCCCAGTTAGTGACCAGGGCAGAGTGACCAGCTACAAAGTGCACCCAGCTACAGCTCCTTGAAAACCGTGTTAGGGAAATGGAGCTGGAGCTGGATGAACTACGGATCATTCGGGAGGCAGAGGGGGTAATTGAGAGGAGTTATCGGGAGTTGGTCACTCCTAAGGCTCAGGACGAGGATAGATGGGTTACAGTTAGGGGGAGGAAAGGGGACAGACAGACAGTGCAGAGATCCCCTGTGGGCATTCCCCTCAGCAATAAGTATACCGTTTTGGATACTGCTGGGGGGGATGACCTACCAGAGGAAAGCCATAGTAGTCAGTTCTCTGGTACTGAGCCTGACACTGTGGCAAAGAAGGGAAGGGGGCAGAATAGAAAAGTACTCGTGGTAGGGGACTCGATAGTTAGGGGAATCGACAGGAGATTTTGTGGGCAAGATCGGGATTCCCGGAAGGTATGTTGCCTCCCTGGTGCCAGGGTCCGGGACGTCTCCGATCGGGTGTATAAAGTTCTAAAAGGGGAGGGCGAACAGCCAGAAATCGTGTTACATATTGGCACAAATGATATAGCCAGAAATAGGTTTGAGGATATAAAAAGTGATTTCAGGGAGTTAGGATGGAAGCTGCAGAGCAGGACGAACAGAGTAGTGTTCTCTGGTTTACTACCGGTGCCACGAGATAGCGAGGTGAGGAACAGGGAGCGGGCGCAGCTGAACACGTGGCTATGCAGAGGGTGTAGGAGGGAGGGCTTCAGATATGTTGATAATTGGGATGCCTTCTGGGGAAGGTGGGACCTGTACAAGAAGGACGGGTTGCATCTGAACTGGAAGGGGACCAATGTCCTGGGTGGAAGGTTTGCTCGAGTAGTTCGAGAGGGTTTAAACTAGTATGGCAGGGGGGTGGGAACCTGAGCTGTATACCAGAGGTGAGCGTTGATGCAGGTGAGGCAGTAGCAAGAGGTAGACCAGCTAGTGGGAAGGATTTTCCTGGGAAGGAACCAAGGGATCGGTTAAAGTGTGTTTGCTTTAATGCAAGGAGTATCAGGAATAAAAGTGATGAACTTAGAGCATGGATCAGTACCTGGTGCTATGATGTTGTGGCCATAACAGAGACATGGGTTTCTCATGGGCAGGAATGGTTGCTGGATGTTCCAGGGTTTAGAACATTTAAAAAGAATAGGGAGGGGGGAAAAAGAGGAGGGGGTGTAGCACTACTAATCAGAGAGGGTATCACAGCTACAGAAGCTTCCTTTGCCGAGGAAGATCTGCCTACTGAGTCAGTGTGGGTGGAAATTAGGAACAGCAAGGGAGTAGTCACCTCGTTAGGGGTTTACTACAGGCCCCCCAATAGCAGCAGGGAGATTGAAGAAAGCATAGGTCGGCAGATTTTGGAAAAGTGCGGACGTAGTAGGGTTGTTGTAATGGGTGACTTTAACTTTCCCAATATTGATTGGAACCTCCTTCGAGCAGAAGATTTGAATGGAGCTGTTTTTGTAAGGTGTGTTCAGGAGGGTTTCCTAACTCAGTACGTTGACAGGCCGACGAGGGGAGAGGCCATTCTAGACTTGGTGCTCGGAAACGAGCCGGGGCAGGTATCAGATCTTGTGGTGGGAGAGCATTTTGGTGATAGTGACCATAACTGCCTCACATTCTACATAGCTATGGAGAAGGAGAGGATTAGGCAGAATGGGAGGATATTTAATTGGGGAAGAGGAAACTATGATGCGATTAGACATGAGTTAGGAAGCATGGACTGGGAGCAGTTGTTCCATGGTAAGGGAACTATAGACATGTGGAGACGGTTTAAGGAACAGTTGTTGGGAGTGATGAGTAAATATGTCCCTCTGAGACAGGCAAGAAGGGGTAAGATTAAGGAACCTTGGATGACGAGAGCGGTGGAGCTTCTAGTGAAAAGGAAGAAGGTAGCTTACATAAGGTGGAGGAAGCTAGGGTCAAGTTCAGCTAGAGAGGATTACATGCAGGCAAGGAAGGAGCTCAAAAATGGTCTGAGGAGAGCCAGGAGGGGGCACGAGAAAGGCTTGGCAGAAGGAATCCGGGAAAACACAAAGGCATTTTACACTTACGTGAGGAATAAGAGAATGGTCAAAGAAAGAGTAGGGCCGATCAGGGATAGCATAGGGAACTTGTGTGTGGAGCCTGAGGAGGTAGGGGAAGCCCTAAATGAGTTTTTTGCTTCTGTCTTTACGAAAGAAACCAACTTTGTAGTGAATGAAGCCTTTGAAGAGCAGGTGTGCATGCTGGAATGGATAGAGATAGACGAAGCTGATGTGCTGAAAATTTTGTCAAACATTAAGATTGACAAGTCGCCAGGCCCGGATCAGATTTGTCCTCGGCTGCTTTGGGAAGCGAGAAATGCAATTGCTTCGCCACTTGCGAAGATCTTTGCATCCTCGCTCTCCACTGGAGTCGTACCTGAGGACTGGAGAGAGGCAAATGTAATTCCTCTCTTCAAGAAAGGAAATAGGGAAATCCCCGGCAATCATAGACCAGTAAGTCTCGCGTCTGTCGTCTGCAAGGTGTTCGAAAGGATTCTGAGGGATAAGATTTATGACCATCTGGAAGAGCATGGCTTGATCAAATACAGTCAACACGGCTTTGTGAGGGGTAGGTCATGCCTTACAAACCTTATCGAGTTTTTTGAGGATGTGACTAGAAAGGTTGATGAGGGTCGAGCTGTGGATGTGGTGTATATGGACTTCAGTGAGGCATTTGATAAGGTTCCCCATGGTAGGCTCATTCAGAAGGTCAGGAGGAATGGGATACAGGGGAACTTAGCTGCTTGGATACAGAATTGGCTGGCCAACAGAAGACAGCGAGTGGTAGTAGAAGGAAAATATTCTGCCTGGAAGTCAGTGGTGAGTGGAGTTCCACAGGGCTCTGTCCTTGGGCCTCTACTGTTTGTAATTTTTATTAATGACTTGGACGAGGGAATTGAAGGATGGGTCAGCAAGTTTGCAGACGACACAAAGGTCGGAGGTGTCGTTGACAGTGTAGAGGGCTGTTGTAGGCTGCAGCGGGACATTGACAGGATGCAGAGATGGGCTGAGAGGTGGCAGATGGAGTTCAACCTGGATAAATGCGAGGTGATGCATTTTGGAAGGTTGAATTTGAAAGCTGAATACAGGATTAAGGATAGGATTCTTGGCAGCGTGGAGGAACAGAGGGATCTTGGTGTGCAGATACATAGATCCCTTAAAATGGCCACCCAAGTGGACAGGGTTGTTAAGAAAGCATATGGTGTTTTGGCTTTCATTAACAGGGGGATTGAGTTTAAGAGTCGTAAGATCTTGTTGCAGCTCTATAAAACTTTGGTTAGACCGCACTTGGAATACTGCATCCAGTTCTGGGCACCCTTTTCTAGGAAAGATGTGGATGCTTTGGAGAGAGTTCAGAGGAGGTTTACCAGGATGCTGCCTGGACTGGAGGGCTTATCTTATGAAGAGAGGTTGACTGAGCTCGGTCTCTTTTCATTGGAGAAAAGGAGGAGGAGAGGGGACCTAATTGAGGTATACAAGATAATGAGAGGCATAGATAGAGTTGATAGCCAGAGACTATTTCCCGGGGCAGAAATGGCTAGCACGAGGGGTCATAGTTTTAAGCTGTTTGGTGGAAAGTATAGAGGGGATGTCAGAGGCAGGTTCTTTACGCAGAGAGTTGTGAGAGCATGGAATGCGTTGCCAGCAGCAGTTGTGGAAGCAAGGTCATTGGGGTCATTTAAGAGACTGCTGAACATGTATATGGTCACAGAAATTTGAGGGTGCATACATGAGGATCAATGATCGGCACAACATTGTGGGCTGAAGGGCCTGTTCTGTGCTGTACTGTTCTATGTTCTATGTTCTATGTTCTATGACCATCTGACCTGGTTGGCAGAGTGATCGATGGGGGTAGAATAGCTGGTTGGGGAAGAGAGTGACCAACTGACCAGGGAGGTAGAGTAACTGACTGCTCAGAGAGTGACAGAGTGTGGGGTCAAGGTGACCTGTCTCAGGGAATAACCAGGATAAAGAGAGATCATGGGTGAGAGTTTGAGGAAGGAGAGTGATGAGTCTCTGAGAGGCCATGGAGAGAGATTTCAGTGAACAGGAATGGAGTGGGAGGAGGGAACCAAAATTGGGGGGTGGAGGAAGAGAAAGTGAGAGCAAAGGAGCAAGTGATGGAGGAGGTGATGGCGGGGTCGCTTTGGGAACAGAGGGAGGGGAAGGTAATATAATCCAAGGGGGGAAGGAGAGAGGAAGAAGGTAAGGGAGGTATGGCTGGAGGTAGGGATTATGAGAGTGATGAAGAGAGTAAACAGGGTGGGGGAATGGTGAGCGAGTGATCAAGATGGGAAGTTGGTGAGAGAGTGAACAAGGTTGGAGGAGATGGTGAGAGAGTGAACGAGGTGGGGGGAGATGGTGAGAGAGTGAACGAGGTGGGGGTGATGGTGAGAGAGTGAACGAGTTGGGGGGAGATGGTGAGAGAGTGAACGAGGTGGGGGGATGGTGAGAGAATAAATGAGTTGCAGGATAGTGAGAGAGTGAACGAGGTGGGGTTGATGGTGCGAGAGTCAATGGGGTAGAAGGGGGATGGAGAGAGACTGATCAAGATGGGAAGATGGTGAGAGAGTGAACGAGGTGGGGGATGGTGGGGGAGATGGTGAGAGAGTGAACGAGGTGGGGGGAATGGTTGGGGAGATGGTGAGAGAGTGAGCGAGGTAGGGGGGATGGTGGGGGAGATGGTGAGAGAGTGAACGAGGTGGGGGGGATGGTGGGGGAGATGGTGAGAGAGTGAGCGAGGTGGGGGGAATGGTTGGGGAGATGGTGAGAGAGTGAGCGAGGTGGGGGGAATGGTTGGGGAGATGGTGAGAGAGTGAGCGAGGTGGGGGGAATGGTTGGGGAGATGGTGAGAGAGTGAACGAGGTGGGGGGGATGGTGGGGGAGATGGTGAGAGAGTGAGCGAGGTAGGGGGAATGGTTGGGGAGATGGTGAGAGAGTGAACGAGGTGGGGGGAATGGTTGGGGAGATGGTGAGAGAGTGAGCGAGGTAGGGGGAATGGTTGGGGAGATGGTGAGAGAGTGAGCGAGGTAGAGGGGATGGTGGGGGAGATGGTGAGAGAGTGAACGAGGTGGGGGGGATGGTGGGGGAGATGGTGAGAGAGTGAGCGAGGTGGGGGGAATGGTTGGGGAGATGGTGAGAGAGTGAGCGAGGTAGGGGGAATGGTTGGGGAGATGGTGAGAGAGTGAGCGAGGTGGGGGGGATGGTGGGGGAGATGGTGAGAGAGTGAGCGAGGTGGGGGGGATGGTGGGGGAGATGGTGAGAGAGTGAACGAGGTGGGGGGAATGGTTGGGGAGATGGTGAGAGAGTGAGCGAGGTAGGGGGTATGGTTGGGGAGATGGTGAGAGAGTGAATGAGGTGGGGGGGATGGTGGGGGAGATGGTGAGAGTGAACGAGGTGGGGGGAATGGTTGGGGAGATGGTGAGAGAGTGAGCGAGGTGAGGGGAGGATGGTGGGCGAGTGAATGAGGGGAAGGGGGCCAGAGAGAGATGGAGCGAGGGGGAGGGGGACGGAGAGAGATTGAGCGAGGGGGAAGGGGGACAGAGAGAGAGTGAACGAGCCATGGTCGGAGAGAGTGAATGGGGCACAGAGGGACTGAACGAACTGGGGACTGAGGGAGGGATGGAGAGCCGGGAAGTGTGTGATGATAATTCCCATGTCTCTCCGTATCTGTGTTTAAGGAATGATCCAGGCATTGGGAGGATTCTTTTCCTACTTCGTGATCCTAGCGGAGAATGGCTTCCTGCCGAAGAATCTGGTGGGGATCCGTTTACACTGGGATGACAGGAGCATCAATGATCTGGAGGACAGCTACGGGCAGCAGTGGGTAGGTGACTGAGAGACCGAGGCTCACAGTCTGTCCTTTTCAAACCCTCACAACCCCAACCTCGCTTCACCCAGAGTACAGGGAGCTTTACTCTGTTCTTAACCCTGTGCTGATAGTGTCTGATGGGGACAGTGTAGAGGGAGCTTTACTCTGTACCTAACCCTATGCTGTCCCTATCCTGGGAGTGTTTGATGAGGGGACAGTGTAGAGGGAGCATTACTCTGTATCTAACCCCGTGCTGGCCCTGTCCTGGTAATGTTTGATGAGGGTACGGGGTAGAGGAAGCTTTACTCTGTATCTGTCCCGGTGCTGTCCCTGTCCTGAGGTTCCCAGCAATCAGCCTGGTGCTCCGTGTGCTGTGGTGTGCCTCAGAGAGGGCGCCCCCTAGTTGTCACTGTAGTTGACTGTGTTTCTCGACCCTGACAGACATACGAACAACGGAAAATAGTGGAGTTTACTTGTCACACAGCGTTCTTCGTCAGCATTGTGGTGGTGCAATGGGCCGATCTGGTGATCTGTAAGACCAGGAGGAACTCCATATTCCAACAGGGAATGAAGTAAGTTCACAGAAAGATTTGTCCTGGGTTATCAAAACAATCAGATTTAAATTTAGTTGGATTTTAGTCTGTAAGTACCTGGTTCAAATTAATTGGCTAACTTTTCAAACTGGTTGTTTTAATAACAAAACAAACTACTGCTTGGGTTGCTAATCCCTCAGCGTTCTGATACAAATGTTCCAATTTTAGGAACTCTTTGTGCATCTGCACATTCTTTTTTATCTTTAAGCCTAGAAAAAAAACATCTTTTAAAGGGACCATGTGATATTTCCTGTATCATTTTACATACATCATATTCTAATATCCTGCCTTCCAATCCACAAATACTCTACCCAACTTTGCAAAAAGTTCTGGAATCCACATTCTAGGAGGGACAGAATATAGTACTGGGACAAGGTGCAGAGGGAGATTTGCTAAGATGTTGCCTTAGGGGCTGGAGGGTTTCAGTGATGGAGACAGAATGGACACAGACAGGGCTTGTTTTCCTTAGAGCACAGATTGAGAGAGGGCTGAACATGATTGAGACGGATAGAATGATGAGGGGCATAGATAGAATAGACAGAAAGAAACTTTTCCCCTAGATAGAGCGATCAATGACATGGGAGAGGCATAGATCAAAGGTAAGGGGGAAGAGGTTTAGAGGGAATGGGAGGAAAAATATTTTGACCCAGAGGGTGGTGGGGAATCTGGAGCTCACTGCCTGTAAAAGTGGGAGAGGCAGAAACCCTTATCACATCGAAGAAAGGTTTAGATGCGCACTTGTGACATCACAGCTGTGGGCCAATGCTGGGAAAATGGGATTCGAGAGAAGTGAGTGTTCTTTTCTATCAGGCAAAGAAAGCACAAGAGAGGTGGAGAGGGCAGGAGAAAGAACTACAGAGCAGTGAAACGTTGCATCTTTTCTGCATTTTCCTCACGTGTCTCCTGTTTCCTTCCAGAAACAAGATCCTCATTTTTGGCCTGTTTGAGGAAACCGCTCTGGCTGCGTTACTCTCGTACTGCCCTGGGATGGATGTCGCTCTCAGGATGTACCCCCTGAAGTAAGTTTCCAATGCCCAAAAAAGTCAAACTCCTCTCGAGTACGCCCTGACTTCAAGGAAGGGGACAGCAGGGACCCACTCTAACGGAGTCAAGGTTCACTCTAACTCACACAACATGCACTGTGTGCGGGTCAGTGCTGAGGCAGTGCCACACTGTCGGAGGGTCAGTGCTGATGGAGTGCAGCACTGTCGGAGGGTCAGTGCTGAGGGAACACTGCACTTTCGGAGGGTCAGTGCTGAAGGAGTGGGCACTGTCGGAGGGTCAGTGCTGATGGAGTGCTGCACTGTCGGAGGGTCAGTGCTGAGGGAGCGCCGCGCTGTCGGAGGGTCAGTGCTGAGGGAGCGCTGCACTGTCGGAAGGCCAGTGCTGAGGGAGCGCCGCACTGTCGGAGGGTCAGTGCTGAGGGAGCGCCGCACTGTCGGAGGGTCAGTGCTGAGGGAGCGCCGCACTGTCGGAGGGTCAGTGCTGAGGGAGCAGGCATTGTTGGAGGGTCAGTGCTGGGGGAGCGCTGTGCTTTTAGAGGGCCCGTATTTGTGGATGGGGTGAATTGCCCTTGTGGTGTTTTGATATCCATTAAAAATGGTTCCTGAAGACTGCAGTTACTGTGACATTGCATTGGGATCTTGCTGTGCACACACAGACTGCGTAGTTCATCACATAGAGACTTTCCCCTTTCTGCTTCCTGTGGTTTTGGAATGGGTGGATGTGTTTGGCGCTATTTCAATGATGGTTAGATCTGATATCTGCCTTTATTTTCTCCCTAATCCTGCAGGCCAAACTGGTGGTTCTGTGCCTTCCCCTATAGTTTCCTGATCTTTGTCTATGATGAAATTCGCAAACTCATCCTTCGCAGAAACCCAGGAGGTAAGCTCCCCCATCAGATTCGACAATCAGTGCGAGTCTGTGTGCATGTGGGAGCCTGTACTCCAGTGAATGTGTGTGCATGTGCCTGTACTGCAGTGCGTCTCTGCGTGTGCGTCTCTGCGTGTGCGTCTCTGCGTGTGTGTGTGCGCGCACGTGTGTGTGTCTGCGTGTCTCTGTGTGTGTGTGTGTCTGTGTCTGTGTGTGTGTGTGTGTGTGCGTGTGTGTGCGCGCGTGTGCGTGTGCACTGGGTGTGTGGGGGGAGTGCAGTGTAATGGGGTGTTCTAACCCACATCTTCTTGTTGTGTTTTGTGGTCTTTCTGCAGGTTGGGTTGAACGTGAAACCTACTACTAATACTGTCGTCACCTCAGCATCGCTGCCACACACAGTCTATGCCCTTTCCCCTATGACCTGTCACTTCTGACCTGCCCTTGCCCAACTTGTCTTGCAATTGGCCTTTTCCTGCGGGCCCTGTCCCCGAATCTCCAACCTTGCCCTCTGACCCTGTGTGTATTCCCCGTTCCCGACCCCCTCTTTGTCACACTCCCCCCCCAACCCCTCACTGCTGTGTCGTGAGGCAGTGTGATGAGAGACTGCGATCCTGGGACAGCACCTCTGGGGAGATGCCATTGGCTGGTGGCCCGAATGGTCTGCGTTGGGGGAGGAAGGGCTGGGCTGTGCATTTTTTTTGTCTCCCCCCTGCAACCTCCCCCCCCGCCCCCCCCCCCCCCCCCCACCAACCTTGTGAAGCCTGCCAGCCCCACGGGGGTCAGGGGGGTACAAATGAGGCCGGCTTACCTAGAGTTTGTCTACTTTTCTCTCACCAACTCCACCAGCCACCATTCATTTTGCTCATCATTTACAATGTCTGAGTGGTGCTGAGCTGCAGAGAAAGAAAGGGAATGAGGGAAAGATGGGGAAGGGAGAGATGGAGGAAGATGTGGAGGGAGAAACAGAGAGAGAGAGATGAATGGGGAGAGAGAGAGAGAGATGAAGTGGGCTGGGAGAGAGACAGAGATGGAGGGGGAGAAATGGAGATTAAGTTGGGAGAGAGAGGGGGAGAGAGAGAGAGATGAAGTGGGTTGGGGGGGAGAGAGATGTAGGGAAAGGTGGAGAGAGAAAGAGGACGAGATGGAGCAAGTGGCAGAGTTGGAGGAGAATATAGGGCGAGATCAATGATGAGAGATCAGGAGAGAGATGTAGATGAGATGGAGGGAGAGACAGAGACAGGGTGACAGGGGAAGACAACAGAGAGGCAGATGGTGGGAGATAAAAGAGAGTGAGCGAGACAGAGAAAGAGACAATGCAAAGAGACGTAGTAGAGAATCAGTGAGACAGAGGGAGAGAGACAAAGGGAGAGTGAGAGATGGTGTAAAAGGTTGACATTCTGAGAGGAAGAGATGGGTTGAGGGTGAGATGGATAGACTCATAGAGATATTGAAGAACAGAGAGACCTGGAGATATGAACTTTGAGGAAGTGATGGATGGATAGAATTAGAAAGAGAACTCCATCACCATCCCTGTCTCCCCCACCTGTGTTCAGGCTTTTGAAACCTGCATTTGATCCTTCGCCCACCTGCTCCGCGCTGTCTACACCCCCAAGGTGTGTCTGAGGCCTCAAGGAATCCATTTAGCCCCTAAAACCCGAGACTCAAACCACACTGTCCCTGAGATGGAGCAGGATCTGGGGTCTGTGAGATGGGGCTGGGGTGGGAGATACAAGTGAATGAGAGACCGAGGGAGAGATAATGAAAGAGAAATGTTAGTATGGGGAGAGTCAGTGAGAGAGGCAGAGAGAGAATGGGAGAGACAGAGTCAGTGTGTGTGTGTGAGAGAGAGAGAGAGAGAGAGAGAGAGAGAGGTGAGTTGAGTTGAGGGACAGGCAGACAGATAGATATAGATGGACAGGGAGAAAGATGGAGGGATGGAGATGGAGGATGGGATGCATCGATCGAAAGAGAGTATTCCATCTCCTTCCGCCCCACCTGCGTTTAACCTTTTGACGCAAGATGGAGCTGGGGGCCTGAGGAAGAGCAGGGGCTAAGGTCCCTGTGATGGAGCTACAGCCCTGGTGATGGAGCTTGAGACCCAGAGATGGAATAGAGCTGGGGACTCTGGGATGGAGCTGGAGCTGGGGGGCCCTGAGATGGAGCTGGAGCTGGGGAGCTCTGAGACAGAGCTGGAGCTGGAGCTGGGGTCCCTGAGATGGAGCTGGAGCTGGAGCTGGGGGGCCCTGAGATGGAGCTGGAGCTGGGGGGCCCTGAGATGGAGCTGGAGTTGAGGGGCCCTGAGATGGAGCTGGAGCTGAGGGTCCCTGAGATGGAGCTGGAGCTTGGGGGCCCTGAGATGGAGCAGGAGCTGAGGGGGGGGGCCTTGAGTTGGAGCAGGAGCTGGGGGGCCCTGAGACGGAGAAGGAGCTGGGTGGCCCTGAGACGGAGCAGGAGCTGGGTGGCCCTTGAGACGGAGCAGGAGCTGGGGAGCCCTTGAGACAGAGCAGGAGCTCGGGGGGGCCTTGAGATGGAGCAGGAGCTGGGGGTCCCTGAGATGGAGCAGGAGCTGGGGGGAGGGTGCCTGAGATGGAGCAGGAGCTGGTGGCCCTGAGACAGAGCTGGAGCTGGTGTCCCTGTGGTGGAACAGGAGCCAGTGTCCCCAAGATGGAGCCGGGGGCTGCCTTAGTGTCCAGCCAAGCTGCTTGCAAATCTCCCGACAGCTCATCTGAGCCCCTGTCCCAGCACCAGATGAGGAGATTGCAGCAAATTCCGGCACTGGTTCTGGAATTGCGTGGAGCCCTGACAGAGACAGTGCATAGAGCAAGCGGACAAGTGGGTGGGAGCTAAAGAATACTGCCCACATTCCATTGGCCCTAAGCAGACAATTTAACCCCTTTGGAAAGGGGCTGAGTGAGAGGGGACAGAGAGAGGCATGGATGTGGGTTTGCTCGCTGAGCTGGAAGGTTAGTTTTCAGACGTTTCGTCACCATTCTAGGTAACATCATCAATGAGCCTCCGACGAAGCGCTGGTGTTATGTCCCGCTTTCTATTTATAATAGAAAGGCTCACTGATGATGTTACCTAGAATGGAGACGAAACGTCTGAAAACTAACCTTCCAGCTCAGCGAGCAAACTCACATCCAGAACCTCAACCTGAGCTACAAATCTTCTCAAAACTCGCTAGAGAGAGGCATGGATGAACAGCAAGGTAAAGATATAGAGAGATGGGGAAATGGAGGACAACGAAAGAATAAAGGCTAAATAACAACGAGGGGCCTGAGAAAGAGAGAGAGTGGGACAGGGATGGAGAGGAAAGGGTCAGGGAAAGATAATTGTGAGGAACAGAGATATAGAGAGAAAGGCAGACGGAGGGCGAGAGGAGCACACACAATGACACCAAGATTGAGAGAAAAATGGGCAGACTGACTGACAGAGAGGCTGAAAGAGACAGATGGGACAGGGAGACGGAGAGAGAGAGAAGCAGACAGGGAGATGGAGAGAGAGAGAGAGAGGCAGGCAGACAGGGAGATGGAGAGAGAGAAGGACACAGACAGGGAGATTGAGAGAGAGGCAGACACTTAGATGGAGAGAGAGAGCGATGCAGGCAGGTAGGGAGATAGAGAGAGAGAGAGAGAGAGAGAGGGGCAGACAGACAGACAGGGAGCTGAAGAGAGACAGGCAGACAGAGAGATGGAGAGAGACGGACAGAGACAAAGATAGACAGATGGAGAAACAGACAGAGACACAGATGTAAGTGAAAACTGCGAGGAATACCTTGTTTCCTGGGGGCTGTGTCCCCAGTTTCTTGCTGCTCAGCCTCTTGTGTTTTGTGAGTGTGTGTGTGTGTGTGTGTGTGTGTGTGTGCGTGTGAGTTGTTGTAACATCATTTCCCCTATTCCTACCGTTGTGCTCATACACTTTTCAACAATTCCCATCCTAGGAACAGACACCTCAGTGTAATCTTCGATAATAAAATAAAAGTGACCGTTTCATACAACTGAATCCTGTGTCTCAGACTGCCTTTTTATTCTCTGGGATCTGCATAGAGAGGGTCATTTCTGAACTCAATGGGTGTAGAAGACCGCTCCACACACCTTGGAATATTGCATTCCCATGTGGGAATCCCCTGTAGGAATGAGGGATCCTGACAGTGAGTGGGAAAACCCTGATTTCTATTCCTGGACTGAGCTCCAGATAGGTGGTGGGGGTGGGGGGGGGGGGGGTGGGTGGAATTCGTCATCAATACCTGTGAACCCACGAGCGAGACTCTCCAGCAGGCTAGAGCCTGGGGACCCGAGCTTGACCCCACTCAACACGTCAAACATTGGGTGCTAGATCTAATCTGAACCTCAACTCAACTTCTCTGCCTCCTGCTGATCATCTTTCAACTCATTACTAATTAAAACTATTTATTCCTTCCTTAAATTTAGTCAATGTCCCAAACAGCTCTGAATTCCACAGATTCATGAACCTTTGAGAGAAGCAGTTCTCAGTTTCAGAATAAAGAGTACCAGATATAAAACAGTGACCTCTCATTCTAGATTGCCCCACAGTGTCTGTTTTATCCCTTCAGCATCTTATACAATTAGAGCTCTCATTCTTGTCAGTTCCAGACTGTATGGTCCTAAGCTAACCAATAAGACATCTCTGGAATTAATCTAGTGAACATCCTCTGTTAAGTGCCTCCAATGCAATTGCATTCCTCCTCAGATAAGGGGACCAAAACTGGACATTGTACTCCAGTACGTTAAGGCACAATACACATTGACACAAATATTACGGACAGACAGGAAAATAAATTTCTGAAGGTCTATATCTCGTGTGTGGGTTGAATTGTCTCTCAGCTCCTTCGGATTTTAGTGATGTCAGCCTGCTATTGTCTCTCGGGTGATGATTTATCCCATTAATGGGATGAGGCCATATGCTGGCTAAGCAGCATTTATGGCCCATCCCTAATTACCCAGAGGGCAATTGAGAGACAACCACATTGCAGTGGGTGTGGAGTCACATGTAGACAAGACTAGGTAAGGATGGCAGTTTTTCCCCTAAAGGGGGTTAGTGAACCAGATGGGTTTTTCCCCCTCACAATTGACAATGGATTCATGATCATCATTAGATTCTTAATTCCAGATATTTTATTGAATTCAAATTCCAACATCTGCTGTGGCAGGATTCGAATCGGGTTCCCCAGAACATTACCTGGGTCTCTGGACAAGCAGTCCTGCGATAATACCACTAGGCCATTGCCTCCCCAGTCAGATGGCCATTTGTGGAGAACAGTGAGAGATGTTTTCAGTTTGCCAGCTCAGAAAGGACATGGTTAGGGTGACTAGGCAAGTTCCTCCATTTTTCTGCACTAACTTTAACAGATCTTTACAAACTGTGACTCAACTGATCCAAAGACCATTGGGAAGCAGGATAATAAAATATGAGGCTGGATGAACACAGCAGGCCCAGCAGCATATCAGGAGCACAAAAGCTGACGTTTCGGGCCTAGACCCTTCATCAGAGCCATTGGGAAGCAGTTTTCCTTTGACTGAAAACCTTCTGGGGACATTCTGATTCCATAATCTAGCATACTTCCTTGAAAGTGGAGTTGCAGGTAGACAGGGCAGTGAGGAAGGTGTTTGGTATGCTTGCCTTTATTGGTCAGTGCATTGAGTATAGGAGTTGGGAGGGTCATGTTGTGGCTGTACAGGACATTGTATTCCAAAAGTGGCCTAAACTATGTCCATTTCTGGTCTCCTTGTTATCAGAAATTTGTTGCAAAAACTGAAAGGGTGCAGAAAAGATTTACAAGGACGTTGACTGAGTTGAAGGGTTGGAGCTGCAGGGTGAGGCTGAATAGGTCGGGGCTATTTTCCCTGCAGTGTTGGAGGCTGAGGAGTGACCTTTTCCCCAGGGTGGGGGTGTCTAAAACTAGAGGGCGAGGGTTTATGATGAGAGGGGAAAGATTTAAAAGGGACCTGAGGGGCACAGAGGGTGGTACGTGTACAGAATGAGCTGCCAGAGGAAGTGGTGGGGGCTGGTACAATTACAACATTTAAAAGGCATCTGGATGGGTACATGGATGAGAAGGGTTTAGAGGGATATAGGCTAAATGCTGGCAAATGGGACTAAATTAATTTAGGCCACCAGTACGGTGGCTCAGTGGTTAGCACTGCAGCCTCACTGCGCCAGGGAACTGGGTTCGATTCCCGCCTTGGGCGACTGTCTGTGTGGAGTTTGCACATTCTCCCCGTCTCAGCGTGGGTTTCCTTTGGGTGCTCCGGTTTCCTCCCACAGTCCAAAGATGTGCAGGTTAGGTGGATTGGCCATGCTAAATTACCTGTTGTGCTCATGGATGTTTAAATGAGGTGGGTTACAGGGGGATAGGATTGGGTGAGATACCCCAAGGGTCTGTGTGGACGAGTTGGACCAAAGGGTCTGTTTCCGTGCTGTATGAGTATGACTCTAAATCCTGGCTGAATTGGCTCCTTTTGAAATAAAGGTATAGAACATAGAACAGGACAGGCCCTTTGGCCCACAATGTTGTGCCAACCTATTCTCCTAATCCAAGATCAAACTACCCTGCATACCCTGCATTTTACTATCCTCCAGGTGCCTATCCAAGAGTCACTTGGAAGTCTCTAAAGTATCTGACTCCACTGCCACCACTGGCAGCGCATTCCACACGCCCACCATTCTCTGTGTGAAGAACCTACCTCTGGCATCTCCCCTATACCTTCCTCCAATCACCTTAAAATTATGCTCCCTCGTAATTGTAATTTCTGACCTGGAAAAAAGTCTCTGGCTATCCATTCTATCCAAACCACTCATCATCTTATAAATCTCTATCAAGTCACCTCTCATCCTTTGCTCCAATGAGAAAAGCCCTAGCTCTCTCAACTTTTCCTCTAAAGACCTGCCCTCCAGTCCAGGCAGCATCCTGGTAAATCTCCTCTACACTTTCTCTAAAGCTTCCACATCTTTCCTATAATGAGGCAGCCAGAACTGAACACAATTTTCCAAGTAACCTTATTGAGCAAAATTCTTAGAGGAGTTGACAGGGTGGGTGCAGTTTTCCCTTCTGCAAGAGTCTCAGGCCGGAGGACATCAACTCAGAATAAGGGGTCACTCATTCAAGGCAAAGGGAAGGAGGAACTTCTTCACTCAGAGGGCTACGGCGCTTGGTCATGGGGTATATTGAAAGCTGAGACAGACTTCTAATCAGTAAGGGAATCAAGGATTAGGGGGGAAACAGGCAGGAAAACAGAGGTCTATTTGAGCTGGGGAAAGGCATCAGGGAAAAGGATGTTAATGAAACTGATCTTGTGATAAAACAAGTGAGAGAGTTGAGTAATGAAAAAGAACAAACTCCAGCCTCGCACACCAGCAAGTTCATCTGGCTGTGTCCTGCCAGGAATTATCATGAACTGGGGCCTTTCCCAGCAAACAGTCACAAAAAGGTCAAATGTCTCTGACAACGACACAGCCCCAGGTAATCAGAACTTGTTCAGTGGACTTCACTCTCTTAATCATTGTGAGGACTCCCATGGTGGATCATCATGGTGAAAAGCACCAGGAATGAGGGAATGTGTGCACAGCGTGGGAGAAATGCAAAGATGGGCAAATAAACAGAGAGGGCGAGAGAAATTAATTAAGGGCATGGACAGTCTATAAGGGTCAAATGCATATTACACTGTTCCACATCAAACACCACCCAGGGCAGGGACAGCACAGGGTTAGATGCAGGGTGGGGTTCACTGCCAGGAGAGGGACAGCATGGGGTTAGGTACAGGGTGGGGTTATTGATGAGATAACAAAGTGTGGAGCTGGATGAACACAGCAGGACAAGCAGCATCTTAGGAGCACGAAGGCTGACGTTTTCGGCCTCGACCCTTCTTCAGAAAAGGTTATCGATGAGATTGTGTTGCCACGGGCAGTCCAGCATTTTATAGACAGTTCCTCTGTGAGCTGTGCCTTACCACGTAAGAATCTGATGCCTAGCAACAGTTAGGTATCCATGGTGAGGCAGTTTCCTTGACAACCGAGTGCTGCCATGGTCCCCATGGGATGTAGTGAACTGGTCTTGAATCCCTTTCTCCAACCCCATCCCAGTTCCATCCCACTGTTATTTCCTGTAGAATTTGTAACCCTGGTACAGCACACGGGCAGGCCATTCGATCCATTCATGATGGTCTTCTCCTGTAATATTAGCCTGGCCTGTCCCTGCTGCATCCGATCAGTATAACCTTGTTGCCCTTTCCCAACACGTGAGTCCCAAGCTGATTCACAGGAAGCTCATCTGTAAAATGTGGAAACATTAAATTACACGATCAGCAGTGTCAGAGACAGCGAGGTACAGACAGTGAGCGAGCAAGAGATAGAGATAGAAAGGTAGACAGACAGTGAGAGAGGAAGAGGTAGAGATAGATGTAGAGAGAGTGTGTGGAGAGACAAGAGTGACAGAGAAAAAGTGAGAGAGAGGGAGAGAGAGAAAGGGAATGACATAAACAAAGAGACTGAGTGAATCAGAGAGCAAGAGAGAGAGAGAGAGAGAGACTGTGAGACAGAGACAGAAAAATGAAGATAAGAATGAGAGAAAGAAGCATAATCACAGAGATGGAGACACAGTGACAGCGAGACTGGAACAGAATTAGAATTAGGTTTATTGTCACGTGTACTCAAGTACAGAAGTACAGTACAGTTAAAAGTATACAATGTCCTTCCTCAAGGCACCATCTTAAGCACAAAGTACATTGGTACAAATCCTAGATACAAAATAGAGAAACAAAGGAAAAGTTACATTTCCTTACCGTTATTCATAGTGTAGGTTAGCAAAATAATAAAATTAAAAGACAAACATTACAGAGATAGAAAGAGAGAGAGATAGATAGAAACAGAGAGAGAAAGAAACAGAGGGTGAGGCAGGTAAAGAGAAAGTGGGAGACAAAGAAAGAAATAGAGAATGGGGGGGAGAGAGAGAGAGAGTAAAATGGTGAGAGACAGTGGTTTTGTGACAGGATTTGAGAGTTAAGGGACCAGGCAGCTAAGACATGGTCATCATGGTGATCCTGCGAAAGAGGGAACGCTGAAGAGCTAGAATCTGAGAAACAGTGAGATGTCAACGATAGCAAAGCTGAGATTGTTAAACTTCCAACAAGAGGAGCCTGAAGTCTGGTTTTACTCAAAGTGGGATTTGTACGCAGTGTGAAACATTATGAAGGCACAGGTCCAATTACTGCCCATTAAATTATATCACCATTATGGACATTATGGTGAACTGAATCCTTTTGCTGTTCTCCACTTTTCTTTGCCATTTGCTTCTTTTGCCCTCTCATGTGATATTCCACAAAAAACCATCGCTTTTGTATCACACAATCCATTCCTTTTCTTCAGTGACCTGCAACAAACTCTCTTCAGGGTTAAAAACACGAAGGGCTGTTTCTCCAAGAATTCAAATCTGGGAAGCTGGGAATAATTTCCACATCACACATCAGTATACAGGGGAGAAGGAAAAGTTAGAAAAGCAGTTACAACTCTGAATAACTTATAAGTCAAAATGGCTACTAGTTCATGAGAACTCAAGGTCAGTAAAGTTAAAGCCTTTACCTACAGGAAAGCTTTTGCAGTTGGTGGAACTCTCTTTCTCATTAAAATTAATTTGAAAATGGATGCAGTTAAAGTCAGAGTATTATTATTCCACAGAATGAGAATTACTTCATTTGTCAGAATAAAACTGGATTCTACCTGGAAATCAGGTTTCAAGAACAATTAAGACAAAAGGCAGGCAATAGCCAAGTGGTATTGCTGCTGGATTGTTAATCCAGAATCCAGGTAATATTCAGGGGACCTGGGTCAGATCCTGCCACAGCACATGGAGGAGTTTTGATTCAGTAAAAATCTGGAATTGTAAGTCTGATGATAAATCCCTTGTTGGAAGGGTGAGGGGAGACCTATTTGGTTCACTAATGCCCTTTAGGCAAGGGAAATCTGCCATCCTTACCTGGTCTGGCCTAGATATGACTGCAGACCCAGAGCAATGTGGTTGACTCTGGACAATAAATGCTGGACTGGCCAGCGATGCCCTCACCCCATGACTGAATTTGAATAAGAAAGGCTTTCTCTGAACATGGAGTTGCATGTTGTCTGCTTTGATGTTAAAAATCGGGTCGAGCAAAGTGCATAATTAAATCTACAGAAAAACCACAATTTTCAATCATGTGAGTTAGATCTAATGTCTCTCATTAAAACGTGTGTGTCTGAGTGTGTGTGTGTGGGAGAGAGTGTGTATGGACCAACTGGTGGAGGTACTTACCGACATCTTCAACCTCTCCCTTCTACAAGCACAACTCCCCATCTTCTTCAAGAAGACCACCATCATCCCCATACCTGACAAAACACATGCAGTGATAATGGGAACTGCAGATGCTGGAGAATCCAAGATAATAAAGTGTGAAGCTGGATGAACACAGCAGGCCAAGCAGCATCTCAGGAGCACAAAAGCTGACGTTTCGGGCCTAGACCCTTCATCAGAGAGGATGCAGTATGCCTTAATGTCTACCGCCCAATAGCTCTGACTTCAATGATCATGAAGAGCTTTGAGGGGCTGGTCATGGCCCAAATCAACTCCAGTCTCCTAGCCTGCCTCAATCCCCTACAATGTGCCTATGAACATAACAGATCCACAGAGGATGCCATATCCTAGCCCTGCACTCATCCCTGGAACATCTCAACAACAACTTGTGGTGGGAGAGCATTTTGGTGATAGTGACCATAACTGCCTCACATTCTACATAGCTATGGAGAAGGAGAGGATTAGGCAGAATGGGAGGATATTTAATTGGGGAAGAGGAAACTATGATGCGATTAGACATGAGTTAGGAAGCATGGACTGGGAGCAGTTGTTCCATGGTAAGGGAACTATAGACATGTGGAGACGGTTTAAGGAACAGTTGTTGGGAGTGATGAGTAAATATGTCCCTCTGAGACAGGCAAGAAGGGGTAAGATTAAGGAACCTTGGATGACGAGAGCGGTGGAGCTTCTAGTGAAAAGGAAGAAGGTAGCTTACATAAGGTGGAGGAAGCTAGGGTCAAGTTCAGCTAGAGAGGATTACATGCAGGCAAGGAAGGAGCTCAAAAATGGTCTGAGGAGAGCCAGGAGGGGGCACGAGAAAGGCTTGGCAGAAGGAATCCGGGAAAACACAAAGGCATTTTACACTTACGTGAGGAATAAGAGAATGGTCAAAGAAAGAGTAGGGCCGATCAGGGATAGCATAGGGAACTTGTGTGTGGAGCCTGAGGAGGTAGGGGAAGCCCTAAATGAGTTTTTTGCTTCTGTCTTTACGAAAGAAACCAACTTTGTAGTGAATGAAACCTTTGAAGAGCAGGTGTGCATGCTGGAATGGATAGAGATAGACGAAGCTGATGTGCTGAAAATTTTGTCAACCATTAAGATTGACAAGTCGCCAGGCCCGGATCAGATTTGTCCTCGGCTGCTTTGGGAAGCGAGAAATGCAATTGCTTCGCCACTTGCGAAGATCTTTGCATCCTCGCTCTCCACTGGAGTCGTACCTGAGGACTGGAGAGAGGCAAATGTAATTCCTCTCTTCAAGAAAGGAAATAGGGAAATCCCCGGCAATTATAGACCGGTAAGTCTCACGTCTGTCGTCTGCAAGGTGTTCGAAAGGATTCTGAGGGATAAGATTTATGACCATCTGGAAGAGCATGGCTTGATCAAATACAGTCAACACGGCTTTGTGAGGGGTAGGTCATGCCTTACAAACCTTATCGAGTTTTTTGAGGATGTGACTAGAACAGTTGATGAGGGTCGAGCTGTGGATGTGGTGTATATGGACTTCAGTAAGGCATTTGATAAGGTTCCCCATGGTAGGCTCATTCAGAAGGTCAGGAGGAATGGGATACAGGGGAACTTAGCTGCTTGGATACAGAATTGGCTGGCCAACAGAAGACAGCGAGTGGTAGTAGAAGGAAAATATTCTGCCTGGAAGTCAGTGGTGAGTGGAGTTCCACAGGGCTCTGTCCTTGGGCCTCTACTGTTTGTAATTTTTATTAATGACTTGGACGAGGGAATTGAAGGATGGGTCAGCAAGTTTGCTGACGACACAAAGGTCGGAGGTGTCGTTGACAGTGTAGAGGGCTGTTGTAGGCTGAGGCGGGACATTGACAGGATGCAGAGATGGGCTGAGAGGTGGCAGATGGAGTTCAACCTGGATAAATGCGAGGTGATGCATTTTGGAAGGTCGAATTTGAAAGCTGAGTACAGGATTAAGGATAGGATTCTTGGCAGCGTGGAGGAACAGAGGGATCTTGGTGTGCAGATACATAGATCCCTTAAAATGGCCACCCAAGTGGACAGGGTTGTTAAGAAAGCATATGGTGTTTTGGCTTTCATTAACAGGGGGATTGAGTTTAAGAGTCGTGAGATCTTGTTGCAGCTCTATAAAACTTTGGTTAGACCGCACTTGGAATACTGCGTCCAGTTCTGGGCACCCTTTTCTAGGAAAGATGTGGATGCTTTGGAGAGGGTTCAGAGGAGGTTTACCAGGATGCTGCCTGGACTGGAGGGCTTATCTTATGAAGAGAGGTTGACTGAGCTCGGTCTCTTTTCATTGGAGAAAAGGAGGAGGAGAGGGGACCTAATTGAGGTATACAAGATAATGAGAGGCATAGATAGAGTTGATAGCCAGAGACTATTTCCCAGGGCAGAAATGGCTATCACGAGGGGTCATAGTTTTAAGCTGGTTGGTGGAAAGTATAGAGGGGATGTCAGAGGCATGTTCTTTACGCAGAGAGTTGTGAGAGCATGGAATGCGTTGCCAGCAGCAGTTGTGGAAGCAAGGTCATTGGGGTCATTTAAGAGACTGCTGGACATGTATATGGTCACAGAAATTTGAGGGTGCATACATGAGGATCAATGGTCGGCACAACATTGTGGGCTGAAGGGCCTGTTCTGTGCTGTACTGTTCTATATTCTATATTCTAAAGACACCTATGTCAGACTTGCTTGTTGACTACTGTATCGCTTTCAACACCATTATCCCCTCCAGACTGATCTCAAGGCTCTGTGATTTGGTCTCAGCTCCACCCTCTGCAACTGGATCCTCAGCTTTCTGACCCATACGGTGTAATCAGTGAGGATAGGTAACTGCACCCCCTCCACAGTAACACTCAACTGGAGCTCCCCCAGGATGCATCCTCAGCCCCCTACTGTAGTCCTTGTACATCTACAGCTGTGTAGTCAAATTCCTAATGAACATCATCTACAGATTTGCTGACAACATCTTCGTGGTGGGACAGATATCAAACAATAAGGAATCAAAATACAGAAGGGAGATAGGCTTGCTGAAGTGGTGCAATGAAAACAATCTGTCTCTCAATGTCGGTAAAACTAAAGAACTGATCATCGGCTTCAGAAAGGAGGAGAACACCCACCAAACCCCCCCCCCCCCCCCCCACATCAATGGAACTGAGGTTGAGACGGTGAAGAGCATCACACTCCTCGGAGTGACAATAACTGACGACTGGTCCTGGGCGTCCCACGTAGATGGAACAGTCAAGGAGGTACAACAATGCATCTTCTTCCTCAGGCAGCTCAGGAAATGTGCCATGTCCACAAGGTCTCTCACCAACTTCTACAGATGCACCATTGAAAGCAAACTGTCCGGGTGCAGAACGGCCTGGTACGGCAACTGCTCTGCCCAGGGCCGTGAGAAACTACAGAAGGTGGTGTACACAGCCCAGACCGTCACGGAAACCAGCCTCCCATCCATGGACTCCATTTACACGGCACGTTGCTGGGGAAAGGCTGCCAACATCATCAAAGACCCATCACACTCCGGTAATGATCTCCTACAACCTCTTGTGTCAGGCAGAAGATACAGAAGCTTGAACATGTGCACCAACAGGTTCAGGAACAGCTTCTTTCCAGCCATTATCAAACCGCTGAACGGACTCGTCTCAAATAACGCCACTTGCAATGTAACCAGTCTGCTACTAAATCTTATTGATTCTGTACATCCTTTGCTTTCTGTGATCTGCCTGTACCGCTCATAAACAAAGCTTTTCACTGTATTTCAGTACACGTGACAATAAATAAATAAATATGTGTGTGTGTGTGACTTTTACACTGCAGGTTCCTATGGGACTGTTAGAACCATCAAGTCATAGATGTCTACAACAGATAAAGGGGCTCAGCCCATTGTGTCTACAACCATCTAACTATTCTAATCTCCTTTCCCAGCATTGGCATCACAAGTGCACATCTGAATCCTTCTTCAATGTGCTGAGGGTTTCTGCCCCTGACAGGCAGGGAGTTCCAGATTCCTGGCCACCCTCTGGGTGAATATGGTTTCCCTCACATCACCTCTCAACCTTCAACCTATTCAATCTATGTCTCCTTCCCCATGTCACTGATCCCTCCATCAAGGGAGAAATGTTTCTTCCTGTCTACCCTATCTATACACCTCATCATTTTATACATCTTGATAATTTTTTCCTCTTTCAATTTCCTATGCTCTAATGTCTCTCCATCACAGGAACTCTCTAGCCTCTAAGGCAAGAAATCTCCCTCTGCACCCTCTCCCAGTGCTATCACATCCCTCTGATCATGTGGATTCCTGAACTACACATAATGCTCTCACTGTGGCCTAACTGCTATTTGATAACAGTTTCAGTATCACCTCCCTGTTCTCAAACTCTGGGTTAATGAAGGTAAACATTTCCCATCAGCCTCTGAACCACTTCATACAACAGTCCTGATCCCTTAAGGGACCGGTGAGTGTGCACACCATGTCCCCTCCAATCTTCGATCTTTCCCAGCGTCAAAATGGTCATCTTGCCTTGTTTGTCCACCTCAGCTGTGATGAATTTCGATGTTTACCAGACCCATGTCCCTGTAACGTTTATGCAAATGAGAGCGGTGGCATTCCAGAGAAGCAATGCAGTTTCCTGGTCATCGTTGGAAATTTCTAGAAGGTGGCACTTTCTGTGCAGCCACATTGATTGCAAATTTTAAACAGTTAAACAAAAATAGCTTCTTATTTGCACAAAGGTTTGTGTTTCATGTTTTGCACAGATAATCACAAGTCATTATGAGTACCCACTCTGTCCTCTTAGATACTTTAATCTACATCTACACCATTCACAGGGAAGAGGTTATACAGATACAGAGCAGGCAGAATTCCAAAGAAGGATCAGAATTTTAGTAAATGGCACTGTATTCTCCCTCTGTCCCTCCTGAATCACAGAATCCTTACAGTGTGGCAGCTGGCCATTTGGCCCATTGAGTCTAAACTATCTAAAAAACACCTGCCCCTACACCTCCCTCTAAGGTCCCAAACAATCCTTCCAGATCTGGCAGAGATTCACCTGCACTATTGTATCCATTGGTCCCAATGTAGTCTTCTCTGTTGGGGAGACCAAATGCAGACCAGGAGACTGGTTTCCCTCTCTCACTCCCATGTGTCTATTCCGGGTCTCCTCCACTGTCAGTGAGGCTGAATGTAATCTGGAGGAACAACACCCCATACTTCACCTTGGGAGCTTACAGCCCAACGGCCTCAATATTGCCTTTACCAGCTTCAAAATCCCTCCAACCTCCCACTGCACCCCCACCCCAGCCTTATCCCATGTCCAAACCTTTCTCTCCTCCCAGCCTCCCTGGCCTGACTGACCAATGACAATAAGCCCCTACCTTCATCCACTTATCACCATCCCACTTACCCTTCTCCCAGTCCCACCCATCTCCTTCTATTTACTTCTGGGCTCCATTTCCACACCCCCATCCTGATGAAGGGTTTCGGCCTGAAATGTATACTTTCTTGCTCCTCTGACCTGCTGTGCTTTTCCAGCTTCACATCTATTGACTCTGTACCAAACACCTTGTTCACTGCCCTGTCTACCCAGGACACCACCTTCAGGGAACTATCTACCTGCACTACAAAGTTTCTTTGTACAGCAACATTCCCCAGGACCTTACAATTCAATGTACAAGTCCTGCCCTGATTTGTCTTTCCAAAATGCAGCACCTCACATTTATCTAAACTCCATCTGCCACTCCTCGGCCCAACGGCCCATCTGATCAAGGTTTCGTCATACTCTGAGGTAACCTTCCTCACTATCAACTACACAACCAATTCTTGTGTCAGAGAGTGTAAACATGATAGCTAAACTCATCTCTAAGAAAATCTGTGAAAAAAGCGAGTTTAAGAAACTTGCGTTTCCTCTGAAGTCAAAGTAACATTGGGAACATTTATCTATTAATTAGGACAAAGCTTGGAAGATGCTGAACAATTTGGACATTTTTGAGAGGAAAGAGTTGTGCCATCTGTGTTTTTGGAAACGGAGGTCAAGGTTTAGCACGTGCTTTAAGACAGTTTGATTTTTTTGGAAGCCAGTGGCATTAGAAAAGGAGCAAAGGAGAGTAATCTGTTTTGTGGACCCAGCAATCAGAGTGAGCAAAGAGAAGTTGCAGTCTCTCTCTGAAAATCCCATTTGCTTTTGTTTTGAATTGGGTAATCGTCGCATTTCCAAACACTGACCTTTTATCTGCAATTTGAATCCAAGTTGATTAATCTACACTGGGTGTAGAATTAGCTTCATCAACAGGAAATTCAGCGGACGTAAGAACTTATCTCAGAGGATGGAGAATCCCTGGAATTCTTCACTGCACAGAGCTGAAGAAGTTGGGTCGCTAACTATATTCAAAGTTGAGATAGGGAGATGTTTAATCAGTAAGGGAATCAGTAGTCATGGACAAAATGTTTCCACACCTTTGGCCCAGCAGTGCTGTTTTTCTCCCATTGACCTTTTGTTTTTAGGAAACCCATCATCTCTGCAGAGATTTATCTAATTTGGTGTGCGCGCCCATATGTGGGATTAATCACAGAATCCCTATAGCGTGGAAGCATGCCATTCAGCCCATCGAGTTTACACCAACCCTCTGAACAGTATCCCAACCCCTAATCTATCCCTGCAACTCTGAATTTCTCACAGATAACCCACCTCACCTGCACATCCCTAGACACTACAGGCAATTTTGCATGGCCAACCCACCTAACTTGCATATCTTTGCACTTTGGGAGTATATTAGAGCACCAGAAGGAAATCTATGCAGACACAGCAAGAACATGCAAACTCCATACAGTTACCGAGGGTGGTATCAAACCCAGGACCCTGATGCTATGAGGCAGCAGTGCTAACCACTGAGAACCTACTCTCCCCTCCCCACCCCCCACCCCACCAAGTTATAATTCTGGATCATTTAGATATTATGCAGAGTTTGCCACCTGCTTTAAGAAAAATCTTTGTAAATAACAAAATAATTATTTTGAGTTTGTTTAAGAAGCCTTGAGACATTTATTTTGACCACAGTACAAAAGTAATTGGCCACTGACAATAACAGTGCGAGACGAATAGTGGGATTTCATTTTCAGAGCATTTCACGTGTATGGAGCAGAGAGTTTAATTTGCAGTTTTAGATATTTCAGCGAGAGGTACCATCTGAAGAAATCCATCAAATGGATGCAGCGAAATGTTGGAGCAAGATGCCTAGATGTGGAGACAATGATGACTCCACACTGTGGTTTAGGTGCTTCTGAGGCGGTCACTAGGAAGACTGAGTGTTTGAATCCTTTTGCTGGTGTTTGTGTTAAAATCTGCCCTACCTGTCTGTCTAGTGTTAATATAGGGTTTTCTTTCTTGTTCAATAAAGATTTTCTTTTTTACATTAAAAAGGACACTTACAGACTCTTGGGAATGTCAGAAAGCTGATACCAGTAAGGCGGGACTGTCTGATGGGGCCAGGTGAGATAGATTGGGCCTCTACTCATCATGAGCTTAGGAGAACGAGAAGCAACCTTTCACAGAACAGCCCTTTGGCCCACGATGCTGTGCTGACCTATTATCCTGCGAAGATCAATCTACCCTGCATTTTACTATCCTCCAGGTGCCTATCCAAGAGTCACTTGGAAGTCTCTAAAGTATCTGACTCCACTGCCACCACTGGCAGCGCATTCCACACGCCCACCATTCTCTGTGTGAAGAACCTACCTCTGACATCTCCCCTATACCTTCCTCCAATCACCTTAAAATTATGCCCCCTTGTAAAAGCCATTTCTGACCTGGGGAAAAAAGTCTTTGGCTATCCATTCCATCTACACCTCTCATCATCTTGGAAACCTCCATCAAGTCGCCTCTCAACCTTCTTTGCTCCAATGAGAAAAGCCCTAGCTCCCTCAACCTTTCCTCTAAAGACCTGCCCTCCAGTCCAGGCAGCATCCTGGTAAATCTCCTCTACACCCTAAAGCTTCCACATCTTTCCTATAATGAGGCAGCCAGTACTGAACACAATTTTCCAAGTAACCTTACTGAGCAAAATTCTTAGAGGAGTGACAGGGTGGGTGCAGTTTTCCCTTCTGCAAGAGTCTCAGGCCAGAGGACATCAACTCAGAATAAGGGGTCACTCATTCAAGACAAAGGGAAGGAGGAACTTCTTCACTCAGAGGGCTATGGCGCTTGGTCATGGGGTATATTGAAAGCTGAGACAGACTTCTAATCAGTAAGGGAATCAAGGATTAGGGGGGAAACAGGCAGAAAAGCAGAGTCACAGATAATCAGATCTGCCGTGATACATTGGTTGTTGGAGCTCAATGGGCTGAATGGCCTACTTCCTCTTCCACATCTTATGTTTCATTAACTGACATCTATGGATTAAGAAAGACCAACATCAGGGGGTGGGGGGGAAAGAGAAGGGTCTACCAGGCTGACATTCATGGACCTTGACCAGAATGACGGAGACCAAACATCATCGGATACCTGGCCTGCAGAGAAAGAGAACAGGTACGAGGTGCCCCAAATCACCCACCACGGGTTGGGGGAGAAAGGAGCAGGAACTGTGTGACCTGTAACTTCAGCAGGGCAAATGAGAGTGGCTTCCTGATGCTGGGCACTAGCGAACATACCCTACACATTTCTACAATCATACAATCCCTACAGTGCAGAAACAGGCCATTCAGCCCATTGAGTCCACACTGACCCCCCAAAGAGAATCTCACCCTATCCCATAACCCTGCATTGCCCAATTTAGTCTAACCTTTTCATCTTCAGAGCGTGGGAGGAAATCGGAGCACCCAGAAGAAACCCACGCAGACAAGGCAAGAACATGCAAACTCCACACAGACAGTTGCCTGAGGGTGGAATCGAAGCCAGGTCCCTGGCATGGTCAGACAGCAATGGGGAGGCAATGGTATTGGCACTGGACTGTTAACCCAGAGACCTTGATGATATTCTGGGCACCTGGGTTCAAATCCCGCCGTGGTATGTGGTGGAATTTGAATTTAAAAAACCTTGAATTAAGAGTCTAACGACAATCATGAATCCAGTGTCAACTAGCAGCAAAAGACCATCTGGTTCAATAGCGTCGTTTAGGAAAGGAAACTGTCATCCCGACTTGGTCTGGCCTACGTGTGACAGCAATGTGGGTGACTCTGAACTGCCCTCTTGGTAAGTAGGGATGGGCAATAAATGCTGCCTGGCCAGAGATACCCTCATCCTGTTAATGAATAAAAAAGGAAAAATAAATCATAGCCACCGTGCTGCCCTCGTTCCTTAGCTATTTCCACCATATCATTCCTGATATCCCTCCCAAATCTGAGTGTATACAATGCATCACAGACAGGCTAGTTGACCCAGCTATCAGTCTATTTGATATACACGTTCCACCCAAGCCTTCTCCAATCTTCACTCATCCAAAAAAAGAATCGACAATCATCACCCCTCCCTCACTGGCAAGTCGCCAATCTGTTAACATTGGCAACAATGTTTGGATGATGCAATTAATCATTATGGTAAAGTTGCTACTGCCTAGATGCTCTACTTCTCTGTTCTGATTCATTCTCAATCATTAGATCTAACTGCAAATGTTCTGTCTTCTATTCATCTTGGATTAGACAGGAGCACTGCACAGATTGAGAAAACTCTGTTCCAGGTTCTCCTTTACAGGCCCCTTGTGTCCAGTCACGGCCAGGGTGATGTATATCATACTGCACTAATGTAAACAGGCATTTCCCCTTATTTTTAAGAATTCAATTGTGTAATTTGATAGCATACTTGCTTTCCTTCTCTGACAATTTCAGGTGCTCTGTAGACAACACCAACAGTGTAGTTAACCCTTTCCTCTCTTTTCTTGTTACCATCTATTTGAGTCTTTTTATTTCTTTTATTCTATTTTAATCTACTGCCATCTTGACTAAGGACAGCTCCCCATTCACCTCTTCTTTTCAAACTCTATTAGGACCTTCAATGTTTAATTCCATCTCCTGATTTCACCTGTAGCCACGGCTCAGTCATCCCTATTTTATAACTAGATATTTTTCTAACCTGGTCAGAGATGTTAACATGTACTCCTCGGGGGCAGGTGGAACTTGAACCCGGGACTCTTGGCTCAGGAGTTAGGGATACTACCACTGTACACGAGACCATCCACAATGCAGTTAAGGTTGCAAAACAATCTTTAGTGAACAGTGACCATAATATGATGAAATTTTCTATTAAGTTTGAAAGAAGATGTAGTTCAAATTGAAACTAGGATTTTAAAATCTGAAGAATGACAATCCAGCAAGATCTTGATTGACTGGGCCAGTGGGCTGACAAATGGCACATGGCACTTAATTTAGACAGATGTGGTACATTGCATTTTGGCAGGTCACACCAGGGAGGGCTTACGGACAATGGCAGAACTGTGTGGATTGTTACAGAACAACGAGAGCTCGGGATACAGATTCACAGCTCCCTGGAAGTGGAATCACAGGTAGACAGGGTGGTGAAGGTGGCTTTTGGCATGTTTGATTTTAAAATCAGAGTACTGAGTACAGGAGTTGGGAAATCTTATCACAGCTGTACAAGACATTGGTGAGGCCACATTTGGAGTACTGCGCACCATTCTGGGTCCCCCTACTATAGAAAGGATATTATTAAACTAGAAAGAATGCAGAAAAGATTTACTGGCATGCTAACTGGACTGGAAGGTTTGAGTTATGAAGGAGGGGCGTTCCGTTTCGTGGAGTGAGAACCGTGGGACGGTACGATGGGACATGGGATATCAGGAGGTGACAGATATAAAATGACAAGAAATGCAAACTTCCAAAATGGTAACAGGACAGGATGAGAGGAAGTAGAAAGAGTTACAGCCAGGGCAGATGTGGAGGGCCAGATAATAAATAGATTTGTGGCACAGAAGTCTTCGGAGAGTAGCTAACTAAAAACGGAGGGAAAGTCCTGTTGAAAACAGTCATTACACCTGCATGTAATAAAACAAAAAACTGGAAATAAGCATCTAGAGGTAGGAATTAGACATAAATGGAGGCTGTTCAGCCTTTGTATCATTCTAGATCATCAAGGATGTACCAGAATGTCACATTCTCAGGCTGCTCCCTCTTCGTTATTAACAATCTCAATCTCTGGTTTACAGCTGAGCCTGCCCTCTGGGGTCAAGAATTCCTAAGATTCTCTACCCTCCAAGAGAACATATTCCCTCCTCATCTCAGCCCTAAATGAGGAGCCTTTTACTCCAGGGTTGTCCCAACAGTTGGGGGAGACATCCTTTCAGTGTCTGTTCTGCCTTTAAGAATTTTGCAAGATGCAGTGAGATTGCTTGCAACCTATTTGGCAACTTCATAAGCCTCCTCCTTTCACCTAATGTGGTCTTACCTTCCCTACTTATCCACAGCTCTGTCTTCCTATTGAGAGATTTTTTGCCTTAAAGCAATATGTTTTCAGAAAACGAACATTAAGTTCCATCATTCTTCAACCTGCTCTGACATTAATCTGCAGATGGTTCAAGCTGAGTCAGAGACTGTCACTCTTGGGAACCTGCTGGGCAACTTAAGAGCCCAACTCCTGACTCTGTCTATTAGACTTGCTCCCTGCTCCTTCCCAGGTGTTTGGTGGAGCATTGACCTAGTTTCCCCTCTGACCCTTCCTCCTGACATGGGAGACTCTTAACATTGACAGTAGTTATACCAAGTAATACAGGACTCACGTGTTATGAGGCACAGCTTATAAGAGGGGGGAGCTTATGGTGGAGCTGTACGGGACTTGTGCCCAGTTCTGGTTGCCCTGTTATATGAAGTGATTATTGAGATGGAGACGGTCCAGAGGAGATTTACCAGGGTGTTGCTGGGAATGGAGGATTTGGGTTATAAAGAGAAGCTGGATTGGTTGGGCTATTTTCTCTGGAGCATAGGAAGCCAGGGAGTGACGTTAGAGATTTATAAAATCACAAGAGGATGGATAGGGGGAACAGCCAAGGTCTTTTTTCCCCCGCAGGTAGGGGAGTCGAAAAGTAGGGGGAAACATTTTAAAAAGACACAAGAGGAGTTTTGTTTTAAAACAAAACACACTTTTATCATGTGTGGAATAAACTTCCAGAGGAAGTGGTGGATGCAGGTATGGTTACAATGTTAAAAAGACATGTGGATAAGTACAAGTATAGGAAACGTTTGGAGGGATATGGGCCAGGCACAGGCAGTTGGGGCTAGTTTCATTTTGGATTATCATTAGCATGGACTGATCAAAGGGTCTGTTTCCATGCTGTTTGAATCTATGATTTTGATGAGGCCACAGCTGGAGAACTATGCGCGGTTCCAGTCTCCACACTATAATAAGGATGTGATTGCACTGGAGGGGTGGCAGAGGAGATTCACCAGAGTGTTGCCGGGGACCGAGAATTTCAGTGATGAAGAGAGGCTGGAGGTTGTTTTCTTTGGAGCAGAGAAGGTTGAGGAGTGACCTGATAGAAGTGTGTAGGATTATGAGAGGCATGGGGGGGGGAGGGGGGAGAGAGGAGGAGGAGGAGGAGGAGGAGGAGGAGGAGGAGGAGCAGGAGGAGAGAAAGAGAGTTCGGGAGCAGCTGATGCCCTGAGTTGAAGGTTCAATTATTTTAAAGTAAAAGGCAGGAGATTTAGAGGGTGATTTGAGGATTGTTTCATGCAGAGAATGGCATGGGTCAGAATACACTACCTGGGAGGACAGTCGGGACAGGAAACCTCCCAACCTTTAAAAAGCACTTGGACAACCACTTGAAATGTCATAACATTGAAGGCATAGTGTGGCAAAGTGGGACTAGTATAAGTAGGTCAGAGGCCCAATGCATGTTTGCTGTTCTGTAAGATTCTACACTGATAAAAGACCAAGGTGGAGTGGTATACAGGCTGTGGATTGTAACATTGAAACTATTGGCTCTGGTCTATCGGTGGAAATGTCAGTTGATATTAGTTTCTGGAGTGACTCCTTGTCCACTTCTCCGCATTTCTTTTTCCTTTTGAGGCTGGGAGAAAGAGGAGTATGAGAGAGAGCGGAATGTGACCGGGAGGAGTGGGATGCAGAACGTGAGGATCGGAGAAGGCAAGGCAACAGGCCGTGCAACAGGGAAGGTGACAAACACAACAGGCAGTGAGTAGGGACAAGGCTCAGCAGTGAGACAGGCTGAGGGTGCTGGGATTGGCCTCTTTATCTGTCAGGTCTTTAAAAATACACAGAACAGGCAAAGGGTCACTTCAGAAAATAATATCCACTGACAACCGCGGGAGCCAAGCCAGCAGTCACACTTACCACCCATAGCCCGTTTACATACAGAAGTCCCGGCACCTACAAATATCACTCACAACACGAATCAGTAAATAATGAAAAGTCAAAAGCAGCTTGATAATCTAAGCGTGTATATAACATTCCAGGAGAGGACATTATTATGAGTTTGACTCGCTGAAAGGTTACAGTGAGGTGAGCACCTCCTGGGCTCTTCAAGTTCAGACTGAAACACACAGACTGCCCATTGGAAAAACTCCGAAGTGACAAAGTGAGCAGCCTTGGTGAATTCTCGATAGACTGCCCAACCTCTCCCTCTGTATAAAGTGCTGCAGCTATGACCATTCTCCCAATGTCTGAGCCAGCTGCCCCTGCTTATACTGACTCCATCTGAAGCTCATCAACGTCTCCCGACTCCAACTCGTGGAAACCAGCATGACCGCCAATGAACACCAGGGTGGCACCTGGAGGAGGGAGGGAGACAGACAGAGATAGAGAAAATAAGGTTCACATCTAGGTGGAGGGAGGGAAAGTTGAAACAAGATGTCAAATGAGGAGAAAACAGTGTGCATGGGAGAGGGGGGGGGGGGGGGGGGGGGAAGGGAGGGAGGGTGGGCAAATAAGATATAGGACACGGTGAGAGAGGGGAGTCCAAGATAGCAACACTGTCTGAACTCAGTGGTGTACAGGTTTCCAAAGACAATTCTCTCCCTGAAACCTGCAGTTACTCACCCAGGACCCAGAACACAGCTGATCCAGCACCAGCCAACCAGAAGAAGGGGAAGGAGATTGCTCCAGACAGACCGTACTGATGAGCAGGGCTCAACTCTCGACCTGCACAACAAACAAACACGGGGGTTAATTTCCCACATTGTTGGGTAGATACGAGTGTTTTAACTGTATTGGAACAGCTTGGCTAGGGGAGTGGCAAGTTCTGGAGCACAAGTCTTCAGGACTATTGCCAGAATGTTGTCAGGGCCCAAAGACTTTGCAATATCCAGTGTCACTCTTGATATCACAGAGTGAATCGAATTAGCTGAAGACTGGTATCTGTAAAGCCAGGGGCCACTAGAGGAGGCTGAGATGGATCATCCACTTGGCACTTCTGGCTGATGACTTTTACAATAGCTTCAATCTTACTAATTCAAATAATGAGTCAGCCTCTTCCATCATTGAAGATAGTTGTGGATCCTCCTCCTCCAGTGAGTTGTTTCATTGTAAACCACCAAACATGACTGGATGCGGCAGGAATAGAGCTTAGATCTGATCTGTGCAGTCATATTTGATTTTTCTACATATCCTGGTCTAGCTTGCTTCGGAATGGGATCTGGCAGTTTGCCAATGACGACTGACAGGGTAACAGGCTGATAATTTCCTGTTTTTCTGTCTTGCCCTTCCCAGAACATAGGAGGGACAGTTGTTGTTTTCCAGGGAACTGTGACTGTTCTCAAACCCAAGGAATTGTGGAAAATGACAGCCAATGATTCTACTATGCCAAAGGTGTCTTCCTTTAGGACGCAGAGGGTCAGGTTTGGGGAACGTGACAGTCTTTTTTGTCGAATCGGGCTAAGTTCCTTCCCTCCCCTTGCCCCCACAGTTTAATTTTCATAGTTGGGATGCATGGAGTGTTTTGTACCATGAAGACAGACTATGCTTGTTCACAGTCACACCCTCTGCCAGGACCAATGCTCACATTCATCCATATCTTTCACTGTTCCAAACTTGGCAGACAGGATCCAAAACTGGCTTGCAAACAGGAAGTAAAGAGTTGCTTCCTGTAATTAGAGTCACACAACTGTACTGCATGCAACAGACTCCACGGTTCAATTCATCCATGCCGATCAGATACTCTAAGTTAATCTTGTCCCATTTGGCCCAAATCCCTCTAAACACTTCCTATGCATGGGCACAGCCAGATGCCTTTCAAAATGTTGCAACTGAACCAGCCTCCACCATTTGCTTGGGCAGCTCACTCCATACATAAGCCACCCTCCCGTGTGAAAAAGCCGTCCCTTAGGTCTCAAATTTTTTTCCTCTCTCACCTTAAAACCTTTCTGGTTTTGGACTTCCCTACCCTGGGGGAGAAAAAAAACCTAAGAACTTGGGGCAGGAATAGGCCATCTGGCCCCTCGAGCCTGCCCCGCCATTTAATAAGATCATGGCTGATCTTTTTGAGACTCAGCTCCACTTACCCGCCCACTCACCATAACCCTTAAATTTTTGAACAGTAAAAGGAATTATCTAGCCTTGCCTGAAAAACATTCAGCAAGGTAGCTTCAACCACTTCACTGGGCAGGGAATTCCACAGATTCACAACCATTTGGGTGAATAAGTTCCTCCTGACCTCAGTCCTACATCTGCTTCACTTTATTTTGAGGCCGGGCCCCCAGTCCTAGTTTCACCTGCTAGTGGAAACAACCTTCCAGTCTATCTATTCCCTTCATAATCTTATTTTTCTATAAAGATCTCCCCTCATTCTTATGAATTCCAATGAGTATAATGCAACCCTCTCACATCTAGAACCAACCGAGTGAATCTCCTCTTCACCCGTTCCAGTGCTAGTATATCTCTTCATTAAAGGAGACCAAAATTGCACACAGTGCTCCAGGTATGGCCTCACCAGGACCCTACACAGCTGCAGCTAAGCCTCCCTATTTTAAACTCCATCCCTCGAGCAATGGCAGACAAAATTCCATTTGCCTTTTTAATTGCCTGCTGTACCTGCAATCCGACTTTCAGCGATTTATGTACAAGGACACCCAAGTCCCTCCGCACAGCAGTGTGCTGCAATTTTTTTTACCATTTAAAACATGGTCCATTTTGTTGTTATTCGTACCAAAATGGATGACCTCACACTTACCAATATTGTATTCCATCTGCCAGACCCTTGCCCACTCACTTACGCTGTCTATAACCCTCTGCAGACTTTTAGTGTCTTCTGCACACTTTGCTCTACCACTCATCTCAATGTCATCTGCAAATTTTGACACACCACACTTAGTCCCTAACCCCAGATCACCTGTGTAAATTGTAAACAACTGCAGTCCCAACAGTGATCCCTGAGGCACACCACCAGCCACTGGCCGCCAACCAGAAAAACACCCATTTACCCCGATTCTTTGCTTTCTACTAGTCAACCAATCCTCTGAACGTGCCAATACATTACCTGTAATACCGTGCAACTTTATCTTATGTAGCAGCTTTTGGCGTGGCACCTTGTCAAATGCCTTCTGGAAATCCAGATACACCACATCCACAGATTCCCCATTGTCCACCGCGCAAGTAATGTCCTCAAAGATTTCCACCTAATTAATTAAACATGATCTACTCTTCTTTATGCTGAGTGTTCCCAATGGGACAATTTATATCAAGAATTGCTATTTCTTCCTTAATGATAGATTCAAGCATTTTCCCCACTACCGAAGTTAAGCTAACTGGCCTATAGTTACTTGCTTTTTGTCTACTTCCTTTTTTAAACAGCAGTGTCACATTGGCTGTTTTCCAATCTGCAGGAACCACCCCAGCGCCCAGGGAATTTTGGTAAATAATTACTAGTGCATTTACTAATTCCCCCATCACCTCTTTTAGTACCTTGGGATGCATTTCATTAGGGTCAAGGAAACTTGTCTACCTTTAACCCCACTAGCTTGCCCAGCACTGCCTCCTTAATGACCTGGGCTATCTACCCTATCCATGCCCCTCATGATTTTATAAACTTCTACAGGGTCACCCCTCAGCCTCTGATACTCCAGCAAAAACAGCCCCAGTCTGTTCAGCCTCTCCCTATGGCTCAAACCCTCCAGTCCCAGTGGCACCCTTCTAAATCTTTTCTGAATCCTTTCAAGTTTAATAACATCTTTCCTACAGCAAGACCACCAAAACTGAGCCAGTATTCCAGAAGTGGCCCTAACCAACATCCTGTACAGCTGCAACATGACCTCCCAACTCCTGTACTCAATGCATTGACCAATAAAGGCAAACGTGGTGCTTGTTATGCACATTAATGATTGGTATGTGGTCAGAAATCACAACACCAGGTTATAGTGCAACAAGTTTACTTAAAAATACAACGTAACATTTGAAGGAGTGAGGCTCTGAAAACTGTTGTCTTCAAATAAATTGGTTGGTCTATAACCCAAAGTCGTGTGATTTCTGATCCTGTCCACCCCAGGCACTGCCATATCACGGTTTGGTTGTGAATATCGAAGATACAATTAGCCAATATACAGATGACATGAAAACTGAATAATAAAAGGTGTAATGTTTGGAAGATGATGATCAGCTAGGTAGACCTCGTAGAATGAGTTCTCTGACTGGGGCTGTGAAGCTAATCCAATCAGGGAGTCCTGGCTGACAAATATAAACAAGAATCTGAGGTTTCACTCACTCTAGCTGCCAGCTCTGAGCTAGTTATGTCAGTGTCATGTACTGTGCACGCGTAAGTAAAGGGTGGGATACTGGCCTCTGAAGTTATTTCAAAAGGGACCCTGGAGTACAAGTCCATAGATCCCTGAAGGTGTCAGCACACGTAGGCAGGGTGGGGAAAAAGGCATACAGGACGCTTGCTTTCATTAGCCAAGGTGTAGAGTATAGCAACAGGGAAGTCTTGTTGTAACTTTTATAAAACACTGCTCAGGCTCCACGTGAGATGGTATGTGCGTTCTGGTCACCACACCATCAGGACATGATGGCACTGGACAGTATGCAGAGGAAATTCACCAGGATGTTGCCTGGGGTGAAAAGTCTTAGTTATGAGCACAGCACGGCTAGTCTGGGTTAGGTTTTCCTGCAGATCAGGCTGGATGGTGAAGCTGAGATAACATGGTGTGAAGCTGGATGAACACAGCACATCAAGCAGCATCAGAGCAGCAGAAAAGCTTGACATTTCAGGTCAGGACACTTCTCTCCCGACCTGAAATGTCAGCTTTCCTGCTCCTCTGATGCTGCTTGACCTGCTGTGCTCATCCAGTTTCACACCGTATTATCTCAGATTCTCCAGCATCAGCAATTCCTACTCTCTCTGGATGGGGAATCCAATTGAGCTAAACAAAATCATGAGACAGTAGATTGTGAGAATCTCGTCGCCACAGCAGACGTATCCAAAACCAGTGGGCATTAGTTTAAGGTGAGGAGTAGGTGGTTTATAGGAGGTTTGAATGGCCAAGCTGCCTGAGAGGGTGGTGCAGGTAGAGACTCTCAACATTTAAGCTGCACCTGGATGAATACTTAAAATGCCAAGGCATAGTGGTACAGGTAAATGGGATGAGTATAGTTTGGTGTTTGTTGGTCAGTATAGACATGGTGGGCTGAAAGACCTGTTTCTCTGCTGTATGACTTTTATGATTTGGAGAAGCTCTTTCTGTCTGTTTGATATTCTGCATAGTTTTCCCTCAAAATTAGTTTACTCTGTGTTTGGGAATACGACAGAAGCAAACAGGGCAGGATGTAAATGGAGCTCACCATCTGTGAGCTGATCCAGAAGCACCATCGAACACCCGTGGTTTCAGATCACTTACCGAACAGGACAAGGCGGGACTGGGAAGCTCGCAGGTGAACGATATAACAAGCTCCGAAAAACACCACCAGGGCGATGAGCAGCATTGGAGAGGTGATCCTGGGAGTGGGAAGAGAAGAAGAGAAAGTGTGAGTGGGAGAATGAGAGTGAGAGTGAGAGAGTGAATGAGAGTGTGACACACACACACAGTAGCAATGAAAACTGACAGAGACTCTGTAACAGATTACATTTGTGATGAGACAACCCCAGTGGCCCAAGTCGGTGGGGGGGGGGAAAAGGAGAATGGCAACAGTGTATACTGTTTCCCAGTGTCTGGTACAAGGAAGTGTAAGAGGGTGATAACCCCACCTCCAACACCCTGTAATGGTTCAGAGTGTACGTTAGTGCCCTATGAAGCAGTTCTGCCTGGGAATCTGTGCCTCTCCCTTAACTAGGAGAATCTGGCCAATCAACCAGGGAGAAAATTTGGGGCAGGTACTGGTGAGGGTGTAGCAGTACCGGGGTGAGGAGAGGCAGCTACTCCATCACACCAGGTACATCGCCAACTCTCCCCACCCCATACCTGAGTGAGGAACACCCTCCGTCTTTCACTTCACCATTCCTCCCTAACACGTTCTCGCATTGCCTCTCCTTCTCACTTACACACAGTACACGATGAGGCCCAGGAACACAAACACATAGTTGCTCTGGAAGTGCTCCACGTTCTTCACCACGCGCTTGCACAGCTCGCCAAAGTTCTTTGGCCGCGAGAATCGCTTCTGGTCAATGAAGGAGGCCCAGGGTCGGATGGTGAGCCTGCGCCTCTCGATCCACTCCTTGGCTGGGCCCTGGGAGATGATCTTTGGAATGTACATCCTGAGGATGAGAGGAGGGAGAGAGAGGTTACAGCCTGGGTACCATTCCTAGTGATGGAATCTGTACTGAAGACATGAAAAAAAATCTACAAGGGTTGCAATGTAAATCTGCAGTTCAGAACAAACAACAGTTTCTGCCTTTCCCATGTGGAGCAGTAGCCAGGATGGTGGTGGTGGGGGGCGGGGTGTGGAGCACCACCAGAACTTTTCATTCGATATATATCCACTGCCTGATTAATGAATCACCCAGTGAGCAGGATACGTTACCCCATCCGTGAGGTAGTGCTGTCTGAGGGAGGGTGGGAAGTGGAGATAATGCACCCTAGCCCTTGTGGTGCCTACCAATCTCCAAAGGGTTTGGGGCTACTGGGGACACAGTGTACTCCCTTCTCAAGGACACCCAGGTACAGAGTGCACCTGATTTAGAGGCAGGCAGACAGTCAGGGTTTCCCAGCCAGACTCCATGGTCCTGGTAGTTTTGGCCAGGTCCATAATAGTGGAAGGGGTCCTCTGGTCTCTCAGCATCCCTTTCCTGGACCAACGCTCAGGAGCATGTAGCCAGAGTGTGACCGAATATGATGTGGAAATTATGTTCAGTAACTTAGCTGAGTTCTTTGAAGAAATAAATTGTGCTGTAGATAAAGGGGAACCAGTGGATGTATTGTACTTAGTTTTTCAGAAGATATTTGATAAAGAAAGCTACATTAAAAGATTACTGCAGAAATTAAAAGCTGTATTGACTATATAACAGGAATCAGAGATACTGCGCGGTTCAAATACATAATTCTTTGAAGTTTGCATCATATGTAGACAGGGTGGTTAAGAAGGCATTTAGCACACTTGTCTTCAATGCTCAGTCTTCTGAGTACAGGAGTTGGAATGTCATGTTGAGGTTGTACAGAACATTGGTGAGGCCTCTTCTGGAGCACTGTGTCCAGTTCTGGCCTCCCTGTTTTAGGAAGGATATTATTAACCTGGTGAGGGTTCAGAAAAGATCTACCAGGATGTTGCTGGAAATGGAGGGTTTGAGTTATAAAGAAAGTTTGGACAGACTGGGACTTCTCACTGGAACATAGGAGGTTCAGAAGTGACCTTATAGAGGTTTACAAAATCATGAAGAGCCTAGATAATGGGACTGGCAGGTATATTTTCCCTTGGATGGGGGAGTTCAAGACTACGGGGGATATTTTTAAGGCGAGAGGAGAAAGATTTAAAAAAAGACACAAGGGGCATTTTTTAAATGAAACCACAGAACGGTCCATGCGTTAAAAGAACTTCTGCAAGAAGTGGTGGATGCAGGTATAAATAAAACATTGAAAAGACATTTAGTTAAATACATGAATAAGAAATATTTGGAGGGATATGAGCAAAGTATAGGCAGGTGGGACTAGTTTAGTTTGGTATTGTGGTCAGTATGGTCTCATTGGACCAAAGGATCGGTTGCTGTGCTGTATACCTTTACAACAGGACTTGACACTGGAGTCTCAATACTTTACAATTTATACAAACGACCTGGATGAAGGGACTGAAGGTAGTTAAATTAGTTGATGCAAAAATACATCGGAAAACGTGTCAGGTACAGAACAGAGCTTGGTCTACGGAAGGATCTTGGGACGGCAGGGCTGACAATATGGAGACAGAATGGATCGATTGGGAATATATTCACTGGAGCTTAGAAGAACAAGGAGAGATCTCATAGAACTTTTGTCTGCAAGCTTTTGGAACTGACCGAAATGTATTAAGCACGGAATTTTAATCATATTATAAGCTTGGACTATTCAGCTGTAAGCTCTGACACTTTGTTCATAACTCTCTAGGCCACTGAAGCTTATAGCAACTTTCTCAAATGATACAGAATATATGTCGACTCCCTCAATATATTTAGGTAGTGAGCAAATATTTCTTACCAAATCACAAATTATTTAAACTCAATTCATGCTCAAGTCTCTCAACTACTCCTGGTTCATGTTATCAGGGCTGTTCTCTGTTCAGTTCAAACTTCCTGGCATCACTGTATCTTTGTTAATCAACACTTTTTTGATATTGCTAAAATGTGTCAAATCTCGTACTCATCTTAAATTTGCAGAATACCAATAAAGGAGAATCCAATATTTATACTGTTTGAAAGGAGAATCCAATATTTATACTGTTTGAAATGAGAATGGTGATTGATTGGCCAGAGTGCCTGATTGCCAGAGGCATTTCCATGGAGATCACACCAGTTAAAAAATAATGACTGATTGTTAACAGCCAAGCTTTATCTAAGTTTAAATCAGGCAGATTAGTCTGATTTCTGTGAACAATGCTTTGGCCAATGCATCAGGGAATGGCTGTCTCCTATTGTTGAGTTGAAACAAGGGCAGTGATAAAGCTCGCCAGTCTGGCTTATGATGTGGTGCACTGGCGTGTACTGCAAACTAAATATATTGACACACAATGCGATGTCCTTTTTAGATAGAAAGAACATGTGAATGCATTGCATCTCCTTCAATATCAATACATTTAACAACTGTAGCTTTTTGTTCCTTGATCCAAGTTATTGATACAAACTGTTTAAAAAATTAAGGCCCCAGCACTGATCCCTGTGAGAAACGAAACACTATATCTGGCCAAATGGAGAACTTATGTATACTGTTTTCTGCCAGGGAATAAATCCATGCCAATATACTGCCCCCCGCCACAACAACCTTTGATATTGCAATTTATCAACAATTTCTGGAAATGAAAGTACACTTTGTCCATTGCTTTCCCTTTAACCATAGCAAAAGGTTTTCTAAAATAAAAATGAACAAGGAGAGTGGGCAATCTCACACAAGCTTTGTAAACTGAGTCTATGATTCAATGACTTTATGGATAATCTACAGTATGGAAGCAGGCCATTTGACCCACTGAATCCACACTGACTGTCCGAAGAGCATCCCACCTACACTTACCTCCCACTACCCTATCCCTGCAACCCCACATTTCCAAGGCTAATCCACCTAGTCTGCACATCCTTGGACTCTCTGGGGCAATTTAACACGGCCAATCCACCCTAATCTGCATGTCTTTAGACTCGGGGAGGAAACCCACGCAGCCACAGGGAGAATGCCTGCGTGGAGTTTGCACAGTCAACCAAGGATGGAATTGAATCTGGGTCCCTGGCACTGAGAGGGAGCAGTAATGACCACCGTGACACCGTGAGATCCACCAAAATGACAGCACTAGAGCTTAGTGAAACCAAGAACTGGATGGGGCAACTGTGTGAAACAGCTTCCATCCCAGGTCCCTAGTGGAATGCAGGAGGGTTCTGACATACACAGCCCTCCACTGGAGAAGAACACAGTTCTCATTTCCTCCCCTTTTCTATCAAGATTTCACCCAAACAGAAATGACATTATACAATGTTGACGGCAGTGAGATTTTACTTCCTGCTGCTTAGATATTTTAATCACCCTCTTCAGCCATGTTCTAACACAATCTTAGAACATGGAAGAATCCAACTTTCAATAGAAGAGGCAGAGAGCCACACCTGCTCTCAAACCACTCCAAACCATTTCTTAAAGGGACCTGGGATCCTAACCGAGTGGGACTGTGAGCTGGGATATCCTGCCAGCAAAGGCTTCATGTGACTTCACCTGCCAGTCACCCCGCTTGCTTCGTCCTCTTTGGTTAGGGAGAACACGTCCTCAGGCTTCGAGCTCATGTTGTCCTGAAAGCACTCAGAGTGATGAGAACACCTGGAACAAAGAAAGACTGGAAAAGGGATCTTCAAAAGTAAAGTGATTGACTTTCACCAAAGTCAGGAAGACTAGAGATAACATCATAGCAATAAAATAGTTCACAGTGTCTAGGAATATCCCTATCCTATCGATCTGTCTATAATGGTCTGGTGGGACCTACAGCGTCTCTGTAGGATCTACACTGGGTCAAGCAGGTGTGTGCATGGCGAGTATGAGGTTTCTGTGCGGTCTCTGACAACTATGTGTCTATAGGTTGTCTAATGGCTTCTCAATAGGATGGCTATCCGGACCCACGAGGGGGTGGGCCACACCGGACAGACACGGGGGGGGGGGGGGGGGCAGCGCACACACGGGACCTACTCGGTGTTGAGGGGCAGCACACACAGGACCTACAAGGTGTTGGCAGGTTGGGGGGGGGGGGGGGGCGGTGTCACACCACAGCGACACGGGATCGATCGAGCGAGCGGGCGGGCGAGCGGGGGCACACGGGATCGATCGATCGAGCGAGCGGGCGGGGGCACACGGGATCGATCGAGCGGGCGGGGGCACACGGGATCGATCGAGCGGGCGGGGGCACACGGGATCGATCGAGCGGGCGGGCGGGGGCACACGGGATCGATCGAGCGGGCGGGCGGGGGCACACGGGATCGATCGAGCGGGCGGGCGGGGGCACACGGGATCGATCGAGCGGGCGGGCGGGGGCACACGGGATCGATCGAGCGGGCGGGCGGGGGCACACGGGATCGATCGATCGAGCGGGCGGACACGGGATCGATCGAGCGGGCGGGCGGGGGCACACGGGATCGGGGGCACACACAGGACCTACATGGGATTGGGGTGGGGGGGGGCCGACACACGGGATCTATGGAGAACCAATAGAGAGTACCGTGGAACCCACAGAGTATTTTTAGATGTACACGGGGTTTATAGGGAGTGTGTACAGGAGATCCATATGGTCTCTACAGGGTATACACGGTATTCACAGGCTGTGGGCAATAATATAAATTCCTACCGGCTTCGCTTTCTTCTTGTGACCCGTTGGCAAAGGATATAGCGTCATAGGCTTTTCTGATTCTATTTCCTCTACCAGAAACGGCCCGTGTCCAGTCTCTTGACCAATCAGCGATCGGTATCTAAGCTTCGGGCGACGGATGACCCAATGAGAGGCGGTATCTGGGCGCAATACAATCGGGCACCCAATTAGAGGGCGGTAAACAAGAGGGAACCCGCTCACCGATCGGTATCTGGGCGGAACGTAACGGGACATCCAATCAGAGAGCAGTATCCTGGCGGTATATAATCGGACACCCAATTAGAGGGCGCTTTTCATAGGCGGGTGTGGCTTTCATGATTTGGGGAGGTGGGATCACTGCCGGATCAAAACAGCACTTGAAATTGCCTCTACTGACCAATCATTACTTTTTTTTAAGATTCCCTCCAGTGTGGAAACAGTCCCTTCGGCCCAACAAGTCCACACCGCCCCTTGAAATATCCCACTTGGACCCATCCCCCTATAACCCACACACCCCTGAACACTATAGGCAATTTAGCATGGCCAGTCCACCTAGCCTGCACATCTTTGGACTGTGGGAGGAAACCAGAGCACCCGGAGGAAACCCACGCAGACATGGGGAGAATGTGCAAACTCCACACAGATGGTCGCCTGAGGCTGGAATGGAACCCGGGTCCCTGGTGATGTGAGGCTGCAGTGCTAACCACTGAGCCACCGTGCAGCCCCTATTGATGCTGCTTGGCCCCCCCCCCCCCCCCCCCGTGCCAATCAGCTCCACACCCCGACACCCCAAGTCCAGCCCCCCCCACCTCCTCCCCAGGAACCAGCCCCAGTCCCACCAGCGGCCACTGTCCAAACCCGGTTCAGCTAAATATCACAATCTACTGTTGTATAGATGGGGAGAATGGAACATTCTGACAATATTGCATTTTGGTAAAACGAACAAGGGTGGAACTTATACAATTAAAAATAGGGTGTCGGGTAGTGTTGTAGAACAGAAGGACCTAAGAGTTCAGGTAGATAATTCTATGAAGTTTACATCACATATAGAAAGGGTTGTTAAGAATATGTTGGGCACACTTGCCTTCATTGCTCAGTCCTTTCAGTATAGGAGTTAGGATATTACGTTGAGGTTGTACAAGATGTTGATGAGACCCCTTTCAGAGTACTGTGTCCAGTTCTGGTTGCCCACTTATAGGAAGAATGTTGATAAACTGGAGAAGGTTTAGGAGAGATTGACCAGGATTTACTGGGATTGGAGGGTTTAAGGAGATGCTGGAACAGCTTTACTAGACCATAAAAAAGTTTATAAAATCATGAGGGGTATAGATAAGGTGAATGACAGGGGTTTCCCCGAGGCTGGGGTATTTCAAGACTATGGGACATTTTTCAAAGTGAGAGGAGAGAGATTTAAAAGGAATACAAAGGGCAACTTCTTTATGCAGAGTCCATGTGTGGAACAAACTTCCAGAGAAAGCAGCTGGATGTAGGTACAGTTAAAATGTCTAAAAGACATATAGATAAGTACATGAATAGGAAAGGTTTGGAGGCCAAGAGCTGGCAGGTGGGACAAGTTTAGTTTGGGATTATAGTTGGCATGGACTGTTTGTTCCGAAGGGTGTGTGTCCATCTGAATGACTCAATTATTACAATTATCATTATATGCATGACACCAATCTGAGGATAGGTAGTAAATTCTTGCAGACTAAGTGTACACATGGGTTTAATATAAATGTTGTCGATAGTGTGGAATTTGGAAGATTCAGTGACAGTCATTCCAGGCCATGCATGCACGGAATTTGCCTTCAATTTCCACAACACACATTGTGTCCTCTCACTTATATCTAAAATGTACACCGTTAGCCTTGCTGTCTATTTTTTGATGTCTTGAAAATGAATTCTCCTCACAGTGGTGCAGTGGTGCCCCACAATGGTCTGAGAACGTTATTACAATGTGACATTCTGTAATAGGCAGCATACCTTGCAAGGATGGTGGTGGGTGGGACAGTTCAGGCCTTCTTTTCTAGGAGGAAGCGAAAGCCCTGAGACCATCCTGGGAAGGGACTGCACGCCGTGGTGAAGAGGAGGTGACTGGAGCCAGTGCACTGGAAATTCTGAAACTGACATAAAGCTTCAGAGGATTGTGGATGTAAATGGGAAAGGACTGGATAAAGGGAGGAAAAAATCAAGGTGAGGTTAGAAGAGATAAGTTCCATGGGCAGGAACAGGCAGAAACAATGGATCTACTGGGACAGTGCTGTTTGTGGATTTTAGTAAGAAGGCAGAAGGAGGATCCCAGGCAGCAAAGACAAGTTGGCCTGAGTGGCCTGTTTCCATGCTTTATGGATGTGTTTGGGGGCTGTATGCTTGGAGTCTTTGGGGGGAGAAATTCTCCGGATGAGATGAGGTTAGTAACTGTTGGGTGGAAAGACTCATTAATCACTTAGCACCCAGATTCTGCTTCCAGCATCAAATAATTTATTGAAGTTACACCAGTGGGAAGAAATGGTGGGATGGGGGGGGGGCGGTGTCAGAGCTTTCTCATTGAACAAAGGGAAGACATAAACTTTTATACATTTGCTTTAGACCTGCATTTGGTAATTAAAGACCAATCATATTATTAATTAATTACAACTCCCAAATTAATCATGTGACTGTATGGTCAGTGACGGGCAGCCTCATTGACAACCCTTGGTCTGCCATGATCCCAAGGTGTTTCCCAGATACCTTTATCTCTATCCTTTGCCCATCCCCAACACAGCACACTTGCCTTCATTGCTCAGTCATAGAACATAGAACATAGAACATTACAGCACAGTACAGGCCCTTCGGCCCTTGATGTTGTGCCGACCTGTCATACCGATCTCAAGCCCATCTAACCTACACTATTCCATGTATGTCCATATGCTTGACCGATGACGACTTAAATGTAGCTAAAGTTGGCGAATCTACTACCGAGTATTGCAGTTAGGTCATTATGTTGAGATTGTACAGGGATTTGGTGAGGCTGCTTTTGGAATACTGTGTCCAGTTCTGATTGCCCTGTAATGGGAAGGATAGTATTAAATTGGTAGGGTTCTTAAGAGATCTACCTACCAGGATGTTGCCCGAAATGGAGGGTTTGAGTATCAGGAGAGACTGATAGGCTGGGGCTTTCTTCACTGGGGCATAGGTAGTTGAGAGGTGACCTTTTAGAAGCTTACAAAATAATGAGGGGTATAGATAAGGTGAATGGCAGGTTTTTTTCCACCTTGGGGGGTGGGATTTCAAGACAAGAGGATATATTTTTAAGGTGAAAGGAGAAAGACTTAAAAAAGACATGGGGGTAACTTTTTTACACAGAACGGTTTATGTAGGGAATGAACTGCCGAAGGAAGTGATGGATGTGGGCACTGTTATAATGTTTAAAAGACATTTAAATAAGTACATGAATAGGAAATGTTTGGAGGGGTATAGGCCAAGTGCAGGCAGGTAGGACTAGTTTAGTTTGGGGTTACGTTCGGCATGGAATTATTTAGAGTCTATTTCCATGCTCTATGACTCTATGCTGTATTTAACTACATTTCAATACTGTTGACTTCTACACCTGATGTTGAGGTACTGGTGTTGGATTAGGGTGGACAGGATTAAAAATCACAAATGCAAATTCAACCCAGGAATCTCAACTGTGCCCCATGGTTCTAGACTCCCCAACTAGGAGGAACGAGCTCTGTGCATCAAGTGCAGGAACAGCTCGCCAGCATATTCCGCAGTGGAGAAAAATAAGCAATTACAGAGCCAATGACGTATGTTCAGTGATGGTAATTATTTCAAAACCCTATGGAGAGTGGGCCAGAGTGAATTCCTGTAAATTTCATCAGTGAACTAGAGCCTGGAAAAATTAGCAATTGATAAATTGTTAGTGAAATTAAACACTGAGGTTGTAGGACTGCTCTCTTGCTCTTGTGCCACTATTTCACAGGTCACAACATAAAATAAAACTGTCTTGTCCAATTACCAAGACAGTGAATTAAATATTTTATCGATATCGGGCTTTAAATAAAAAGGTCTATCAACCAGGCTTTTTAATAAATGGATTTGTTATCAAAACAAAATTTATTCAATAAAGATCCAATAATTTGTTAATGTATGCAGCCAAAAGTGTCAAAATATACATTGTTATTCAGATAATGACCCGTTAACTCTGCCTCCTCCCTCCTAACAAAACCCCAACACATGTCAAGGGGTTATCTCCAATTCCTTGGGCTTTCATTTTTGCTAACAGTCTGTCATATGGAACCAAATGCAGTGCCTTCTAGAAGTCCGTAATTGTAAAAATCGTGAGTTATCCTTTATCATCCCTGTTCGTAACGCTGCTCAAAACATTCAACGATGTTCATTGGATAAGACATACCTTTACAAATTCATGCTGGTTCCATCTGATCATTTCAGATTTCTCCAAAGTTCTCAGTCATGTCCCCAGAGAAGCTGTCATGACGCCAGGCTAATCAGTTCAAAGTGGTCCCTCTGTACTCTTGAATCAAAAGCATAAGTTCAGGAAGCAACAGGGTTAACATGAAGGAGATATTGGGAGTAAAAGCAAAAGTGAAAGAAGAGAAATCAGATGGTTGGATAGCATTAAGGCGTTGACTGAGGGAGAAGAAAATTAGCATCTTCAGCTATGGGTGACCACCCCATGACCACACTATTCTATTAATCATTCCAGTGACTTTGGCCATAATCCTCATCCAATATGGTAATTACTGGATGAAGAAAATTTTTGAATACCATTATTAACATGCCCATAATTTGCTCATCAAGTCCTCACTGCAGCCAGGGCTTCGCAGCCTCGGATCCAGAACTGTTTACCAACTTCAGTCTGGCTATTTTCTCCAACTTTATTCAAACTTACACTGAATCTACTAAGCTCCCAGCCCTGAACTATTTTAAATTTCTCTAAAATAACAGCAGAGCTTTACAGGAGCTGGTTGTGTCTTGAGGGTAGAAGACCATTGGCGTCACCATCCCATCCAGCGGGGAACACGTTGCCAACTCGAGTTGGCCTCATTCCTGGAGCTGACATCCTTTGATCTTTGAACCTTGAACTGAGGGGAGGGGATGAAGGGAAGGAGGCAAGAAAAGCCCAGTGGTGGTGGGCATGATATAGGGTCCTGAAGTCAGTCATGGCCAGTGACCAATGGGAATGGCAGGGCAGCTTGGGGTTTCCAGGGGTCAATGGGCGCATTGTCCACTGCAAGCCCCAAGCTCTCCGGCCATTCCCATTAGTCACTGACCATGATTGACCTCAGGACCCTAGACTATGCCCACCACAACTGGGCATTTCTTGCCCCCCCCCCCCCCTCCCCACCAGTCCATGCCAACACCTCTGGCCTTCAACATGATGATAACTGATGAGGAAGAGTAGATAGAGGGCAATTTTGGTTTGTTGGATTTCTATGTGGATTGGGTTGACCCTCGTTGAGAGTTTGCTGAGGAAATCCATTTCACCATTGATGCCAAGGGGCCACTGTGGGATGGTTGGCAATTGGGATGGGCAGGAAAGTTTGAAACCTCCAGGGAGCCTGGTCAATACGTGCAACAGCCACCACCCCCTTGCCACATCCCCTTACCATCAGCTCCGCCCACTTGGGGGCGGCCTTTTTTTTCAAGGAGGGAAGGGAGAGGAAGTTCCTGAGCAAGGGGGAACCTGGCAAGGATGGAAGGAAGATAAGGAATAAAAGATAAATAGATAGATAGATGTGAGGGCAGAGAGATAAAGAATGTGAGGGAAAGAGGAGGTGGCCGGGAGCGGGATGTGAGGGAGGATGGAGGGGGTGAGGAGGGGAGGGAAGAACAGCTACGAGGATGGGCAGCAGGATGAAAGGCAGAGGATGAGCACATGGGCGAAGATGCGGACAGTAATGTAATGGGAGGGAGATGGATGTAAGGGAGGGTATAAGGGCTTGTGTGCCGCGCCGGACTGAGGGGGAAGGGACTGAGAATGAGTGGGATCAGGGAGATAAGGAGGAAGGGGCCTGAAGGGGGAGGACAGAGGGAATGTCAGGGAGCAGGAAGGAGGAGGGTGCCATGGGGAAGGTGTCTGGAAAAGGACAGGTGCTGTTGTGGAGGGGGTTGCAAAAGGAAGGGGGCTGTGTGCTGTATGGAGTGGGGCTGAGGAGAAAGGGGTAAGAGGAAAGGAGATGTGAGGGGTAAGCTTTGGAGGGATAGGTGCGTAAATGGTAGGGGTGTATGAGAGTAGGAGATGACAAATTGGCTTTTTTTTAAACAAAAATGTCAGGAAAGTGGTAAATGTTCCCAGGCATATTCTCCTTGGCAATATTTCAACCAATCAGAGTTCAGTTGCCAAATAATTAGCCCCTGTTTCTCATATATATATTGTTGTTCCCTTTGAAACTTGGTAATCCTGCATCTCTCCTGATGAGTAGAAAATGAAAAACTTAACACTGCGTTACTGTTTTTATCAACACTCCTGTTTGTTCAGGCATAGAAGTGCTGGGTGAGAGACTGCACTAATGAGAGAGTGCAACATGAAATTCTCAGGTAAGATTTCTGGATCAAGCTCTTCGAGCCTGGATTTGTGTGGCTTAATTTCTCGACCTTCTGCCCTCCCCTCCCTTTAGTTGATGCCATTCACAAGGAGGTCACCAACAATCTGAAAAAGGTCACCCAGAACTTGGGCAAGATTTGGGCTTGTTCCCAAGGTGCTGATCTGATAAAAAGTTTATGATTCACAAAAATCAGTTTTGAAGTTTAGATTTGAAAGTAGTGGCTCGCGTGTGGTGACATTTGTGAGGGAGCTTCTAAAGAAAATACATGATCAGAGTTGTCCTGGAACAGTGACCTATTCCTGAATGTATGCAGTTCAGATGACTGCAAAGCCCTGGAGTTTTAATGGAATAAGATATTTATAACTTGGGATTTACAACAGTTTGGATAAAAATGTAAGGCCACTAGATTTGTCTTCAGCTTAGATGAACCTGTGATCAGCCATTCTTTTAAATTTAGCTCAGAAACATTTTTTATAAATTCAGCACACACCAGTACTAAGTGCAAAGGTCTGTACAGATTCTCTCCTTGTAGGATTCAGGGGCGTTCAGGGAACAAGTTACCTTCACTAGTAGATTGTGAAACTTTTAACTGTGGGAGAGTTTGGTTGGAAATCTGCAGGTTATTGGAATTGAGAATGCTTTGGCTCTGAGATATATGTAAAAATTCATGTTGGCAGATTTGGAAAAGGCTCATTGGACTGGCATAAAAATGCTGTGGGGTGTCAGTTACATAGAAACCATGTGATGTATGTTGTGTGATTTATATATATTTAAATATCAGTTATTTTGAAATTGGATTTTTAAATTTTGAACTAGTGGCATATGGGTTCTGTCTTTTAGAAGGAGTTTAATAATTTTTGAGTACTGCTATAGTCATAGTGATAAAACAGTTTGGGAGAGTCTCAAAGAATTAATTGGGTTTTATTCACATTGGGAAAGTTTGAGTGAGCAAATGCAGTTGATTTGGCTTTCTGGTAGAATGCTGAATATGTTTGTAAAGAATTGTTTTGGGGTTCTGTACAGTAGTGTTTTGAGGATTAATGGGCTTATGCTTTAAACATGGTTATTGTGTTTCAAAATTTTTAACCATGCTATATGCAAATAATTTGGTTCATTCTATTTTCATCTTCAATTCTTCTGTCTAATTGTTAAACTTGTTAAAACCAAATCTGCAACATTGCGTGAAGATAACAAGAACTGCAGATGCTGGAAGTCAGAGTTACACAGTGTGGAGTTCGAGGAACACAGCAGATCAGGCTGTATCAATGGAGCAGGAAAGTTGATATTTCAGGTTTACAGCCTTCATCAGGACTGGGAGCTCAGAAATTAATAGAGAGAAGTTGAATAGAGCTGCGGCAAGGTAGGTTGGGTGGTGCTGGGTGATGCAGGTAGGCGATAGTGGTGATTGGTCAGTGGGAAGGGTTGGGCAGATAGATGAGAAAGATGAACAGGTTGTCATGTCAAGGAGGTAAGAATATGAGGGTGGGCTAGACATGGGATGAGGCCTGGGGTGCGGAGATTTTGAAGCTAGTGAATTCTATGTTGAGGCTATTGGGCTGTAAGCTCCGTGGCAGAATATGAGGTGTGGTTCCTCCAGTTTTCATGTGGCCTCATTATGACATTGGAGAAAGCCCAGGATAGACATGTCATCAAGGGAGTGGGAAGGAGGGTTGAATTGGCTGGCAACCGGAAGTGATGTTCATTGGAGTTCAACAATCCTTTACAAACATGTCCAGCATTTCACCAGAAAGCCAAATTAATTCCATTATGTATTTTTCCAGCATTGTGTGCATGTGTCTCAGTGAGAGACCACGTCATTAAAGACAAAAAGAAGTGAAATTTCATCTGTCAAGTGAGATTTCTGTCTGGAGCTGACTTGTCCAGCTGTCCCATCACCTGGGATCCAAACAACTAAAAGAGTCTAGATAGATGGCTGATATCACAGTGAATGCTTTAACAAAGGGGCCGTTGAACTGTCGTCCCAGTCTTTCCCTCCACCCATGATATCACTTTTTTACTATGTATGTATGTGTGAGTTGGGGGAGTTTTATTAGGGGTTTAGAGTTTTAATTAGTCGAGTTATATGCTGATTAATAATTGTTTATCTGAAGTTAGAATCTATTTATAATTGTCATTAAATCAAGATATCTGGTTTGTGCTTTCTGCTGTGCTGTGTCTTTCGGTATGTTGGGGAATATTACTTCTCCATATAAAAGCTTGAACTTTTGTGACTACTGCAGTAATAATGATGTTTGATTTTTAGCATGCCACCCCAGTGAGACATAATGCTCGGTTTTTATTTTTTTCTTTTGTGTAATTAACTTCTGTTCCTTCATTGAGGACAATGTGCAGACTGTGTGATTATGCATCACATTAACATATGATCTATCAATCCAGGTTTCACTCTGGGATCTCACTTGTCCAGCAGTCCCATCAGCTGGGATCATAACAAATGGGAGAGTTTTACCTGAATCTGAGTTCATTGAATTTAAAAGGGATTTGTGTCTTAAGTTGCTGGTTAAGTTCAAAATCTATCCGCTTGAACACAGTGATAGTGGCACACAACATGATGCAGGGTATTTTCAATATGAAGACAGGTCTTAGTCTCCATTAGGAGTGTACACTGGTCACTTGTACAAAGATCACTACAGACCAACGCATCAGCAGCGTGCAGGTGGGTAAGGATGAAGTCAAGTATGTTTTTCTCTCTTGTCGGTTCCTTTACCAACTGCTGCAACCCAGTGTAGAATCTATGTCCTTTAGGACCAGACCAACTCGATTAGTAGTGGTGCTTGTTGCCAAGCCAATCTTGTTGATGGACATTGATGACCCCTCCCCCCTCCCCAACCGAGTATATTCTGTATCATTGCCGCCCTCAGTGCTTCCTGTAAGTGAAGTTGAACATAGAAGAGCACTCATACATCAGCCATGGGAGAGTAGTATATGATAATTAACAGAAGCTTTCCTTACCTCTTTTTCCTGATACCATGAGACTTCATAGAGTCAGGAAGACTCTATGTCTGTCTACTCTATGTCTGTTACTCCCATCTGTCTACCACTGTGCTACCACCTCAGGAACCTCAGGTAGTGTCTGAGAAGGTGTCTGTAAGCTGCAATGCCCTGAGGTAGGCTGCGGTCTGATGTGTCTGTGAGATACTTCTTTTCAATTTTTGCAGACCTTCTCAATGTTGGTCAGGAGGACTTTGCCATTCCTATCATCAAGCAAAGTTTGATGCCCAGTGATCTGACTAGTTTTTGCTCTTTTTCTGAGATGTTTTAGCAGTTCAGTACTGCAGAGTGGTTTGCCCTCTGAAATGGTCTAGCAGATAACTGTTAATCCCAGCTTTTCCTGGCCTTCTATATATTCCAGCATATTTCCTTCCCTAGAAGACATTATTGAGCTAGATGGCTTTTTATGGCAGTGACAAAGATGAGACAACTGGCCATAAGATATAGTTGACCATTCCCTGATGTTACAAGGTCATCAGTGAACATTTAATTCTATTTTTTTAATTTAGAATTAAAGTTTTACCGTTTTTCACAAAGTCAGGTCACTTTATTCCAATGTGCCTGCTTTGGAGAATGCTATCAACTGTAATTCTGTCTTCGACCTTTTTTGTCTGAATAAACCTGCACGCTGCTTTGACTGGTTACTGTATCTGGATGCTTCTGAATTTCCATGCTACTGGAGGCAATAGTAGTTTTGTTTTTTTTCTCATCTATCCATTTTTTCTAATCTATTGAACAGCTCACTTCAAAGACTTTAAATGGACGTAAAAAATAGTCTCATCAGGTACCATGATACCACTTAAAGAATGTCCAAAGTGAAACTGAAATTACGTCTTCCCCGTTATTGATGCAAAATGTATAAATACAAATTAAACATAAAGCCTCCACATCAGAATCCACATTCCCAAACAATAATCAGATATTGTAAAGCTTCATCACAATTGCTTCACTTAATATCTGCAAAAATACACACACTTCTTAAGCTTTGTGCAATCTCTGACAGCATGAAAAAGATTCGGTATTTGGAAAGCATGTTCGGAGCAAACAGCAAAGTTGATTAACATCATTTTCTATTTGTTATTATTCAACCATTTTTGTTACACATGGCCCTCATATCCGTCTCCCTGTTTCTCTCTCAGTTTGGCTGGCATCTGATCTTTGTGTTCTCACTCCTGTGCACAGCCCCATCACTGCTGGGCAGCTTTGGGATTTGATGTTGGCATAGAGAAGATCCTCAGTTCTGTCAACGTGTGCAGCATCTCCTCCCACTGGACACTCGGAGACATCTTGGGGAGCTAGTGTCTCCCCTTCACTAGCTGTATCCCTGGTTGTGTTCTGAGAGTCAGTAACCATGATGTTCTGTGAATCCTGCAGAGAAATGGAAACAGAAGATGTTCTCACATCATTTATCGACAGGGATAGGTTTAAATTATTGCACAGCCTCGTGAAAGCCAGTCGTGTTTCTGTGGGTTTAAACAGCCCTTTCTTACCTTGAAGGCTAAAGTGATGAGCTCATTTTTCACAGAGACTGAACATCCCAAATTCGCCTCATCTGCTGAAGGAATTTATTCAACATTAATGTACAGCCAATCTCTCAACAGCTGGATTAGAATAACTCACATCATTACATTTCTTAATGTTGTTTTGATGGAGAGAGATAATGATAGGCCCCCAAGACCCAAAGGAGAACTGCTCCCTGCTTCCATTCCAAATAATGGCCATGGGATCTTCTAACATGCCCAAATGGAACAGTTTAATGTACAATCCGAAAGGTAGCACCTCTGACAATGCTGAGTTCCATCAGAGAAGTGGAAACAGAGGATGTTCTGACAACATTTGGGTTAAATTATGGCACAGCCTGGGAGAGTTATTCACAGTTCAGTGGATTTAACCCTCCCCATTTCGATTTACCTATCTCCCTCCATCTCTCTGTCATTCTTTCTTCTCCCTTCTCCCCTCCCAGAATGGCACAGTTTGACTGTGAAATTTAGATTGGAAACATGTTCACAGCCAGCACCTTTTTGAAGTGTATTCACTGTTTGTAACGTAGGACGTGCAGCAGCAGTTTAGACACAGAGGTCCCACGAGCAGCAATCTGATAAAAAGTTGACATCAACCAATATTTGAACAATAAAACTCGGCATATCTGGCAGCATCTGTGAAGAGAAAGCAGTTTACATTTTGTCTAGTAACTCTTCTTTGGCACAGAGTTAGTACCTTCAATACCGACCGTCTGACAGTGGAGCGCTCTGTCAGTACTGACCCCCTGAATGTGCGGCACTCCATCAGTACTAACATCACAAGGTGATAGTGCTGTCAGGTAATGTTTAAGTTTATAGAGTCGGTTATTAAACTCATGACCTTCTGATTCAGAGAAAGGGAATGTGAGAGTGCAGCCCACTGAGCCATCGCCTACTTCACAGATATAAATGCATGGGTAATCTGTCTTGGAATCTGGGATACACGTTGGCTACACACAACCTTCACACCCGTTTCCCTGGTTCACACTCAGTTTGGCTGGAATTTGAATTTTGCTTATCTCTCTTCTATGCAAAGTCCCATTACCGCTGGGCAGCTTCAAAAATGGTGATGCAGGTGCGGAGAAAGTCCTTGGATTTGTCTGTTGCGACATGTTGCATTGTCTGAGCTTAAAGCTTTGCAGGGAGTGTAAACAGCTTCTGTACCTGGTGTTTCACTGCAGATGTGGACCGTGGGTCAATGCAATGTCATTGGTCTTTGAAGCTGCCTCCTCAGCTGCTGTCTTTCTCCTGCAATAACACAACATCACAATGTGGTTACTGAGTACCAGAGAGTCAGTGCAACATAGATATGGTTACATGTTTGGAAATTCTTGTTGAACCTGCTTTCACATCCCTATCAGGCAGCATGGTCCTGATCACAACAGCTCACAGTTTTCATCTGGACACCCATCAATGAAAGCCCCGCGCCCCCGGATCACGGGGATATGGGGACCACTTACATAAGAACACTTACAGTAAGTTTTAAGTAAATAGATCTATTTGGCTGATCATGTCTGTATTGGCTCTCTGAGCATTTTCACTCGGTGCTAATCTTCTGCCTGTTCCCCACTGCACTGCACTGTTTCTATCTAAGTAACTGTCCCGTGTCCTAGCAAGTTTTGAGAAGATTTGTAGCTCAGGTTGAGGTTCTGGATGTGAGTTTGCTCGCTGAGCTGGAAGGTTAGTTTTCAGACATTTCGTCACCATTCTAGGTAACATCATCAGTGAGCCTCCGATGAAGCGCTGGTGTTATGTCCCGCTTTCTATTTATCTGTTTAGGGTTCCTTGGGTTGGTGGTGTCATTTCCTGTGTTGGTGATGTCATTTCCTGTTCTTTTTCTCAGAGGATGGTAGATTGGCTCCAAATCAATGTGTTTGTTGATGGAGTTCCGGTTGGAATGCCATGCTTCTAGAAATTCTTGTGCGTGTCTCTGTTTGGCTTGTCCTGGGATGGATGTGTTGTCCCAATCAAAGTGGTGTCTATATGTTACCTAGAATGGTGACGAAACATCTGAAAACTAACCTTCCAGCTCAGTGAACAAACCCACATCTAGAACCTCAACCTGAGCTACAAATCTTCTCAAAACTCGCTAGCACCTATGGGCGCAATATGCTAAAACTGGCCCGAAGATGGGAAACCAGTGCCATCCGACAGAGTGTCACCCGCGAACAGCTGTACTTGCTGCATGAATGCTGAGCAAAACGGCCGCAGAATGCTTAGAGAAATGATCAACAATGCCCACAACAGACTCCGTAAATACAACCGGGAAATTTCACCCAAAACACTTTACTTACTGATGCGACAGACCATGAATGGACAGACACAGTACAATGAGCCATTGACATCAGACAATGGCAAACACAGAAGACAAAAAAACTAGACCTGCAGAAAAAGCTAGACAAACTCACACAAAATAACAACACAGACAACACAGAAGCATGGATAAAAAACTTATCTGACTGACCATTAACAGACACTGAAAAAGCCGTCTTAGTAAGAGGATTAAATTACAACTGCCGGGATGCGGACAAGAAAGATTTCTTAGCAGCGTTAGAAACAACACTGAAAGACAACATAGTCACAGAAGAAACCCAGCAAACCATCAGACAGACAGTCGCGCCAACATTAAGCAGGAAAAAGGAAGAAAACACACTCAATACACAAGAAAGGAAAGCCCTAAAAGGACTCAAAAAAGATAAAAACATCGTTATCCTACCTGCAGACAAAGGACGCTTGACAGTCATTTTAAACCGAACAGACTACATTCAGAAGTGATAATGGGAACTGCAGATGCTGGAGAATCCAAGATAACAAAGTATGGAGCTGGATGAACACAGCAGGCCAAGCAGCATCTCAGGAGCACAAAAGCTGACATTTCGGGCCTAGACCCTTCATCAGAGAGGGTCTCTGATGAAGGGTCTAGGCCCGAAACGTCAGCTTTTGAGCTCCTGAGATGCTGCTTGGCCTGCTGTGTTCATCCAGCTCCACACTTTGTTATCTTAGACTACATTGAGAAAGCGAACGCACTGCTTGCAGATACTGACACTTACCAACAGGTGGCGATAGACCCAACCCCACAACTAGAGAAGCGAATCACAGCCTTACTCAAAAAACTTCAAAAATATGGAGAATTAAACAAGAGAGACTTCCTAAAAATGAAACCAGATGGATCCAACACACCACGCTTCTACGGACTACCAAAAATTCACAAACCAGGAGCCCCCCTCAGACCCATAGTGTCGCTACCTGGAACACCAACCGACAGATTAGCCAAGGAACTACACCAAAGACGAAAACACCTAGTAGAAGACTCACGCCACTCCATTCGCTCCACCCAAGAATTCCTCAACACCATCAAAGTCACCAAGATAGAAGAGGATGAAATAATGGTCTCCTTTGACGTAACAGCCCTGTTCACATCCATCAACATCAACCTGGCCAAAGAAACATTGACTACACTATTAGAATGCATGGCATTCCAACCGGAACTCCATCAACAAACACATTGATTTGGAGCCAATCTACCATCCCCTGAGAAAAAGAACAGGAAATGACATCACCAACCCAAGGAAACCTAAACAGATAAATAGAAAGCGGGACATAACACCAGCACTTCACCGGAGGCTCACTGATGATGTTACCTAGAATGGTGACGGATTGTCTGGGAATGAACCTTCCAGCTCAGTGAACCAGCTTATATCCAGAACAAAATAAAGACCCACTCTTTTGTGGACCGAGAAGAGGAGAGCACGACTGTGTTGGAGGTGGAAGGAAGACGTCGGGTTGGCTGTGCACCCTTGCAACCGGTGGATCTTAATGCTGGCTTCGGCCTAACGCTGGTTCAGGGGAGCAGCCAACCTGCAACGATGGCTGCGGCAAGTGTTCGTGCCCCGGGTCAGGGGGGCCGGAACACCATCCGCTTTTCCATGAAGAAGGTGGATGAAGGTGCACTTGTGGACCGCACCTTCTTCGTGAAGAGGGTCCTGTTGGACTGTTGTGTGTTCACTGCTGCGGACATTTACTGCCTGCAGGATTTCCCCGGAGGAGGTTTTTACGACGTGACCTTCAGGAGTGCCAAGCTTTGCGAGCGCTTCCTGGAGGTTTTCAAGGAGAAAGAAGGTGAGGGTCCCCACTCTGTACTGACTGCTGTCCCGCTGTTCATGATGCCGGTGCAGAGGAGCCATATGGTGACTGTACACATGTATAACCAACATGTGCCAGCAGCTGATGTCCTGACCTTCCTTGGAAGGTACGTGAAGGTGGAAGGGGACCTAACCAACATCATGGACCCCTTTGGGATCTGGACAAGTAAGAGGCAGGTCAGGGTGATGCTGAGGATGGGCGCAGATGGGACATCATACACCCACCGTCCAGCTTCGCGATCGGCGGGAGCAAGGGCTACCTGACCTAGGCATGGCAGCCTAAAGTCTGCCTTGCCTGTGGTAGGTCAGGTCACGTGGCGGCCGACTGCAAAGCCACCATCTGCAGGAACTGCAGGGAGGAGGGACACCTCGCAAAGGATTGCCCACACGAAAAGAGCTGCAACCTTTGCGGGGAAGCGGGCCACCTCAATAGGGCATGCCCGTGGCAGGGGACCACCTACGCCCAGGTCGCCGGCAGGGGCAATGTGGGGGAGGCCCCCCGGAGGAGAGGAAGGCACCAGGCCCCTGCAAGGACCCCCCTAGTGTGCAGGAGGTCCAGGTCATGCAGGAGGGACCAGCCCCGCAGAATGGACCCGAGGCCAGCAAAGCGCCCCTGCAGGCTCCGCTCCCCACCGACCCCCCAGAATCGATGGAGGAGGCGACAGGTGACCCAGGGGAGTGGACGACGGTCAGGAAGGCGAGGAGGAAGGCACGCCGGAGGGCCCCAGCTCCGCAACCATCAGGCGGGAAGAGGCAGCTACAGGGGGGGCTATAAGAGCTCCTCTGATGAGACGGATTTGGAGGAGGCCCGCCTAAAGCAGAAGCTGAAGACTTACACTGAGAAGGAAAGCAGCACCCTGTGTCCAGGTGACGGGAGGTGTCCTGAGGCTCCCTCCGACACCCAGTCACATGCCGCTGGGGCCCTGGAGGGCCCCCTGGAACCTGCAGGCGGGAAGTAGGAAACAACATACCCCCAACCTGACCCAGAGCCGGACTCTCCTGCCTCCGTACCCCCGACGGGGGGAAGCCACCCAGAAGGCAGCACCTGGAGAGCATCCATCAGTTAGCCCGGGCAATGGGCATGAAGGGACAGATGGAGGGGCTGGGCCTTGGACTTGGGGAGGGTACTGTGGTCAGTGCCCACAATGGGGGTACGAGTTGCGAGCATTAATGTGCGCAGCGTCAAGTCAACGGCAAGATGTGTGTCCACGTTGGCCTACCTGACCACCGTCAAGGCAGACCTCCTGTTTCTGCAGGAGTGCGGGATACCGCACCTCAGCAGGTACGGGAAATGGTCCGGCGCCTGGACCTGTGGGCCTTCGATCTGGTTGTGGGATAACGACTGTCGCTCCTCGGGTCTGGCTATTCTACTGCAGGGGCGCAACTTCACCATCTCTCAAATTCAGGAGGTGGTGGCGGGCGCCTCCTAGTGGCTGATGTCACCTACAGGAACGCTCCCCTGAGGCTGATCAACGTGTACGCCCCAGCGGTACGGAGTGAGCGGTTGGCCGTCCTGCAGCGGCTTCCACCCCTGCTGGCTACGTCCAGGCCGGTCATCCTAGGCGGAGACTTCAACTGCATCATCGATGCAGATGGAAGATCCGGCGTGGGGACAGCGGGTGGGGGGAGTCAACTGGACGTCACGTCCAGATTCCTGATGGGCACGGTGAAGGACGCCAAGCTGCTCGACGTGTTCAGCACCCCTGCAGACAGAGCACAGCAGAGATACACCTGGTCGCGGCCAGATGGGTCTATCCGCTCAAGGATAGACTTCCTGTTTGTGTCATGGGCATTCTCGGTCAGGTCCACCGGCGTCGAGTTGGTGTTCTTCTCTGACCACTGCCTCCTGCTGGCCAACTGTTACTTACAGGATGATCAGCAGGCCGGCAAGGGGATGTGGAAGCTCAACACGACTCTGTTGACCCCAGAGAACGTCGAGGAGCTTAAGAGGGAAGAGAACCATGAAACCCCTCTTTGAGTGCCTGGGCAACTGGTGGGAGACACTGAAAGAGAAAATCAAGAGGTTCTTTGTCCTCAAGGATGTTCGGAAGGCGAGAGAGGCGGGGAAGGTTGTGGCAACTCCAGAAAAGGAGGCAGAACCTGCTCCTTCTGCAGTCGATGGGGTCGATGTCACGGAGCACCTCCGCGAGGTGAGGGGCCAGCAAGACTCGCTCTTTGCCGTGGAGGCCTCCAGGATAATCTTCCGGTCCAGAGTCCAATCCGTGGAGCAGGATCAGACGTGCTCGCGTTTCTTCTTTCAGAAGGTGAACAAAGAGAGCTCTGTGCTTAGCCGGCTGAAGGAGGACAACGGCTCGGTGATGCCGTCTTGGCCCGACATTTTGAGGATCAGCAGATCCTTCTATGCCGGGCTGTACGACGCGAAGCCCATGGACAGCATGGCCTCCGAGTCGTTCCTGTAGTCTATCACGGAGGTCTTAGACGATGGCACGCGGCAGTGGCTGGACCGGCCAATATCACTGACGAGCTGACTAGAGCCCTCAAGTCCTTGGAGAGGAATAAGACTCCCGGGAGCGACGGCTTACCGGTCGAGCTGTATTCCGCTCTGTGGGACCTGGTTGGCCAGGACCTGCTGGAGGTGTATGATAGAGCGCTTCGGGCAGGGGAAATGTGCAAGTCCATGAGGAAGGGCATCATCACCCTCATTTATAAGAGGAAGGGGGAGAGGGAAGAAATTAAGAATTGGCGTCCCATTTCACTATTGAACGTGGACTACAAAATCCTGGCCAAGGTCGTACCCAACCGGGTCAGGTCTGTCCTGGAGTCAGTGATTCACCCTGACCAAACCTGTGCTGTGCTCGGCAGGAAGATCGCTGAGAACCTCGCTCTCATCAGGGATACGATTGCCTAAGTGCAGGACAGGCGGGTGGACACCTGCCTCGTCAGCCTGGACCAGGAGAAGGCCTTCGACAGAGTCTCTCATGCTTACATGAGGGACGTCCTCTCCATATTGGGGTTCGGGGGGGGCATCTGCAATTGGATCCGGCTGCTCTACACCAACATCGTTAGTGCAGTCTTGATCAACGGGTGGGAATCGGACAGTTTTCCCGTCATGTCTGGAGTCAGGCAGGGCTGCCCGCTCTCTCTTGCCTTGTTTATGTGCTGTGTCGAGCCCTTCACCACATCCATCAGGAAGGACGTGATCCTGAAGGGCGTGACTATCCCAGGCAGCGGAGGCCTTCAGGTCAAGACCTCCCTGTGCATGGACGACGTCGCCGTCTTCTGCACCGATCGTCGGTCGGTGAGTAGGCTGTTGGACATCTGTGGCCAGTTTGAACTGGCCTCGGGTGCCAAAGTCAATAGGGTTAAGAGCGAGGTCATGTTCTTCAGGAACTGGAATGACCGCTCCTTCATCCCCTTCACCGTCAGGACAGACTACCTGAAGGTGCTGAGTGTTTGGTTTGGTGGAGCTGGGGCATGCACTAAGACGTGGGAGGAGCGTATCACCAAATTGAAGCAGAAGCTGGGCAGGTGGACGCTCCATTCCCTCTCCATCACGGGTAAAAACCTGGTTGTCAGGTGCGAGGGGCTTTCGGTACTGTTGTATGTGGCGCAGGCCTGGCCTATTCCCTGGACCTGCGCCGCTGTGGTCACCCGGGCCATCTTCCACTTCATTTGGGGGTCGAGGATGGACCGGGTCCGCAGGGACACCATGTACAAAGGCCTGGAAAATGGGGGAAAGGGCGTACCGAACGCCACCCTCGCCCTGATGGCTACCTTTGTGTGTGGCTGCATCAAGCTGTGTGTAGATCCTCAGTACGCAAACATCAAGTGTCACTACTTACTGAGGTTCTACCTGTCCCCGGTGTTGCGAAGGATGGGCCTGGCCTCGTTGCCGTGGAACGCTCCGAGTAGTTGGACCGTCCTGTACCACCTGTCCTTCGTGGAGAAATTTTTGAAAGGAAACACCTTTGACCACAAGGCCGTCAGGCAGTGGTCAGCACGTAGTATCCTCGAGACCCTTCGGGAAAAGGAGAGGGTGGATCCCGTCGTGTGGTTCCCCACGCAGACTGCCAAAGTCGTTTGGCAGAATTCCTCATCGCCAGAACTTTCAAACAAGCACAAGGGCATTGCTTGGCTGGCGGTGAGAGGGGCTCTGCCAGTGAGATCCTTTATGCATGCCCGGAATCTCTGCACCACCGCACGCTGCCCTCGAGGTGGCTGCGGGGGGAACGAGACTGTCAATCACCTCCTTCTGGAGTGTGCCTATGCGCAGGAGGTCTGGAGGGGGATGCAGTGGTATTTGTCGAGGTTCATCCCGAGCAGCTCCGTGACATGGGACTCCGTGCTCTACGGGCTGTTTTCCGGGACGCACACCGAGACCAACATCAACTGTGCCTGGAGGACCATCAATGTGGTGAAAGACACTCTTTGGTCTGCCCACAACTTGCTGGTCTGCCAGCTGAAAGAACTGACCCCGACCGAGTGTTGCAGACTGGCACACTCCAAGGTCCAGGACTACGTGCTGAGCGACGCGCTAAAGCTTGGGGCAGCCATCGCCAAGGCGCGGTGGGGAAAGACCACGGTATGAAACCCCTCGTCCAGAATAGAAAAAAGGGCCCTATCCGGTAACTGGGCCCAGCTGGCGCCTTCCCCAACTGGTCAGGGGGCCAATGGGGACTGTGTGGGGAGACGAGTGCCGGGGTATTTTCTTTGCTTTGTTTTTTTTTTCTTTTTTTCCCTTTAGTTGGTGTACGTACCCCCTGGGTAACCCAGAGCGGCTTGCATGACTGGGTAGGTGTATGAATGTTTTTTTTTGTACATTCTATGAATAAAGTATATTTTTTCAAATGGAAAAAAGGTGACGATACGTCTGAAAACTAACCTTCCAACTCAGCGAGCAAACTCATGTCCAGTGTCCTCCTGAATACCTCAACTGAACCTGACTCCAACACCTCTCTGATGAAGAATCTGGGCCCGAAACATCAGCTTTTGTGCTCCTGAGATGCTGCTTGGCCTGTTGTGTTCATCCAGCTTCACACTTTGTTATCTTGGATTCTACAGCATCTGCAGTTCCCATTATGACACCAACACACTTTCAGTCAGTGCATTCCACTCCCAGACACTTACTGTGTGTAAAAAGGTTTATTTCATTCTCACATTTGTTTCTTTTGCAAAAGACTGTAAAACTGTGACCTCTAGTTGTTGATTCTTTAATGACCAGGACTAGTTTCTTGCTATCTACTCTGCCCAAATCTTCCCCCAGCCTTTTCATCTCCAAGGAAAATGGCCTCAACTGTTCCACATGTATCTTCGTAACTGAAGTTTCTCATCCTTGGAATCATTCTCATTAACCTCTTCTGCACCCTCCCTACTGTGTTCACATTCTTACTATAGTGTGGATCTAGAAATACATGCAATACTCCTGCTGACTTCTTTATAACTTCTTCATAGCCTTCTGTACTGTATGGTTCTGTTAATGAACCTAGATTACAGTACGCTTTATAACAGCTCTCTCTATCTACCCTGCCACCTTCAATGTGCATATATACTCCTCAAGTCTCGCTGCTCCTGCTCAGTCTTCGAGAGCACTATACTTCATTTTACACTGTTTCTGCATGTTCTTTATTACTTCAACCTCACACTTCTCTGCATTAAAATTCATCTTCCGCCTATCTGCCATTCCATAATCCTGTCAATATCCTTTTTAGTTGCTGCACTGCCCTCCTTTCAATTCTCTTAAATTTTTGTGTCACTCTCAAACATTGACATTGTCCCCTGCAGACCAATATCTGGCTTGTTCAGGAAGAGCAAAGGCCCCAACACCAACTGCTGGGGAATTCCACATCACTACTGTCAATTTTATTCTATGTCTTATAGTGCCACTGCATCAATCAAACATCTTTTGGAAGTCCATGTACACCACCACATCGACAACCTTTCCCTCACAACATTCACTGTTAGCTCTTTTGAAAACTCCAGCAAGTTTGCTGCCCACCATTTCCCCCTGACAATCCATGCCACACCTTCCTTGTAACATATTAGTTCTATTCTAAATTACTGTTTCTAAATGTTCCCCCACTATATAATTAAACTGAGTGGTCTGCATTGCTGAGCATATTTTGACAATGTTTAATGAAAAATATACACACATCACACCCTTACACATTAAGAATCTTCTCCAATAATTTCCTCTCCACTAACATAGCCTCACCAGCATGTAATTTCCTGGATAAGCCCTGTTGCCTTTCTGAAACAAAGGAACAACAGTGTTATTTTCTAGTTCTCTGGAACCTTGCCTGTGACTAAACAGGATGCAAAGATTTTGTACAAGGCCCCAGCAATTTCCTCACTTGGCCCCCTCAACATTCTGAGATCCTATCGAATCCTGGGGATGAGGGCATTTCAAAACACTCAACAACACCCTTTTTATAGCGCTATGCCCTAGACTATCAACACCTGTAGACTCATCATCCACTACACCCTATTCCTTTGTAAATATCAAAGCAAAGTATTCATTAAGGACCTCACCTATATCCTCCAACTACATGCATAAATTCACTCATTTGTCCTTTAGTGGCTACACATTTCCTCGCCACCCTTTTCATCTTTATATACAATAAACACCTTAGAATTTTCTGTAATCCTGTTTGTCAAAGATTTTTCATGGCCTTTTTTAGCCTCCTGTTTGAGTTCTTTCCTGCTACCTTTGTGTCTTCAAGGGCTCCACCTGTCTTCAGTTTCCTAAACCCTAAATATGCCTCCTCTTTCTTTTTGAATAAGTTCCCTTGTCATCTATGGTTCCTGAATCTTGCCATCCTTATCCTCCATTTTCACAAGAACGTGCTTGTCCTGAGCACCAATCAGCTGGCCTTTGAAAGATTCCCACATGCCAGATGTGAATTTACCCTCAAACAGCCACCCCCAATCTACATTCCCCAGCTCCTGCTAAATATTGGGGTAGTTGACCATTCCCCAGTTTCATAGTTTCAGCTGAGGACTACTCTCATCCTTAATCATAAGTAATTTAAAACTTACAGCATAATACTGTTCCTGAAATGCTTCCCACACTGAAACATCAATCACCTGGCCAGGCTCAGTCCCTAATGCCTGGTCTAGTATGGCCCTTTCCCTGTTTGTACTATGTACAAATTGTTTGAAAAAACTGTCCTGGAAATATCTAACAAATTACCCATAACCCAAGCCCTAAGTGATGTACTCAATGTAGGTGAAGTTAAAATCGCACACAACATAACCCTGTTGTTTCTGCATTTTTCCATAATCTATGCACATTTCTGTTCCTCTGTCTGGCTGTTGGGAGGCCTGTGGTACAATCCCATTAAAGTAATTGCACCCTTCATGAGCTGTACCTGTAGGACGTTTGTTGCATGAACTTCCCAAGGTGTCCTCTCTCAGTTCAGCTGTGATGTTCTCCCTTGCCATTAATGCAACTTCCCCATCCATTTTACAACACTATTTGCCTGAAACATCTAAGTCCTGAAACGTTAAACTGCCAGTTTTGTACCTCTCTCAACAAAGTCTTTGTAATAGCGATAGTAGGAACTGCAGATGCTGGAAAATCTGAGATAACAAGGTGTAGAGCTGGATGAACACAGCAGGCCAAGCGGCATCAGAAATTTCTGAAGAAGAGTCCAGGCCCAAAACGTCAGCTTTCCTGCTCCTCTGATGCTGCTTGACCTGCTGTCATCCAGCTCTACACCTTGTTATCTCAAAGTCTCTGTAATAACTGTAACATCAGAGTTATTAGTTTCCTTTCTAATATTCTCACTTAGTCCTCACACCCATGCTGAATAGGTATAAACCCTATAGGTATCAGCGCAAGCAAAATGCCTGGCTGGAAAATCAACCTCAGCTCAGTTGAGTTGCAGCCCATCAGACCCCCACTGGTGCCACCTCCCTCAGAGCCATCCCCAGTGTCATAGCAGTCTAAAGCACTACATCCTGCACCATCTTTTCAGGTACACAGTTATCTGTCTTATCTACCAATTTCTTTGCTCACTTGCATGTGACATTGGGAGCACTTCAGAAGTTCCGACAGAGGTCCCGTTTGCTCATTTTCTCTCAATTTCGCCAAACTGCAGGATGGTGGGTGAGAGCAAGTGTAATTTAGGTAGCTATGGGAGTCAGTTACTGGAGATGGAAGTGTAGAGGTCCAGGAAGGGGAGAGAGCTGTTAGTGACAGAACATAGAACATAGAACAGTACAGCACAGAACAGGCCCTTCAGCCCACAATGTTGTGCCGACCATTGATCCTCATGTATGCACCCTCAAATTTCTGTGACCATGTACATGTCCAGCAGTCTCTTAAATGACCCCAATGACCTTGCTTCCACAACTGCTGCTGGCAACGCATTCCATGCTCTCACAACTCTCTGCGTAAAGAACCTGCCTCTGACATCCCCTCTATACTTTCCACCAACCAGCTTAAAACTATGACCCCTCGTGCTAGCCATTTCTGCCCTGGGAAATAGTCTCTGGCTATCAACTCTATCTATGCCTCTCATTATCTTGTATACCTCAATTAGGTCCCCTCTCCTCCTCCTTTTCTCCAATGAAAAGAGACCGAGCTCAGTCAACCTCTCTTCATAAGATAAGCCCTCCAGTCCAGGCAGCATCCTGGTAAACCTCCTCTGAACCCTCTCCAAAGCATCCACATCTTTCCTATAATAGGGCGCCCAGAACTGGACGCAGTATTCCAAGTGCGGTCTAACCAAAGTTTTATAGAGCTGCAACAAGATCTCACGACTCTTAAACTCAATCCCCCTGTTAATGAAAGCCAAAACACCATATGCTTTCTTAACAACCCTGTCCACTTGGGTGGCCATTTTAAGGGATCTATGTATCTGCACACCAAGATCCCTCTGTTCCTCCACGCTGCCAAGAATCCTATCCTTAATCCTGTACTCAGCTTTCAAATTCGACCTTCCAAAATGCATCACCTCGCATTTATCCAGGTTGAACTCCATCTGCCACCTCTCAGCCCATCTCTGCATCCTGTCAATGTCCCGCTGCAGCCTACAACAGCCCTCTACACTGTCAACGACACCTCCGACCTTTGTGTCGTCAGCAAACTTGCTGACCCATCCTTCAATTCCCTCGTCCAAGTCATTAATAAAAATTACAAACAGTAGAGGCCCAAGGACAGAGCCCTGTGGAACTCCACTCACCACTGACTTCCAGGCAGAATATTTTCCTTCTACTACCACTCGCTGTCTTCTGTTGGCCAGCCAATTCTGTATCCAAGCAGCTAAGTTCCCCTGTATCCCATTCCTCCTGACCTTCTGAATGAGCCTACCATGGGGAACCTTATCAAATGCCTTACTGAAGTCCATATACACCACATCCACAGCTCGACCCTCATCAACTTTTCTAGTCACATCCTCAAAAAACTCGATAAGGTTTGTAAGGCATGACCTACCCCTCACAAAGCCGTGTTGACTGTATTTGATCAAGCCATGCTCTTCCAGATGGTCATAAATCTTATCCCTCAGAATCCTTTCTAACACCTTGCAGACGACAGACGTGAGACTTACCAGTCTATAATTGCCGGGGATTTCTCTATTTCCTTTCTTGAAGAGAGGAATTACATTTGCCTCTCTCCAGTCCTCAGGTACGACTCCAGTGGAGAGCGAGGATGCAAAGATCTTCGCAAGTGGCGAAGCAATTGCATTTCTCGCTTCCCAAAGCAGCCGAGGACAAATCTGATCCGGGCCTGGCGACTTGTCAATCTTAATTGGTCCAGGTGAATTTGAGGTTGGGGCAAAAGGTGATAGTAAAGTTGATGAACTGTTCAAACTCCTCTTGGGAGCACAAGACAACACCTTTACAGTGTGGGAGTGAAAGACCAGAGAAATGCAAAGCCATTCACACTGTATAAATGTATGTGAGTTAGTGTTAGTCCCATGTGTATAACTGAGAAGATGTCCTCTCTCAGAGCTCCCCAACATTTGCCCCCTTTTGAAATGATAGGGTTTCTCAGCTCCTGAAGTTTTCAGCAGCCAGTATCTGATTTATACTGAAACCTGTTCTGAGGCTGTTCATCCAGTGAGCCTGGTGGATCTACAGCCTATCCAGTGCTAAAAACTGATATTTCTCTCCCCAGCTGGACTGGCCCGAGAGTGGAAAGTCAACACTCCACATGAGGTGGCAGTACAGGAAGGTTCCTGTGCACAAATGCCCTCTCATCTCCGTCTCCTTGACCTGATACAAACTGTCCATCTTCTTTTTCACCTATCTGCCCCACCCTTTCCATGACCTATGTCCACAACTCCCTACCTGCATCAACTATCACCATTCCACTTAGCTTCCCCCAGCCCCCACCCCTTCCCTCTATTTATTTCCCAGCTTCCTTCCCCCTCCTCGGTCCTGATGAAGGGTGTAAACCTGAAATATCAACTTTCCTGCTACTCTGACACTGCCTGACCTGCTGTGTTCCTCCAGCTCCACCCTATATTGAAACCTGTAATATTGATGGACACAGTCAGTACATTTAATCATTGACATTAAAGTAAGTATTAGAGATTTGTCTTCTGACTGAACTAGAAGCTATCACCAGGTTATTGATAATCAGGTGCAGTGTTTAATAAGCTGTGTTTTGTGTTAATATCATTTATCACAGGTTGTGTTATTTCCCACTGAGTGCTAGATATGAATTGTTAAGTAATTATAAAAAAGCACTAAACCAGAAACAGGAAGCTGGGTTACAGGAACATAACTGTTCTTAACTCTTTCTCAAATTCTACCCTGAAAAAATAAGGTACTGCATCTTCCTGTCTGATGTTGTTTAAAATTAAGGAATGGTCTCCATTTTTTGGGTCGACTGACAGCTGGGTCCGATGGCAAGTCTGTGCCAACTCTTGACTATGATCCTGGGAGTGAAAGACTGTCGATGAGATGACCTTCCTGTGCTGTCAGCTCATGTGGAGTATTGACATCTTACTCTAATGCTAGTCCAGCTAGGGAGAGAAACAAATCACGATTTAACACTGGAACTCAGCTGAATTACACTGAGAGAAGCTCCCACCCCGTGACCTTTCCCACCAGATCAACTATTACTTCCACTTAGACACCTCACCTCTCTCTGAGATAACAAAATGTGAAGACGGATGAACACAGCAGGCCAAGCAACATCTCAGGAGCACAAAAGCTGACGTTTCGTCAGATTGTAGATGGCGGAAGTGTCAGAGGATGATGCGTTGTATCCGGAGGTTGGTGGGGTGGTGTGTGAGAATGAGGGGGATCCTCTTGGGGCGGTTCTGGCGGGGGCAGGGTGTGAGGGATGTGTTGCGGAAGACGTGGTCAAGGGCGTTCTCGACCACTGCGGGGGGATGTTGCAGTCCTTGAAGAACGTGGACGTCTGGGATGTGCGGGAGTGTAATGCCTGATCCTGGGAGCAGATGCGGCGGAGGCGGAGGAATTAGGACGGACAAGGGAGGCACAGTGGTAATATGGCGCACTGACCTCTACATTGCTGAGGCCAAACGCCAACTCTCCGACACCTCCTCCTCCCGCCCCCTTGATCATGACCCCTCCCCCGAGCACCAAACCATCATCTCCAACACCATCCATGACCTCATCACCTCAGGGGACCTCCCACCCACAGGCTCCAACGTCATTGTTCCCCAACCCTGCAAGGCCCGTTTCTATCTCCTTCCCAAAATCCACAAACCTGCCTGCCCTGGTCGACCCATTGTCTCAGCCTGCTCCTGCCCCACCGAACTCATCTCCATCTATCTGGACTCCATTTTCTCCCCTTTGGTCCAGGAACTCCCTACCTATGTCCGTGACACCACCCACGCTCTCCACCTCCTCCAGAACTTCCAATTCCCTGGCCCCCAACACCTCATTTTCACCATGGACTCCAGTACATATACACCTGTATCCCTCATGCAGATGGCCTAAAGGCCCTCCACTTCTTCCTGTCCCGCAGGACCGACCAATCCCCCTCCACCGACACCCTCATCTGCCTAGCTGAACTCGTCCTCGCCCTCAACAACTTCTCTTTTGATTCCTCCCACTTCCTACAGACAAAGAGGGTGGCCATGGGTGCCCACATGGGCCCAAGCAATGCCTGCCTCTTTGTAGGTTACGTGGAACAGCCCCTCTTCCGCACCTACACAGGCCCCAAGCCCCACCTCTTCCTCCATTACATTGATGACTGTATCGGCGCCGCCTCTTGCTCCCCAGAGGAGCTCGAACAGTTTATCCACTTCACCAACACCTTCCAACCCAACCTCAAGTTCACCTCGGCCATCTCCAACACATCCCTCATCTTCCTGGACCTCTCAGTCTCCATCTCAGGTAACCAGCTAGAAACTGATGTCCATTTCAAGCCCACTGACTCCCACAGCTACCTAGGATACACCTCCTCCCACCCAACGTCCTGCAAAAATTCCATCCCGTATTTCCAATTCCTCCGCCTCCGCCGCATCTGCTCCCAGGATGAGGCATTACACTCCCGCACATCCCAGATGTCCACATTCTTCAAGGACCGCAAATTTCCCCCCACAGTGGTCGAGAACGCCCTTGACCGCGCCTCCCGTATTTCCTGCAAAACATCCCTCACACCCTGCCCCCGCCACAACCGCCCAAAGAGGATCCCCCCCATTCTCACATACCACCCCACCAACCTCCGAATACAACGCATCATTGTCCGACACTTCGACCCTGCCACCCAAGACATTTTTACATCCCCACCCTTGTCTGCCTTCCGGAGAGACCACTCTCTCCGTGACTCCCTTGTCCGCTCCACACTCCATTCCAACCCCACCACATCTGGCACCTTCCCCTGCAACCGCAGGAAGTGCTACACTTGCCCCCACACCTCTTCCCTCACCCCCATCCCAGGCCCCAAGATGACTTTCCCTATTAAGCAGATGTTCACCTGCACATCTGCCAATGTGGTATACTGTATCCATTGTAGCTGGTGTGGCTTCCTCTACATTGGGGAAACCAAGCGGAGGTTTGGGGACTGCTTTGCAGAACACCTGCGCTCAGTTTGCAATAAACAACTGCAGACGACATGTCCAGCATGGGCCTCCTGCAGTGCCACAATGATGTCGCCCGAAGGTTGCAGGACCAGCAACTCATATTCCGCTTGGGAACCCTGCAGCCCAATTGTATCAATGTGGACTTCTCAAGCTTCAAAATCTCCCTTTCCCCCACTGCATCCCAAAACCAGCCCAGTTCTTCCCCTCCCCCCACTGCATCAGAAACCCAGCCCAGCTCGTCCCCTCCCCCCACTGCATCCCTAAACCAGCCCAGCCTGTCTCCGCTTCCCTAACCTGTTCTTCCTCTCACCCATCCCTTCCTCCCACCTCAAGCCGCACCTCCATTTCCTACCTACTACCTCAAACCCTCTCCTTGACCTGTCCGTCTTCCCTGGACTAACCTATCCCCTCCCTACCTCCCCACCCATACTCTTCTCTCTATCTATCTTCTTTTTTCTCCATTTTCGGTCCGCCTCCCCCTCTCTCCCTATTTATTCCAGCTCCCTCTCCCCATCCCCCTCTCTGATGAAGGGTCTAGGCCCGAAACATCAGCTTTTGTGCTCCTGAGATGCTGCTTGGCCTGCTGTGTTCATCCAGGTCCACACTTTGTTATCTTGGATTCTCCAGCATCTGCAGTTCCCGTTATCACCTCTCTCTGACATGTACTACCGTGAAGCATCATTGCTGACCAACCGTCCCAGGATTCAGTTTGAGAAGACTGTGGGAACACCTTCAAGACTACACAGCCTGCAGATCTTCAAGAAGATCATCCTCACTAACTCTTTTCAAAAGTCAATGAGTAATGGCTAATTATCAAACTGTAAGTCCTCCACTACACAGTTCTTCCTCAAACAGCTTCAATAAATTCACAAATATTTGTCCAGCATGATTTGCCCTTTTGGTAATTTTGGGCTCATTGTTCTGCTTAATGGCAAGAAACTATTAATACATTCCTGTCAGTGATCTCAGTGAAGATTCAATTACCTTCCCAGCACAGTGGCTCAGTGGTTAGCACTGCAGCCTCACAGCGCCAATGACCCGGATTTGATTCCAGCCTCGGGCAACTGTCTGTGCAGAGTTTGCACGTTTTCCCCGTGTCTGCGTGGGTTTTCTCTGGGTGCTCCGGTTTCCTCCCACTGTCCAATGATGTGCAGGCTAGGTGGATTTGCCATAATGTTCAGGGGTGCGTGGTTTATAGGGGATGGGTCTGGGTGGGATGCTCCAGGGGGCGGTGTGGACTTGTTGGGCCAAAGGGCCTGTTTCCACACTGCCAGGAATCATAATCAACATCCACCCATCCCCTGCCTAACACTAGTGTTGTGGGTCAACAATTCACTGGACTTCTACAGCCTCCAGTTTTACCAGCAGGAACAGCTTTAAATGTCTGCAGTTTCCTGTTTTAACAGCAGCAACAACTTTAGCTGTGCACCATTCCTACAATTTACTTCCTTTTGTAGCCAATCTATGTACTTAACCCTTAGCTATCCCCTTATTTTAGTGAATCCAGATGTTGGACAGACTCTTCATCACATTACCATCAGCTCGACACCTTCCTGTGTTTAAAACGTCTCCTCACAGTTTGTGGATGTGATCATAATGGGACAACAATTCTTCACTCAATGGGTCCCTCCAGCAACCCAATGCATGGAAAACAATCCTGGCCACAGAAATGGACAAGTTCATTCTACATTGGTTCATGGTCCTCAGGACCCTCTTTAGTGAAGCCAGTCTTTCACCCAACACAGTGTCTACAAGATGCACCAAGGAGACACATTCCATGCCAATTTAGAAGGCAGGACAATGGGTGAAGAACCCTCAGAACTCATACCATTCTCACCATCATGAATCACGAATTATACTTACCTTCCTATTTGCTCTTCAACCTAGCCGATCAGTTCATCTGATCCAAAATAACTTTGTATCCTTATTGTCTAAAGAACCACTTTGGATCCTCATTGTCTGAGGGATTTTGTTTGGATCTTCACTCTCTGTCCTAATTGTTGGAAGAATCACTCTGTATCCTCGTGATTGTAGGAAATCCTTTGTATTGTCATTGTTTGGTGAATCTCTTTCGATTTCCATTGTCTGAATAATCTCATTCGATCCTTGTTGTATGAGGAATACATTTGGATCCTGATTTCTTAAGGGATTATATCTGTTCAAACCCCACATTGCTGTATTTTGATTTCAGCACAGCATTGGAGACTCCCCAAGTTCAGCACTGATGCTACCCCAGCAGACACTGTGGGACACTTGAGCCAAGTCATTCCAGCCTGAGCTCTGCCGTGTGTTGAGAGCAAAGATAAAGATGAAGCTAAATGTTTGACACCTTTTTGCACTGACTGCTTTTCCTTTCTCCTTTCTGACAGTTACCTTGCACCTTTATTGAGGTTTCACACACAGTGAGACTGGGCAGGAAGTGAGATACATTCAGTTCCCCCAAATAAACTCCACCATTACTATCTCTGTAACCTCCTCCAGGATGTGGGCCCTTCCCTAACTCTGTAACCACTTCCAGCCCCTCAAACCCTACTTATTTCTATAACCTCCTCCATCCAGGACACCACTACGTTTCTCCATAACAACCTCCATCCAGGGTAACCCTACCTATCCCCGTAACCTCCTCCATCCAGGATACTCCTACCTATCCCCGTAACCTCCTCCATCCAGGGTAACCCTACCTATCCCTGTAACCACCTCCATCCAGGATACCCCTACCTATCCCCGTAACCTCCTCCATCCAGGATACTCCTACCTATCCCCGTAACCTCCTCCATCCAGGGTAACCCTACCTATCCCTGTAACCACCTCCATCCAGGATACCCCTACCTATCCCCGTAACCTCCTCCATCCAGGGTAACCCTACCTATCCCCGTAACCTCCTCCATCCAGGATACCCCTACCTATCCCCGTAACCTCCTCCATCCAGGGTAACCCTACCTATCCCCGTAACCTCCTCCATCCAGGATACCACTACCTATCCCCGTAACCTCCTCCATCCAGGGTAACCCTACCTATCCCTGTAACCTCCTCCATCCAGGATACCCCTACCTATGGATGTGAGTTTGCTCGCTGAGCTGGAAGGTTCGTTTTCAGACGTTTCGTCACCATTCTAGGTAACATCATCAGTGAGCCTCTGACGAAGGCTTCATCGGAGGCTCACTGATGATGTTACCTAGTATGGTGACGAAACGTCTGAAAACTAACCTTCCAACTCAGCGAGCAAACTCACAGCCAGAACCTCAACCTGAGCTACAAATCTTCTCAAAACTCACTAACCCCTACCTATCCTTGTAACCTCCTCCATCCAGGATACCCCTCCTATCCCCTTAATCTCCTTCAGCCAGGATACCCCTTTTTATTTCTTTTATATCCCCAAGCCCTAAAACCCTCCCCATCTCTGTAACCTCATCCAGCCTCAACACCCTCTCTACTTCTGTAACCTCTTCCAGACCCTACAACCTTCCCCATTTCTGTACCTCCTATGGTCCATATTCTCCTCCATATCTCTGTAACCCCCTCAAGCCCCTACACCCCCTCCCTATCTCTGTAACCTCCTCCAGCCCCTACACCCCCTCCCTATCTCTGTAACCTCCTCCAGCCCCTACACCCCCTCCCAATCTCAAAACCTCCTCCAGCCCTTACACCCCCTCCCTATCTCTGCAACCCCCTCCAACCCCTACACCCCCTCCCTATCTCTGTAACCCCCTCCAGCCCCTACACCCCCTCCTATCTCTGTAACCTTCTCTAGCCCCTACACCCCCTCACAATCTCGAAACCTCCTCCAGCCCTTACACCCCCTCCCTATCTCTGCAACCTCCTCCAACCCCTACACCCCCTCCCTATCCCTGTAACCCCCTCCAGCCACTACACCCCCTCCTATCTCTATAACCTCCTCCAGCCCCTACACCCCCTCCCAATCTCGAAACCTCCTCCAGCCCTTACACCCCCTCCCTATCTCTGCAACCTCCTCCAACCCCTACACCCCCTCCCTATCTCTGTAACCCCCTCCAGCCCCTACACCCCCTCCTATCTCTGTAACCTCCTCCAGCCCCTACACCCCCTCCCAATCTCGAAACCTCCTCCAGCCTTTACGCCCCCTCCCTATCTCTGCAACCTCCTCCAACCCCTACACCCCCTCCCTATCTCTGTAACCCCCTCCAGCCCCTACACCCCCTCCTATCTCTGTAACCTCCTCCAGCCCCTACACCCCCTCACAATCTCGAAACCTCCTCCAGCCCTTACACCCCCTCCCTATCTCTGCAACCCCCTCCAGCCCCTACACCCCCTCCTATCTCTGTAACCTCCTCCAGCCCCTACACCCCCTCCCAATCTCGAAACCTCCTCCAGCCCTTACACCCCCTCCCTATCTCTGCAACCTCCTCCAACCCCTACACCCCCTCCCTATCTCTGTAACCCCCTCCAGCCCCTACACCCCCTCCTATCTCTGTAACCTCCTCCAACCCCTACACCCCCTCCCAATCTCGAAACTTCCTCCAGCCCTTACACCCCCTCCCTATCTCTGCAACCTCCTCCAACCCCTACACCCCCTCCCTATCTCTGTAACCCCCTCCAGCCCCTACACCCCCTCCTATCTCTGTAACCTCCTCCAGCCCCTACACCCCCTCCCAATCTCGAAACCTCCTCCAGCCCTTACACCCCCTCCCTATCTCTGCAACCTCCTCCAACCCCTACACCCCCTCCCTATCTCTGTAACCTCCTCCAGCCCCTACACCCCCTCCCTATCTCTGTCACCTCCTCCCCTCCATATTCTCCTCCCTATCTCTATAACCTCCTCCAACCCCCTACACCCCCTCCCTATCTCTGTAACTTACTCCATCCCTACCCCCTCCCTATCTCTGTCACCTCCTCCAGCCCCTACACCCCCTCCCTATCTCTGTAACCTCCTCCAGCCCCTACACCCCCTCCTTATCTCTGTAACCCCCTCCAGCCCCTACACCCCCTCCCTATCTCTGTAACCTCCCTGTTACAATGACTTGTGACTGAAATCAATTAAGGACCTGCATTTCTATAGCACCTTCCTGCAGTTCAGGCCATCCCAAAGTTCATGTAATTGCACTTCCTTGTCTGCTGAACATTGTGGTCAGATCTCAATAATAAATAGAAACCTTTTGGAGGTGTCAATGATTTACAGTTTATAACACCAATAAAAGGTGATGTTAGACATGGGAGTGAGTTTCTTTTATTATGTTACTTACCTTCAATATGTCTGACTGTTTACCTCAGAAGTAACTAACTACACATTCTGTTTGGGCACAGTGGCTTTTTCTTATGATTTTCTCTTTCTCTCTCTTTCTCTCTATTTAATAATAAACGCTGGCGATATCACTGTCTGTTAAATTAAGGAAATTAAACCAGTGAGAAAATAATTTAATTCACAATATGATTTTGTGTTCACAGGTGGGCTGCTACTCATCTGACCCTATATTCATGTTCTCCTTCGTCAGGTAGAAAATAACAAGACCCCACCCCAGACTCTGAAGCACTATGAATTTGATCCCCAAATAGCATCCCTGAGTGACTGCTGCACTCCACCGAGGGAGTGCCACGCTGTCAGAGGATAAGTACTAAGGGTGTGATGCACTGTCAGAGCATCAAGCCTAGGGAATGTTGCACTGTCAGATGATAATTACTGATGGAGTAGCGTACTGTCAGAGGGCCTGTACAGAAGGAGTCCTGTACTGTCAGATGATCAGTATTGAGGGAGTGCCACACTGTCGGAGGGTCAGTGCTGGGGGAGCGCTGCACTGTTGGAGGATTGGTGCTGGGGGAGCTCTACACCGTCAGAAGGTTAATACTGGGGGGCATCTTCAGACACTCACATGCTCTCTCAGAGACACTCACATAGTTAAAAACTCAAATGTGAGCACACACATTTGTACACTTGCACAGACTCATACACTCACTGAGAGTCACACGTGTTCACAACACTTACGTTCACATATTCACTCCCACTACGTATACATTTACACACTCATACACATCCATACTCTCACACTTACTCAAGCATACATACTAAAACCATTCCAGGCTCACTCAAATATACTCACTCACAAATAAGTGTGAATGCTCCTAATCACACACAGACATACACACACATGCCCACTGTTATGCACACACCCTCATGCACTTACTGTAACCCTCTGTGTATCTGTGTTTGTGGTTGATTCGCAGAAACCTACCCAAACTGTGGGTGGTGTGTTAAATATTTCAGACCCACAGGCATGATGAGGTGAAGAACTGAAACCAATGGGGCTAGAGTCTGTCCAATAACTATCTCTCAGCATATTATCAGTCAGTTTCTGTTCACTACCTGTGGCATCACAGGTTTAAAATAACTTCGAACCCAACATGCCGAAACAACTAGTTCTCAATAAATTGTCAAGCTCCCTTGCCATCCTAATCCTAGACAGATGCACAGCACTGATCCAGGGTCTCCTCCCATTTTCCACTCTAGGAGTAAGGGAAAACTAAGCTTCTTCAATCCCAGGACATGGAACGCTCTCATCAGTTTTCTGAAATGACAATATATTCACTCAAAAGCCCACAGATTGATCTGCATTATCTATGGAATAAGGATGGCTATGTAATGTATGAGCGTGTGGATCAATGTGTGAATGTGTGTGTTGGTGTCTGTCCGCATGGATGCGTGTTCCACTGAAGCACGTCGCAGAAAGGAAACAGGATTTTACTTGATAAATTAGTGTCTGTAATTAGAAAAGGGAGAAGCTGGGCTCTTGTGACACAGTGGTTAGTGTCCCAACCTCTGAACCAGGACACCTGTGTTCGAGTCTCACTTACTCCAGATATATTTGATACCATGTCTGCACAAGTTGAAGAAAAATACATCCATTGGGAGGGTAAGTTACGTCCATGCCAGCATGCCCTTGGGAAGGGACCGTTGGGTCCTCACTGGCATGTTCTGTGGCCTATGCATATGCAAATCCTTCAAATCCAGAATTTCAATTTTATTCATTTAAATTTGAGAGCTTCATTTTTACACCTTTAGTTTGGTTTGATCATTTAAAATTTGCTTTAACATGGACAGGGAGGGTGGTGCATCTGGGGCCAGGACAGAGATAATTATTGAACACTGCATATAGAAATATCAACACTTTCCAGATTCTCCTTGAAGAGCCAAGTTAGAATCTTTGATCAGTGAGGGGATTGCAGACGATGGGTTCCGAAGGTATAGACTGGAAACAGATTTGAGGGCTCATTGGGGTAGTACACTGGAAATTGAGCTCTGCTATTCCCAGAGTCGTCACAAAAGTTAAAGATTTTAAAGTAATTACACAAAATTCACCAACTGACCTGACTTCAGACTAAGATTAAAAGGAAGCATTGAGGAGGCTTCCGTGCTGACCAAGAATGAATATTTATAGAGTTGCACAGCATGGAAACAGACCCCTCCGTCCAATCAGTCCATGCCGAAATAATCCCAGTAATTGGACTCGAGCTACAGCTAAACTGTTATATCAGTTTCAGCACAAAACACTACAAATTAGAACTCTCATCTCCTTTAAAACCTTTCCTTATTAATGTGCGCGCGCGCACACACACACACACACACACACACACATACACAAGTAGACATAGGTGCTGTTCAGAGAAGAAATGAGAAGACAGATCAGTGGTTTTTCTTTATGGGCTGCTGAGGTTATCCTTATACTGGTCAGAACTTTATTTTTCAGTCATCTTTGCCCAGATGCTTCCACAGGTCTGCAAGAGATACAGGGTAGCTGGTTCACTTGTAATAAGTCTCTGACTTATCAATTAAAAGTCACAGGTGACACAACTGCTGAAGGAAAGATGAACCAGTTTTGTGAAGGTTTAAAGTCAGTTTTATCTGTAGACAGAGAGGCGTCCTGTGATGGTCGAGGTCATATCACTTCTCTCTGTATTTTGTTCCCAGCTTTGACCTGTTCACTTTCCTGAGAACCCATCACAGTGTTATTGTAAGGCAAAAGGCTTTTGTCATTGATAACTAGTCACTAGTCCAGAGACCAATCAACTTCTTCTTTCCAATCGGTACTGATTTATCCACCTCTGCTCCTGTTCATCTGCAAGAACTTCACTGGCTATTCCTGCAGTGAAATTGGTGGGCAGTGAGTCAAGGTGGTTTTTTTCTCCCCTCACTACTTGTGCATACTGAGATGCTGGTGAGGACGAATGTTGAGATGAGAGAGGATAGTGAGTTTTGAGAAGATATGTAGCTCAGGTTGAGGTTCTGGATGTACGATTGCTCACTGAGCTGGAAGCTTAGTTTTCAGATGTTTCGTCACCATACTAGGTAACATCATCAGTGAGCCTCCGACAAAGCGCTGGTGTTATGTCCCGCTTTCTATTTAAGTGTTTAGGTTTCCTTGGGTTGGTGATGTCGTTTCCTGCGTTGGTGATGACATCACCAACGCAGGAAACGACATCACCAACCCAAGGAAACCTAAACAGATAAATATAAAGCGGGATATAACACCAGCGCTTCATCAGAGGCTCACTGATGATGTTACCTAGTATGGTGACGAAACATCTGAAAACTAACCTTCCAGCTCAGCGAGCAAACTCACAAACATGAGAGAGGATATACTTGTGGCTTTGTCATTCCCATGGACTGTCTAATTTGGTTCCTTTGCTTAAATTTCATGGTGACTTCCGACAACTTGATGGTGATAAAATGTCAGAGGGTCAATGCTGAGGGAGTACCGCACTGTCAGAGGGTCAGTGCTGAGGGAGCGCCGCACTGTTGGAGGGTCAGTGCTGAGGGAGTGGGCACTGTCCGAGAGTCAGTGCTGAGGGAGTGGGCACTGTCAGAGAGTCAGAGCTGAGGGAGTGGGCACTGTCGGAGGGTCAGTGCGGAGGGAATGCCGTGCTGTCGGAGGGTCAGTGCTGAGGGAGTGTCGTGCTGTCGGAGGGTCAGTGCTGACGGAGCACCGCACTGCCGGAGAGTGAGTGCCGAGGGAGTGAGCACTGTCGGAGGATCAGTGCTGAGGGAGCGCCGCACTGTCGGAGGGTCAGTGCTGAGGGAGCACCACACTGTCGGACAGCCAGTGCTGAGGGAGCGCTGCATTGTCAGCGGCTCAGTGTTGAGGGAATGGGCACTGTCGGAGGGTCAGTGCTGAGGATGTGAGCACTGTCGGACGATCAGTGCTGAGGGAGTGCCGCACTGTCGGAGGATCAGTGCTGAGGGAGTGCCGCGCTGTCGGTGGGTCAGTGCTGAGGAAGAACCGTACTGTTGGAATGTCAGTGCTGAGGGAGCGCCACACTGTCGGAGGGTCAGTGCTGAGGGAGCACCGCACTGTTGGAAGGTTAGTGCTGAGGGAGCAGGCACTGTTGGATGGTCACAGCAGAGGGAGTGCTGCACTGTCAGAGGGTCAGTGCTGAGGAAGAACCGTACTGTTGGAATGTCAGAGCAGAGGGAGTGCCGCACTGTGGGAGGCTCAGTGCTGAGGGAATGCTGCACTGTCAGAGGGTCAGTGCTGAGGAAGCGCCACACTGCCGGACGGCCAGTGCTGAGGGAGTGCCGCACTGTCAGAGGGTCAGTGCTGAGGGAGTGCCGCACTGTTGGAGGGTCAGTGCTGAGGATGTGAGCACGGTCGGAGGATCAGTGCGAGGGAGCGCCGCACTTTCGGAGGGTCAGTGCTGAGGGAGGGGCACTGACAGAGGGTCAGTGCTGAGGAAGAACCACACTGTTGGAATGTCAGTGCTGAGGGAGCGCCGCACTGTTGGAGCGTCAATGCTGAGGGAGTGCCGCACTGTCGGAGCGTCAGTGCTGAAGGAGTGGGCACTGTCGGAGGGTCAGTGCTGAGGGAGTGGGCACTGTCGGAGGGTCAGTGTAGAGGTGTGCCGCACTGTCGGAGAGTCAGTGGTGAGGGAGCGCCGCACTGTTGGAGGGTTTGTGTTAAGGGAGCAGGCACTGTTGGACGACCAGTACAGATGGACTGCCGCACTGTCAGAGGGTCAGTGCCGAGCGAGCACCACACTGTCGGAGGGTCAGTGCTGAGGGACCGGGCACTGTCGGACGGTCAGTGCTGATGGTGTGGGCACTGTCGGAGGGTCAGTGCTGAGGGAGCGCCGCACTGTCGGAGGGTCAGTGCTGAGGGAGTGCCGCACTTGTCGGAGGTTCAGTGCTGAGGAAGCGCCGCACTGTCGGAGGGTCAGTGCTGAGGGAGTGGGCACTGTCGGAGTGTCAGTGCTGAGGGAAGAGCACACTGTCGGAGTGTCGAGCTGAGGGAGCGCCGCACTGTTGGAGGGTCAGTGCTGAGGGAGCGCTGCATTGTCGGAGGGTCAGTGATGAGGGAGCACCGCACTGTCGGAGCGTCAGTGCTGAGGGAGCGGGCACTGTCGGAGGGTCAGTGTAGAGGGACCAGCACACTGTCGGAGGGTTAGTGCTGAGTGAGCAGGCACTTTCGGACGGTCAATGCAGAGGGAGTGCCGCACTGTGGAAGGCTCAGTGCTGAGTGAGTGCCGCACCGTTGGAGAGTCAGTGCTCAGGCAGCGCCGCTCTGTCAGTGGGTCAGTGCTGAGGGCGTGGGCACTGTTGGAGGGTCAGTGCTGAGGGAGCGCCGCACTGTCGGTGGTTAATTGTAATTTGTAATAACTGTTACATGGCTGGATGATGCTGTGTCAGATGATTGTAGAAGTAGAGTCTGCTGGAGAATTCTGTAATTTACTGCTGTTGTGATGCTCTGTTTGACCGTATTATTTATTGGTCTGTTTCTATCAGGCCATTTGGCATCTACCAGGCCATCTTCACCTGCTGACCTACTGCCTTCGAGGACTGCAGCTGGGGTCTGTGCCACTGAAAAAGGACTTATTGAGCACCTAGAGCCCTTTCAGTGGTATGTGTCAACAGTGCTCTGGTTGGGTCTGTGACTCCAAGCACTGCAGCCCTGTCCACTCGAGTTTCCACATACTGGACTGTAGTCCTCCGACTGTTCTTCACTGTTCGTGCTGCACTGTTCTTCCAAATACAGAGGAGGAATGGAAGGGTCCTCGGCTCATGGAGTGTGACTAGTCTGGGAATGGGATTGGGCTCGGGGAGGGGGAGGGGGATGGGCTGGGGGAGGGGATCGGGCTGGGGGTGGGGAACTGACTGGGGGTGGGGGAGGGCTGGCGGAAGGGACTGGGCAGGGGGTGGGGGAGGGGAATGGGCTGGGGTTGGGGAGTGGCATGGGAGAAGGGACTGGGCTGGGGACGGGATTGGGCTGGGGCAGGGGAATGGGCTGGTGGAAGGGACTGGGCTGGGAGATGACTGCGATGGGGGTGGGACTGTACTGGGGAGGGGAATGGGCTGGGGGAGGGGACTCTGATGGGGAGGCGGCTCGATGGGGTGGGCACTGGGCTGGGGGAGGGGACCCCGATGGGGAGCTGATTGGGCTGGGGGAGTGGACCCCGTTGGCAAGCTGACTGGACTGGGGGAATTGTACAGACATGTGGGGCTTGGGGAGGAGAAGGAGGCTTGTACTGCTGGCACTGAAGGGGCATGTTTGTACCAGGATAGGAGGGATGGGGCAGACGGTGGGAGTTGTGCTGCAATGGGATGGGGTGCAGGAACAGCACTGAATGGGACACTTCCAGGATTAAACCCAGTGGCAGGAAGATCATATTGGTCCTTTCAAAGGCCTGGCTCTAGATTATTCCAAATGGTCTGAGCCTGAGGGAGGAGGGAGGGTGAGTGAGGGAGGGCGAGTGAGGGAGGGCGTGAAGGTAAGTGAGAGGGTGGACGAATTAATGTGAGAGAGTGAGTGGTGGGTGAGGGAGGGAGTGAGTGAGTGAGATGAGAGTGAGGGCCAGTGAGTGATTGGTTTAAGGTGAGGGAAGGAGGATGGGTGAGTGAGTGAGGGTGCAGGGAGGGGCCTGGGTCAAATGAGGGATTGAGCTGCACAGAGCCACTGTTTCACTCCTCTCCACTTCCTTCTTAAAGAACCTCCACACATCCAGGAGGGAAGCAGAAAAAGTCAGGCTGAAGTCCCTCTCTGTGAACCCATTCCCTTGTGAATTTGACAGGGGCCAGCTTCTAGTGAACTCCGCAGGAAGTGAACTCGGTGTGGCGTTAGTTACTCCCAAATCACTTCTGCCCCAATTCCCAGCCCATCCATAATCACCTGGAAATGAAGCCTCTCTCCAGCTCATGTTAATGACGTTATTAATTAGCTCTGTTGTTATTAACCAGCGGGTTCGGCCTCACCTCTCCCCACCGTCACTGCCTCACCGGCCCCGCTCTCACCCCCGACCCGAATCCTTTCTGCCTCCTTAGGGTAAAAAGGGCGGGGTTATAGAATTACAGCAGAGAGGAGAGAAAAGAAGAAGAAAAATGAAAGCATAAAGAAAGGGAACTGGCGAGTAGAATGGAGCACTAATTGGAACAGCTTACCCTGCCACCATCTTGCCAGATTCACTTCTACCTCTGAAAGCTGCTCCAGCCCTGACATCACTGCATATCTCTGTAAAATCCTCTAGTCTGTATATCCTCCCTGTCTCTGTAATGTCCTTCAGCCCTTACACCCCTCCTTATCTCTATGGTCTCCACCAGCTCCTCCAATCTTGGGCTCTTGAACATCCCTGATTCCCGTAAGACTGCCGTTGGCATTGTCTTCTGCTTCCATAAACGAGCCTTAGCCAAAATGGCTCCATTAGTACATGTTGACATCCAAATGGCTTCCCCTGTAAATATGGATTCAAAGTAATCAGATTCAAGTGAAATAAAAACACCCAGGTGTGGAATGAAAGGAATTACACTGGGTGGGATATTAAAGGGTCAGTGAGTGAGGGAGAGAGTGGGATTAGACAGGATGGGATATTAAAAGGTCCCTATTTCTCCTTTTAAATACTCCTTATGAACGGGTCTTTTTATCCTGATATTGCCCAAGGCTAGGTTTGCTTTTCTTAAGTGATGGTCCTTTTAGATGGTTAAGGTCATTACAGATGCTAGGTGAATGCAGGTTGTTGTTCTAATTGTAGCCCGCGTTCTTTCTTGTCCCTCACTCGCTGTTATAGCCAGACGTGCCGAGTGTCATTTTCCATTCCAAAGTGATCGATGATGCGAACTCAGTGGGAGAACAACGCGTTATCTATGACTCAGTCGTTGTAAACAAAGGTTCTGCCTACGACCCTTCAACAGGCATTTTCACTGCCCCATCTGGCTGGGACCTACTCCTTTACCTAATCACTGCTCGCACAGATGACCGCTGAGAACACTGAAGTCTACCTGATGACAAGTGGGGAAGCCCTGAGTTACGTACATAGTATCTTGATGCCACCGGAAGCCCAGACAGCATCCATGCCTGCCATACTAATGCTCAACTCGGGTGACCAAGTCTGGGTGCAGCTCATTCGTGGATGACACGGAGTGGACTATGAGCCATGAATTTTTAGGGGGTCCTTTTGGAGGCCCCAAGTAGGAGGAAGCTTGCTAGAACATTGGCCAAATTTCTGTAGACTTTTCCCAATATTCCGCTCTGCCCTACATTCTAATATCATACCCACACTAGCCCCACTGACCCCTCACTCCCTACACTCTGTAATATCCTACTCAGTGTAATCCCACTCTCCCTCTCATTATCTGTAGCATTTAATATCCAACCAAATCTAATTCTGTTCTCCCCTTGCTCCCCACAGTTTCTAATATCCCACCCAGTCTAATCCTACTCTCCGTTGCTCCATAATATCCCACCCAGTATATTCCCACTATTACCCTTACTCCCTGCGCCTTTTAATATCCCATTAAGTCTCATCACACACTCCCCCTCATTCCCTGCACCCTTTAATATCCCAGACAGTCTAATCCCACTCTTCCTTCACTCCTTGGACCTGTTATAGAGTCATACAGCATGGAAACAGACCCTTCAACCCAATCAGTCCATGCCAAACATTATTCCAACTAAACTATCTCACCTGCCTGTTCCCTGGCCCATATCCCTCCAAACCTTTCCTAGTCATATGTCCATCTAAACGTCTTTTAACCATCACAGCTGTACCCACATCAACGACTTCATCAGGAAGTTCATTCCACATGTGAACCACCCTCTGTGTAAAATAAAATGCCTCATGTCTTTTTTAAATCGTCTCTCACCTTAAAAATATGTCCCTTGTCTTGAAATTCTCCGTATTAGGAAAAAGACAACCACCATCAGCTCTTTCTATATCTGTTATTATTTTATAAACTTATGTCAGGTTATCTTTCAACCTCTAATGCTCCAGTGCAAAAAGTGCCAGCCTTTCCTTATAACTCAAACATTCCATACCCGGCAACATCCCAGTAAATCTCTTCTGAACCCCCTCCAGCTTGATAATATTCTTCTTATGACTGGGTGACCAGCACTAGACTCAGTATTCCAGAAGAAGCCTCACAAATACCCTGTAAAACCTCAACATAACACCCCAACTCCAGCACTCAAAGGACTGAGCAATGAAGGCAAGCATGACAAATGCCTTTTTTAACCACCCTTCTATGTGTGACACCAACTTAAAAAAATTACGTACCTGCACCCCACGTCCCTCTGTTCTACAATACGACCCAAGGCCCTACAATTAATTTTATAAGCTTGTTTGTTGAACTAAAATGCAATATCTTGCATTTACCCGGATTGAAATCCGTCTGCCATTTTTCAACCCAGTTGACCCGTTTGATCAAGATCCTCCTTTTAATCTTAGAAAACCTTCTTCTCTGTCTACTATGCCACCAAGTTTGATGTCATCAGCAAAAGTATTAACCATTAATATAAATGACAAACAAAAAGTGACTCAGAACTGGTCCCTGTGGAACACCAGGATAACAAAGCGTGAAGCTGGATGAACACAGCAGGACAAACAGCATCTTAGCTTTTGTGCTCCTAAGATGCTGCTTGGCCTGCTGTGTTCATCCAGCTTCACACTTTGTTATCTTGGATTCTCCAGCATCTGCAGTTCCCATTATCCCTGTGGAACACTGCTGGTCACAGTCCTCCAGTTTGAAAGCAACCCTTCACCATTACCCTTTGTCTCCTGCCGTTAATCCAATTACATATCCAATTGACAAGAGCACCCTGAATCCCATGTGACCTAACTTTACTATTAGTGTCCCATGCAGATCCTCCTTAAATGCTTTACCAAAATCCAAATAAACGTCTACTGCCCTACCATCATCAAAAAACTCAGTCAAATTTGTAAGACATGATTTTCTTCACACAAAAGCATGTTGACAAACCCTAATCAATTTTTGCCTCTCTAAATGTCCATAAATTCTATCTTTTATGATCGCCTCCAACAAGTTACCCACAACTGAAGTCAAACTCACAGATATATAGTTCTCCAGTTTCACTTTACAACCTTTCTTAAACAAAGACACAACATTGACCACTCTCCAGTCATCAAGTACCTCACCTGTAGTTATAGATGATGCAAATATTTCTGCAAGGGGGTCTTGCAATTTCCTCCCTTAATTCCCACAACATTCCGGGATACATTAGATCATGTCCTGGAGATTTATCCATCTTTTTATTCTCTAAGACCTCCTGAATGTTTTCTTTGCTAATGTGGACTGTTTATAAAACATTAAAAGTTAATTTCCTTACATTCTCTAGACTGAATTTCTTTCTCCATAGTAAAAACTGATACAAAATATTTATTTACTTTCTCTCCCATCTCCTGGGGTTCAACACAAAAATGATCTTCTTGATCTTTAAGAGGCCCAACCCCATCTCTAGTTACCCTCTTGCTCTTAATGTATTTGTAGAATCGCTTTGGATTATCTTGAACCTTATCTACCAATGGTATCTCATATCCCCTCTTAGGCCTCCTGATTTCTCATTTAAGAATGTCCCTACACATGCTATACTGATTAAAAGATTTAGTTAAGCCAAGTTGTCTACATCTAAAAAAAATTCTCTTTTATTCTTGTCAATATCTTTATTCATCCATTGTTCCTTCATCTTACCAGCATTATCCTTCACTCTAACAGGAACAAAATGCCTCTGAACTCTTGTCATCACACCCTTGAACACCTCCCACTTGATAGACATCTTTTTTTTATATGCTAACAGTCTACTCCGATCAATTTCTGAAAGTTCTTGTCTCATACTATTAAAAGTTGCCTTCCTCCAATTAAAAACTTTAACTTTTATAGAAGGCTTATCCTTTTCCAAAACCATTTTGAAATTAATAGAATTAAGATCACTAAAGTGTTCCCCCACTGTTACTTCAGTCACCTGCCCTCCATTATTACCCAAAAGAAGATCTAGTTTTGTTCAGTGATAATGGGAACTGCAGATGCTGGAGAATCCAAGATAATAAAATGTGAGGCTGGATGAACACAGCAGGCCCAGTAGCATCTAGGACCACAGACAAATTGATAAAGAAAATTTTCTTGAGTACATTTAACAAATTCTTCACCATCCAAGCCTTAAACACGCTGGTAATCCCAGCCAATGTTTGGAAAATTAAAATCCCCCATTATTACAACCTTATTATGCTTTCATATATCTGAAATCTCCCTACATATTTGTTTCTCAATTTTTCTCTTACTATTGGTGGGTGGGGGTGACATTGTATAATCCCATCAGTGATCTTTCTTATTTGTAATTCCTACCCATATATTTTCAAGGGACAATTTTTCAAAAGTATCTTCCCTAATTACATCAAAAATGTATAACTTCATCAAAAACGTCAAGCCCCCTCCTTTTCTGTGTCCTTTTCTATCCTTCCTATAGCATCTAAAATACAGTCAAATCCCACTCTCCCCTTCATTCCCTGTCCCTGTAAAATTCCACCCAGTCTATCCTCATTCTCTTGCCACTTGGGTGGTCACATTTCACTTGAACCTGACCTCTCTGGGTCCATACTTACATTACAATCACTACATGCATTATTTATTAATAGCTAACAAGGCCAGGGAAGCCATTTTGATGCAAACACATGACTAATGCAGCCATTTTATATGAGGTGCATTTATCAATCAAATCACTGCATGATAATGGTAACCAGTCACAGAACAAGATTGTTGTATTAGTTATGAGCTTAGTAAGGTTACAGTTAATGAATCAATAATTATATTAGTAAGACTGGTTTTTCTTTTGAAACTGCTCACATAAAACTTAAGTTGTTTGTTATGTTAAATCCTTTCTGTCTGTGTGAAGCAGAGCAGATTGACCAATCACAATATTTGTAAATGATGTTGGTGAGGGAACCAAATAAAGTATTTCCATATTTGCTGAAGACACACAACAATCTAGGTTGGTAGGCAGAGACATGGTGGCTCCTGCCCTCTGATATGGCTCTGAGATGTGGACTTGTCTACAGCAGGCACTTCACGGTGCTGGAACGGTACCAGCAACACTGCCTCTGCAGATCCTGTAAATCCTCTGGGAGGAAAGATGCATCAACACCAGTGCCACAAATTGGTCAACTTCCCAGCATCGAGGCACTGACCATCCTTGATTGGCTATGATGGGCTGGGCATATCACCCACAGGAGTGACACAAGACTGCCCAAGCAGGTGCTCTACTCCCAGCTCCGAAATGGCAGGTGAGCCCTGGATGGGCAGAAGAAGTATTTCAGCGATATCCAAAAGGCCTCACTGGTGAAGTGCGGTACTCCCCCACATACCCAGGAGCCACTGGTCCAAGACTGGGAAAGCATTGAGCACCTCGAGACTTGCCATTGGATAAATGCAGAAGCCAGGCAAAATCAGCATAAGAAGTGCATTCAGAGTAAGAATTGCAGATGCTGGAGTAAGCGATAACACAATGTGGAGGAACACAGCAGGCCAGGCAGCATCAGAAGAGCAGGAAAGTTGACGTTTTGGGTCGGGATCCTTCTTCAGAAATGGGAAGGCGGAAGGGAACTCAGAAATGAAGAGACAGGAGGAGAAGTGGGGCTGGGGAAGGTAGGTGTTATGGTGATGGGTGAGTTCAGGTAGGTAGTGGTGGGCATTGGTCAGTGTGGTGGGAGGGGCGGATAGGTGGGAGAGATGATGGGCAGGTTGTGTCAGGTCAAGGAGGTGGGAATGAAGGAGAGAGGGTTGGCCATGGGATGAGGCCGGGGGTGGGGAGATTTTGAAATGGGTAAAATCCACATTTAGCGTATTGGGCCGTAGGCTCCAAGGTGGAATACGAGGTGCTGTTTCTCCAGTTTCCCGGTATCATCATTGTGACACTGGAGAGGGCCCAGGATGGACATGTAACCCAGGGAGCAGCTGCCACACAAATGCCCCACCCATCCCTTCCAGTTGCCATCTTCTGCTCCAAGTATAACAGAAGCTGTGGAAGCCACATCAATCTGTAGAGCCACCTATAGACTCATTCTGAGAGTGGAAGAGAGTCATCCTTGTTTGCAAGGGACTGTCAATGATTGTGATTTGTGAGGAGACTACAAAGTGGCTTCAAGATAATTTAGAAAAGTGCACTGAGTAGGGAACAAATGGCAGGTGCAGTACAACGTTGTAAATGTGAACTTATAGACAATCGACCTTGGCGTGTAAACCAGAATGTACTTGAATGAGAAGTGTGGAATGTGCAAAGGGATCTGATTGTCCTTATACAGTCAATGAAGGTGCACAGGAAGAGGCGGCCAAGAATTAGGTGGCAAAAAGGTATTTTGGCCTTCATCGCAAAAGTATTTTAGTTCAGAAGTAAGGATATCTTCCTGCAGCAGAAGTCAGAAGTCACACAGCAGCAAGTTATAGTCCATCGGGCATAGTGACTTCACCTGACAGAGGAGCAACGCTCCAAAAGCTTGTGATTTCAAGTAAACCTGTTGGACTATTGTCTGATGCTGTGTGACTTCTGACTTCGTCCACCTGAGTCCAACATGAGCACCTCCACATTATGGTTGCTGTAACTGTGCAGGGCTGTGGTGAGACCAAATCTGGAGTACAGTGTGCACTTTTGGTCTCCCTATCTAAAAGCTCTACCTGCAAGATGGAATGCAGCAGATGTTCTCTTAGCTGATATCTGGGATGGTAGGACCATGATAGAAGGCCCATCTGCTTTGATAATGTAGAAAATGGTTGGTGTCTAGCCTGAGGTTCTGTAGTGGCATTTAAGATGGATGTATGGGGTCTCAGATCTGTTGCAAGTAGTGAGCTTATTTTGTGTGGACTGAACCTTGTGCTAGTTTCCTGAACACATCTCATTTAAACTGCACATCTCTAAGTTTTAATTCCAAAATGCTTGTTTAAAAGGGGGCTTCTCCAGACCAAAAAAAGAAGGCAAATTCAATGCTGGCTGGCGGAGTCCTGTGTGGAACACAGAGAATGTCACACCTTTTGGATGTCAGCAAAAAATTTCAAATGGACGGAGAGAAATACGAGAGGAAGAGATCATACGGGAACCAACTATCTTCCCATCAGAGATAATGGGAACTGCAGATGCTGGAGAATCCAAGGTAACAAAGTGTGAAGCTGGATGAACACAGCAGGCCAAGCAGCATCTCAGGAGCACAAAAGCTGACGTTTCGGGCCTAGACCCTTCATCAGAGAGGGGGATGGGGAGAGGGCTCTGGAATAAATAGGGAGAGAGGGGGAGGCGGACCGAAGATGAAGAGAAAAGAAAATAGGTGGAGAGGTGGGTATAGGTCGGAAAGTAAGGAGGGGATAGGTCAGTCCAGGGAAGACGGACAGGTCAAGGAGGCAGGATGAGGTTAGTAAGTAGGAAATGGAGGTGCGGCTTGAGGTGGGAGGAAGGGATAGGTGAGAGGAAGAACAGGTTAGGGAGGTGGGGACAAGCTGGGCTGGTTTTGGGATGCAGTGGGGGAAGGGGAGATTTTGAAGCTTGTGAAGTCCACATTGATACCATTGGGCTGCAGGGTTCCCAAGCGGAATATGAGCTGCTGTTCTTGCAACCTTCGGGTGGCATCATTGTGGCACTGCAGGAGGCCCACGATGGACATGTCGTCTGAGGAATGGGAGGGGGAGTTAAAATGGTTTGCGACTGGGAAGTGCATTTGTTTATTGCGAACCGAGCGGAGATGTTCTGCAAAACGGTCCCCAAGCCTCCGCTTGGTTTCCCCAATGTAAAGGAAGCCACATCGGGTGCAGTGGATACAATATACCACATTGGCAGATGTGCAGGTGAACATCTGCTTAATATGGAAAGTCATCTTGGGGCCTGGGATAGGGGTGAGGGAGGAGGTGTGGGGGCAAGTGTAGCATTTCCTGCGGTTGCAGGGGAAGGTGCCGGGTGTGTTGCGGTTGGAGGGGAGTGTGGAGCGGACAACGGAGTCACGAAGAGAGTGGTCTCTCCGGAAGGCAAACAAGGGTGGAGATGGAAAAATGTCTTGGGTGGTGGGGTCGGATTGCTACACCTCCATTTCCTACCTGCTAACCTCATCCCGCCCCCTTGACCTGTCCTTCTTCCCGGGACTGACCTATCCCCTCCCTACCTCCCCACCTATACTCTCCTCTCCACCTATCTTCTTTTCCCTCCATCTTCGGTCCACCTCCCCCTCTCTCCCTATTTATTCCAGAACCCTCTCCCCATCCCCCTCTCTGATGAAGGGTCTAGGCCCGAAACGTCAGCTTTTGTGCTCCTGAGATGCTGCTTGGCCTGCTGTTTTCATCCTGCTTCACACTTAACTATCTTCCCATCCCTGCCTTAGCAGAAAGCCTTGTCTTGTGAAAAGGTTATTTGTGTCTTGTCTTTCTCGGAATAGGCAAAATACATGTGATTAAATACCGAGTGTAACCCTCGTATGGGTTAGTGGCAGAAGGTGTGCTAGTGAACTACTACTTTGCGTTCAAGTAATAGAGTGCTGGAGAAATCACAGTCAAGGAGTCACAGAACAGCTACCCTTGCATTGCAGGTAAAGGATTCTCTCACTCTGAATGTTTCCAGCCAACCAACCATCATCAAAAGGAAATCGGACAAAGCATAAAAGAGGAGGTTTTACTAAATCTGTACAGGCGATTATTCGGATCACAGCTGGAATACTGTGAATAGTTTTCAACCCCTTATCTGGGGAAAGATACACTGGCACTGGAGGTAGTCCAGACAGGTTTTACAAGGCTGATCCCAGGTATGGAGGGAGTGTCTTATAAGGAAAAGTTGAGTAGGTTGGGCCTGCATTCATTTAGCTTTGAAGAATGAGAGGTGTTGATATTGAAACGTATAAGTTTCTTGGAGGACTTGGCTGGCTAGATGTAGAAAGGTTCTTTCTCCTTGTGGGAGAATCTAGGACCAGAGGATTAATTGAATAAAGAAATAATTAATGGAATAAAGGATTGCCGATTTAAGACACAGATGAGGAGGGATTTCTTTTCTCTGAGGCTAGTGAATCTGTGGAATGCTTTATTTTGAGGGCTAGCGAGGCCGGGCTACTAAGAATATTCAAAGCTGAGATAGATTTTTAATCAAGTAAGGGAAATGGGGGAGGAAAGGCAGTGGAAGTGGACTCAAGATTAGATCAGCCATGAACTCTTTGAATGGCACTTCTGCTCTGATATCTTATAACCTTAAAAGGATTTACATAAACTTGAAAAATCCAAAAACTCTGAAACCAATGGTTCAATAATCAATGTTCCAGAAACTACTCTCACAAACTTGTTTGCGAGATTGGTCCATGTACCTACCAACTTCTGATTTTTCTTTGGCCTCACTTCTTTCTAATCTGTGTGTATGTGCGCTGCATTATTCGTTCCTTCGATCAGCCTGGCCTGGTATGTTTACCATGTATGCTCACTGACTGCGCTTTCCGAGCTCTAACAGTACTATTTCCTCTTCGATTACATTCAAACCGTTGTGTGTCACAGATGGAAATTTGATAAATACTTCAGCCTTGTTCATGGGTTGGCTTACATGCACACTCTGATGTAAATTTCAAGATATTCCCAGGCCCCAGGTTGAAGAAGAGCACCATTCCCTTGCTCCTGTCCCAGAGGGTGGGAGGAGACTTTGGATCAAAGCTGCACCTGTCCTGGATATATGTGTGTGCATGTGTGTGTGTGTGTGTGTGTGTGTGTGTCTGTGTGTGTGTGTCTGTGTGTGTGTGTCTCTGTGTGTGTGTGTGTCTGTGTGTGTGTGTGCCTGTGTGTGTGTGTCAGTTTGTGTGTGTGTGTGTGTCTGTGTGTGTCTGTGTGTGTGTGTCTGTGTGTGTGTGTCTCTGTGTGTGTGTGTGTCTGTGTGTGTGTGCCTGTGTGTGTGTGTCAGTTTGTGTGTGTCTGTGTGTGTATCTGTGTGTGTGTCTGTGTGTCTGTGTGTGTGTGTATCTGTGTGTGTCTCTGTGTCTGTGTATGTGTGTTTCTGTGTGTGTGAGAGAGAGAGTGCGTGGGTGTGTTTCTGTGTGTGTGGGTGGGTGGGTGGGGGGGGGTGTGGTGGTTGTTTCAACTCCCAGGAGACCAGTTAGTTTCTGAGGTAGAGTTCCAAACTCCTTATTTGGCAACGTGGATATCACGTTTGGATTTTTTTTAAGCTGTGAAACCACAGAGAGCGAACAGAAACTGACTGACAACAATCCACCGACAGATTCTTGTTGCTAAGACTCCAAAGCCATTAGCTTTAGTTCTTCACCACATCAAGTCTGTGGGTCTGAAATATTAAACACACTGTCTGACTGCTTGAGGAGATTTCACTCTGTGAATCAACCAGGCACTGATACAGTGTGAACGTGATGGTGAGTGAATGTCTGAGTGAGTGTCTTGGCAGCGTGAGTGGCTGTCTTTGAGTTAGTGTGCCTGTGTATTCTGCCTGAGCTGAGTTTAGTCCGTCAGTTCCTCAGGGACCCCTCCGCAAGCTGGGATCTCACAGCTGGGACGGAGGGATGGCATCGGAATAAACGATGCACTTCAGCACAGACGAAGAACGACCTTGTCAAACCCACCTATTTATTCAGTTCCACTTCTCCTTGAGTTGGTTACGGCAGCTTCCACTCAGAGCGTGTTCAGCTCTTGCACGGTCCAGTCACGAGAGAATAAACTTCCCTTCAATAAAACAAAACAGATTGCAGATCCGAAACGAGCAAGGACAGAAAATGGTGGAGAAATGCAGCACCCGCGCAGAGAGAGAACAGCATTAATGTTTCGACTCCAGTGACCTTTCTGGAAAGTCTCCATTTAACAGTTTTGAACGGAACACTTTGGGAATTATTCGCGCTCTGAACAGTCTCGGACTGGCTACCCATTCGACAGGGGCCAGTCGACATTCCATTGGATTCCGCCTCCCTGTAAGTGGAATTTGTACAATGAAAATCTGTTTAAATCTCAAGTACCCAGGAGGACATCAACTTCAGTGCCTAAACTTTGCATAGAAAAGCTACAGTGAATAACAATGGACTGCACCCTCTCGAACTTTCCGCAATGCCTTTCTGTCCGTGATGAAACATTTCTGCTTCACGGTAAACCCAACTGCCCAGGACAGTTCTCGGAGCGCATTTTCGACCTTCCAGGTTCAACAGTTTGACCTGCTGTTACCAATCCGCCCGTCACTGCCTTATTGCTCAAGAGCGGCGAAACATTTTCAACAAATCATTCGTAATGGAGTACACAGCTCAGTAACTATTATTTCTGTTACACACTTACCGCCCTACAGTGCCCACTCCCTCAGCACTGACCCTCCGACAGTGCCCACTCCCTCAGCACTGACCCTCCGACAGTGCGGCGCTCCCTCAGCACTGACCCTCCAACAGTGCCCACTCCCTCAGCACTGACCCTCCAACAGTGCGGCGCTCCTTCAGCATTGACCCTCCGACAGGGCCCGCTCCCTCAGCACTGACCCTCCGACAGTGCGGCGCTCCCTCAGCACTGACCCTCCAACAGTACGATGCTCCCTCAGCACTGACCCTCCGACAGTGCCCACTCCCTCAGCACTGACCCTCCAACAGTGCGGCGCTCCTTCAGCACTGACCCTCCGACTGTGCCCGCTCCCTCAGCACTGACCCTCCGACAGTGCGGCGCTCCCTCAGCACTGACCCTCCAACAGTACGATGCTCCCTCAGCACTGACCCTCCGACAGTGCCCACTCCCTCAGCACTGACCCTCTGACAGTGCCAACTCCCTCAGCACTGACCCTCCGACAGTGCCCGCTCCCTCAGCACTGACCCGCCGACAGTGCGGTGCTTCCTCAGCACTGGCCCTCTGACAGTGCCCACTCCCAAAGCACTGACCCTCCGATAGTGCCCGCTCCCTCAGCACTGACTCTCCGACAGTGCTCACTCCCTTAGCACTGACCCTCCAACAGTGCCCACTCCCTCAGCACTGACCCTCCAACAGTACGGCGCTCCCTCAGCACTGACCCTCCGACAGTGCCCACTCCCTCAGCACTGACCCTCCGACAGTGCCCGCTCCCTCAGCACTGACCCGCCGACAGTGCGGTGCTTCCTCAGCACTGGCCCTCTGACAGTGCCCACTCCCAAAGCACTGACCCTCCGACAGTGCCCGCTCCCTCAGCACTGACTCTCCGACAGTGCTCACTCCCTAGGCACTGACCCTCTGACAGTGCCCGCACCCTCAGCACTGACTCTCTGACAGTGCTCACTCCCACAGCACTGATCCTCTGACAGTGCCCGCTTGCTCAGCACTGATCCTCCGACAGTGCGGTGCCTCCTCAGCACAGACCCTCTGACAGTGCGGCACTCTCTCAGCACTGACTCTCCGACAGTGCTCAATCCCACAGCACTGATCGTCTGACAGTGCGGGGTGCCCTCAGTACTGACCCACCGACAGTGCGGTGCTCCCTCAGCACTGACCCTTGAACAGTGCCCACTCCATCAGCAGTGCACCGCTCCCTCTGCACTGACCCTCAAACAGTGCAGCGCTCCCTCAGATTTGACCCTCCGACAGTGCAGCACTCTCTCAGCACTGACTCTCCGACAGTGCTCACTCCCACAGCACTGATCATCTGACAGTGCGGGGCGCCCTCAGTACCGACCCTCCAACAGTGCCCACTCCCTCAGCACTGACTCTTTGACAGTGCACACTCCCTTAGCACTGATCCTCTGACAGTTCGGGGCGCCATCAGTATTGACCCACCGACAGTGCGTTGCTCCCTCAGCACTGACCCTCCAACAGTGCCCACTCCGTCAGCAGTGCACCGCTCCCTCTGCACTGACCCTCAAACAGTGCAGCGCTCCCTCAGATTTGACCCTCCAACAGTGCGGCACTCCCTCAGCACTGACCCTCCGACAGTGTGGTGCTCCCTCAGCACTGATCCTCCGACAGTGCGGCACTCCCTCAGCACTGACCCTCTGACAGTGCGACACTCCCTCAGCACTGACCCTCCGACAGTGTGGTGCTCCCTCAGCACTGATCCTCCAACTGTGCGGCGCTCCCTCAGCACTGTCCCTCCTACAGTGTCCACTCCCTCAGCACTGACCCTCTGACAGTGCCCGCTCCCTCAGCACTGATCCTCCGACAGTGCCCACTCCCTCAGCACTGACCCTCCGAAAGTGCGGCGCTCCCTCAGCACTGACCCTCTGACAGTGCGGCGCTCCCTCAGCACTGACCCTCCCACTGTGTGCCACTTCCCCAGCACTGACCCTCTGGCAGTGCCCGCTCCCTCAGCACTGACCCTCCGACAGTGCCCATTCCCTCAGTACTGATCCTCTGACAGTGCGGTACTCCGTCAGCACTGACCCTCTGACAGTGCGGCGCTCCCTGAGCACTGACCCTCTGGCAGTGCGGCACTCCCTCAGCACTGACCCTCAGACAGTGCGGCACTCCATCAGCACTGACCCTCCGACAGTGCGATATTCCCTCAGCACTAACCATCCGACAGTGCAATGCTCCCTCAGCACTGACCCTGCGACAGTGTGCCGCTCCCCCAGCACTGACCCGCTGACAGTGCCCACTCCCTCAGCTCTGACCTGCCGACAGTGCCCACTCCCTCAATACTGACCCTCCGACTGTGCCCGCTCCCTCAGCACTGACCCTCCGACAGTGCGACGCTCCCTCAGCACTGACCCTCCAACAGTGCCCGCTCCCTCAGCACTGACCCTCCGACAGTGCGGCACTCCCTCAGCACTGACCCTCTGACGGTGCCCGCTCCCCCAGCACTGACCCTCTGACAGTGCCCACTCCCTCAGCACTGATCTTCTGACAATGCCCACTCCCTCAGCACTGACCCTCTGACAGTGCGGCACTCCCTCAACACTGACACTCTGACAGTGCGGCTCTCCCCCAGCACTGACCCTCTGACGGTGCCCGCTCCCCCAGCACTGACCCTCTGACAGTGCCCACTCCCTCAGCACTGATCCTCCGACAATGCCCACTCCCTCAGCACAACCCTCCGACAGTGCGGCGCTCCCTCAGCAGTGACCCTCTGACAGTGCCCGCTCCCTCAGTGCTGACCCTCCGACAGTGCCCACTCCCTCAGCACTGACCCTCCGACAGTGCCCGCTCCCTCAACACTGACACTCTGACAGTGCGGCGCTCCCTCAGCACTGACCCTCTGACAGTGCCCGCTCCCTCAGCGCTGACCCTCCGATAGTGCCCACTCCCTCAGCACTGACCCTCCGACAGTGCCCGCTCCCTCAGCTCTGACCTGCCGACAGTGCCCACTCCCTCAATACTGACCCTCCGACAGTGCCCGCTCCCTCAGCACTGACCCTCCGACAGTGCGACGCTCCCTCAGCACTGACCCTCCAACAGTGCCCGCTCCCTCAGCACTGACCCTCCGACAGTGCGGCGCTCCCTCAGCACTGACACTCCGACGGTGCCCGCTCCCTCAGCACTGACCCTCCGACAGTGCGGCAGTTTTCTAACACTGGAGAATCTCAGCCTGAATTTTGAGGTGAAGTTTGAACCTGGTCAATTCCTTAACATCTGCCTTTGACAAAAAGTGACGGAGAAGCAGCGAGCGAGTTTTTAAAAAAATCAAAAGAGAGCAAGAGAGAAAACGCAAGTTGGACCGAGCGAATGAGAGACAGAGAGAACAAGGTGTGGAGCTGGATGAACACAGCAGGACCAGCAGCATCAGAGGAGCAGAAGGCTGCCGCTTGGGCTGCAGTGTTCATCCAGCTCCACACCTTGTTCTCTCAGTTTCTTCGGCATCTGCAGTTCCTGCTATCTTTCTGAATGAGAGACAGAGGCGCAGAGTCTGTCTGAGAGAGACACCAGGAGTGCAGGGAAGGAGAGCTCGAGTGGGAAACAGAAGAGGGAAAGACAAGTAACAGGGAGAGACAGAGAGAGAGAACAGTGACATGGAGAAAGAATTAGAGGTAAAGGAAGTGCATTGGAGGAGAGAGAGAGAGCGAGAGATGGGGTGTTGGAGAGGGAAATAGATGGAAAATTAGTGAAATACTGAGGATGTGAGTCCAGAGGGGAGACGGAGACCGAGATAAAATGAGACAGAAAGAGTGGTAGATACCTCTAAACTGTTAGCTGTTTGTGTTTCTATGAAAAGTGTGCTTGGACATCGGGGGTTGTTCTTTGAGGAAGTATTTGATTTAAAAAGTCTGTCTTTTGTTTAGGTGAGGAACTGAAGATGGGAACGAAAGCTCTGGTGTTGATGGTCTTCGGTTGGCTGACAGGTAGGAAAGAATTCTACAATTTCTCCAAACGGAGGCGATTCGGCCCATCACTCTGCCCCTGCTACTGCTGCCCCGTCACTGCCTACAACAACTCACTGGTCCAAAAAAAACAAATTCTCCCCTCTCCCTTTCCTCCCTCTCGGTCTTTTCCTGATTCTCTTCCATCTTTGCCCTTCTGGTTATTGCCCGTCCTGCCCTTAGTGACTGTGATCCCCACCCTCGGTTTTTTGAACAGTCCGATTCGGTCTCGCTCTTTAACGTTCTCTGCTCAGCCTCCGTGAACTGAAACCCCCCAAACGCCGGGCCATCCTGTGAAATCTCCCTCGGTGCTCCCCCTCGGAGGTTGGCGCTGCCTCGGGAGGGACAAGAGATTACAGTCTGAGATGGAAAGAGGCTTTGGGCCTGAGGGTGTTAGCTTGGTGTCTAAAACAGACGGCTGGTTTTTAGATTCTCAGTCGGAGCAGAGCTATGGAGAGAGTGCTTTCAAGTGCATGCTTATAGCGCCTACTCGGTAAAGCAATATGCTGCTTTAAGGAGCTTCGCCAGGAGGAGAGCAATTAATTTATCCTCCACTCAGGACCTTCCAGGTCTCAATCAGATCTTCCCATTTAACCGCAGTGGGTTATAGCCCAACATGCTCAGCATGATCTCAGTGCATGGGGCTCTTGTGACGCAGGGGTAGAGTCCCTATCTCTGGGCTTGGATGCCCAGGTTCACAACCCACCTATCCCACTGGTCCATCACTGGATAGCACGTTGGCCCACTGATTACCACTGCTGCTTCACAGGTTTGATTTCCTCCATCGGGCAACTGTCTGTGTGGAGTTTGCACATTCTCCCCGTGTCTGTGTGGGTTTCCTCCGGGTGCTCCAGTTTCCTCCCACAGTCCAAAGATGTGCAGGCTCAGTAGATTGGCCTCACTAAATTGTCCCATAGTGTCCAGGGATAGGTTGATGGGGTGGGTCTGGGTGGGATCCTTTGACGTTCAGTGTGGACTTGTTGGGCCGAAGGGCCTGTTTCCACACTGTAGGGATTCTATGATCTCTGATCATATCATGCCTGAACAGATGGCTAAAACTACTGAGTCTAATACTGCTATCTGTCTGTCCTTAAATAACGAGATCAAACATGTAAGTGAGATATGCAGCCAACAGTGTTTTGTACAACTGAGGCAAGATGCTTGTACTCAATCCTTTTTTCAACAAAATACAACATCATGTTTGCATTCTTGCGCATGACATAAAGACAGACTCCACAGCCTCACTGCAGGCAGTCTGTGCTTGGTGCCCACAGCTGGGGCAGGGGTGCATTATTCAACTCCAAACAAACAACACTGCGGTCAATTTCGTTCATTTCCATTTTGAATTTGTTTTTAATGTGCCTCTTCCAGGGGCTGAGACCCTTCAATTTGCTACAATTTATCTTATTACTTCAATCGGAATAAACTCTTTTTTCATGGCTGAAAAGAATGTCACTTTATAAGACCCTGAAGAATCTTGTCAAATTGTGTGTGGCGAGGATATACCCTCTTGTGGATCAAGTCCAAACTAGGGGGACTCTCTGCTAAAACTATTTTTGAAAGAAAGCATTGTGCGACTTTCAGATGCTCTGCCCCAGAAGGTGGAGATGGGAACACTGAATATTTTCAAGTTGCGGGATGGATTCTTGTTGGGCTGGAGAATCAGAGGTTAGCGGGGATAGATGGAATGTGGAATTCCAAACACGAAGAGATCAGGCATGACCTTATTGAATGGAGGGTTGGCAGGGGGGAGGTTTGCCAGTCTCAAGGGTCTGAATAGCTTACTTCTGTTCTGGATTCAGATGTTCATATGCTGTTACCTGTGTAAGAGGGCAGCAAGGCTCCTCTGTGCTCTATCTCCCAATTCAGTTATATTTGGCTGCATAATGTTCTCTACCCCTCTCTCTGTCAGGTGTGGCAACAGAAGAATGGATGATGACAACTGCAGCTCAAAGGGCCATCACGGGGTCATGTGTTGTTATACCCTGTACCTTCAACTTTCCATCCCGCCCTTACAAGGCCATGCAGGCAGCTTGGTTTAAATACTGGTACTACTGGAAATACACTGTTGCCTACAGCAAAGATCCCAATTATAAGATGTCCACCTTTGTTGGACGTACAGATATAATTGGAGACTTGGAGCAGAAGAATTGCACCTTGAAGATTAATAACCTCAGGCCTGGCGACAGTGATAACTATTACTTTTATGTGGATTTGGAGGGATTTGAAGATCATACCTTCAAAGAACCAGTCCATCTACAGGTTCTAGGCAAGTCCCAATCCATCTGACAGCCCCTCAGTACAACGGGGTGTGCCTTGTGTCACTCAGTCTGAAGGTTGAGAGTTCAGGTCTCTTACAGGAGATGTTAGTGTGAACTTCACACTGGGGTGTGATCACTGAGGGCTGCAATATCAAAAGGTCAGCAGTGTGGGAGTGCTGCATTATCAAAGGGTCAGCAGTGTGGGAGTGCTGCAATATCAAAGGGTCAGCAGTGTGGGAGTGCTGCAATATCAAAAGGTCAGCAGTGTGGGAGTGCTGCATTATCAAAGGGTCAGCAGTGTGGGAGTGCTGCAATATCAAAGGGTCAGCAGTGTGGGAGTGCTGCAATATCAAAAGGTCAGCAGTGTGGGAGTGCTGCATTATCAAAGGGTCAGCAGTGTGGGAGTGCTGCATTATCAAAGGGTCGATGATGAGGAAGTGCAACTTTGTTGGAGGGTCAGTACTAAGGGACTGACATTCTATTCAAGTTTCAGGACTTAGGGGGTGCCACTCTGTCAGAGGTTCAGCACTGAGGGAGTGCAACTATGTTGGATGGTCAATATTGAGGAAGTGCAGCTTAATTGAAGGGTGAGTACAGAGGGACTGCCACACTGTCAGGGGTTAGTGTTGAGGGAGTGCTGCACTATCGGAGGGTCAGTGCTGAGGGGACGCCACGCTGTTGGAGGGTTGGTGCTGAGGGGGTGCCGCACTGTCAGAGTGCCGCTGCTGAGGGAGTGCTGTACTATCAGAGGAACAGTACTGAGGAAGTTCTGCATTGTTGGAGGGTCATGTCTCAAGGAGTCTTGCACTGTGGGACGGTCAGTGTTGTGGGAGTGTCGCACAGTCGGAGGCTCAGTGCTGAGGGAGTGCCACACAGTTGGAGGATCAGTGCTGAGGGACTGCCGCACTGTTGGAGAGTCAGTGCTGAGGGAGCATCGCACAGTCGGAGGCTCAGTGCTGAGGGAGTGCCACACAGTTGGAGGATCAATGCTGAGGGACTGCCGCACTGTTGGAGGGTCAGTGCTGAGGGAGTGCCACACTGTTGGAGGGTCAGTGCTGAGGGACTGCCGCACTGTCGGAGGGTCAGTGCTGAGGGAGTGCCGCACTGTCGGAGGATCAGTGCTGAGGGACTGCCGCACTGTTGGAGGGTCAGTGCTGAGGGACTGCCGCACTGTTGGAGGGTCAGTGCTGAGGGAGCGCCGCACTGTCGGAGCGTCAGTGCTGAGGGAGTGCCGCACTGTCGGAGGGTCAGTGCTGAGGGACTGCCGCACTGTCGGAGGGTCAGTGCTGAGGGAGCGCCGCACTGTCGGAGCGTCAGTGCTGAGGGAGTGCAGTATCATTGACACATCAGTACATGATCCTCAGGTTCCAGCTTGTGCTATGTCACTGCATATGAACCAGAGCTGCTTCTGTCTGGCGCGTGTTGGTTGTTCAGAAAAGGAGACACTCTTGTTGTTTGAATTCTTTCATCATTCAGTGGAACTGAATTTGAAAGTTTGAAAATCATACAGACCCCACCAGTGTGCTTGTTCATCAGGCGGAGAGCTTCAGAGTGAACTGCGCAAGGGAGCGGTGAGCTAGGCAGAGCCATGAACAGTACAGTTCAGTGCTGAGAAATGTAGAGGGGCAATCTGTGATAGGACCAGTAGTAAAAGAATGTGGACCGCAAAGAATGTATCATGTTTATTTGGTCAGAGTGACCTAGCCATCATGAAAGGTTACATTGAAAAAGTTATTAAAACAGCAATGGCTCCCTTCTGTTTCGAAACTGAGCAGTCGAGGCAAGTACAGAAAGATGTTGCTACATTGCTAGAAAGCGATGGTTTAGGCGCTGCTGCAGCCGAGTACTGAGTTCCATGGCTCTGCAACAGAGATGCAAAGGCTCTGGCAATGGTGTGTGGTACATTGACCTGAATGGCTCTTGGGATCAGGGATGTTAGTGACATGGTTGTAGAAATGGGGGCTGTCTGTTTGAGGTGGAGCAGATGGGGACAGGTTTAGATCAGGAGGCAAAGAAAAGCTGTTCCCATTTGCTGGGGAGACAGATAGAAGATTCTGGAGAGGATATACAGAGCTGGGATTGTGAGGAAGGAGTTGTACATAATGAGTGATAATGCCTCTGAGGTGGGGTGCAAGGGCAGATTGTGAGGAAATTGAATCTCTGAATCAGTGTACAGAGTTTAGGGACATTCTAAAGAGAGAAATCAGGAAGGCAAAGAGGGAATATGAGATAGCATTGGCAGATAACGTTATGGATCATCCAAAGTGATTCTATAAATAAATTAAAGAGAGGGTAACTAGTGAGGCTGCCGAGTAAGATAAGGGCCCATGGTGTTAGAGGCAAGCTGCTAGCATGGATAGGAGATTGGCTGTCTGGCAGAAAGCAGAGAGTGGGGATAAAAGAGTCGTTCTCAGGATGGCAGCTGGTGACAAGTGGAGTTCCACAAGAGTCGGTGCTGGGAGCACAGCTTTTTATTTTAATCATTAATGATCCAGATGAAGGAACTGAGGGCATTCTGGCTAAACTTGCAGACAATACAAAGATAGGTGGAGGGACAGGTAGTATTGAGGAGGTGGAAAGGCTGCAGAAGGATTTGGACAGGTTCGGAGAGTGGGCAAAGAAGTAGCAGAGAGAGTACAACGTGGCAAGTTTAGATTAGATTCCCTACAGTGTGGATACAGGCCCTTCGGCCCAACAAGTCCACACTGTCCCTTGAAGCATCCCACCCAGACCTATCCCCCCTTAACCCACCCACCCCTGAACACTACGGGCAATTTTAGCATGGCCAATCCACCTAGTCAGCACATCTTTGGACTGTGGGAGGAAACCGGAGTGCCCGGAGGAAGTTTGCTGGGGAGACAAGTGTCAGATAATGCACTTTGGTAAGAAGAATAAAGATAGAGGCTATTTTCTAAATGGAGAGAAAATTCAGAAGTCTGAAGTGCGAACAGACTTGGGAGTTCTGATCAGGATTCTCTCAAGGTAAAGCATAGGGGGTATAGCTCAGTGGTAGGGCGTTTTACTGCAGATCAAAAGGTTCCCAGTTCAAATCTGGGTTCCCATTTTCACAGTCAGCACAGTGGCTCGGTGGTTAGCCCTGCTGCCGCATAGCGCCAGGGTCCTGGGCTAGATTCCACCCTCAGATGACTGTCTGTTTGGAGTTTGCACATTCTTCCTCTGTCTGAATGCGTTTCCTCCCACAATCCAAAGATGTGCAGGCTAGGTGGATTGGCCACGCTAAACTGTCTGCAGTGTACAGGGATGTGTAAGTTAAGTGGGTTATAGAGGGGGATGGGTCAGTGTGGACTTGTTGGGCTGAAGGGCTGATTTCCACACTGTCGGGATTCTATGAAATAGACTTGCAGGTTGAGTCAGTAGTTAGGAAGGCAAATACAATTTTGGCATTTATTTTGAGAGGACTTGAATATAAAAACTGGGAAGCATAGGTTCTATAAGGCTCTGGTCAGGTCACATTTGAAGAACTGTGTGCAATTTTGGGCCCATATCTCAGGAAACATGTATTGGCCCTGGAGAGGGTTCAAAGGAGGTTTACAAGAATGGTTCCAGGAATGAAAAGCTCAACATATGAGGAATGTTTGAGACTCTGGGTCTATACTCGATAGAATTCACAAGGACGAGGGGGAACCAATTGAACCATTTAGAATACAGTGTCCAATTTTGGGCCCCACACCTCAGGAAGGACATACTAGCCCTGGAGCATGTCCAGCAGAGATTCACACGGATGATTCCTGGAATGGTAGGTTTAATGTATGATGAACGGCTAAAGATCCTGGGATTGTACTCATTAGAGTTTAGAAGTTTCAGGGGAGATCTAATAGAAACACAAGATAATGTATGGCTTAGAAGGGGTGGATGCTGGGAAGTTGTTTCAGTTAGGCGGGGAGACTAGGACTAATGGGCACAGCCTTAAAATTAGAGGGGGTAAATTCAAAACGGAAATGAGATGACATTTCTTCAGCCAGAGAGTGGTGGGCTTGTGGAATTCATTGCCACGGAGTGCAGTGGAGGCCAGGACGTTAGATGCCTTCAAGGCAGAGATCGACAAATTCTTGATCTCACAAGGAATCAAGGGCTACAGGGAGAGTGCAGGGAAGTGGAGTTGAAATGCCCATCAGCCATGATTTAAATGGTGGAGTGGACATGATGGGCCAAATGGCCTTACTTCCACTCCTATGTCTTATGGTCTTATGGCCTAATAGAAACTTACAGAATACTGAATGGCCTGGACAGAGTGGATGTTGGGAAGATGTTTCCATTGATAGGAGAGGCTGGAACCCAAGGGCACAGCCTTAGGGTAAATGAACGACATTTTAGAACAGAAATAAGCCAGAGAGTGGTGAATCTATGGAATTCACTGCCACAGAAGACTGTGGAGGACAGGTCATTGAGTATATTTAAGATGGAGATAGATAGGCTCTTGATTGTCAAGGGGATCAAGGGTTAAGGAGAGAAAGCGGAGGACAGGGGGTTGAGAAACTTATCAGCCATGATTGAATGACATAGACTCTTTAGGCTGATGGCCTACTTTCTGCTCCTATGTCTGACGGTCTTATGAACATTGGTGAGGTCTCTTCTGGAATATTGTGTCCAGTTCTGGTTGTCCAGGTATAGCAAGGAAATTAGTAAGCTGGAGAGGGTTCAAAAGAGATTTATCAGGATGTTGCTGGGTATGGAAAGTTTGAGTTTTAAAGAAAGGCTGGATAGGCTATGACTTTTTTCACTGGAACGTAGGAGGTTGAGAGGTGATCTGACAGAAGTTTAGAAAATAATGAGAGGTATAGATAGAGTTAATGATACTTGTCCTTTCCCTAGGGTGGGGGATTTCAAGACTAGGGCGTATATTTTTAATGGGAGAGGAGAGAGATTTAATAAAGACATAGAGGCAAGTTTTTTTAAACATAGGATGGTTTGGGTATAGAATGACCCTCTTCAGGAAGTAGTGGATAAGGGTACAATCACACATTTAAAAGACATGGATATATCAATAGGAAAGGCTTGGAGGGAGATTTTCTTTTTATTCATTCACAGGATGAGGGCATTTATTGCCTGGCTAGGCAGCATTTATTGCCCAGAGGCCAGTCAACCACATTACTGTGGGTCTGGAGTCAAATGTAGGTCAGACCAGGTGAGGATGGCAGTTTCCTTCCCTAAAGGACAATAGTGAACCAGATGGGTTTTCCCCTAAAATTCAGCAATGGATTCACAGTCATTGTTGGATTTTTAATTCCAGATACATTATCAATTTTAAATTCCACCATCTGCCATAGGTGGAATTTGAACCCAGGGTCCCCAGAACATTACCTAGGTTCCTAGATTAACAGTCCAGTGATAACACCACTAGGCCACCAGGGGCAGGCAAGTGGGACTAGTTTAGTTTGGGTTTATGTTTGGCACGGACTGGTTGGACCGAAAGATCTGTTTCCATGATGTATGACTCTATGACTAATGAGGTAGCATTGAGGAGAATAACATACAAGGTTATGAATGTCTCTCAGAACTAGACAAGGTGAACACAGGGATATTCCCAATGACCAGGGAGTCCAGAACCAGGCAGTCACATTCTAAGAGTGTGGGGTAAGCCATTTAGGACTGAGATGGGGAGAAATGTCTTCACCCAGAGAGGGGTGACTTTGTGGCAGAAAGTAGTTGAGGCCAAAACATTGAATATTTCCAAGGAGTAGTCAGATGTTGTTCTTTGGGCTAAAGGGAGCAAATGGTATGGGGGTGAGAAAGCAGGGAACAGGGGACTGAGCTGGAAGATCTGCCATGATCCTATTGAATGGGGGAGCAGCCTTAAAGGGCTGAATGGTCGACTCCTGCTCCTGTTTTCTTTGTTTCTAAGAACAGTAATGATGTGAAACTGGTTGCTTATGGGCTGGGGTGGAGGAGATATGGTCCGTGATTCCAAAAGGAAATTAGTTGGGCACCTGAGGGAAATAAACAGGGAATGGCAGAATGGGGCATTGTTCTACATGGAGTGAAGGAACCGAACGTCCCAGAGATTTTGAGGGCCTGGATTCTGATGCAAAACCCAGGCTCCTTTCCAATGGTTGCTAACATCTGGCCCTTTCCATTTAATAGATGCTCCTGACCGTCCCGAGATGTTACTCTCTGAGGATTTACAGGAAGGGACATTGGCATACATCATCTGTAAAGCCCTCCACACCTGCCCTGATAACCGTCCCAATCTGACTTGGAGTCAACTGCTATCCTCTTCAGCCAGTGTCATCACAGAGAGCAAGGGCGAGGCTTCCACAGTGCTGACCTTTAACCCTTCACACAGGCATCACGGTCAAACTGTCCGCTGTACAAGTCACTACCCTCAAACCAACCACCAAGTGTCCAACTCAGTCACCTTGAGTGTGAAATGTAAGTTAATGGTAACACATTGCTGCCTGTGATCGAAATGGTGTTGGATGTATTAAATCAGGTATAGGAGTAAGAAAATAGGATTTACAAAGGCTGATCCCAGAACTGAGAGGCTGTGGGGAGAGACCTTGTAGTCTGAGGCTCTTTTCTCTTTAAAAGAGGAGGGTGAGGGTTGACCAGATCGAGGTCATTAAAATTCTGAAAGGGGTTTCGATTGCGGAGATGTAGAGAAGATGTTCCCTCTTTGGGGAGGAAGGCCAGAATAAGGGGCCATCGATAGAAGAGAATCCTAATAAATCCAAAAGGGAATTCGCCTTTCCCTCACCCTCATGCCAAGAAGTGGGGGGGGGGGGGGGGAATAATGTGGGACACACTCTTGCAGTGAAAGTGGAGGGCAATGTGGGACCCACTTCCACATGGAGTAGTGGGGATTGTGGGACTCGCTCCAACAGAGATGAGAGGAGAATGTGGGCCTTGCTTCTGCAGGGAAGTGGTTGCAGTGAACCATGTCAATGATTTGGTGTTGGTGTGGGGGATGCTGGATAAACACACAAAGGAGAAATGGAGAGAAGGTGATGGTGATGGGGGATGATGCTGAGGGGGGATGGAGCAGGCTGGTCTGGGGCAGAGGGAATTTTCCTGTGGTATAGTCTTGTAATTCTGTGTAAAATTATCATCGGGTCAGGGACCAGCTCTGTGAATGCATTGCTAAACTTGGAATTGTCTATATCTTGTGATTATTTTTAATTACTCTCCAAATGTGGGGGTGAAACATCACATTCTTTTGGAGTCATTGAGTGAATGTGTGTGTTGCTGGCTGGCCCAGCATTTATTGCCTGTCCCTGCTTGCCCGTTGAGAAGGTGGTGGTGAGTGGCCTTCTTGAACTTTTGCTGTCCGTGTGCTGTAGGTGGACCCACAATGCCCTTTGTGGGGGAATCCCAGATTTTGACCCAGTGACTTTGGGCAATATATTTCTAAGCCAGGATGGTAGTGGCTTGCAGGGTAACTTACAGATGGTAGTGTTTCCATATATCTACTGCCCTGTCCTCCTAGATGGAAGCTGTTGTGGATTTGGAAGATGCTGTCTAAGGAGCCTGGGTGAATTTCTGCAGTGCATCTTGTAGATGGTACACACTGTTGCTACTGAGCAAAGATGAGGGGGGGAGTGGATGCCTGTGGATGGTGCCAATCAAGCGCGGGCTGCTTTGTCCTGGATAGTGTTGAGCTTCTTGAGTGTTGTTGGAGCTGCACCCATCTATGCAGGTGGGGAGTATTCCATCACACTCCTGCCTTTGGCTCTGTGTTTAATGTATTAATAATTTTGTATTTGAAAGATACTCCTCAAAATACGTCTGTCAGTATGACAACGGGGAAAGGAAAGACCGTTTCTCTAAATTGTTCCAGTGATGGGAATCCAGCAGTCCACATATTCAACTGGTTCAAGATCTCCCAAGGAAACGTCACTGACCTGAAATTACTTGGTCAAACAATCACTGTTCCTTATGGATTGGAGGTGGAAGTCTCTTACTACTGTGTAGCAACAAACAGCGTGGGCAGCTCACAGTCTCTCCCTGTCCAAATTCCCACAGAATGTGAGTACTCTTAATTTGGGCTTTAACACAATAGTGTACCTTCTTGAAACTTCAGAATGATGAAAATACTTTGTGATTCTGTACTTTGACATTTAGAACTTGTAATAGTCTCTCGAATTATTCCTGGTACATGGGGTACACGTTAGTATGAATGTGCAGATCCAGTAAATGCTTTGGAACATAAGTGGGAATTTGATGGTTGTTGCAATGGGAAAATTGGGAATTAAAGTTAAAGAAAATTTGTTCCAACTGTTTAGTTCCTTGAACACTTTTGGTCTACACCTGAACCAGAGGGGTACCAATATCTTGGGGGAGAAATTTGCTATTGCCCTTCAGGACGGTTTAAACTAATTCAGCAGGGGGATGGGAACCTGAATTGTCGCCCCAGTGTCCAGGAGGTTGAGAGTAGTGAAGTCATAAGTAAGGTTCCAAGGTTGCAGGAGTGTACTGGCAGGCAGGAAGGTGGTTTGAAGTGTGAACTTCAACGCCAGGAGCATCTGGAATAAGGTGAGTAAACTTGCAGCATGGGTTAGTACCTGGGACTTCAATGTTGTGGCCATCTCGGAGACATGGATAGAGCAGGGACAGGAATGGTTGTTTCAGGCTCCGGGGTTTAAGATGTTTCAGTAAGATCAGGGAAGGTGGTAAAAGAGGGGGAGGTGTGGCACTGTTAGTCTAGGACAGTATTACGGTAGCAGAAAGGACGTTTGATGAGGACTCGTCTACTGAGGTAGTATGGGCTGAGGTTAGAAACAGGAAAGGAGAGGTCACCCTGTTGGGAGTTTTCTATCGGCCTCCAAAAAGCTCCAGAGATATAGAGGAAAGGATTGCCAAGATGATTCTGGATAGGAACAAAAGTAACAGGGTAGTTGTTATGGGGTCTTTAACTTTCCAAATATTGCCTGGAGACACTATAGTTTGGCACTTTAGATGGGCCAGTTTTTGTCCAATGTGTGCAGGAGGGTTTCCTGACACAGTATGTAGACAGGCCAACAAGAGGGGAGGCCACATTGGATTTGGTACTGGGTAATGAACCAAGCCAGGTGTTAGAATTGGAGGTAGGTGAGCACTTCGGTGATAGTGACCACAATTCGGTTACGTTTACTTTAGTGATGGAAAGGGATAGGTATATACTGCAGGGCAAGACTTATATCTGGGGGAAAGGCAATTTTGAGGTGATTAGGCAAGATTTAGGATGCACAGGATGGAGAAGGAAACTGCGGGGTTGGGCACAGTTGAAATGTGGAGCTTGTTGAAGGAACAGCTAATGCGTGTCCTTGATAAGTATGTGCCTGCCAGGGAGGAAGTGGTTGAGCGAGGGAACCGTGGTTTACTAAAGAAGTTGAATTAAGAAGTTGTCAAGAGGAAGAAGGAGGCTTATGTAAAGATGAGGTGTGAAGGCTCAGTTAGGGCGCTTGAGAGTTACAAGTGAGCCAGGAAGGACCTAAAGAGAGAGCTAAGAAGAACCAGGAGAGGACATATGAGAAGTCTTTGGCCTGTAGGATGAAGGAAAACCCTAAAGCTTTCTATAGGTATGTCAGGAATAAAAGAATGACTAGAGTAAGATTAGGGCCAGTCAAGGATAGTAGTGGTTATCTCTGGTTTGTTACCCCTGCCACGTGATAGCGAGGCAAAGAACAGGGAGAGATATCAGCTGAACACATGACTGCAGGGATGGTGCAAGAGGGAGGGCTTCAGGTACATGGACAATTGGGGCTCATTCTGGGGAAGGTGGGACCTGTACAAATAGGACGGTCTCCACTTGAACCAGAGGGGCACGAATATCCTGGGTGGGAAATTTGCTAGTGCTATTCGGGTGGATTTAAACTAGCTCAGAAGGGGGATGGGAAACTGAGGTGTAGTCCTAGTACACAGAAGGATGAGCATAGGGAGGACATGGACAGGACCTCACTGTCACAGGAGTGTGCTGGCAGACAGCAAGCTGGGTTGAAGTGTGTCTACTTTAACGCCAGGAGTATCCGGAATAAGGTAGGTGAGCTTGCAGCTTGGATAGGTACCTGGGGCTTCGATGTTGTGGCCATTTCGGGGACATGGATAGAGCAGGGTCAGGAATGGATGTTGCAGGTTCCAGGGTTTAGATCTTTCATTAAGGTCAGGGAAGGTGGTAAAAGAGGGGGAGGTGTGGCTTTGTTAGTCAAGGACAGCATAACGGTGGCTAAAAGAACTTTTGATGAGGACTCGTCTACTGAGGTGGTATGGGCTGAGGTCAGAAACAGGAAAGGAGAGGTAACACTACTGGGAGTTTTTTATAGGCCCCCGCAAAGTTCCAGGGATGTGGAGGAGAGGATTGGCAAAACTATTCTGGGCAGGAGTGAAAAGAACAGGATGGTAATTATGGGAGACTTTAACTTCCCTAACATTGACTGGAAGTGCTATAACTCTAGTACGTCAGATGGATCAGTTTTTGTCCAATGTGTGCAGGAGGGTTTCCTGACTCAGTATGTCGAAGGGCCAACAAGAGGGGAGGCCACACTGGATCTGGTACTTGGTAAAGAACCAGGCCAGGTGTTTGATTTAGTGGTAGGTGAGCACTTTGGAGAGAGTGACTATAATTCGGTTATGTTTACTTTAGCAATGGAAAGGGATAGGAACATGCCACAAGGCAAGAGTTATAGATGAGGGAAGGGCAATTATAATGCGATTAGGCAAGACTTAGGAGGCATAGACTGGGTTAGCAAAATGCAGGGGATGAGGACAATCGAAATGTGGAGCTGGTTTAAGGAACAGATATTGTGTGTCCTTGATAGGTATGTCCCTGTCAGGCAGGGAGGAAGTGATAAGGTAAGGGAACCGAGGTTTACTAAAGAAATTGTATCTCTTGTCAAGCGGAAGAGGGAGGCTTATATGATGATGAGACCAGATAGTTCAGATGAGGCGATGGAGAGTTACAGATTAGCTAGGAAGGATTTAAAGAGAGAGTTAAGAAGAGCAAGGAGGGGACATGAGCAGACATTGGCAGGTAGAATAAAGGAGAACCCTAAAGCTTTCTATAGGTATGTGAGGAATAAGAGGATGACTAGGGTAGGAATAGGGACAGTCAAAGACAGAAGTGGGATGTTGTGTGTGGACCCTGTGGAGATTTGAGAGGGGCTAAATGATTATTTCTCATTTGTTTGCACTGAGGAACAGGAGAATATTAAAAAGGAGATGACTGAGATATGGGGTACTAGAATTGAAAGCATCAAGGTTAGTAAGGAGGAGGTGTTAGCAATTCTAGAAGGTGTGAAGGTAGATAAATCCCCTGGGCTCGTTGGGATTTTTCCGAAGATTGTCTGGGAACCTAGGGAGGAGGTGGCGGAGACTTTGACCTTGATCTTTGAGTCCTCATTGTCTACAGGTTTAGTACCAGAGGACTGGAGGATTGCAAATGTTGTGCCCTTGTTCAAGAAGGGCAGGAGGGATGACCCAGGTAATTATAGACCTGTGAGCCTTATGTCTCTTGTAGGAAAAGTTTTGGAAAGGGTTATAAGAGATAGGATTTATTATCATCTAGCACGCAACAATTTGATTGGAGATAGTCAATATGGATTCGTCAAGGGCAGGTTGTGTCTCACAAACCTCATTGAGTTTTTTGAGAAGGTGACCAAGCATGTGGATGAGGGTAGGGCAGTTGACGTGGTGTACATGGACTTCAGTAAAGCCTTTGATAAGGTTCCACATGGTAGGCTATTGGAGAGGCACGGGATTGAGGGAGATTTAGCAGTTTGGATTAGAAACTGGCTTTCTGTAAGAAGGCAACGAGTGGTGGTTGATGGAAAATATTCAGCCTGGAGTCCGGTTACTAGTGGTGTGCCTCAAGGATCTGTTTTGGGACCACTGCTGTTTGTCATTTTTATAAATGACTTGGATGCAGGCATTGGTGGATGGGTTAGTAAGTTTGCAGATGACACTAAAGTCGGTGGAGTGGTGGACAGTGTGGAAGAATGTTGCAGGTTGCAGGGAGACGTGGATAAACTGCAGAATTGGGCCAAAAGGTGGCAAATGGAGTTTAATATGGATAAATGTGAGGTGATTCACTCTGGGAAGAATAATAGGAAGGCCGAATACTGGGTCAATGGGAAGATTCTTGGTAGTCTGCATGTGCAGAGGGATCTTGGTGTCCATGTACATAGATCCCTGAAAGTTGCCACCCAGGTAGATGGTGCTGTTAAGGCGGCTTACGGTGTGTTACGTTTTATTGGTAGAGGGATTGAGTTCCGGAGCCGTGATGTCATGCTGCAACTGTACAAAGTGCTCGTGCGGCCTCACTTGGAATATTGCGTACAGTTCTGGTCGCCTCATTACAGGAAGGATGTGGAAGCATTGGAAAAAGGTTCAGAGGAGATTTACCAGGATGTTGCCCGGTCTCAAGCGAAGGTCTTACGAAGAAAGGCTGAGGGACTTGTGTCTGTTGTCATTGGAGAGAAGGAGGCTAAGAGGGGATTTAATAGAACCATACAGGATGACCAGAGGATTAGATAGGGTGGACAGTGAGAGTCTTTTTCCTAGGATGATGATGTCGGCTTGTACGAGGGGGCATAGCTACAAATTGAGGGGTGATAGATTTAAGACAGATGTCAGAGGCAGGTTCTTTACTCAGAGAGTGGTAAGGGCGTGCAACACCCTGCCTGCCGATGTAGTTAATTCAGCCACATTAGGGGCATTTAAACAGTCCTTGGATAAGCATATGGGTAATGATAGGATAGTGTAGGGGGAGGGGCTGAGATTAGTTCACTGGTCGGCGCAATATCAAGGGCCGGAGGGCCTGTTCTGCGCTGTATTGTTCTATGTTCTATGCTGTGTGTTCTAGTAGTGGGAAGTTGTGCATGGAGTCCAAAGAGATAGGAGAGGTTCTAAATGAATATTTTTCGTCAGTATTCACACCGGAAAAAGACAATGTTATCGAGGACAATACTGAGATACAGGTTATTAGACTAGATGGGATTGAGGTTCATAAGGAGGAATTGTTAGCAATTCCGGAAAGTGTGAAAATAGGTAAGTCCCCTGGGCCAGATGGGATTTATCCTAGGATTCTCTGGGACGCTCAGGAGGAGATTGCAGAGCCTTTGGCTTTGATCTTTATGTCATCATTGTCTACAGAAATAGTGCCAGAAGACTGGACGAGAGCAAATGTTGTCCCCTTGTTCAAGAAGGGGAGTAGAGACACCCCTGGTAATTATAGACCAGTGAGCCTTACTTCGGTTGTGGGTAAAATATTGGAAAGGATTATAAGAGATAGGATATATAATCATCCGGAAAGGAATAATTTGATTAGGAATAGTCAACACGGTTTTTGTGAAGGTCATGCCTCACAAACCTTAATGAGCTCTTTGAGAAGGTGACCAAACAGGTGGATGAGGGTAAAGTGGTTGATGTGGTGTATATGGATTTCAGTAAAGTGTTTGGTAAGGTTCCTCACGGTAGGCTATTCCAGAAAATACGAGGCATGGGCTTGTGGGTGATTTAATGGTTTGGATCAGAAATTGGCTTGCTGTAAGAAGACAGAGGGTGGTGGTTGATGGGAAATGTTCATCCTGTTGTTCAGTTACCAGTGGTGTACCGCAAGGATCTGTTTTGGGGCCACTGCTGTTTGTTAGTTTTATAAATGACCCGGATGAGGGCATAGAAGGATGGGTTAGTAAATTGCGGATGACACAAAAGTTGGTGCAGTTGTGGACAGTGCGGAAGGATGTTGCAGGTTACAGAGGGACATAAATAAGCTGCAGAGTTGGGCTGGGATGTGGCAAATGGAGTTTAATGTGAAAAGTGTGAGGTGATTCACGTTGGAAGGAGTAAAAGGAATAGAGTGTACTGGGCTAATGGTAAGATTCTTGGTAGTGTGGATAAGTAGAGAGATCTCAGTGTCTATGTGCACAGATCCCTGAAAGTTACCACCCAGATTGATAGGGTTGTTAAGAAGGCGTACGGTGTGTTAGGTTTTATTGGTAGAGGGTTTGAGTTGCGGAGCCATGAGGGCATGTTGCAGTTGTACAAAACTCTGGTACGGCCGCACTTGGAGTATTGCATACAGTTCTGGTCGCTGCATTATAGGAAGGATGTGGAAGCATTGGAAAGGGTGCAGAGGAGATTTACCAGGATGTTGCGTGGTATGGAGGGAAGGTCTTATGAGGAAAGGCTGAGGGACTTGAGGCTGTTTTCGTTAGAGAGAAGAAGGTTAAGAGGTGACTTAATAGAGACATACAAAGTGATCAGAGGATTAGATAGCGTGGACAGTGAGAGCCTTTTTCCTCGGATGGTGACGGCGAGCACGAGGGGACATAGCTTTAAATTGAGGGGTGATAGATATAGGACAGATGTCAGAGGTAGATTTTTTACTCAGAGAGTAGTCAGGGCATGAAATGCCCTGCCTGCAACAGTAGTAGACTCGCCAACTTTAAGGTCATTTAAATTTTTATAGGATAAACATGTGGATGATAATGGAATAGTGTAGGTTAGATGGGCTTCAGATTGGTTTCACAGGTTGGCGCAACATCGAGGGCCGAAGGGCCTGTACTGTGCTATAATGTTCTCTGTACCCTTACTGAAGCAGGAGAGGACTGGTCTAATAATCCAGACACCATCCTTCCCTGCCCTGTTACCAAATATTCAAATGCACTGTGCCAGATGATGAAATTTGAATTCAATAAAAATGTGGAATCAAAAGCTACAACCATACAACCATTGTCAATTGTTGCACAAGCCCAGATAACAAAGTGTGGAGCTGGATGAACACAGCAGGCCAAGCAGCATCTCAGGAGCACAAAAGCTGACGTTTCGGGCCTAGACCCTTCATCAGAGAGGGGGATGTGGAGAGGGAACTGGAATAAATAGGGAGAGAGGGGGAGGCGGACCGAAGATGGAGAGAAAACAAGATAGGTGGGGAGGAGAGTACAGGTGGGAAGGTAGGGAGGGGATAGGTCAGTCCAGGGAAGACGGACAGGTCAAGGAGGCGGGATGAGGTGGTAGGTAGGAAATGGAGATGTGGCTTGACGTGGGAGGAAGGGATGGGTGAGAGGAAGAACAGGTTAGGGAAGTGGAGACAGGCTGGGCTGGTTTTGGGATGCAGTGGGGGGAGGGGACAAGCTGGGCTGGTTTTGTGATGCAGTGGGGGGAGGGTAAGAACTGGGCTGGTTTTGGGATGCGGTGGGGGAAGGGGAGATTTTGAAGCTTGTGAAGTCCACATTGATACCATTGGGCTGCAGGGTTCCCAAGCAGAATATGAGTTGCTCTCTGATGAAGGGCCCAGGCCCGAAACGTCAGCTTTTGTGCTCCTGAGATGCTGCTTGGCCTGCTGTGTTCATCTAGCTTCACACTTTGTTATCTTGGATTCTCCAGCATCTGCAGTTCCCATTATCACTGTTGCACAAGCCCGTTGGGTTCACTGATGCCAAGTCATAGAGTCATCCAGCACAGGAATAGACGCTTCGATCCAACTAAATCTGCCATCCTCACCCAGACACCAATGTGGTTCACAAATGACTGCCGTCTGAAACAGCCCCAGCAAGATGCTCAGTTTTACTTTAGAAAGTGATTCCCTATCCTGTTCCCAAAGATCAGTTCGAGATGAGAAAGAGATACTAGCTCGCCATAATCAATTATGTTCAATTGGAATAGAATGGAGTCTGGAATGAAATGAGATTTTAGATTGGTGCAGGATTTACAAAGAATGATCCCAGAACAGAGAGGCTGTAATTACCAGGGTGAAAAAAATGGGCTGGCTCTCCTTTCTGCATAAAAGAGATGGCTGAGGATGAAATGAAAATGGAGAATGCTGGAGAATCCCAAGAGGTCTGGCAGCATCTGTGGAGAGAGGCACAGAATTAATGTTTTGTTTAACTTTAGAACGAGGATGCTGAGGAGTGACCTGATCGAGGTCTTTAAAATTCTGAAGGGCTTTTGATCAAGGAGACGTAGAGAAGGTGTTGACATTTGTAGGGAATTGGCAGACGAGAATGAGGGACCATTGAAGAAAGACAGTCCATAATAAATCCAGTGGGTTAATTCAGGTTTTGGTGAGGGTTATATTCAGGGTGAGGTGGAGTCTGTGGCAGATGAGGTAAAATGATGAGAAGTATGAGATATATACATTGGTTCATACATTAGTACAAAGAACATGGAGAGATAAAATAAAGGGTAAAAGTCAGTGCAAAGATTGTGGGTGGAGAGAGCAGTTAATGAAGCTTACTGTGTCTTGTGTTTAATTAATAGGAGCACAGACCTCAACAGAAAGGAGGTGATATTGAACTTGTACAAGACAAGAGTCATAGAGCTAAACAACACGGTAACAGACCCTTTGCTCCAACTCATCCATGCCAACTAGATATCATAAACAAATGTAGCCCCATTTGCCAGCATTTGACCCATATCCCTCTCAACGCTTCCAATTCACAGAACCATCCAGATGCTATTTAATTTTGTAATTGTACCAGCCTCCACAACTTCCTCTGGCAGCTGGTCCCATACACTCACCACCCTCTGTGTGAAAAAGCTGTCCCTTAGGCCTCTTTTAAGTATTTCCCCTCTCACATTAAATATGTGCCCTCTTGTTCTGGACTTCCCCGCACCAGGGACAAGGACTTGTCTGTTGGAGGACTGTGTACAGCTGAGGAGTCACGTTATATGAAAGGTGTGAATGCATTGGAGAAGGAGTCCCAAAGTGATTTACAAGAATAGTTCCAGTGTTGGCAAGAGAAACTTCTGTGATGAGGGTAGGTTGGAGAATTTGGGACTGTTCTGCTTGGAGTAGAGAAGGCTAATGGGACAGTCCTGAGTTGTCTGGACAGAGTAGAAAGGGAGAAACTGTCCTGCGCATAAGAAGAGTGAGAAATGAGGGGAACAGTCTGGAAGTGTTTTGCAAAAGAAGCAAATGTAAATCAAGGAAAGCCATTTTCACACAGACAGGGGATCAGGACTGGATTGCACGACCTGAGACTGTGATGGAGACAGGTTCAATTGAGACATTAGAGAGCAACTGGGATGGTTATTTATGTGCTGGTGATGTAGAAAAGGCAGGAGACTGACATTTATTCATCTGGAGAGACAGTATAGATACATTGGGCAGAATAGCCTCTTTCTGAACTGTAACAGTTCTGTGACTCGCCAAGTTGGGGAGGGATGGTTAGTTTCAGAGTTTTAACCCAGCAACATTGAAGGTACAGCAATGAATTTCCAAGCCAGGATGGTGAATGACTTGGAGGAGAACATGCAGGGGTAATGTTCCCATTGTATCTGCTGCCGAGTCTGTTTAGATAGAAAAGATCATGGATTTAGAAGGTGCTGTCCAAGGAGCCTTGATGAATTTCTGCAGCGCATCTTGTATACGGCTGCTACTGAGCATCGTTGGTGAAAGGAATGGCTGTTTGTAGATGCGGTGCTTTGTCTTGGATGGTCTTGAGCATTTTAGTGTGTTCTTAGAGCTGCACTCATCCAGCCATGTGGAGAGTATTCCATCACATTCCTGCCTTTAGCTCAGTATTTAATGTATTAATAATTTTGTATTTGAAAGATACTCCTCGCAATACATCTGTCAGTATGACAACGGGGAAAGGAAAGACCGTTTCTCTAAATTGTTCCAGTGATGGGAATCCAGCAGTCCACAGATTCAACTGGTTCAAGATCTCCCAAGGAAACGTCACTGACCTGAAATTATCTGGTCAAACTATCATTGTTCCTTATGGATTTATGGAACTCTCGTACTACTGTGTAGCAACAAACAGCGTGGGCAGCTCACAGTCTGTCCCCGTGCAAATTCCCACAGAATGTGAGTACGCTTAATCCTGGTTTTAAAACAACTTTTAAGACATTTTCTCGAAACTGCAGGATGATCCAAATACCTTGCAATTCGGTATTCTGTCATTCAGACAATTGTCTTCAAACTCTCATTTTGAATGACAAATGCATTATTCCAAAAATCACAGAACATTAGTATGTAGCTGCAGCAGCTGTGCGCACAGAAACAGCAGGCAGTGAAGAAGGTGGAAAGCACACTCTGCTTCATAGCAAGAGGTTTCAAGTACAGGAGCAGGGATGTTTTGCTGCAATTGTACAGGGAACACCTGGAGCACTATGTTCAGTTTTGTTCTCCTTATCTGAAGAAGGATGTTCTGGCAATTGAGAAAGTGCAGCAAAGGTTTACCAGACTGAATCCTAGGATGGCAGGACTGACATATGAAGAGAGATTGGATTAGAACAAAGAACAAAGAAAATTACAGCACAGGAACAGGTCCTTCGGCCCTCCAAGCCTGCCCCGATCCAGATCCTCCATCTAAACCTGTTGCCTATTTTCCAAGGATCTGTATCCCTCTGCTCCCTGCCCATTCATGTATCTCTCTAGATACAACTTAAATGACACTATTGTGCCCACCTCTACCACCTCTGCTGGTAATGTGTTCCAGGTACCCACCACCCTCTGCGTAAAGAACTTTCCACGCATATCTCCCTTAAACTTTTCCCCTCTCACCTTAAAATCATGGCCCCTAGTAATTGAGTCCTCCACTCTGGGGGAAAAAAGCTTCTTGCTATCCACCCTGTCTATATTACTCATGATTTTGTAGCCCTCAATCAGGTCCCCCCTCAACCTCCATCTTTCTAATGTATATAATCCTAATCTACTCAACCTTTCTTCATAGCTAGCGCCCTCCATACCAGGCAACATCCTGGTGAACCTCCTCTGCACCCTCTCCAAAGCATCCATATCCTTTTGGTAATGTGGCAACCAGAACTGTATGCTGTATTCCAAATGTAGTCGAACCAAAGTCCAATACAACTGTAACATGACCTGCCAACTCTTGTACTCAATATCCGCCTGATGAATGAAAGCATGCCATATGCCTTCTTGACCACTCTATCGACCTGTGTTGCCACCTTCAGGGTACAATGGACCCAAACACCCAGATCTCTCTGTGCATCAATTTTCCCCAAGGCTTTTCCATTTACTGTATATTCGTTCTTTAATTGGGTCTTCCAAAATGCATCACCTTGCATTGGGTCTTCCAAAATGCATCACCTTGTATGAATAAAAAGCTTTGGGAGTTTCCTTAACCCTGTTTGCTAAAGATATTTCATGACCCCTTTTAGCTCTCTTAATTCCTCATTTCAGATTGTTCCTACTTTCCCAATATTCTTCCAAAGGTTCGTCTGTTTTCAGTCACCTGGACCTAGATGTGTGCTTCCTTTTTCCTCTTTGCTAGTCTCACAATTTCACCTGTCATCCATGGTTCCCTAATCTTGCCCTTTCTATCCCTCATTTTCACAGGAACATGTCTCTCCTGCACTCTAATCAACCTCTCTTTAAAAAGCTCCCACATATCAAATGTGGATTTACCCTCAAACAGCTGCTCCCAATCCACATTCCCCAGCTCCTGTCGAATTTTGCTGTAGTCAGCCTTCCCCCCCATTCAGCACTCTTCCTTTAGGACCACTCTCATCTTTGTCCATCAGTATTTTAAAACTTACGGAATTATGATTGCTATTCCCAAAGTAATCCCCTACTTGAAACTTCAACCACCTGGGGGGTCATTCCCCAACATCAGGTCCAGTGTGGCCCCTTCCCAAGTTGGACTATTTACACACTGCTCTAGAAAACCCTCCTGGATGCTCCTTACAAATTCAGTTCCATCTAAACCATCTAAGTGAGTCCCAGTCAATGTTGGAAAAATTAAAATATTCCATCACCACCATCCTGTTGCTCCTATATCTTTCCATAATCTGTCTGCATATTCATGCCTCTATCTCACGCTCACTGTTGGGAGGCCTGTATACAGCCCCAACATTGTTACTGCACCCTTCCTATTTCTGAGCTCTGCATTAGTTAGGACAATATTCATTGGTGTTTGGAGGATCTCATAGAGACCTACAAAATTTGAACAGGACTAGACAGAGTAAAGGGTGTCCTCAAATACCAGTTAGTCTGGAACCAAAGGTCACAGTTTTAGGATACAGGCCATTTAGGACTGAGGTAAGGAGAAACCTCTTCACCCAGAGAGTAGTAAGCCTGTGGAAGTCCTTGCAATGGAAAGCAGTTGCAGCTGAAATATAATATGTTTACAAGGAGTTAGATCGAGTGTCTGGGTCTAAAAGAATTACAGGGTATAGAGAGATAAAGTGGGAACAGGGCACTGAATTGGATGATCAGCCACTCTCTTATTGAATAGCGAGTATGCTCAAGGGGCTGAAGGGCCTATTCTTGTTCCTATTTTCTACATTTTTGACGACAATGAAGGTAATTGGGATTTTGGTGTTCATCTCAATGGGAACCAAATGTATTTTGACAATAAGGAGTGCCAGGTACATGATCATTGTCCCTGTAAATAGCAGTAAATGAATTTAAATTGAAATAGCTCTCTTGATATATTGTTAAGGAAAGAACAATTCTCAAAGCATGATAAGGGGTGCTGATTGAAGGACGGTGGTTTACACTGACTCTGCCTTAGCAGCAGGAACTATTAAATATCTCATTTAACTGATAACCTTGAGAACTGGAAAAATGACTGTGGTTGCTCAGTGCATTCCTGTGGAGATGCAGCAAAGATTGGCTCTTTCCACATGTCTTTGTCATTGAAAGCGTTGTGCCCATTTCAGTTGATCAAGTCAGGACAAGAACATGCCAGCAAACAAAACTGACTCTGCCTTAGCAGCAGGAACTATTAAACATCTCATTTAACTGATAACCTTGAGAACTGGAAAAATGACTGTGGTTGCTCAGTGCATTCCTGTGGAGATGCAGCAAAGATTGGCTCTTTCCACATGTCTTTGTCATTGAAAGCGTTGTGCCCATTTCAGTTGATCAAGTCAGGACAAGAACATGCCAGCAAACAAATGCGCTCCTTATGAGACCAAAACAAATTGTTATCCTGTATAATTCTTAGCTCAGTCAGGATTATTTCTTCAATGTTGTCCAACAGCAAAGATGTGCACTAAGGACTGGATATTATGATGGTCACACACTTATTATTCCAAAATAGATAGGAGCTGTACGTAGGAACCGGACTGCAGTGAGAATGCCAGGGAAATTGAAGATTCTGCGCAGTGATTCCCCTCTTCATTTCACCTTCGAATGTACTTATTTACATTAGAAAATTTAAAGGCTCTGATGAAATTAAATAAAATAACTACAGAGGTAAAGGTAGATAATTTAATGGTCTAACTTCTGAGGAACAATTCAACTGACTCTATTCTTACCTACCCCCACATCAGCACCCCATCACTCCCCCTCCCCCACCAACACACACACCCACACCCACACACATCCCTCATGAAAACCTGACACCACACTTCACCCTCACCACACCCACTGCTCCCCTCCTCAGCTGTGGGTCTGATTTTCATATGACCTGACACTCACCCAGCTAACCACAAATCACACCCACCCTCACCAAACTACCACAAACACCCCATCAAACATGGGGAAACTTGCTCACTGATACCCGCTAAAAATGGAACTCTACCCACCTGGCAGTCTACTCCTCTGGAACCCTACTCCTTACCCAGTTGGCATCCTATGCAGCGAACATCCAACCCTCTCAGTATTCTAACCATACACTGATCTTATGTACTCACCTTCCAAAGTGGCCGTTAAATGTGACTGGTGATTGATGGGTAAAGGGGTCAGGTTTGCCTGCTCTGAATGTTCTGCACTATGAGACAACTGTCAGAACGACAGCCTGGGCCTGCTTTCAGAAGCAGCCCTGATCAGAATCTCTTGTCAGAAATACCTCCTACTCTGTAAAAAAGCAAAAGAGTAGAATGGCATTCTGCATGAGATTCTACTCATCAGAACATCTGGCACTCTGTTCTGGGTTTTACAGTGAGAACTTGCCACTGAACGGTGCCAGATATTATTTAGATTACTCAAGAAAGCAGGTCTGACTGCAACCTAACAGGCCATTTAAAATGTCACTTTTAACTGTGCAGCACTCCCTCAATACTGATCCTCTGACAGTGTGGCACCCCCTCGGCGCTGACCCTCCAACGGCACGGTGTCCCCTTGGCGCTGACCCTCCAACAGCGCGGTGCCCCTTCGGTGCTGACCCTCCAACAGCGCGGTGCCCCCTCGGTGCTGACCCTCCGACAGCGCGGCGCCCCCTCGGTGCTGACCCTCCAACGGCACAACGCCCCCTCGGTGCTGACCCTCCAACAGCGCGGCGCCCCCTCGGTGCTGACCCTCTGACAGTGCGGTATCCCCTTGGTGCTGACCCTCTGACAGTGCGGTATCCCCTTGGTGCTGACCTCCCCCCCGCCATGGATGGTGTGGCACTTCCTCAAATCTGCAGTGAAATTCTGCTGCCTCAAGAGCTTCTCCAGTTCCAATCTTCATTGAGACACCTTCACGTCACAATGAACACAACTTACAAAAATGAGCTGCTGTAAATTCCTCGCCTTACATCCAGGGAGACCAGAGAAGAAGGAAATGATGGTGATGGCATCATGGTGTTATTGCTGGACTCTTAATCCAGAGACCCAGACAATGTTGTGGGGATTCAGGATCAAATATTGCCATGGCAGAATTTGTATTCAATAAAAATCTGTTATTTAGACTCTAACGATGACCATGAATTCATTGCCAGATGTCAGGAAAAGTCCATCTGGTTCATTCATGTCCTATCAGGAAAGAAACTGCTATCTGCACCTGGTCTGGACTATATATGACTCCAGACCCACAGCAATTTGATTGATTCTTAACTGCCTTATGGACAATTAGAGATGGACAATAAATACTAGCCTAGCCAGCGAATGGGCCGTAAGAATGGTAATAGCGTGTGGCAGAGAATGAACATGGAACAATAGAGGGCTTCATAACCAAAACAACAGAATGTGAGTGTACACAGATTTCCGACATCTAGTACACTCACATGAATAGGTGGTTATTGTCCTGCAGATGTACAATGTGATTTGTGCCCCCTCTCAGTGCTACATGGGAGCATCAGTACAAGCTTTAGTTTTATAATGATGGTAAGGAAATACATAATGAACAAGATGCTGCATGGAACCAGCAGCCTCCTACAGCAAGAACTGTACTTAGTGATGAAATTAGTTAAGTTGGATCCATTTGTACTTTGTAAGTCAGCAAACTGTGAACATTGTAACATTCAGGGGACAAGGATTTCAATGGCTGCTACATGCAATCCTGCCAAGGCTTGAGTTTATTGTAACAATTTCAATAATTCACTCAGATCAATTCAAATTTCATTTGAGTTTCAATCAGTCAGACAGTTAGAGTGATGGGTCTGGGGAGCACCACTGACAGAGAGAGAGAGATACAGGAATGGTGTGGTTAACTATGCTGCTGAGAAAGTTGTTGAATGGCTGTGATCCTGTCTGGTTGGAGCTTGGAGTTAATTCTCAGAAGCTGGTATAAAGCTGAATGAAGTCTGGAACCGGTAGATGAGGCTAAATGATAGTTAGGACTCAGGCTTTGATGCTGTAAGGTGTTCGGGGTTCCGAAGAGGTATGTGCTTCACTAATAGTTTGGAAAGTGAGAAACTGGAACTCCATGAAAAATTTTAATGAGATTTCACGATCCACAGGGTCAGTCATGTCTGGGACCGAGAAATCAGTGGGATCTGTCATCACTTCATTTAGTATTTGATGAGTTTTATGGCGAGATCATTCACAGTTTCTCTGTTGTTCATATTTATGTCATGTTAATTTTGGCAATTAGAAATAAGTTCTGTTATATAGTGTAGATTGTATTACTGTTTTAACTTTGGAGAGTTAGATTGCTTTTTGTTTGTTTAAACTGGAATTTTGTGACTTTATTCTCGTTTTAAACACCTGGGATGTCAAACTTGGTCTCCTTTAAAGAAATTTTCCTGGTCCCTCGCCAGATGTTAACCTGCTGATCAGCTCTGGGATATCATAACATATCCCTCACTATTCCGTTTATCAAATCCAATTCATTGCGGCCAAGGCTTTGGGAATATTGTGAGGATGTGAAAGGCACTTTCTTTTTGCATGGCTGGATAGAGAGAGCCCTCATTGGTGGGAGATGGATACATAGGCAGTTTCCATTAGAAATGTAATACAGCAACTTGCACTGAGAGAAGGTTATGGTGATCTGTGCATCAGATTCAGAGAGATGTATGGGGCCTTGCCTTCTTCTGTGTTTGCTCACTATATTCTGTTCCTGTGTTTTTAGACTCACCATGCAATCTCTCAATTACTTCCTTCAATGTGATCAAAAATTCATCAATCAGCATAATTGAGGGGAATTCTACAGTGATAATCTGCTCTGTTGAGAGCTTCCCAGAATCTAACCTGACATGGCAACACCTTAACGTCATATTGAACAGAACAAGTTTCAACAATGAGCTGTGGTTGGAGATTCCTCACGTTACACACAGGGAGACTGGAGACTATCACTGTGTGGCAGAGAATGAACATGGCATAGTGGAGAAGTCCATAACCATCACTGTGGAAAGTAAGTGAGAATAGATAACAATGTCCATTTATTTATTAGTTATGGCACGTGGTGTTTCTGGGAAGTTTGGATTTTCGTGCCCTACCCAATTACCATGTTGTGCACTTCAGGAGGGATTTGATTTGATGCACTGTTCTTCAAGATGTTCTGTCTGTGCACACGGCATCTCACCCACATTGAAATGCATGACTCCTTTGACACCCGCCAAGGCACTGACCATTCCCAATCAGCCCAACCATCAAAAAATCTCAACACAGTGCCCAAAATTAAATGTGATTCTGTGATTGCACAACATCTGCTAATTAATACTGAGTAACAATAGATTTCACTTACAGCTAAACAGGGCAGCACACTGGCACAGTGGTTAGCACTGCTGCCAAGGGTGTGACTCCAGCCTCGGGTAACTGTCTGTGTGGAGTTTGCACATTCTCCCCGTGTCTGCATGGGTTTCCTCTGGGTGCTCCGGTTTCCTCCCACAGTCCAAAGATGTGCAGGCTAAGTGGATTGGCCATGCTAAGTTGCCCGTAGTGTTCAGGGAGGTGTAGATTAGGTCGGTTATGGGGGATGGGCCTGAATGGGATGCTCCAAGGGTTGGTGTGCACTTGTTGGGCTGAAGGGCCTGCTTCCACACTGCAGAGATTCTATGATTCAAACCAGGTCAATCAGTGTGCGATGTGACACACTGATGCGCACTGGACATTACATATATTAAACATATGGCTCTATTCTATGCATATAGAAATAAGGTATACACATATTGTGCCTGTCGTTATTCAACAAAATAAATGATAGCCCTTCTCTGGTTGCTCTCTGAGGGCACTGCATTGTCCAATCAGAATCAAGCTGCCTTGTTTGCAATTTAAACAAATCCTGGCAGTTAACAGTCAGTCTTTCAGAACAAGTGCATTTGCCAGACCAATGCTGCTGCCAACCAGAGGCCTCTTACAGTATACAGGACAACTAGTGTAAATGTTGTCTATTTATGTTGGTAATGCCAAATGCCCTGATGAATGCAAGTCAAAATACTTGGACAAAATGTGTACCTTTTCATCAGTTTTATGTGGATTTTTATCTCCAGTAGCATTCCCATCATAAACACTGAACTGACTTGTATTTGCTTGACTGATCCTCACTTATTTTTTGAGCAAGCATTACTCATTTACAATTCTCCAGTGCTCTGAGTTTCCAGCATCCCTGAGTTTTAAGGAAGATTCACAAATTATTTCAGGTTCACTCTCAATTCTATCACCTCAAGCATATCATTTGGTCTCAATACACTGTTAACTTTAGTATAAAGAACAATACAGCACCGGAACGAGCCCTTCAGCCCTCCAAGCCTGCACCAACACATTTTGCCCTTCCATACTAAAATGTGTTTTCCCTTACAGCCTCTATATCTTTATGTTCCCTTCCTATTCTTGTATTTGTTCAAGTGCTTCTTGAATGCTGATATTGTGTCCGTTTCCTCTACTTCATCTGGCAGTGTGTTCCAGGCACTCACCACCCATTGTGTGAAAATCTGGCCCCACACATCTCTTTTAAGCACCCCACCCCCCACCACAACCTCAACTTGAAGCTGTGTCCCCTGGTAATTGACCCCTCAGCCTGGGGAAAACCTGTTTCCATGCCATTCACAATTTTATAAACTTCTATCAGGCCACCCCTTTACCTACTGCGTTTCAGTGAAACCAAGCTCAGTCTATGCAGCCTTTCTTCATAGCTTAAATCCCCCATACCAGACAACATCCTGGTAAACCTTTTCTGTACGCTCTCTGCACCCACGTCATCCAGGTAGCGTGGTGATGAGAACTATACACAATATTCCAAGTGTGGCCTAATTAAAGTACTATAAAGCTGCAGCATTACCTGTCTGTCCTTTTACTCAATGTCTCTTTCAATGAAGACAAGCATGCCTTAGACCTTGATAATAAAATGTGAGGCTGGATGAAGACAGCAGGCCCAGCAGCATCTCAGGAGCACAAAAGCTGACGTTTCGGGCCTAGACCCTTCATTAGAGAGGGGGATGGGGAGAGGGTTCTAGAATAAATAGGGAGAGAGGGGGAGGCGGACCGAAGATGGAGAGAAAAGAAGATAGGTGGAGAGGAGAGTATAGGTGGGGAGGTAGGGAGGGGATAGGTCAGTCCAGGGAAGACGGACAGGTCAAGGAGGTGGAAATAGTATCAGAGATAATGGGAACTGCAGATGCTGGAGATTCCAAGATAATAAAATGTGAGGCTGGATGAACACAGCAGGCCAAGCAGCATCTCAGGAGCACAAAAGCTGACGTTTCGGGCCTAGACCCTTCATCAGAGAGGGGGATGGGGGGAGGGAACTGGAATAAATAGGGAGAGAGGGGGAGGCGGACCGAAGATGGAGAGTAAAGAAGATAGGTGGAGAGGGTGTAGGTGGGGAGGTAGGGAGGGGATAGGTCAGTCCAGGGAAGACGGACAGGTCAAGGAGGTGGGATGAGGTTAGTAGGTAGCTGGGGGTGCGGCTTGGGGTGGGAGGAAGGGATGGGTGAGAGGAAGAACCGGTTAGGGAGGCAGAGACAGGTTGGACTGGTTTTGGGATGCAGTGGGTGGGGGGGAAGAGCTGGGCTGGTTGTGTGGTGCAGTGGGGGGAGGGGATGAACTGGGCTGGTTTAGGGATGCAGTAGGGGAAGGGGAGATTTTGAAACTGGTGAAGTCCACATTGATACCATAGGGCTGCAGGGTTCCCAGGCGGAATATGAGTTGCTGTTCCTGCAACCTTCGGGTGGCATCATTGTGGCAGTGCAGGAGGCCCATGATGGACATGTCATCAAGAGAATGGGAGGGGGAGTGGAAATGGTTTGCGACTGGGAGGTGCAGTTGTTTGTTGCGAACTGAGCGGAGGCTTGTGGACCGCTTTGCAGAACACCTCCGCTCAGTTCGCAACAAATAACTGCACCTCCCAATCGCAAACCATTTCCACTCCCGCTCCCATTCTCTTGATGACATGTCCATCATGGGCCTCCTGCACTGCCACAATGATGCCACCCGAAGGTTGCAGGAACAGCAACTCATATTCCGCCTGGGAACCCTGCAGCCATATGGTATCAATGTGGACTTCACCAGTTTCAAAATCTCCCCTTCCCCTACTGCATCCCTAAACCAGCCCAGTTCATCCCGTCCCCCCACTGCACCACACAACTAGCCCAGCTCTTCCCCCCCACCCACTGCATCCCAAAACCAGTCCAACCTGTCTCTGCCTCCCTAACCGGTTCTTCCTCTCACCCATCCCTTCCTCCCACCCCAAGCCGCACCCCCAGCTACCTACTAACCTCATCCCACCTCCTTGACCTGTCCGTCTTCCCTGGACTGACCTATCCCCTCCCTACCTCCCCACCTACACCCTCTCCACCTATCTTCTTTACTCTCCATCTTCGGTCCGCCTCCCCCTCTCTCCCTATTTATTCCAGTTCCCTCCCCCCATCCCCCTCTCTGATGAAGGGTCTAGGCCCGAAACGTCAGCTTTTGTGCTCCTGAGATGCTGCTTGGCCTGCTGTGTTCATCCAGCCTCACATTTTATTATCAAGGAGGTGGGATGAGTTTAGTAGGTAGGAGATGGAGGTGCAGCTTGGGGTGGGAAGAAGGGATGGGTGAGAGGAAGAACAGGTTAGGGAGGCAGAGACAGGCTGGACAGGTTTTGGGATGCAGTGGGTGGGGGGGAAGAGCTGGGCTGGTTGTGTGGTGCAGTGGGGGGAGGGGACGAACTGGGCTGGTTTTGGGATGCAGTGGGGAAAGGGGAGATTTTGAAGCTTGTGAAGTTCACATTGATACCATTGGGCTGCAGCGTTCCCAAGCGGAATATGAGTTGCTGCTCCTGCAACCTTCGGGTGGCATCATTGTGGCAGTGCAGGAGGCCCATGATGGACATGTCATCTAAAGAATGGGAGGCGGAGTGGAAATGGTTTGCGACTGGGAGGTGCAGTTGTTTATTGCGAACCGAGCGGAGGTGTTCTGCAAAGCGGTCCCCAAGCCTCCGCTTGGTTACCCCAATGTAGAGGAAGCCACACGGGGTACAATGGATACAGTATACCACATTGGCAGATGTGCAGGTGAAGTCCTGCTTAATATGGAAAGTCATCTTGGGGCCTGGGATAGGGGTGAGGGAGGAGGTGTGGGGGCAAGTGTAGCATTTCCTGTGGTTGCAGGGGAAGGTGCCGGGTGTGGTGGGGTTGGAAGGCAGTGTGGAGCGAACAAGGGAGTCATGGAGAGAGTGGTCTCTCCGGAAAGCAGACAAAGGTGGGGTTGGAAAAATTTCTTGGGTGGTGGGGTCGGATTGTAGATGGCGGAAGTGTTGGAGGATGATGCGTTGTATCCGGAGGTTGGTGGGGTGGTGTGTGAGAACGAGGGGTATCCTCTTTGGGCGGTTGTAGCGGGGGCGGGGTGTGAGGGATGTGTTGCGGAAAATGCGGGAGACGCGGTCAAGGGCATTCTCGACCACTGTGGGGGGAATCCCAAAACCAGCCCAGTTCATCCCCTCCCCCCACTGCACCACACAACCAGCCCAGCTCTTCCCCTCCACCCACTGCATCCCAAAACCAGTCCAGCCTGTCTCTGCCTCCCTGACCTGTTCTTCCTCTCACCTATCCCTTCCTCCCACCCCAAGCCGCACCTCCATCTCCTATCTACTAACCTCATCCCACCTCCTTGACCTGTCATCTTCCCTGGACTGACCTATCCCCTCCCTACCTCCCCACCTATACTCTCCTCTCCACCTATCTTCTTTTCTCTCCATCTTCGGTCCGCCTCCCCCCTCTCCCTATTTATCTCAGAACCCTCTCCCCATCCCCCTCTCTGATGAAGGGTCTAGGCCCGAAACATCAGCTTTTGTGCTCCTGAGATGCTGCTTGGCCTGCTGTGTTCATCCAGCCTCACATTTTATTATCTTGGATTCTCCAGCATCTGCAGTTCCCATTATCACAGGCCTTAGACCTTTTTTCCTGCCTATTACCTGTGCTCCACCTTCAGTGATCTGTGGGCCTTCACACCCAGATCCCTCTACATATCAATACTCCTAAAGGTTCTGTCATTCACTGTATAATTTCCAACCATACTTGACCTTCCGAAATGCATCACATCACATTGTCCAGATTAAACTCCATCTGCCATTTCCCTGCCCATGATTCCAACTGATCTCTATCCTGCTGTGTCCTCTGACAATCCTCCTCACTATCCGCAATCTTTGTATTGTCTGCAAACTTATTAATTAGACCAGCCACATTTTCTTCTAAATCATTTATGTAGACCATGAACTGCAGAGGTTCCACCACTGATCCCTGTGGAACACTAGTCATAGTCCTCCACTCCAAAAAGCATCCTTCCACCACTACCCTCTGTCTCTTATGACGAAGGCAGTTTGGTGTCCATCCTGCCAGCTCACCCCTGCTACCTTATGACTTCACCGTTTGTACCAGTTTGTCAGTGAAGGACATCGTCAAAGGTTTCACTGAAAGTCCATGTAGACAGCATCAAACACTTTTCTCTCAACAATATCTTTGTCACCTCCTCAAAACAGTCAATCAAGTTAGTGAGGCATGAACATCCTGCACACCGCCCACACACAAAACTATTCCGTCTGTTGCTAATAAATCCATTTACTTCTAAATACCTATGAATCCTGTCCCTGATAATTTCTATTAAATTCCCCACCACCAACGTGGGGCTCACAGGCCTGTAATTTCCTGGAATATCTCTACTACCCTTCTTAAACAATGGAAACACAATGGCTATTCTCCAGTCCTCTAGAACCTCATCTCATCAATTCTCAGCTTTTCTAATGACTAAATTTTGTCCTTTGTAACCAAGACTTGGTTAGGATGAGGTTTTTTTGTAAAGATAGCAACAAAGAATTCATTTATAGCTCAAAGGTGTCTCTGCTTCAATGTGCGAACACACCTTTTTAAGCCATAATGACACACTCCTCCTTTTACAACCCTTTGACTATTTATTCGCCGATAGAAGCCTTTCACACGCCATTTTATGTCGCTTGTCAGACTTTTCTCACTCTCCTTCTTTGTTCCACTTAATTGTTTGTCTCACCACCACTCTGAACCTTTGAATTTCAGGCTGAGTTCTTAATTAGCTACAAATATACTTTTATTTCCCTATCATAATTTCTTCCTCCTTTGTCATGCCAGGAATTCTGGAATGGTTTTATTTCCCCATCCTTGCCTTTGGAAGGAATTTATACTGACTGTGCCCAACCCATGTGGAAGTAGCCTGTTGTTCAGCTTCTGATTTTCCTGCCAACCTTTGTCTCCAATTTATTGGCCCAGAGGCATTTTTGCCCTGCTGAAATAGCTATTTCACCAATTAAGTATTCCTACTCTGGGTTGCCCATTGTTGTTTTCCTGGCATACCCTAAACCCTATATACAGTAAGTACTATCACCTCAGTGTACTCTCACTGACACTCGGACCACCTTATTCACAAAGAACTAACCCTAGCCCTGAGATAACAAGGTGTAGAACTGGATGAACACAGCAGGCCAAGCAGCACCAGAGGAGCAGGAAAGCTGATGTTTCGGGCCTAGACCCTTCTTCAGAAACTCTGACCCTGCTTGGTTTCTTATTGGACTTGCTAATGTAGCACATTGGAACTGAAGCCTAAAGTTGCCACAAAATTGAAAATTATGCAAAGATTCCCCGATTTAACTGCCGTTTAGAGCCAAGGTGAGAGACGGCATGGTCCAGTTTTCTGTACTTAATAGTAATAACAAGTAAGCAATTGTTTACTGCTGACATACAACTATAATAACTAAAATTCTCTCACATCCATACTCTCAAACCCATAAACTTGGAGCATACCACCTGGACTCATCTGCCTATAACCTACTTAGTGTACACATCCCTGAATGCTACAGGCAATTTAGCACCTCGTCGGCACATCTTTGGACTGTGGGAGGAAACCCACACAGAATGTTCAAACTCCATATTGACAGTTGCCTGAGGGTGGAATCGAACCTAGGTCCCTGCTGCTGTGAGGGAACAATGCTAACCACTGAGCCACCGTAGGAAAGGAAAGAATCAATGTGTTACGGATGGAAGTGGTGGTGAAGGTCAAACCCGTCTGATAATTAAATTGACACACAAGTGCCGATCTGTTATGACAGAAGTAGAGGTTCGCTTCTAATATTAAATCCCAAACACCCAGAGAAACTCACCTCACCCTTGGTAATCTCATAAAGGTTGGTTAAAGGAAAGAAAATCCATGATCTCTGCTTTATAAGTAACACATAACCATTTATTTATTTAACCCTAACAATGAACAAATTAAAAGAGATGCTAACAAACCAAACAATTCTCTCCTAAGTATGAGCTATTCCCTAACTGAAGTAAATTCTACTGGAATGCTGTTCAACATAACACAATTCCCATTTATATAAACTCAATTAATAAGACAACAATACATTAAAACTTAATCTCTCCACGTTTGCATGGACTGCCTTCTGGAACACCCTGCCTTCTCCAACTTTTCTTCTGTCGATCTCAAGTCACAAATGTCTTTTTTTCTGCTGATTTTGCTGGCAATGAAGTTTTCTCTATAAAGACTCTTAGCTACAAATGTCATGGTACCTTTAATTAATTAGATAGCGCCTTCTCTGAGAGTTCAAAGGTGTTGTCTCTTGGCAATTGGCAATTGGCCCTCCCTTGCTTTTCCAAATACCCTCATTTTTTCATACCCTTGATGACCTATCCATTTCTTACACAAGGATTGGCCCCAGGTTGTCAAAACCATCAGATTTAAATTCAATTGGCTTTCAGTATCTAGGCCCTGGTTTAAATTAATTAGCTAAATTCAGCCTAAGCGCCTAGATATTTTGCCTGCTACCCCTAACCCTTTTTGATACATTTGTTTCAATTTTGGGGCTTTCTGTAAATGCTTGTGAACTTCAAAGCACAACTTCTTTTGAAAGGGACCTCGCACTGCTTTTTCTCCCTAGTATTATTTTTACCAATGAATTCTAACCTCCTGCTTTCCAATTCATTAATATTCCATCCAACTTTGCAACAGAAGGAAAAGCTGGGAAAGTGGTGGCTCAATGGGTAGCACTGCTGCCTCAGCACCACGGACCTGGATTCCACCCTAGGGCTGTGTGGAGTTTACACATTCTCCCCGTGTCTGCATGGGTTTCCTCCACATGCTCTAGTTTCCTCCCACAGCCCAAAGATGTGCAGTTTAGGTGGATTGGCCATGCTAAGTTGCCTGTAGTGTTCAGCAATGTGTAAGATATGTGGGTTACAGGGGGACGGGTCTGAGTGGGATGTCTGAGGGTCGGTGTGGACTTGTTGGGCCAAAGGGCCTGTTTCCATACTGTAGGGATTCTATGATTTAGTTCAGTGGTTCTTTATGATTTGTGTGGTGGTCAGAACATTGCTTATCAGCTGTCCTTCTCAGGATACTTTCACCAGTTTCCAAAAGGAAAAATGTCATCTTAGATTTAGGACTGAAACCACAGCAACGCAATGTAATCACTAACAATTAAATCACTGATCACTACAGCTTTTCTAGTCTTCCTTGACTACCCTGCACTGCTCCATCATCCCCCCACCTCCAGGCACACATGACTCAATGCTTCCTCAATGAAGAGACTTTGCGCATCAATGATTATCCCAGACATGGGAAGTGTCCTGACGTTTTGACTAGTGCAGGATACTTTCAAACACTTCACCCTCATCCATTGCACAGATGTGAGGGCTCTTTAATTGTTGGATGGGTTATATTTGAGGAGGCTACTCAAGTAAGTTGTCCACCAGTATTCATGGCTGGATGTGGCCAGAGTCATTTGTTCATGATTGCTTTATCCTGTTCATCGCAAATACTTTCACTGTTTATCCTGTGTAGTCCTGTGTGCTAGCTTACCAGTTTGACACATCTGTGATATAGGAATCCTACATAAATCCTGCATTTATCAGATATCATACATGAATATCTATTGTTTCACAGCCTGTGGCATTATGGACAAGGCCAGCATTTGTTGCTCAGCCCTTGGGTGGCACGGTGGCTCAGTGGTTAGCACTGCAGCCTCACAGCACCAGGGACCCAGGTTCAATTCCAGCCTCAGGCGACTGTCTGTGTGGAGTTTGCACATTCTCCCCGTGTCTGCATGGGTTTCCTCCCACAGTACAAAGATGTGCGGGTTAGGTGGATCGGCCATGCTAAACTGCCCATAGTGTCCAGGGGTGTGTGGGTTTAGGGGGATGGGTCTGGGTGGGATGCTTCAAGGGGCATTGTAGACTTGTTAGGCCAAAGGGCCAGGGCCTGTTTCTACACTGTAGGGCATCTAATCTAATCTCACTCACTGACTATGAACTGAGAGTCTTGGCCATTAAGAGTCACCCACGTTGCTGTGAGTCTGCAGTTGTGTAGGTCTACACTGGTAAGGACAGCAGATCTCCTTCCCTGATGGACATTAGTGACCCCAATGGATTTTTACAGAAATTGATAGTGTCACAGTCACTGTCCCCGAGCTGAGCTTTCAGTTCAATTGATTCATCAAATTGAAATGCCACCAATTGCTGGAGGTGGTACCCTGGCATCTGGATTATTCACCCAGTCACATGACCATCACATTGTCTGACTGCAATTATATAGGAGCTTGGTCAGACCACTCAGAGTGTTGTGCACAGAGATGGTCACCTAACCTAAGGAAGGCCACACTTCCTTATGGATATAGTGCAACCAAATTAGGGATTCAGGGATTCTCCAGTGAGGAAAGATTCAGTTGATGAGGGACTATATTCTCTGGATTTCAGAAAAGTGAGAGATGATCACATTTGAACATTCAGAATTCTTACAGGGAGCAACAGAGTAGATGCAGAAGGATGTTTCCCCTGCATATGGGCAGGGAGGTCTAGAACAGAGAGGGACACAAAGTTGGAATAAGGGGATAAATTATTTAGGAGTGGGATAACAGAGGGTTGTTAATCTTTGAAATTCTCTGAATCACACAGCTTTAGAGGCTCACTCATTGAATATGCCTAAGACAGAGATCGAGAGCTTTCTTCACATTCAAAATATCAAGCAATCATCAAATCAACATCGAAACTCTACAGTGTGGGAACAGGCCCTTCGGCCCAACAAGTCCACACTGACAATTGAAGCACCTTACCCAGACTCATTGCCTTCTAACCCAAACAATCTACACACTCCTGAACACTACGGGTAATTTAGCATGGCCAATCCACCTAACCTGCATATCTTTGGGCTGTGGGAGGAAACTGGAGCACCTGGAGGAAACCCACACAGACACAGGGAGAATGTGCAAACTCCACCCAGACAGTCATCCAAGGGTGGAATTGAAGTGCAGGAAAATAACGCTGAGGTTACAGATCGGCCATAATCTCAGAAAATGGCAGACTGGGCTAAAAATGTGAATGGCTGTAAGGGAACTGAACAGTTTTGCCAGATCAAAAGAGAAACCAGCAGGTCTGCAGCAGCCATGAACACATCGTCTCTCAGTTCTCTAAAATAAGCCACTTTAAACAGAAAACCAGCTTCATTTACCTTCATCAGGTTGCAAATTGTGAGATCACAAGTTGCAGAGCTGGATGAAGAAGGGTCTAGGCCCAAAACGTCAGCCTTCCTGCTCCTCTGATGCTGCTTGGCCTGCTGTGTTCATCCAGCTCTACACCTTGTTATCTCAGATTCTCCAGCATCTGCAGTTCCTACTATCTCTGCTGCAAGTTGTGACTTTGATTTTGGTAAAACAATGATCTTTCATAAGTGAGCAGCCGCCCAGTGCCTTTTGCAAACCAGTGGAAGCATTAAAAAAAAAGAGAGAGGGCTGAGGAGGAACCTTCCGATCAGAAAGAACCAATTCAACAGTTCTTGGAGACAAAGATGATGGAACTGTTTTTACGGTTATCCCTGTAATCAATGTGCTTTTTTTCATGTGGTAATGGGGAAGTTTATAAAAGAGCTTCAGGGTTTTAATTTGTCAAGATTACTTAATTTAATTATATTGTTAACCTGTTTCTAGAATTGAATGACCTATAAGGAAGTAATTGCTACTATCTGTCAACCTGGGTCTGATTATTGGTAGTTTTGGGATTTTGCATTTTTTTTTAATGTTATTGTTTGTGAATAGAAGGATTTGATTAAGTTAATCCAGAGAGGTGTGACAAAACACTGACATGTGTTCCTGGACACCATTTTAAGACTGTTCTGGAGTCATTCATTAGCCTGTTTTTCCCAGGTGGAGATTCTGGTGAATGGAAAACAGGATTTATTGGAGCTGGAATTATTTTGATTATTGGACTGAGTGGATTCTTCATCTTCGTGTGTGTGTACGTATGAAGGCTTAATGTGTTTTTGAACTTGCATTTCTACAGTATCTTTCCCATTCCCTCACATTTCACAGCCCATGAATTATTTCTCTTGAGTTGTGATAAATGGAAACGTAACAGTCAAATTGCATGCAGCAGCTCTCAAAAATAGTGGCAATGATCTCAATAATCAGTTCCTAGTAGACGGATATATTTTGGCCTCTGATTTCTCTTTATCTTCTGTGGAGTGGGGGGAGAGTGTTGCAGTGAACTGAAACTCTATGCCAATGAATGCCCATGTGCTATATCATCACAGAGGCAGGACACAAGAGTTAATAGCTCAGTAACGTTGAAAGATACAGGTCACGCATTTCAGAAAAAACATTTTCACTTTGTTCTCCACTTGCTAATCTGATCCAAAATGAAACATCAACTATTTCCAATTAAATACACAGAGGAAGACGCGCAGGAAGAGGCAAATCAGCCCAATCAGAGCACGTTGGCAGATACACCTCAGGGGAGCAGTCAGACAAGTCCAAAGTAAGTAACATAATAATTGCACTTTCACGACCAACATCGTTTGTTAATGTTAAGGGTATTTTTAAACTAGAAAGACAGCAGAGAAGATTTCCTAGGACACTACCAGAAGTGGAAGGAGAGGCTGGGAATTTTTTTTTCCCCCCTGAAGTGTGGGAGGCTAAGGGGTGATACTATAGAGGTTTATAAAATCATGAAAGACATAGAGAAGATAGATAACCAACAGCATTTCCCCATGGTAGGGGAAATTTAAAACTGGAGGGCATAGGTTTAAGGTAAGAAGGGAGAGATACAAAAGGGTCCAGAGGAGCAATGTTTTTAATGGGGTGGGGCGCAAAGTTGGGTGTCTGGACTGAGCTGCCATGGGCACTGGTAGTGAATGCAAGTACAATTTTGTCATTTAAGAAACATTTAGACAGGTACATGGATGGAATAGGTATGGAGGATTGTAGACCAAACACAGGCAAATAGGAGATAACTTGGTGTCGAGCTGGATGAACACAGCAAGCCAAGCAGCATCAGAGGAGCAGGAAGGCTGACGTACCCTAGGCTGTTGTTCAGAAAAATAAAACGCAGGACTAGTTTAAAATTGTGAAAACTGGACAGTATAGGCAAGTTGGGCTGAAGGGCCTGTTTCTATGTTGTGACTTATGAACACGATTTCCAATGATTGTTATTTATCAATCTTTGAAGGTGTCAATGAGATCTGGGTATAAGGCTCAAGTTGATCAAACTGAGCATCATTCTAAGCAGATTCCAAGGAGAGGTTTCACAAGATAGGCTTGTATACCTTCCAGACTAGAAAATAAAATGGTTCCAATAATTTAAGGAGTGCACAGCCTGTGTCCTTTGGTTCTTAAAAATCATGGTGTTTAAGAATGATGTCAATAAGCATTTCTTCACAAGAAGTGGAAATGGACAATCTGAAACTGTCTCCAACAATAACGAGAGCAGATCCAGACCCTGCTCATTCTCACCCTGTCCATTCTGTTTCTAATACAGGAGATAAGGGAAAGGAAACAAGAAACTAAAGTTAAACAGTGTACCAGTAAAAATCGAGGTCCTATTTATGAAAATTGTGAGCTTGATTGGGCTTTGAGAAGTCAAAAGAAGGTGAGCCACATACCACGCAATACCCTAGCACTCTCCTGCTCTACTTGCTCTGATACTGATGTGTCTGGTCCAGTTATGGCTATAAAAATTTACACAACCAAACCTGAATCCAAAAAACACACAACGCACACCATTTACTTTTGATAATCAAACCCCACATCATTCAGTATCGTTAGCCAAACCCCGCTCAATTCAGTATTGAAAAGTCAATCCCCACACTATTCAGTATTGTTACAAAGGGAATGGCCAAGCCCCTCTGATAATTACTAAAACACAAGTCCTAAACTCCTGTCAGAGATAATGGGAACTGCAGGTGCTGGAGAATCCAAGATAACAAAGTGTGAAGCTGGATGAACACAGCAGGCCAAGCAGCATCTCAGGAGCACAAAAGCTGACGTTTCGGGCCTAGACCCTTCAGAGAGCTATCAGGAGACCCTCTCTGATGAAGGGTCTAGGCCCGAAACATCAGCTTTTGTGCTCCTGAGATGCTGCTTGGCCTGCTGTGTTCATCCAGCTTCACACTTTGTTATCCCAAACTGCTGTGACAAGAGTAGAGGTTTCCCCTCGAATAATCACCCCCGAAACACCCCGAGAAGCTCACCTTTCCCCTCATAATCTATTAAAAGAAAGAAAATCCTTGACCTCCACATTGCAAGTAATAAGAAACTATTTATTTATTTAACCCAACAAACAAACAAGTTAACAAAGTTAAGAACAAACTGACAATTCCTCCTTAGACTACTAACTACTCCCTAACTGGTCTATATTCCACTGGAATAGTATTAAAAAAAAACAAATCACACCAATATAAACCAAATAATAAGAAGCAATAAGTTGTAACTTAATCTCTCCAAGTTCACACAGACTGTCTTCTGGAATATTCTAGTCTCTTCACAAACACCTTTCTTCCATTAAATATGCTGTCAGGAATGTTTTATCTCTATAATTTCTTCAACGAGGATTTTGAGCTAAAATACCATGGCATCTTTGATAATGAGATAGTCTTTAGCGAGTTTTGAGAAGATTTGTAGCTCAGGTTGAGGTTCTGGATGTGAGTTTGCTCGCTGAGCTGGAAGGTTAGTTTTCAGACGTTTCGTCACTTTTTTTTTATTTGAAAAAATATACTTTATTCATAGAATGTACAAAAGAAAATATTTATACGCCTACCCAGTCATGCAAGCCGCTCCGGGTTACCCAGGGGGTACATACACCAACTGAAGGAAAAAAACAAAACAAAGAAGAAAAAAAAACAAAGCAAAGAAAATACCCCGGCAGTCATCTCCCCGCACAGTCCCCGTTGGCCCCCTGACCAGTTGGGGAAGGTGCCAGCTGGGCCCAGTTACCAGATAGGGCCCTTGTTTCTATTCTGGACGACGGGTTTCATGCGGTGGTCTTTCCCCACCGCGCCTTGGCGGCGGCTGCCCCAAGCTTTAGCGCGTCCATCAGCACGTAGCCCTGGACCTTGGAGTGCACCAGTCTGCAACACTCGGTCGGGGTCAGTTCTTTCAGCTGGCAGATCAGCAAGTTGCGGGCAGACCAAAGAGCGTCTTTCACCGCATTGATGGTCCTCCAGGCACAGTTGATGTTGGTCTTGGTGTGCGTCCTGGCAAACAGCCCGTAGAGCACGGAGCTGCTCAGGACAAACCTCGACAAACACCACTGCATCCCCCTCCGGACCTCCTGCGCATAGGCACACTCCAGAAGGAGGTAATCAACAGTCTCGTCCCCCCCGCAGCCACCTCGAGGGCAGCGTGCGGTGGCGCAGAGATTCCGGGCATGCGTAAAGGATCTCACTGGCAGAGCCCCTCTCACCGCCAGCCTAGCAATGTCCTTGTCCTTGTTTGAAAGTTCTGGCGATGAGGCATTCTGCCAAACAACTTTGGCAGTCTGCGTGGGGAACCACACAACGGGATCCACCCTCTCCTTTTCCCGAAGGGTCCCGAGGATACTACGTGCTGACCACTGCCTGACGGCCTTGTGGTCAAAGGTGTTTCCTTTCAAAAATTTCTCCACGAAGGACAGGTGGTACGGGACGGTCCAACTACTCGGAGCGTTCCGCGGCAACGAGGCCAGGCCCATCCTTCGCAACACCGGGGACAGGTAGAACCTCAGTAAGTAGTGACACTTGATGTTTGCGTACTGAGGATCTGCGCACAGCTTGATGCAGCCGCACACAAAGGTAGCCATCAGGGCGAGGGTGGCGTTCGGTACGTCCTTTCCCCCATTTTCCAGGTCTTTGTACATGGTGTCCCTGCGGACCCGGTCCATCCTCGACCCCCAAATGAAGTGGAAGATGGCCCGGGTGACCGCAGCGGCGCAGGTCCAGGGAATAGGCCAGGCCTGCGCCACATAGAACAGTACCGAAAGCCCCTCACACCTGACAACCAGGTTCTTACCCGCGATGGAGAGGGACCGGAGCGTCCACCTGCCCAGCTTCTGCTTCAATTTGGTGATACGCTCCTCCCACGTCTTAGTGCACGCCCCAGCTCTACCGAATCAAACACCTAGCACCTTCAGGTAGTCTGTCCTGACGGTGAAGGGGATTAAGGAGCGGTCGTCCCAGTTCCCGAAGAACATGGCCTCGCTCTTACCCCTATTGACTTTGGCACCCGAGGCCAGTTCAAACTGGCTGCAGATGTGCAACAGCCTACTCACCGACCGACGATCGGTGCAGAAGACGGCGACGTCGTCCATGTACAGGGAGGTCTTGACCTCAAGGTCTCTGCTGCCTGGGATAGTCACACCCTTCAGGATCACGTCCTTCCTGATGGATGCGGCGAAGGGCTCCACACAGCACACGAACAAGGCAGGAACTAGCGGGCAGCCCTGCCTGACTCCAGATCTGATGGGAAAGCTGTCTGATTCCCACCCGTTGATCAAGACTGCACTAACGATGTTGGCGTAGAGCAGCCGGATCCAATTGCGGATGCCCTCCCCGAACCCCAGTTTGGAGAGGATGTCCCTCATGTAAGCATGAGAGACCCTGTCAAAAGCCTTCTCCTGGTCCAGGCTGACGAGGCAGGTGTCCACCTGCCTGTCCTGCACGTAGGCGATCGTATCCCTGATGAGCGCGAGGCTCTCAGCGATCTTCCTGCCCGGCACAGCACAGGTTTGGTCAGGGTGAATCACCGACTCCAGGACAGACCTGACCAGGTTGGCTATGACCTTGGCCAGGATTTTGTAGTCCACGTTCAATAGTGAAATGGGACGCCACTTCTTAATTTCTTCCCTCTCCCCCTTCCTCTTATAAATGAGGGTGATGGTGCCCTTCCTCATGGACTTGCACATTTCCCCTGCCCGAAGCGCACTATCGTACACCTCCAGCAGGTCCTAGCCGACCAGGTCCCACAGAGCGGCATACAGCTCGAACGGTAAGCCGTCGCTCCCGGGAGTCTTATTCCTCTCCAAGGATTTGAGGGGTCTGGTCAGCTCGTCCAGTGATATTGGCCGGTCCAGCCACTCCCTCGTGCCATCGTCTAAGACCTCCGTGATAGATGACAGGAGCGACTCGGAGGCCGTGCTGTCCGTGGGCTTCGTGTCGTAGAGTCCGGCATAGAAGGATCTGCTGATCCTCAAAATGTCGGGCCGAGACTTCGTCACTGAGCCGTCATCCTCCTTCAGTCGGCTAAGCACAGAGCTCTCTTTGTGCACCTTCTGAAAGAAGAAACGCGAGCACGTCTCGCCCTGCTCCACGGAGCGGACCCTAGACCGGAAGATTATCCTGGAGGCCTCCACGGCGAAGAGCGAGGCTTGCTGGCCCCTCACCTCGCGGAGGTGCTCCGTGATATCGACGCCTATCAACTGCAGAAGGGGCAGGTTCTGCACCCTTTTCTGGAGTTGCGACAGCTTTCCCCGCCTCTCTCTTGTCTTCCGAACACCCTTGAGGACAAAGAACCTCTTGATGTTCTCCTTCACCGTCTCCCACCAGTCGCCCGGAGACTCAAAGAGGGCTTTCACGGTTCTCCGACCGGCGTACTCCCTCTTAAGCTCCTTGACGTTCTCTGGGGTCAACAGAGTCGTGTTGAGCTTCCACGTCCCCTTGCCGGCCGGCTGGTCGTCCTGTAAGTGATATTCGGCCAGCAGGAGGCAGTGGTCAGAGAAGAACACCGGCTTGACGCCGGTGGACCTGACCGAGAACGCCCATGACACAAACAGGAAGTCTATCCTTGAGCAAATAGACCCGTCTGGCCGCGACCAGGTGTACCTCCGCTGCACTCCGTCTGCAGGGGTGCTGAACACGTCGAGCAGCTTGGCGTCCTTCACCGTGCCCATCAGGAATCTGGACGAGATGTCCAGTTGACTCCCCCCATCCGCTGTCCCCACGCCGGATCTTCCATCTGCATCAATGATGCAGTTGAAGTCTCCGCCTAGGATGACCGGCCTGGACGTAGCCAGCAGGGGTGGAAGCCGCTGCAGGACGGCCAACCGCTCACTCCGTACCGCTGGGGCGTACACGTTGATCAGCCTCAGGGGAGCATTCCTGTAGGTGACATCAGCCACTAGGAGGCGCCCCCCCACCACCTCCTGATCTTGAGAGATGGTGAAGTTGCGCCCTCGCAGCGGAATAGCCAGGCCCGAGGAGCGACAGTCATTACCCCCCGACCAGATCGAAGGTCCACAAGTCCAGGCACCGGACCATTTCCCATACCTGCTGAGGTGCGGTATCCCACACTCCTGCAGAAACAGGAGGTCCGACTTGATGGTGGTCAGGTAGGCCAACGTGGACACACATCTTGCGGTGGACTTGACGCTGCGCACATTAATGCTCGCAACTCGTACCCCCATTGTGGGCAGTGACCGCATTACCCTCCCCAAGTCCAAGGCCCTTCATGCCCATTGCCCGGGCTAACTGCTGGACGCTCTCTGGGCTCAGGAAACCGTCCGTGCTGCCTTCCGGGTGGCAGCCCCCGGCGCGGGTACGGAGGCAGGAGAGTCCGGCTCTGGGTAAGGCTGGGGGCGCGCTGTTTCCTCCTTCCCGCCTGGAAGTTCCGGGGGGCCCTCCAGGACCCCAGCTGCACGTGACTGGGTGTCGGAGGAAGCTTCGGGACACCTCCCGTCACCTGGAAGCAGAGTGCTGTTTTCCTTCTCCCTTGAGATCTTTAGCTTCTGCTTTGGGCGCGCCTCCTCCGAATCTCCCTCGTCAGAGGAGCTCCTATAGCCCCCCTGTAGCTGCCTCTTCCCGCCTGATGGTTGCGGTTCCTGGGCCCACCGACGCGCCTTCCTCCTCGCTTTCCGGACCGTCATCCACTCCCCTGGGTCACCTGTCGCCGCCTCCATTGACTCCGGGTTGTCGGGGGGGAGCAGAGCCTGGAGGGGCACTTTGCTGGCCTCGGGCCCATCCTGCGGGGCTGGGCCCTCCTGCATGACCTGGCCCTCCTGCACATTAATGGGGTCCTTGCAGGGCACTGGTGCCTTCCTCCCCTGGGGGGGGGAGCTGGCCCCGCATTGCCCCTGCCGGCAACCTGGGCGTAGGTGGTCCCCTGCCACGGGCATGCCCTATAGGGGTGGCCCGCTTCCCCGCAAAGGTTGCAGCTTTTTTCATGTGGGTAATCCTTTGCAAGGTGTCCCTCCTCCCTGCAGTTCCTGCAGATGGTGGCTTTGCAGTCGGCCGCCACATGACCTGACCTACCACAGGCATGGCAGACTTTAGGTTGCCCTGTGTAGGTCAGGTAGCCCTTGCTCCCACCGATCACGAAGCTGGACGGTGGGTGTACAATGTTCCCGTCCGCACCCATCCTCAGCATCACCTTGACCTGCCTCTTACTGGTCCAGATGCCAAAGGGGTCCATGATGTCGATTAGGTCCCCTTCCACTTCACGTACCTTCCAAGGAAGGTCAGGACATCAACTGCTGGCACGTGCGGGTTGTACATGTGTACAGTCACCATACGGCTCCTCTGCGCTGGCATCACGAACAGCGGGACAGCGGTCAATGCAGAGAGGGGGCCCTCACCTCCTTTCTCCTTGAAAACCTCCAGGAAGCGCTCGCAAAGCTTGGCACTCCTGAAGGTTACATCGTAAAAACCTCCTCCGGGGAAATCCTGCAGGCAGTAAATGTCCGCAGCAGCGAACCCACAACAGTCCAACAGGACCCTCTTCACGAAGAAGGTGCGGTCCATAGGTGCACCTTCATCCACCTTCTTTACAGAAACACGGATGGTGATCCGGACCCCCTGACCTGGGGCACGAGCACTTGCCGCAGCCATCGTTGCAGGTTGGCTGCTCCCCTGAACCAGCGTTAGGCCGAAGCCAGCATTAAGATCCACCGGTTGCAAGGGTGCACAGCCAACCCGACGTCTTCCTTCCACCTCCAACACAGCGCTCCCCTCCTCTCAGTCCACAGAAGAGTGGGTCTTTATTTTGTTCCAGATGTAAGCTGGTTCACTGAGCTGGAAGGTTTGTTCCCAGATGTTTCGTCACCATTCTAGGTAACATCAACAGTGAGCCTCCGACGAAGTGCTGGTGTTATGTCCCGCTTTCTATTTATCTGCTAAGGTTTCCTTGGGTTGGTGATGTCATTTCTTGCATTGGTGATCTCATTTCCTGTTCTTTTTCTCAGAGGATGGTAGATTGGCTCCAAATCAATGTGTTTGTTGATGGAATTCCGGTTGGAATGCCATGCTTCTAGGAATTCTCGTGCGTGTCTGTTTACAGACAACAAGCAAAACGAACATCATCTACAAAATACCTTGCAAGAACTGTGACAAACACGACATTGGACAAACTGGCAGAAAGCTAGCCACCAGGATACATGAACATCAACTAGCCACAAAACGACATGACCCACTATCACTCGTATCCTTACATACAGATGAGGAAGGACACCACTTTGATTGGGACAACACATCCATCCTAGGACAAGCCAAACAGAGACACGCACGAGAATTCCTGGAAGCATGGCATTCCAACCCGGAACTCCATCAACAAACACATTGATTTGGAGCCAATCTACCATCCCTGAGAAAAAGAACAGGAAATGACATCACCAATGCAGGAAATGACATCACCAACCCAAGGAAACTTCAACAGATAAATAGAAAGCGGGACATAACACCAGCGCTTTGTCGGAGGCTCACTGATGATGTTACCGAGAATGGTGACGAAATGTCTGAAAACTAACCTTTCAGCTCAGCGAGCAAACTCACATCCAGATAGGCTTTCTCTGAAAGCTGGCAGGTGGCAGTTGATTCTTCCCAATTTTACAATTGCCCTTGTCTGATACACCCATAATGACATAATCAAATTATAAAAATTTGATTGGTTTCAGGTTGACAACACCATTAGATTTAAATTCAGTTGGCTTTCTTTTTCTAGGTGCTTCATTTAAATTAATTGGCCAAATTCAATCTTGTTGGCATAGCATCAAAACAAGACTAAGGCTTTTTTCATCCACTTGTTTCACTTTTCGAGATTCTCTGTATAGGCAACTTCTGCTGTAGAGTACACGCATAGGAATTCTTTAAATAAAAACACAAATCTCTTAAAGGAACCACACATTTTATTTTCCTGCCCTCCCCTTCACAATTACTTCACCCAACTTTGGAGCAGTGTCAATAATTAATGAATCTGTTGCGGGTGTAATTTCTATTGCAATCAATAGTACTAAACACTGATCACTCTGATTGCTGATCACTTATTTTTGTTTCTTTTCCAGAGGAAATTTGGGGAAATTGAATCGAATCATTATTCCAATGCACATCGGGAAGATGATATCTACACAAACTGTACTTTTGACAAGGAGGCTGTGTATGGGAATGTTTAAACTGAGCGAGAATGAGACACATGCAGTTTGGGAACAACACAGATCAAGAGAAGCATTTTAAACTCCAATTTACCTGGCAAAAATCCACAGAAATCACCCCCAAAATATTGTACATTCTTCCTCAGGAATGTTCCTCATTTCATTGGCAAGTGTAGATGGACAAAGTGGCTAAAAGATGTTTGGATATTTAATGTTACAGTTGTTTTGACAGGTACAGAGATGTCTCCTTACGCAGGTTTGTCAGAAAATCAGTCTGGCTGTCAGATTGTTTTAAAAAAATACATACTCAGTGCTTATTGGTTTATCCCTGAAGTTTATAATTTGAAATTTAGAACTGTGCAACAGCAACCCTAAATTAGGTATTTGTAGAATTTGCAAAAGATAAGGAAATGCTGTGGGATCTGTTTCTTTTTTATTCATTCATGGAACGTATGCTTTGCTGGAGGCAACATCCCTAATTATTTCCCATCCCTAATTGTTAATGAGAAGATGGTGATGAGCTGCCTTCTTCAACCACTGCAGGCCATGTGCTGTGTGGTTTGACCCACAATGCATCCAGGAAGGAAGCTCCAGAATTTTGACTCAGCGACCCCAAAGTAAAGGAAATATATTGTCAAATCAGGTTGGTGAGTGGCTTGGAGGAAACCTTGCAAGTGATGGTGTTCCCATGTATCTGCAGCCCTTGTCCTTCTAGACGGTAGTGGTTATGGGTTTGGAATGTACTGTCTTAGGAGCCTTAGTGGTTTTCTGCAGTGCATTTTATATTTAGTGCGTTCCACCGCTACTGAGTGTCGGTGGTGGAGAGAGTGGCTTTTGAGCCAATGAAACAGGCTTCTTTGTTTGGATGGTGTCAAGCTTCTTGACTGTTACTGGAGCTGCACCCATCTGGGCAAGTGGAAGTATTCCATCATCACTTGTGCCAGTAGATAGACTCATAGAATCCTTACAGGGTAGAAAGAGGCCATTCAGCCCATTGAATCTGAAGACTATTCCATCCTGACCCAGCCCTCAACCTATCCCAATAACCCCACATTTCATAGCTGTTCTACCTAGCCTGCACATCCCTTGACACTACTGACCATTTAAGTTGGATCTACTTGCAGAATATGGACTGCAGTAGTCCAAGAAGTCAGCTCACCATTACCTTCTTAATAACAATTTGGTGGATAGGTTTTAGGAAATCAGGAAGTAAGCTACATAGAACATAGAACATAGAACAATACAGCGCAGAACAGGCCCTTCAGCCCTTGATGTTGCACCGGCCTGTGAACTAATCTAAGCCCCTCCCCCTACACTATCCCATCATCATCCATATCCTTATCCAAGGACTGTTTAAATGCCCCTAATGTGGCTGAGTTAACTACATTGGCAGGCAGGGCATCCCACACCCTTACCACTCTCCGAGTAAAGAACCTGCCTCTGACATCTGTCTTAAATCTATCCCCCTCAATTTGTAGCTATGCCCCCTTGTATAAGCTGACGTCATCATCCTCAGAAAAAAACTCTCACTGTCCACCCTATCAAATCCTCTGATCATCTTGTATGTCTCTATTAAATCCTCTCTTAGCCTTCTTCTCTCCAATGAGAACTGACCCAAGTCCCTCAACCTTTCTTCATAAGGCCTTCGCTCCAGACCAGGCAACATCCTGGTAAATCTCCTCTTCGCCTTTTCCAATGCTTCTACATCCTTCCTGTAATGGGGCGACAGAACTGCACGCAAATGAGGCTGCACTAGCGTTTTGTACAGCAGAACATCACGGCTCCGGAATTCAATCCCTTTACCAATAAAACCTAACACACCGTAAGCCTTCTTAACAGCACTATCAACCTGGGTGGCAACTTTCAGGGATCTAGTACATGGATACCAAGATCCCTCTGAACATCCACACTACCAAGAATCATTCCATTGACCCAGTATTCTGCCTTCCTATTATTCTTCCCAAAGTGAATCACCTCACATTTATCCACATTGAACTCCATTTGCCAATACTCACTGCAAGATTCTCAGCCTCTGACCTGCAGTTATTGTCGGAGCATTTACGTAGCTAAGTCTGGTTGAGTTTCTGGTCAATAATAATCACCAGCATGTTGATAGTGAGAGAATCAGCAATGGTCATGGCATTGTAGAATGGAGGTGATCATTGCCTGGCAATTGTGTGGCCATGAATGTTACGTGCCACTTGTCAGTCCAAGCCTGGATATTGTCCCGATCTTGTTGCATGTGAACATGGGCTGCTTCAGTATCTGAGGAGTCATAAATGGTGCTGAACATTGTGCAATCATCTGAAAATATTCCCACTTCTGACTTTGTGAAAGAGGAAGCAGCTGAGGATGATTGGGTGTAGGAGCTGAGATGACTGATTTCTAAAAACTACTACCATCTGTTATGCGCCGGGTATGAATCGAAACTGCAGAGACTTTCCCCACAATAGTCATTGATTCCAGCATAATAAAGTGTGAAGCTGGATGAACACAGCAGGCCAAGCAGCATCTCAGGAGCACAAAAGCTGACGTTTTCGGCCTAGACCTCTCTGATGAAGGGTCTAGGCCTGAAACATCAGCTTTTGTGCTGTGTTCATCCAGCTCTACACTTTATTATCTTGGATTCTCCAGCAACTGCAGTTCCCATTATCACTCATTGATTCTAGTTTTGCTGGGGCCCCAATGTGACTTTGATGTAATGAAGTGTCATGTTCATCTCACGTCCCTTCTGGAATTCGGTTCTTCTGTCCATGTTTGAACCGAGGTCATGTTTGTAATGAGGTTGGGAGATGAATTACCCTGTTGGAACCAAAACTGAGTGCCAGTGAGCAGGTTACCGCTGAGCAGCTGCTGCTTTGCGGCACTGTTGGTGATAACTTCCGTAATTTTACTGACGATTGGGAATGGACTGATTGGGCGGTCATGGATCAGATTGGATTTGCCCTGCTTTTTGTGTACCAGTCATACCTGGGCAATATTCCATATAGCCAGAGTTGTAGATGGACTGGAGCAGCTAGGCTAGGGAGCAGCAAGTTCTGAAGCACAAGTTTTCAGCACTATATTTCTAAGGCCAATAGTCTTTTTGGAATCCAATGCTTTCATCTTTTTTCTTGATAACAGGTTGGGTGAAGTGAGGAGTTGTAACATATATTGTAATTGTAAATGACAGTGCAATGTTGGCATTCATTTCAAGAGGGCTTGAAAACAACTGCAGAGGTGTAATACTGAGGCTGCACAAGGCTCAGACTGATCATTTTCGGAAGATTGTGAGAAGTTTTTGTCCTGTATCTAAGGAAAGATGTGTTGGCATTGGTGGGGGTCCAGAGGGGGTTTACAAGAATGATTCTGGAGATGAAGGGCTTAACATATGAGGAGTGGTTGAGAACTTTGGGTCCATACTCAATGGAATACAGGAGGATGAGGGAGGATCTAACTGAAACTTACAGGATGCTGAGAGAGGCCTGGATAGAGTGGACGTGTAGAAGATGACTCCACTGATAGGAGAGTCTTGGAACCAGGAGCACAGCCTCATAATGAAGGGATGACTCTTTAGAACTGAGATGAGAAGGAGTTTATTCAGCCAGAGGGTTGTGAATCTGTGCAACTCATTGTTGCATAAGGCTGTGGAAACCAAGTCATTGAGTGTATTTAAGACAGAGATAGATCAGTCCTTGATTATTAAGGGATCAAGAGCTACAGGGAGAAGGCATGAGGATAGTGTTGAGAAATAATCAGCCAGATCGAATGTTGGAGTAGGCATGATGGCTAAATATCCTAATTGCGCTCTTACGTCTTATAAGCTTATTATGAGCATGGAAGAATCCAAAAATTGCTTTCAGCAAAAGTAAAAATGTATTTAGAATCATATCAAGTATTAAGGATCAGTGAAGCAGCCATCCTGGCAGATATTTGTGCTATCTAACACAAACAGTTACAGATGGGGAGTTAGTCTTTTGGGAATCCACAAGAAAATTGGTGGAATAGAAAACCTATGAATGGGAGAGGTATTAGTTTTAGAAAGCAACAAAATGATGCCAACATAATATATTAGGCAGACTAGAACCAAAACTATGATATAAAGACAATAACTGTGTTCTATTATCATAAGATTGGACATACCGAAGTCAATTGCTGGAGTTAAATGGGAAACCAATTATAGTGCTAAGATTGTTGATGGATTGCTCAGAAAAGAGAGCATCAGGTAAAGTAAATAGGTGTAAAAACTGTAGTGGCAGCACAAAGAGAATATTTCCTTAAAATTTACTGAGAAGAGATCATTCAGGACAATCAATACAATCTTGTGTGAATATCGATGAAGAGAATCAGACAAGTGGAGGTTCTGAATGTTTGAGTGCAAAAGGGGACGGCTTCCCTTATGCTTCAGATCATGGAGGTAAACTAATTAAAGCACTAAAAGTGGATCTTCTAAAGCATGAGTGACTTAGGTATGGAACAATGCAAGATTATTTTATGCTTCTCAGCCAAATAAGCCACTTACGCACATTTAAGATAAAATGCAAAATGCTGCAATATAACAGTATGACTTGGAAACTCATTCTGAATTTCAGTAGCACTTTTGCAAATTTGTTAAAGAAAGACAAATAATTTGAATGCACAGTAGAAAGGTAGAATTTTTTGACTAATTGAAAGCTGTATTGTGCTGACATTACCAGAATTGCTTTTGCAAAGCCACTTTAACTTATTGCACTTGTAAGCAATCCCAATGCTGGTGCAGTGTTGCTACTGGAAGACAAAAGTTGCTGTTTAATCCATCATTCAGTTAACAAGGTGTTGAGCTGGATGAACACAGCAGGCCAAGCAGCATCTTAGAAGCAGGAAAGCTGACGTTTCGGGCCTAGACCCTTCATCTTTCAGCTTTCCTGCTTCTAAGATGCTGCTTGGCCTGTCGTGTTCATCCAGCTCCACACCTTGTTATCTCAGATTCTCCAGCATCTGCAGTTCCTATTATCTTATCATTCAGTTAAGTTTTCCACTAGAGCTAAGTTATTCCAATTCTTCTTTCTTTTGTTTGTATTTTAACAATAGGTTAAGAATAAAGTGTGTTTTTCTTAAATCTGAGTTGTATAACCAATTAAATTACATCTGGAATGCATCACCTTATACTTGCCTTTAAATAAGATAAAGTTTAGGTCTAGGCTATCCCCTTATTATAATTGAAAGGGGTTTGGTCTGGCCTATAACAATTATGATAGTATGTTAAAATTTCTAACTTGTCACTTTTTAAAAAAAAAGAATTGATGTCATATACCTGTGTTTTTATGCTCAAATAGCATTGACAGTCTCATTACAAATTGATTGATTGATCACCAAGTTAAATTGAAAAAAATGAAGCTCGTGATCTATCAAGAAATAACAAGGTGTGGAGCTGGATGAACACAACAGGCCAAGCAGCGTCAGAGGAGCAGGAAAGCTAATGTTTAGGGTCGAGACCCATCTTCAGAACTATCCACCTTCTATTATTGCACCCTACTCTCTATTTATTTTATAGGCCCCTTCCCCTCCCTCATTTCTGAAGAAGGGTCCAGACCTGAAACATCAGCTTTCCTGTACCTCTGATGCCGCTTGGCCTGCTGTGTTCATTCAGCTCTACACCTTGTTGTCTCAGATTCTCCAGCATCGGCAGTTCCTACTGTCTCTGAATTGATTTTAACCCCGTTTATTCCTACTCTTTTCTTCCTGTCTGTGAACCAATTTTTGATTCATCTCAATAGATTTCTCCAATTCCATGTGCTTTAATTTGATTAAAGCATGAATCTCTTTTATTAACCTTTCTATACATACATAATTTTCTCAGCCTCATGGATGCTCTACAGTGTTCCCAACTAATTCTCCAGCTCTGAAACCAGGATTCCTGGTACCACAGCTGGAGACCCTTCTTGCTCACATACTGGCCCGAGGCACTGCAAATGAGTTTGATTCTCATATAGAGCAGGAAAACCTCTGTAGGGGAGGCAATGACATAGTGATAATACCGCTAATCTGTTAATCCAGAGACCAGGCAACATTCTGGGGACCCAGTTTGAATCCTGGCACGGCAGATGGTAGAATTTGAATTCAATAAATATCTAGAATTGAAAATCTAATGATGACCATTGTTCATTGTCAGGAAAAACCCATCTGGTTCACCAATGTCCTTTAGGGAAACAAATTGCCATCCTTACCTGGTCTGGCTCACACCCTGTGAATGAATAAAGGAAGCTCACCACCGCTTTGAGATCTCTGGTCAGGATTTACTCTTTTAAATTAAGTTACCACAGAATACACCCTTTAGAAACTATAAACCATGAAAGATCTTACAAACTATAAGCCTGATAAGTTGTAAATACTTACCAGGTGTTACATACTACTTGAACTTAGAGTATAGAATGTAAAACAATACAGCGTAGAACAGGCCCTTTAGCCCTCAATGTTGCGCAGGCCTGTGAGCTAACCTAAGCCCATCCCCCTACACTATCCCATCACCATCCATCTGCTTATCCAAGGACTGTTTAAATGCCCCTAATGTGGCTGAGTTAACTACATTGGCAGGCAGGGCGTTCCACACCCTTACCACTCTCTGAGTAAAGAACCTGCCTCTGAGATCTGTCTTAAATCTATCACCCCTCAATTTGTAGCTATGCCCCTTGTACAAGCTGATGCCATCATCCTCGGAAAAAGACTCTCACTGTCCACCCTATCTAATCCTCTCATCATCTTGTATGTCTCTATTAAATCCTCTCTTAGCCTTCTCCTCTCCAATGAGAACAGACCCAAGTCCCTCAGCCTTTCTTCATAAGGCCTTCGCTCCAGACCAGGCAACATCCTGGTAAATCTCCTCTGCACCTTTTCCGACGGCAAGCACGAGGGGGCATAGCTTTAAATTGAGGGGCGAAAGATATAGGACAGATGTCAGAGGTAGTTTCTTTACTCAGAGAGTAGTAAGGGAATGGAATGCTTTGCTGCAATGGTAATAGATTCGCCAACTTTAGATACAGTTAAGTCGTCATTGGATAAGCATATGGACGTACATGGAATGGTGTAGGTTAGATGGGCTTGAGATCGGTATGACAGGTCGGCACAACATCGAGGGCCGAAGGGCCTGTACTGTGCTGTAATGTTCTATGTTCTATGTTCTATGTTCTATGGAAGGTTCCAGCAATTGCTTTTCCTCTAGCTTGGTCTGAACAGCATCAAGAAGGCATCCAGCATTTGCTGTGACTCTAAGGCTGGAGCTGAAACACAGCAGTTTTCTACCGTTTCTAACTGGTGAGTGTGACAGAGACAGAGAGAAAGGTTTGCGTGTCGGGGTGGGGATGGCAGCAGCTTATTGGCTGACTCCTGTAGCTGGCTACCCCACACTGATTATCAAGTTTGCAGATGACACTAAGATTGGTGGAGTAGCAGACAGTGAAGGGGACTGTCGGAGAATGCAGCAGGATATGAATAGTTTGGAGAGTTGAGCGGAGAAATGGCAGATGGAGTTCAATCCAGGCAAATGCGAGGTGATGCGTTTTGGAAGATCCAATTCAAGAACAAACTATACGCTAAATGGAAAAGCCTTCGGGAAATTTGATGAACAGAGAGACCTGGGTGTTCAGGTCCATTGTACTCTGAAAGTGGCAAAGCAGGTAGATAGGCATATGGCATGCTTTCATTCACTGGACAGGGTATCGAGTAAAAGAGTTGGCAGGTCATGTTACAGTTGTATCAGACTTTGGTTCAACCAAATTTGGAATACTACGTACAGTTCTGGTCACCACATTACCAAAAGGATGTGGATGCTTTGGAGAGGGTGCAGAGGAGGTTCACCAGGATGTTGCCTGGTATGGAGGGCGCTAGCTATGAAGAGAGGTTGAGTAGATTAGGATTATTTACATTAGAAAGACGGAAGTTGAGAGGGGACCTGATTGAGGTCTACAAAATCATGAGGGGTATAGACAGGGTGGATAGCAAGAAGCTTTTCCCCAGAGTGGGGGACTCAATTACTAGGGGTCATGAGTTCAAAGTGAGAGGAGGAAAGTTTAAGGGAGATATGCGTGGGAAGTTCTTTACATAGAGGATGGTGGGCGCCTGGAACGCGTTGCCAGCAGAGGTGGTAGACGCAGACACGTTAGCGTCTTTTAAGATATATTTGGACAGGTACATGGATGGGCAGGGAGCAAATGGACACAGACCGTTAGAAAATAGATGACAGGTTAGACAGTGGATCTTGATCGGCGCAGGCTTGGAGGGCCGAAGGGCCTGTTCCTGTGCCGAGGGTTTCTTTGTTTCTTTGTTTCTTTGTTTTGTTTCTATTCTGCCTTCCTATTATTCTTCCCAAAGTGAATCACCTCACATTTACCCGCATTGAACTCCATTTGCCAATACTCACTGCAAGATTCTCAGCCTCTGACCTGCAGTTATTGTCAGAGCATTTACGTAGCTAAGTCTGGTTGAGTTTCTGGTCAATAGTAATCCCCAGCGTGTTGAGGGTGGTGGGTACCTGGAACGCATTACCAATGGACGTGGTAGAGGGGGGCACGTTAGTGTCATTTAACAAGGACCTGGATAGATAAATGAATGGGCAGGAAGCAGAGAGATACAGATCCTTGGAAAATAGGTGACAGGTTTAGATAGAGGATCTGGATTGGTGCCGGCTTGGGCGACCAAAGGGCCTGTTCCTCTGCTGTAATTTTCTCTGTTCTTTGTTCTTAATCCAGGCTCAAACCTCCCTCTTCCATTAAGCAGCCATCAACTGGTCTAATACGCAGTCTATGATACCAGTACATTACTTCTTACAATTAAAAAAAAACATTCAGAACAACAACAGGCTCACACAAAAAGAAAATGACCACATTGTTAGAAAAGAAGGTACGCTCCCTCAGCACTGACCCTCCGACAGTGCGGTGCTCCCTCTGCACTGACCCTCTGACAGTGCCCGCTCCCTCTGCACTGACCCTCCGACAGTGCTGCACTCCATCAGCACTGACCCTCTGACAGTGCCTGCTCCCTCAGCACTGGCCCTCTGACAGTGCCCGCTCCCTCAGCACTGGCCCTCTGACAGTGTTGCACTCCATCAGCGTTGACCTTCTGACAGTGCCCCCACCCTCAGCACTGACCCTCCAACAGTGCCCGATCCCTAAGCACTGACCCTCCGACAGTGCGGCACTCCATCAGCACTGACCCTCCGACAGTGTTGCACTCCATCAGCACTGACCCTCCAACAGTGCCCGCTCCCTCAGCACTGACCCTCTGACAGTGCGGCACTCTCTCAGCACCGATCCTCCGACAGTGCCCGCTCCCTCAGCACTGACCCTCCAACAGTGCCCGCTCCCTCAGCACTGACCCTCCGACAGTGCTGCACTCCATCAGCACTGACCCTCTGACAGTGCCCGCTCCCTCAGCACTGGCCCTCTGACTGTGCCCGCTCCCTCAGCACTGGCCCTCTGACAGTGCCCGATCCCTAAGCACTGACCCTCCGACAGTGCGGCACTCCATCAGCACTGACCCTCTGACAGTGTTGCACTCCATCAGCACTAACCCTCCGACAGTGCCCGGTCCCAAAGCACTGAACCTCCGACAGTGCTGCACTCCATCAGCACTGAGCCTCTAACAGTGTGGCACTCCCTCAGCCCTGACCCTCTGACAGTGCAGCACTTCCTCAGTCCTGACCCCCTGACAGTGCAGTGCTCCATCAGTCCTGACCTGCAAAATTATAGTGTTGCCCCTATACTGATGCAGCAGTCTGTCACCCTACGACAGCATCCTCCAAGCCCATGTCTATTTCCATCTGGAAGGATAAGGACAGCAGATACATGAACACCGTGTGCCCCTCCGAGAAACAGCAGTAAAGTGGACCTGAGGAATGTCTGATCAGCCGTGTTCTATTTGAATAGCAGTGTACTGTCAAGGAGCCAAACTGCATAATCCCGATCCTTATTGTCAAAGAGTCTCTCTCCATTTTGACTTGGAAAGAAATTGCTGTTCCTTCAGTGTGAAGGTAGAAATCCTGGATCTCCCTCTCTAACAGCATTTGGGGTCTACCTATGGCACATGGGCGGCACCTTTACTAGGCCAGTTAGAGACAGGCAGTGACACCGACATTCTGTGAGTAAATGTAGAAGTTGCCTGTGGATTGTCAACATGGATTCTGATTCTGGCCTGGAGGCTGGAGAAATTGAATTTCTGTCTCAGGACCAGGATTGGTACTTCTTGGAAACAGCCGCCCAGATCTGAGTTTGGTTCAAACGGCCAACAAATTGCTTACATGGCATGTTATCATGGAATTTATCACGGGCTTCCTACTTTCATTTTGACTTGGTGTGCCTGCCCTTTCTAATTGAAACTGCCGATGGAACAGCACAGAAAAATGCCATTCAGCTCAAGCAGTGCATCTCAGCACTTACTCTCCAGGCTTGGGCTGGCAAGTGGCCAGTGACATTCGTGCCACACAAATGCCAGGCTATGACCATCACCAATAAGAGACAATCTAACCACCGGCCCTTGACATTCAATGGTGTTACCATCAAGATAGCCCCCACTATCAACATCCTGTGGGTTATCATTGACCAGAAACACAACTGGACTCACCACATTGTCACAGTGCCTACCGGAGCAGGCCAGAAGCTAGGAATGCTGTGGCGAGTAACTCACCTCCTGACTCCTCAAAGCCTGTCCACCATCTACAAGGCACAAGTCAGGAGTGTGATGCAATACTCCTCACTGGCCTGGATGAGTGCAGCCCCAACAACATTTAAGAAGCTTGACAGAACAAAGGACAAAGCAGCTTGCATGATAGGCACTACATCCTTAAGCATTCACTCCCTCTTTCACTGACACTCAGTCGCACCAGTGTGTACCTTCTATAAAATGCACTACAGAAACTCCACAAAGATCCTCAGATAGCACCATCCAAACATACAAACAGTTCCACCCTAGAAGGACAAGGGCAACAGATATATGGGAACAACCATCACCTCCAAGTTCCTCTCCAAGTCGCTCCCCATCCTGATTTGGAAATATATCACCGTTCTTTCACTGTTGCTGGGCCCAAATCCTGGAATTCCCTCCCTAATGGCATTGTGGGTCAACCTACAGCAAGAGGAATGCAGCGGTTCAAGAAGGCAGCTCCCCACCACCTTCTTAAGGGCAACTAGGGACGGTGGCCAGCCAGCGACCCACAAATGAATAGAAAAGTGTCAGGCAGGTCCTGAGTAAGTATCATAACAGTTAGAATTTTCTTCCATGACCAACAGTGACCTTTGTTTGTCTTGTCAATTTTTAAAGGTACTGTTTCATTGGAGGCAGATCAGAAGCTATTGACAAGGATGATCCCACAGGGGAGGGACTGCCTTATGATTAAAGGCTAAACAGGTTGGGAATTTACTCACTGGAGTTCAGGAGAATGAGAGGTGATCTGATTGAAACACGAAGGGGCTTGACATTCCGAGACGCTGTTTCACCTCATGTGAGAATGTCAGAATAGAGGATGCAGCCTCAGAATCACGGGGCACCAATTGAAGACTGAGATGAGGAGGAATTTCTTCTTTCAGAGGGTTGTGAGTTTTTGGAACTCCTTGACACAGAGAGCTATGGGGGCAGGGTCTGAAATAGATTCTTGATCAGTCCGGGAATCAAGGGTTATGGACAAAACACAGGAAAGTGGAAACGAGAGTTGTTGGCTCAGCCATGATCCAATTGAATGATGGAGTATGCTTAAGAGGGAAAGTAGCCTTCTTATGTTCCTATTTCTTGTCTTAATTTTGAAAACAGATTCCAATGATTGATGCCTTTTAAACATTTTTACTTAATAGTAACATCTGGGTATACAGTTCAAGATAACAAAGTGTGAAGCTGGATGAACACAGGCAGGCCAAGCAGCATCACTGGAGCATAAAAGCTGATGTTTCGGGCTTCGACCCTTCATCAGAGAGGGGGATGGAGAGAGGGTTCTGGAATAAATAGGGAGAGAAGGGGAGGCAGACCGAAGATGGAGAGAAAAGAAGATAGGTGGAGAGGAGAGTATAGGTGGGGAGGTAGGGAGGCGATAGGTCAGTCCAGGGAAGATGGACAGGCCAAGGAGGCGGGATGAGGTTAGTAGGTAGGAAATGGAGGTGCAGCTTGAGGTGGGAGGAAGGGATAGGTGGGAGGAAGAACAGATTAGGGAGGTGGAGACCGGCTGGGCTCGTTTTGTGATGCAGTGGGGGAAGGGGACGAACTGGGGCTGGTTTTGGGGTGCATTGGGGGAAGGGGAGATTTTGAAGCTTGTGAAGTCACAGTTCAGGTCTGTGAGGACACTGTCTAAAAGTAGTTCTGATTTCTCAAGAGCTGCTGGACAAGGGGTGAGGTCTTATTAACTCCTTTCTATTTTGTGTACAATCTCATACCAAGTCCAGGTTACCCATTACTACATGTGCCCACTGGTATACACTGTCTCCCATTCTGACAACAGCATTGTAGCAGCAAAGCGATCTGGAGGGTTCAAGGATTGGTGAAGGTTACAGAGATGGCGAGTGGGGGAATGGAGAGTTGGAAAAGGATGGAGAGAATCCTAAAACTGAGATGTTGACACTAATGTAGGTCGGTGGGTGTGGGATGACAGGACATTTGAGAAGCATGGATAAAAACTGAAGGGTGAAGTGGATCTTGATGCGAGGACTATAACAACAGTGGCTTGAAGTTTATCTTTGCAGATTTTAATCAGAATGGTCTACAGCAATTCTTAGAGTAGATGAGATAAGAGTTAATCCGATTGCCTCTGATCTGCTGCACGATGTAAATTTACCAGACTCTGAGAACATTGCAGCTTTAGAGAAGATCAATTAGTCACTGCTGAGATGGAGTTGGATTAAATTTCTGAGGGATTTTGAAAAACAGGAATTGGAGGAATATGGAAAAGGGAAACATTTTCAGGGCTGTGGGGGCAAGAGGAGGTTATGGAGACCATTTAGAGAGATTTTTCAAAGAGGTGACCTAGGCATAATTGGATGGAACAGTCTCTATCATTGCTGTATAATTCTGCAATCCAGTGATTTACATTCCTTACCAGCAATGGTTCAGTTTCCTGCTGAAGTCATAGTTATTCCAGATGGACCTAAACAATTGGCTTCTGGTACCAGCCTTCTGTGTTTTGTTTGAACCACAAAGACTGTGAGACCATCTATGTAAACCATACACCGATTATAGCGGCAACTCCACTCCACATGCAGAGCTCAGGATCGAAGCATTTTGCTGGAGTGTTTCACTGTATCTGCTGGAGTAGGATTAGTGCTGACCTTGGGGACAAGTCCATCTCCAATGCTACATTGGGAGCAACACTACAACAATGTGAGTATTGGAAGAGATACAAGCCCTTAGACAATAAGGATCCAAAGAGATCACATAGACACTGATGTTCCAAAGCGACCACCTAGTCAGTGAGGACTAAAAAAAATCCCTCAGGCAAAGGGAATCCAAAGGAGATTCTTTGGACAATGAGAACCTAAGGAGATTCCTTGACTATGAGGATTTTCATTGTCCAAAAAATGTCTTTGAATCTGAGGAATGAATTTGGAGCACCATTGTCTGAGGGTTCTATTTGAATCCTCATTTTCTGGGGATCTCTTCAAATCATTATTGTCTAAGGGATCCCTTTGGATTCCTAACAGCCAATATTACCAAATTGAGGGCAATGACTTCCAATAGATTCATTCTGTCACTGAGAAAGAGAGAGAGAGAAAGAGAGAGGGAGAGGCAGTAACAGAGAGTAATTGTGAAACAACAGAGTGGGAATAGAAAAAAAGGAAAAATGAAAAACTGTTCATTTTGTATCAACTAATGGATGTTACTTGCACGCTTGCAGCTGAGAAGATGCCCTCTCCTCCTGGATCTCCCCAGAATTTGCTTCTTTTCAAGATGATGGGGTCTCTCAGTTACCATAGTTTATAACAGCCAGCCTCTGATTTTCTTTCAGTTTCAGGATAGTTATTTGGGGAGGGAGTGGTGGAACAACACTGGGGGGCCAACTGATGAGATGTTTGGAGTTGGGGCACATTCAGTTTGGACCCGCGAAGAGGGAACTATGGTTCTTTTATTCAGTCGTGAGATTTTGACATTACCGGCAGATCCGGCATTTTTTATTGCCCAGTCCCTAGTTTCCCCTTGAGAAGGTGGTGGTGAGCTGCCTTCTTGAACAGCTGCAGCCCACATGCAGTGGGTAAACCACAATACCATTGGGTCGGGCATTTTAACCCCGTGGCAAAGAGTGAACAGTGATATCAGGATGGTGAGTGGCCTGGAGGGGAACTTGCAGGGGGTGGTGTTACTATGTATCTGCTGTCCTTGTCCTTCTAGATGGAAGTAGCCATTGGCCTGGAAGGTGCTGGCTGAGGATCATTGGTGATTTTCTGTAGTGTATATTGCAGATAGTATATGCTGCTGCTACTAGCATTAAAATGGAGGGGTTGCACCTGCCATTTAGGACTGAAATGAGAAAGAATTCTGAGTGTCTGAAATCTCCTCACTTGAGAATGTGGCAGATGGGTCATTCTCTATACTCAATGCTGAGAGATGGAGTGTTTTGATAGACAAGGAAGTCAGGACATTAGTGGGGGCAGACTGAAAAGTGGAGTTCAGTTCATAATCAGCTCACCTTACTGGCTAATAGATTAGGTTGAATGGGGCTAAATGGCCTACTCCTGCTTGTGTTTCATCTACCGTTTAAGCAGAAAGTACTAAGAAAGACAACAGGTCTAGTCCTATCTGTGAAGAGAAGAGCAGAGTTAACATTACATATCCAAAAAAACACTTGCTCAGAAAGCCTATTTTTGTGATTTTGATTTATAGAGCCTTCCCCCTGCTCTTTCACAAACACGTAAATCCCCTACACAATCGATGAACACTGAGAACCTCTGTTGGGTTCACTGAGCACTGTTCCATGTTCCCTCGATTGACATGTTTCCGTTTGTGGTCAGTCGTAATCTCGAGAAAAGCAATCTCAATTGTTTAGGGGAACTTATGTTTCAAATTAAAACCAAAACCTTTGAGTCTGTTCATCATTTCCATGAAATTACTGCTTGTTCTGATTACGTCTGCATTCCATTAACAGAGAATCCTTCATCACATTAACAGAGTGACAAGCAGTATTGAGACAGCTTGTAGGGTAACATTGATGAATTTGCAGACAGGGCAAATGACTGTCAAATGCAGTTTAACACAGACCACGAGAATCACAAACGAGTTACAGCACTGAAGGAGGCCATTCGGCCCATCACACCAGTGGCAATCTCGTTCCCTTGCCCTGTGTTTCTGCGCATTATTTCTACCCAAATAATCATCCAATGCCCCACTCCAGTGCTGCAGTTGAACCTGCCTCCACCATATTTCCAGCCCACGCACTCCACACTCTAACCACTCACTGGGTGAACAGGTTTTTTTTTCTCACAACGCTCTTGCCTTCATTGCATGTCCTTTTAAATCTAAGCCCCTGGTGTTCTTGTTCCTTTGATGGGAACAGCCTCTTCCTATCTTTTCTGTCCAGACACCTCATGATTTTGGAGAGGTGACCTTATTCAAACACACAAGACTTTCAATGGACTTGACAGGATAGGTACGGAGAGGTTGTTCCCCCTTGTGGGAGAGTCTAGGATCAGAGGGCACAATCTCAGAAAAAGGCATCGCACATTTAAGACAGAAATGAGGAGGAATTTTTTCTCTGATGTAGAGAGTCAGTGGAACTGTTTACTGTGGAGGGCTGTTGAGGCTGGGTCATTGAGTAAAATTTAAAGCTGAGGTAGACAGATTTTTAATCAGTAAAAGGGCCAAAAGGCAGGAAAGGATTATCAGTTCAGTCCGGATCTCACTGAAGATTCGATGGGCCGAATAGCCTGCACCTTCTCCTGCATCTTGCGGTCTTATGGACACGCTGCTAAATTTGTATTGAACATTGACTGAACCGTACTGAGGGTGCTATGCGCAGTTAGCTTCACTATCTTATAAAAAAGATGGGAATTCAGGATGTCTTGTATTTTGGAAGAAAGAAGGCTGAGGGATGACCTCAATGATATTAAAGAAGTTCTGAAAGTTTTCTATTGAGTGGATTGAGGAAGATTGTTTCACTTTCTGTGACAGAGAATAGATTTGGCCAACAAGAGAAGGCAGATACAAAGAAACCTAATGAGGAATTTGAGAGAAACAGAGATTTAGGGTACTGTGGGAATTGCTCCCACTGGGAGTGGAGGAGAGGGATATTGAGCTCTCTCCCGCAGGGAGGAGGGGGGAATGTGGGACTCGCCCCCACAGATATTTGGGGTGAATGTTAGACTCACTCCTACAGGGAGTTGGGGGGAATGTGGGGCTTCATCCCACAGGGAGTGGGGCAGGGAATGTTGGACTCGCTCTCACATGGAGTTAGGGCGAATGTTGAACCCGCTCCCAGAGGGAGTGTGGTAGAATTTGGGACTCATTCCCACAGGGAGTTGTGGGAAATGTTAGACTTGCTCCCACAGACAGGAGTCAAGTTGAATTATGTCAGTTTATTTCATGGGGACACTGGATACGCATGATGGAGAATGGGATAGAGGAGTATAATAGCAGATTTAGATGAAGATAGATGGGAGGCTCAAGTGCAGCATTAACAACTGCCTGGGCATGCTCTCCCAATGTCAGATCTCTCAGATAACAAAGTGTGGAGCTGGATGAACACAGCAGGCCAAGCAGCATCTTAGGAGCACAAAAGCTGATGTTTCGGGCCTATCTGATGAAGGGTCTAGGCCCGAAACGTTAGCTTTTGTGTTTCTAAGATGCTGCTTGGCCTGCTGTGTTCATCCAGCTCCACACTATGTTATCTCGGATTCTCTAGCATCTGCAGTTCCCATTATCTCTGGCCTGTTTCTCAGTTTTGTATCCAAGTAATCCAATGGATTCACAATTATCCACGATCTGAGGTCTCTGGTCTGTCTCATCATGGTTGATATCAGCACCATTGTCTTTAAACTGCCCTCTAAATGATTACCTGCTTCTTGATTCCCACAATTAAAACTGTCTTTCCCCCAAGTTAGGAATATTAAACTGTATTATAAATGAAATTGAGAGTCTGTAATTAGTAAACCATTTGTAAAAAGGACCTTGCCTCAAATCATGAGGATCCGCAAAGGTTAGGCTAATTAGTAATTGATTAGATTCCCTACAGTGTGGAAACAGGCCCTTCAGCCCAACAAATCCTCACTGCCCCTTGGAGAATCCCACCCAGACCTATCCCCCTACACCCCACTCACCCCTGAACACTACGGGCAATCTAGCACGGTCCATCCACCTAGCCTGCACATCTTTGCACTGCGGGAGGAAACCGGAGCACCCGGAGGAAACTCATGCAGACATGGGAAGAATGTGCAAGCTCCACACAGACAGTCGCCCGAGGCTGGAATCAAACTCGGGTCCCTGGCACTGTGAAGCTGCAGTGCTAATCACTGGGCCAACGTGCCACCCTGCTAACTGTGGTGAAAGCCCCGAATGCTCTTCATCTATTGTCCTGCCTTTTGTCTCCTTGGAGCTTCTTGGAGGCACTGTGTTGGGTGGAAGACTGGCTTCATTAAACAGAATCCTGAGGACCAATGTAGAATGAACCGGTCCACTCCTGTGTCGAGGATTTTCCTCCATTTGCCACGTAATCTTGGGGAGATGCCTGTGTGGCCTGTAGATGGTCCACACTGCAGCCACTGTGCACCAGTGATGGAGGGATCGGATATTGAGTCTTGTGGATCTGCAGGCCGTCCAGTGCTAAATTCTAATATTTCTCTCCCCAGCTGGACTGGCACAAGAATGGAAAGTGAAGGGACAGGAAGGATCCTTTGTGCAGAGGTATAAAACAGAGAAATCTAACCCCTCCGAGAACTAAAACTGAAACAGCCAAAGAGGGGCTCCTTTCCCTGTAATATGTTAAAAAGGAATGTGGAAAGTTGTGTGACCTGCCTTTCAGCAACTTCCACTGGTTAAATAAAGTAAATTCCTGATACTCACTTCACAATCAACAAGTAATTGTAACAAGTATTGATCTAACTCTAACAGAGAACAAATTAACTAAACTATTGACAAAGTGAATAAATCCCTTGTAACTATTAACTATTCCTTAATAAAAAGAGATTCTAATGGCATGCGGCTCCAGTAAATACAAGTCTCACTTCTATAAAATAGAAAGAAAACACAGACTTTAGTCCTTCCAAATTAGAGCCAGATTACGTGTACTCTGAAATGTTCCGTGCTTTCTCTGTCAAATGTTCTGACAGGAAGGCTTTCTCTGTGAATTCTTCTGCCAGGAATCTCAGCTAGGAGAACTGTGGTACTGTTGTGAGTCGATGGTACTTTCACTAAGAGCTGAAAGCTGTTATCTCTAGCAGATGGCAGTTCACACTGCTGTCTCTGTCCGACTGCCCCTTCTTTTATACCCTTGATGACATATCAATATTTCTTACCATAGGATTGGTCCTATGTTGGTAAAACCATCAGATTTATAGTTAGTTGGTGTTTTGGTATCTAAGTGCCTGGTTCAAATTAATCAATAAATTCAAAACTTGTTGCCTTGATAACAAAACAAAACTGCTGTTTGGCCTGCTAACTGTATGGCCTTTTGGTACAAATGTTTCAATTCAAGTGCTCTCTGTGTACTTGCAAACTCACAAGCTGTTGCCCACAGAAATCCTTTTTGAATCACATTGGAAAAGCACTTCTTCTTTTCAAGGGACCACCCACTACTTTCCTCCCTAGCATTTTACAAACTGCAATATTTTATAAACACCAAGTTCTAATGTCCTGCCTTCCAATCCACAAATACTCTATTTCACAACACCTTCCTCCTTAAGAAAAAAAATGAACCATCTGTATGACAAGTTGGCTTCTTTATTTTTACACGTATTTTCTTTTAAAACCTTAACTTCATTCTATTGCTACATCTATACCTCATTAATCTAGAGGTACACATTTAATACTAATTCTACATGTATAATACAAAATGTGTACCTCTTGATATATATATACACATGCAACATTGAACACTATTGTTTCTATTTTCCATAAACATTTTCCTCAATGGCCTTCACCTTTACGTTTCCAAGCGTCATTCATCCATATCCGACGTTGTTCCCCAAGAATGTTACTTCTGCCTTTGCAAATGCTATTTTTTCCAAGTTTATCACCAACTTTCCCTTCTGTAGCCTCTGCCAAATGCTCTCTGATCCTTCCCCAAAAGATTAGATGTAGATGGCACAATTATTCATCCTGCCACAACTCTTGTGCGTAAGTTTTAAAAAAGTGGCTGGTGTATTTTTCGTTCCAAAGTGCATTACTTTAAATTCATGCAGCCCTTTGTGGTGACAAAAGCAGAAACTTCTTTCGCTCTCTCTCTCTCTCTCTCTGATGAAAGTACTTTGCCAGCAACTGCAAAGTAAGGCTAACTTTGTAATGTAAGTGACTTGTCTTACTATTTCCGCACAGCCCTCCAATTTTGCAAATGGGTATGAGTCTGATTTGATTATGGTATTGACAGGCCAATAATCCACACAGAATCATTGAGAAACATCAAGTTTGGGAGCCAATTCAATCGGTGAACTTCACTCACTTCGACTCAGCTCAGTAATATCTTCTTGGAGCATTGCTTCTACTTCCTTCCGAACCTGTGCTGCTTAGAGGGAATTAAGCCTGTAGGTGTGTTGTTTTAAGACCATAAGACCATAAGACATAGGAGCAGAAATTAGGCCATTCAGCCCATCAAGCCTGTTTGGCCAATCAATCATGGCTGATAAGTTTCTCAACCCCATACTCTCAAATTCTCCCTGTAATCCTTGATCCCCTTGATAAGCAAGAACCTATCTATCTCCATCTTAAATGTACTCAACGGCTTGGCCTTCACAGCCTTCTATGCCAGTGAATTTCATAGATTCGCCACTCTCTGGCTGAAGAAGTTTCTCCTTATCTCCATTCTAAAAGGTCTTCCCTTTACTCTCAGGCTGTGCCCTCAGGTCCTAGTCTCTCCTACCAACGGAAACATCTTCCCAACATCTACCCTGTCCAGGCCATTCAGTATTCTGTAAGTTTCAATTAGATCCCCCCTCATTGTTCTAAGCACCATCGAGTATAGACCCAGTATCCTCAAACATTCCTCATATGTTAAGTTTTTCATTCCCGGGACCATTCTCATGAACCTCCTCTGAACCCACTCCAGGGCCAGCACATCCTACCTGAGATATGGGGCCCAAAGCTGCACACAATATTCCAAATGTGGCCCAACCAGGGCCTTCTTGAGCCTCAGTCGTACATCCCTCCTTTTATATTCAAGCCCTGTCAAAATAAATGACACAGTTACATTTGCCTTCCTAACTACTGTCTCAACCTGCACGTTTAGAACATAGAACATAGAACAGTACAGCACAGAACAGGCCCTTCAGCCCACGATGTTGGGCCGACCATTGATCCTCATGTATGCACCCTCAAATTTCTGTGACCATATGCATGTCCAGCAGTCTCTTAAATGACCCCAATGACCTTGCTTCCACAACTGCTGCTGGCAACGCATTCCATGCTCTCACAACTCTCTGTGTAAAGAACCTGCCTCTGACATCCCCTCTATACTTTCCTCCAACCAGCTTAAAACTATGGCCCCTCGTGTTAGCCATTTCTGCCCTGGGAAATAGTCTCTGGCTATCAACTCTATCTATGCCTCTCATTATCTTGTATACCTCAATTAGGTCCCCTCTCCTCCTCCTTTTCTCCAATGAAAAAAGTCCGAGCTCAGTCAACCTCTCTTCATAAGATAAGCCCTCCAGTCCAGGCAGCATCCTGGTAAACCTCCTCTGAACCCTCTCCAAAGCATCCACATCTTTCCTATAACAGGGCGACCAGAACTGGACACAGTATTCCAAGTGCGGTCTAACCAAAGTTTTATAGAGCTGCAACAAGATCTCACGACTCTTAAACTCAATCCCCCTGCTAATGAAAGCCAAAACACCATATGCTTTCTTAACAATCCTGTCCACTTGGGTGGCCATTTTAAGGGATCTATGTATCTGCACACCAAGATCCCTCTGTTCCTCCACACTGCCAAGAATCCTATCCTTAATCCTGTACTCAGCTTTCAAATTCGACCTTCCAAAATGCATCACCTCGAATTTATCCAGGTTGAACTCCATCTGCCACCTCTCAGCCCATCTCTGCATCCTGTCAATGTCCCGCCTCAGCCTACAACAGCCCTCTATACTGTCAACGACACCTCCAACCTTCGTGTCATCTGCAAACTTGCTGACCCATCCTTCAATCCCCTCATCCAAGTCATTAATAAAAATTACAAACAGTAGAGGCCCAAGGACAGAGCCCTGTGGAACACCACTCACCACTGACTTCCAGGTAGAATATTTTCCTTCTACTACCACTCGCTGCCTTCTGTTGGCCAGCCAATTCTGTATCCAAACAGCTAAGTTCCCCTGTATCCCATTCCTCCTGACCTTCTGAATGAGCCTACCATGGGGAACCTTATCAAATGCCTTGCTGAAGTCCATATACACCACATCCACAGCTCGACCCTCATCAACTTTTCTAGTCACATCCTCAAAGAACTCGATAAGGTTTGTGAGGCATGACCTGCCCCTCACAAAGCCGTGTTGACTGCATTTCATCAAGCCATGCTCTTCCAGATGGTCATAAATCCTATCCCTCAGAATCCTTTCTAACACCTTGCAGACGACAGGCGTGAGACTTACTGGTCTGTAATTGCCAGGGATTTCCCTATTTCCTTTCTTGAAGAGAGGAATTACATTTGCCTCTCTCCAGTCCTCAGGTACGACTCCACTGGAAAGCGAGGATGCAATGATCTTCGCAAGTGGCGAAGCAATTGCATTTCTGGCTTCCCAAAGCAGCCGAGGACAAATCTGGTCCGGGCCTAGCGACTTGTCAATCTTAATGTTTGACAAGATTTTCAGCACATCAGCTTTCTCTATCTCTATCCATTCCAGCATGCACACCTGCTCTTCAAAGGTTTCATTCACTACAAAGTTCGTTTCTTTCGTAAAGACAGAAGCAAAAAACTCATTTAGGGCTTCCCCTACCTCCTCAGACTCCACGCACAAGTTCCCTATGCTATCCCTGATTGGCCCTACTCTTTCTTTGACCATTCTCTTATTCCTCACATAAGTGTAAAATGTCTTTGTGTTTTCCCTAATTCGTTCTGCCAAGCCTTTCGCGTGCCCCCTCCTGGCTCTCCTCAGACCATTTTTGAGCTCTTTCCTTGCCTGCGTGTAATCCTCTCTAGCTGAACTTGACCCTAGCTTCCTCCACCTTATGTAAGCTACCTTCTTCCTTTTCACAAGAAGCTCCACCGCTCTCGTCATCCAAGGTTCCTTTATCTTACCCCTTCTTGCCTGTCTCAGAGGGACATATTTACTCATCACTCGCAACAACTGTTCCTTAAACAGTCTCCACATGTCTATGGTGCCCTTACCATGGAACAATTGCTCCCAGTCCATGCTTCCTAACTCATGTCTAATCGCGTCATAGTTTCCTCTTCCCCAATTAAATATCCTCCCATTTTGCCTAACCCTCTCCTTCTCCATAGCTATGTAGAATGTGAGGCAGTTATGGTCACTATCACCAAAATGCTCTCCCACCACAAGATCTGATACCAGCCCTGGCTCGTTTCCGAGCACCAAGTCTAGAATGGCCTCTCCCCTCGTTGGCTTGTCAACGTACTGCGTTAGGGAACCCTCTTGAACACACCTTACAAAAACAGCTCCATTCAAATCTTCTGCTCAAAGGAGGTTCCAATCAATATTAGGAAAGTTAAAGTCACCCATTACAACAACCCTACTACGTCCACACTTTTCCAAAATCTGCCGACCTATGCTTTCTTCAATCTCCCTGCTGCTATTGGGGGGCCTGTAGTAAACCCCTAACGAGGTGACTACTCCCTTGCTGTTCCTAATTTCCACCCATACTGACTCGGTAGGCAGATCTTCCCCGACAATGGAAGCTTCTGTAGCTGTGATACCCTCTCTGATTAGTAGTGCTACACCCCCTCCTCTTTTTCCCCCCTCCCTATTCTTTTTAAATGTTCTAAACCCTGGAACATCCAGCAACCATTCCTGCCCCTGAGAAACCCATCTCTCTGTTATGGCCACAACATCATAGCACCAGGTACTGATCCATGCTCTAAGTTCATCACTTTTATTCCTGATACTCCTTGCATTAAAGCAAACACACTTTAACTGATCCCTTGGTTCCTTCCCAGGAAAATCCTTCCCACTAGCTGGTCTACCTCTTGCTACTGCCTCACCTGCATCAACTCTCACCTCCGGTATACAGCTCAGGTTCCCACCCCCCTGCCATACTAGTTTAAACCCTCTCGAACTACTCGAGCAAACCTTCCACTCAGGGCATTGGTCCCCTTCCAGTTCAGATGCAACCCATCCTTCTTGTACAGGTCCCACCTTCCCCAGAAGGCATCCCAATTATCTACGTATCTGAAGCCCTCCCTCCTACACCAGTAGCCACGTGTTAAGCTGCGCCCGCTCCCTGTTCCTCGCCTCGCTATCTCGTGGCACCGGTAGTAAACCAGAGAACACTACTCTGTTCGTCCTGCTTTGCAGCTTCCATCCTAACTCCCTGAAATCACTTTTTATATCCTCAATCCTATTTCTGGCTATATCATTAGTGCCAATATGTAACATGATTTCTGGCTGTTCGCCCTCCCCTTTTAGAACCTTATACACCTGATCGGAGACGTCCCAGACCCTGGCACCAGGGAGGCAACATACCTTCCGGGAATCCCGATCCTGACCACAAAATCTCCTGTCGATTCTCCTAACTATTGAGTCCCCTACCACGAGTACTTTTCTATTCTGCCCCCTTCCCTTCTTTGCCACAGTGTCAGGCTCAGTGCCAGAGAACTGACTACTATGGCTTTCCTCTGGTAGGTCATCCCCCCCAGCAGTATCCAAAACGGTATACTTATTGCTGAGGGGAATGCCCACAGGGGATCTCTGCACTGTCTGTCTGTCCCCTTTCCTCCCCCTAACTGTAACCCATCTATCCTTGTCGTGAGCCTTAGGAGTGACCAACTCCCGGTAACTCCTCTCAATTATCCCCTCTGCCTCCCGAATGATCCGTGGTTCATCCAGCTCCAGCTCCATTTCCCTAACACGGTTTTCAAGGAGCTGCAGTTGGGTGGACTTCCCGCAGATGTAGCCAGCGGAGACGTGTGCCACATCTCCCAACTGCCACATTCTGCAGGAGGAGCAAGCAACTGCCCTAGCATCCATACCCCACATATCTGAACACCCACTCAGTACTAAAGCAGAAAGCTTACTTCAAGTAATAATAACAAATTAATAACAAACTTATATTCAATAGAGAATATATATATGGTCACTGCTTTCCTTCCCGGCTGCCCCTCTGGTCCTCGTCACTTCCTCTGCTGCTCCCGCTCCTTCTCTGAAAGAGAAAAACACCGCTGCCCGCTACCGGTAAGTAATTTTAAAAATAAACTGCTTTACCTTAGCTGCAGTCTTCTGCGTCCATCTTACCTCCGCTGCTGCTCGCACTCAAAATGCTAACCTCAAAATGTTTACCTTGAGAGAATCCAGGACTAGCGGAACAGCATTCCTTATGTCAACTTCATGCACTATTGTGTTAGTTTTCCTTATTCTATTTCTAAATATGTTCTCACAGCGCTGTAACAAGTCTGTCAATTCAGTTCTCTATTCCTGGGACAGAGAGCTCACTACCCTACCCATTCCTTAAGGACTTACTCATTGTTCAACTTATTCTGAGGCACATCAAAGTCCAAATCATCTGGATTTCATTCCTTACTCTGAGTGGCAGTAACAAATACCTGTTTCGCTGGTTCCCTGTCATAGTAAGGTTTCAGCCTGTTGACATGACATGCCAATAATTTATTTTCCTATCTGGCACCTTTATCAGATAATTTATCTGGTTTAACTTCTTCTCAATCTGATAAGGACCACTAAACCTTGTTTTGAAGCGATCTCCTACAACTGGTAATAGCACCAATACTTTATCCTCACGGGCACAAATTTTAGATTATTTATCTGCATCTTGCGTAGTGACTCAGTGATAGGGCAACACGATGGCTGTGTAGTTAGCACTGCGCCATCACAGCACCAGGGATCCAGGTTCGATTCCATCCTCGGGCGACTGTCTGTGTGGTATTTGCACATTCTCCCCGTGTCTGCGTGGGTTTCTCCCGGGTGCTCCAGTTTCCCCCCACAGTCCAAAGTTGTGCAGGCTAGGTGGATCGGCCATGCTAAATTACCCCATAGTGTCCAGGTATGTGTAGATTAGGTGGATTACAGGGAAGGGGTGGGTCATGGTGGGATGCTCTGAGGGTTGGGCCCAACTTCACTGGCGTAATTCTTTGAATTACATTGTTTAATTCTGAGAATCCATAACGGATAAAGCAAACAACTCCTTTGCTACCTCCTTTGCCTTCAGATTCTGTAATAGAATTGTCTCCAGAAACCTGGTAGATACTGGCTTCCACATTTGGTTTTAGGGAGGGGACTTACACAATCAATAATAACCCGTGTGAAAGATTCTTCAAATGTGGGAATTGGCATCAAAGGTGCTGGCTCTATTACTGCCTGAAGCTTTCCTACCATCGACATATATGACAGGTACAGCAACATTCAACCACATTTTCATGTAATCCAGGCCAATAGAATGTTTCTGTGTGTTAGCCTCAATCTTCCTCACTCTGAGATGACCTCCTACGGGTAAGTTGTGTGTTACCTGTATTACGTCCTGTCTGTGTGCTACCGCCAACACCTGTTCGACCTGAGTACACCTTACCTATTGAAGAGCTCGGGCACTATCTTACTGCAACATTGTAACAGAACAGTACAGCACGGTACAGGCTCATTGGCTCAAGATGTTGTGCCAACCTATTATCCTACTCCAAGATCAAAACTACCCTACATACTCTTTATTTCACTGTCATCCATGTGTCTATCCAAGTGTCGCTTAAAAGCCTCTAATGTACCTGACTTCACCACCACTGCTGGCAGCGCAATCCACACACCCACTAGTCTCTTTGTGAAGAACCTACCTCTGATATCTCCCCCATACCTTCCTCCAATCACCTTAAAATTATATCCCCTTGTAATAGTCATTTCTGCCCTAGGAAAAAGCCTCTGGGCTATCCACTCTAACCAAGCCTCTCATCGCCTTGTAAACTTCTATCAAGTCACCTCTCATCCTTCTTTGCTCCAGTGAGAAAAGCCCTAGTTCCCTCAACCTTTCCTCATAAGACCGGCCCTCTAGACCAGGCAGCATCCTGGTAAATCTCCTCTGCACCTTCTCTAAAGCTTCCTACAATGAGATGACCAGAACTGAACACAATATTCCAAGGGTGCACTAACCAGTATTTTATAGGGCTGCAGCATAACTTTGCAGCTCTTAAAGTCAATTCCCCTGCAATGAAAGCCAACACAACATTAGCCTTCTTAACAATGGGCAGCACGGTGGCTCAGTGTTTAGCACTGCAGCCTCACAACACCAGGGACCCGGGTTCGATTCCAGCTTTGGGTGACTGCCTGTGTGGAATTTGCACATTCTCGGTGTCTGCATGGGTTTCCTCTGCGTGCTCCGGTTTCCTCCCACAGTCCAAAGATGTGCAGGCCAAGTGGATTGGTCATGCTAAATTGCCCGTAGTGTTCGGTGGTGTGTGGGTTATAGGAGGATGGGTCTGGGTGGGATGCTTCAAGGTGTGGTATGGACTTGTTGGGCCGAAGGGCCTGTTTCCACACTGTAGGGAATCTAATCTATCAACTTGGGTCGCAACTTTGAGAGATCTATGGATGTGGACCCCAAGATCCCTCTGTTTTGCCACACTGCTGAGAATCCTGCGATTAACTCTGCATTCAAATTCAACCTTCTAAATGAATCACATCACACTTTTCTGGGTTGAATTCCATCTGCCACTTCTTTTCCCAGCTCTGCATTTTGTCAATGTCCCACTGCAACCTACGGCAGCCCTCCACACTATCCACAACTCCACCAACCTTCATGTTGTCAGCAAACTTACTAACTCACCTTTCCACTTCCTCAACCAAGTCATTTATAGAGATCACAAACAGCAGAGGTCCCAGAACAGGTCCCTGCAGAACACCACTGGTCACCGAGCTCCAGGCTGAATACTTTCTGTCTGCCACCACTCTCTGTCTTCTAATGGACAGCCAGCTTTTATCCAGACAGCCAAATTTTCCTGAATCCCATGCCTCCCTACTTTCTGAATGAACTGTGGAACTTTATCAAACATATTGCTAAAATCCACATACACCACATTCACTGCTCTACCTTCATCGATGTATTTTGCCACATCCTCAATGAATTCAGTAAGGCTTGTGAGGCATGACCTGCCCCTCACAAAGCCAGACTGACTATTTCTAATCAAATTGTGCTTTTCCAAGTAATCATAAATACTATCCCTCAGAATGCTCTCCAATAATTTGCCCACCACAGAAGAAAGACTGACCGGTCCATAATTCCCAGGATTATCACTATTCCCTTTCTTGAACAAGGGAATAACATTTGCCACCCTCCAGTCATCTGGTACTATTCCAGTGGACAATGAGGACACAAAGATCATTGCAAAAGGGCAGCAATCTCTTCCCTCACCTCCCATGGCAACTTTGGGTATATCCCATCTAGCTCGGGGGACTTATCTGTCCTCATGTTTTTCAAAATTTCTAGCACATCCTGATTCCTAAGTCAACTTGTTCGAGCATATCTGTCCTCACAAACGACAAGGTCCCTGTCACTGATGAGTACTGAAGCAAAATATTCATTAAGGACCTCCCCTACCTCCTCTGGCTCCAAGCACAAGTTCCCTCCTCTATCCTTGATTGGCCCTACCCTCACTCTGGCCATCCCCATGTTCCTCACATAAGTATACAACGCCTTGGTGTTTTCCTTAATCCTACCTGCCAAGGCTTTTTCATGCCCCCATCTAGCTCTCCTAAGTCCATTCTTCAGTTCCTTCCTGGCTACTTTGTAGACCTCTTAGAGCCCCGTTTGATCCATGCTTCCTCAACTTTAAGTAAGCTTCCACCTTCCTCTCTAGGTGTCCCACATGCCTTGTCATCCAAGGTTCCTTTACCTGACCATCCTTTCCTTGCCTCAGTGGGACAAACCTATCCAGTACCTATAGCAACTGCTCCCTAACCAACCTCCAATTTCTGTTGTGCATTTTCCTGAGAACATCCGATCCTAATTTATGCTCCGCAGTTCTTGCCTAACAGCATTGGAATTCAACCCCACCTCCAATTAAATACAATGACATCCCACCTGCTCCTAGTCCTCTCCATGACTATAGTAAAGGTTAGGGGTTTATGATCACTGTCACCGAAATGCCCTCCCACTGAGAGATCTGCCATCTGGCCTGGTTCGTTGCCAAGCACCAAATCCAAAATGGCCTCCCCTCTAGTCGGCCTATCTACATTATGAGTTAGAAATCCTTCTTGTACACACCTGAGAAAATCTGCTCCATCCAAACTATTTTCACTTAGGAGGTTCAGTCTATATTAGGGAATTTGAAGTCACCCATGACTACAACCCTATTACTTCTGCACCTTTCCAAAATCTGTCTCCCAATCTGTTCCTCAGTGTCTCTGTTGCTTATGGGGGTGGTCTATAAAAAGCTCCCAATAAAGTGACTGCTCCTTTCCTGTTTCTGACTTCCACCCATACTGACTGAGTGGAGAAACCCTCCTCAATGACCTCCCTTTCTGCAACTGTGATACCATCCCTGATTAGCAATGCCACTCCCCCACTTCTTTTACCTCCCTCCCTATTTCTTTTGAAATATCTTAAATCTGGAACGTCCATCAACCATTCCTGCCCCTGTGTTGTCCAAATCTCCGTAATGGCCTCAACATCATAGCTCCAAATATTGATCCATGCTCTAAGTTTGTAATCCTCATTCCTGTCACTTCCTGCGTTAAAATAGACACACATCAACCGGTCACACCGACTACATCTTTGCCCTATCAACTGTCTATTCTTCCTCACAGACTCTCTGCCTGCTGTAACTGCCTATACACCAGCTACCCCATCCTCTGATCTGTAGCTCCGGTTCCCATCCCCCTGCCAAACTAGTTTAAACCAAACCGCCCGCCCAGGTTATTGGTGCCCCTCCAGTTCAGGTGCATCATGCCCGTGTACAGGTAGGTCCCATCTCACCCGGCCACTATGGCTTTCCCCGGTAGGTTGCACCCCCACCCCCCCATCAATATCCAACACAGTATACTTATTATTGAGGAGAATGACCACAGGGGACCCCTGCATTGTCCGCCTATTCCCTTCACCCCACCTGACAATCACCCAGCTACCTTTATCCTGTAACATAGGTGTGACCACCTTCCTATAAGTCCTCTCTATCACCCCCTCAGCTTCCTGAATGTTCTGGAGTTCATCCAACTCCAGCTCCAGTTCCCTAACGCAGTCTGTGAGGAGCTGGAGTTGGGTGCACGTCTTGCAGGTGAAGTCAGAGGGGACACCAGCAGTGACCCTTACCTTCCGCATCCTGCAAGAGGAGCATGCAACTTCCCGAGCTTCCATTCCCTCTACTCTAGACTGCCAAAAGATAAAGGAAGCAAAAGAAAAGCTCATCTTAGCGACCCTCCACACAGAGTCTTTATTTTGGTTAGACGAGGAGGATGGTTGAGAGACACTGCACCTGTAACGTTTTGTGTTCAGCCACTGCTCGAATATATTCATTCGCTTACCCCGATGTCAGCGTTTGCTCCTGCTCAGCCTGAATCCTTACCCTCCCGGCTGTCTCCAGCTCGCACTCTCACCACTCCCTTACTATCTAACCCGTGCACTCTTCTGCAGCTCCTCAAATTCTCTTGTGATTTCCTTCAATACCTCAACTAATCCTACTGGTTTAACCTCCTTCACCACATCCTTTTTCCCAGTACTTTTCTTAAACCACAAGCACAGTGACCATATTACAGTGAAAACATCTGAGTTCTTTCACGTGTGGTAAACTGTTCCTAGAGTGATCAACTATTTATTTCTCATTGAAGGATCTCCCTTTTTCCCAATCTCTATCCCTCACCGAATGAAATTGCTGTCGGAAGCTAGATTTCGATTTATGCATTAATGTGTATTTATTCTCCATCTCTGCAGCTCTTCTTGCTGTTTGAACTTTCTGTTCCTCAGCATGAGTGTTTATAAACCCCTCCAGCAGAATAATTTCTCTTAGATCCTCATTTTTTTTATCTTTAATGCTCTCACCCATCTATTGACGTTGTGGTGTTTAATTCTTTCAAACTCAATATAAATGTGATAAATATATTTCTGAACTATTCTCTATATGCTTCTGGGCCAGTGCATAGACGCTCAAAATAGTCTGTTTCACTCCTTCACATTATCTTCACATCTCCTTTGCGTTGTATACACCTCACTGGCCCTGCCTCCAACTTGGCCTGAATTAATTTTTTTTTATTCTTTATTCATTAACAGGATGAGGGTGTCGCTGGCTAGGATGTGTTTGTTGCCCATCCCTAATTGCCTAGAGGGCAGTTCAGAGTCAGCCACATTGCTGTGGGCCTGGTGTCACATGTAGGTCAGACCAGGTAAAGATGGCAGTTTCCTTCCCTAAAGGACATTAGTGAACCAAATAGTTTTTCTTGACTATCGACAATTGATTCATGGCCATCATTGGATTCTTCATTCCAGATGTGTCGCCCCTAGCATTTTATAAACACCAATATCTTACAGACACCAAATTCTAACATCTTGCCTCCCAATCCACAAATACTCGATCCAACGATTGCAACAGCAGATTCCATGTCATTACAGTTATCCTTCACAGCTGGCAGACCAACTGCGCATTGGAATCTGGTTTAAGAATGAGGATTGGAGAGCATTGTCAACAGCCTTTCACTCCAAGGATCACAGTCTTGAGTTGGCATGGTACTGCCATCGGACCCGACTGCCTGGAGACCTGAAAAATGGAGAGTGTTCTCTGATTAGAAACAGCATCACACAGGATGATGCAGGACCTTATTATTTCAGAGTAGAATTTGACAACATGAAATAGTTCCAGCTACCTTCCTGTAGTCCGGCTTCACGTTTCTGGTTAGTGCTGAGTTATAATTACTCAACAATCCTATTGTACATTTGATGAGAGAAGACAAACCGTCAGGTCAGAATTGTTAGTTTTATAGATGTGTTAACCAAGTGATGCAGCTTTCAGGAGAACTCCATCAATGCAAGCCCTCTGCCAGCATGTCGATCCCTCAGTAATGACCCTCTGACAGCATGGAACTCCCTCAGTCCTCAACCTTCGACCAGCGCGCACTCCCTCAGTACTGACCCTTCGACAGTGTGATGCTCCCTCAGTACTGACTTTCTGACAGTGTGGCACTCCCTCAGTACTGACCCTTCGACTGTGCGATGCTCCCTCAGTACTGACTTTATGACAGTGTGGCACACCCTCAGCAATGACCCTCTGACCAGTGCAGTACTCCCTTAGTACTGACCCTCCGACAGTGCAGCACTCCCTCAGCACTGATCCTCCAGTGGTGTGCCGGTCCCTTGTTTCTGACCCTCTGACAGTGTGGCATTCCCTTAGTACTGACCTGACCCTCTGACAGTGCAGCGTTCCCTCAGCATTGACCTTCCGACAGCGCAGCACTCCCTCAGCACTGACCCTCCAACAGTGCAGCGTTCCCTCAGCACTGACCCTTCGACAGTGCGGCGCTCTGTCAGCACTGACCTTCCAACAGTGCGGTGCTCCCTCAACACTGACCCTCCAACAGTGCGGCACTCCCTCAGCACTGACCCTCCGACAGTGCAGCATTCCCTCAGCACTGACCCTTTGACAGTGTGGCGCTCTGTCAGCACTGACCTTCCAACAGTGCGGTGCTCCCTCAGTACTGACTCCGACTCTGCGGCGCTCCCTCAGCACTGATCCCTCCAACAGTGCGGCGCTCCCTCATTACTGAACTGAAGTGTCTGCCTTGATGACAGATAGATAGATATGTTCATAGACGAACACGAGGAGAGCCCATTTTGGACTTGATGCTTGTAATGAACCAGACAAAGTGTTAGACCTGTTGGTAGGGGAGCATTTTGGCGGTAGCGATCATAACTCTGTTACTTTTACAATAGTCATGGAAAAGGATAGGTACATACAGCAGGGTAAGGTTTATAATTGGAGGAAGGATAATTACAATTCTGAAGAAGGTTTTTCTGAAGAAGGGTCTAGGCCTGAAATGTCAGCCTTCTTGCTCCTCTGATGCTGCTTGGCTTGCTGTGTTCATCCAGCTCTACACCATGTTATCTCCTATTTGCCTGTGGAGAAATGTGGAGATTGTTTAAGGAATGCATACTGTACGTGCTCAATATGTTTGTCCCTCACGGGCAGAGAAGATGTGGCCGAGTGAGGGAGCCTTGGTTCTCGAGAGAGATCGAACAACTGGTTAAGAGGAAGAAGGATGCTTATGTAAGGTTTAGGAAACAAGGAATGGAAAAGGCTCTAGAGGGATACAAGTTATCCAGGAAGGAGCTGAAGAAAGAGCTTAGGAGAGCTATAAGGGGGCATGAGAAAACCTTGGCAGATAGGATCGAGGAAAACTCCATGAGCATGAGGACTAAGAGAATGACTGGAGAAAGGGTAGGGCCGATCAAGGATTGGAAAAGGAATTTATGCATGGAGCCTAAAGAGATAGGAGAGGTCCTTAATGAATACTTTTCTTTGGTATTCACAACTGAGAGGGACCGAGTTGTAGAGGAGGACAGTGTGTAAGAGGCTGGTAGGCTAGAGGAGGTCGATGCTAGTAAGGAAGAAGTGCTAGGAATTTTGAGGAACTTGAACTTTGATAAGTCCCCCGAGCCTTATCGGAACTATCCAAGGATTCTACGGGAAGCGTGGGAAGAGATTGCAGGGCCTTTGGTGATGATCTTCTCTTCCTCACTCTTCCTCAGTGCCAGAAGATTGGAGAAAGGCAAATGTCATTCCCTTGTTCAAAAAAGGGAACAGGGATAACCCCGGAAATTACAGGCCAGTTAGTCTTTCGTCAGTGGTAGGTAAATTATTAAAAAGGGCGCTGAGAGATAGGATTTATGATCACTTGGATAGGCACAGTTTGATTAGTGATAGCCAGCATGGATTTGTGAGGGATAGATCATGTCTGACAAAACTTGTTGAATTCTTTGAAGAGGTGACAAACACATCAATGAAGGTGGAGCAGTGGATGCGGTATACATGGATTTAAGGCAGGCATTTGAGAAGGTTCCCCATGGTAGGCTCATGCAAAAGGTAAGGAGAGGTGAAATAGGGGGAAATGTGGCAGATTGGATTCAGAATTGGCTGACCCTTAGAAGACAAAGGGTGGTAGTGGACGGAAAATATTCAACATGGTGCTCAGTTACGAGTGGTGTACCACAAGGATCTGTTCTGGATCCTCTTCTATTTGTGATTTTTGGAAATGATTTGAAAGAAGGAGTAGAAGGGTGGATTAGCAAATTCACAGATGATACGAAGGTGAGTCGCATTGTGGACAGTGCGGAGGGCTACAAAGGGACATTGATAGAATGCAGAGCTGGGCTGAGAAGTGGCAGATGGAGTTTAACCCTGAAAAGTGTGAGGTGATTCGCTTTGGAAGGACAAACTTGAAAGCAGAATAGAGGATTAATGGAAAGATTCTAGGCAGTGTGGAGGAGCAGAGGGATCTTGGGGTTCATGTTCACAGTTCCCTGAAAGCTGCCACCCAGGTGGATGGAGTTGTTAAGAAGGCGTATGGTGTGTTAGCTTTCATTAATAGAGGGATTGAGTTCGAGAGCCATGAAGCTATGCTCCAGCAATACAAAAGCCTGGTTCGGCCACATCTGGAGTATTGTATCCAGTTCTGGCCACCTCATTACAGGAAAGATGTAAGTGCTTGAAAAGGTGCTGAGGGGATTTACCAGGATGTTGCCTGGAATGGAGGGAAGGACTTATATGAGGAAAGGTTGAGAGAGCTCAGGCTTTTCTCTCGAACGATGAAACATGAGAAATGACTTGATAGATGTGTACAAAATGATCAGAGGTATAGAGAGAGTGGACAGCCAAAGGTGGAGGTAGCTTTTACAAGGGGACAGAGTTTTAAAGTGAGTGGAGGTAGATACAGGGGAGATGTCAGAGGTAGATTCTTTACTCAGAGAGTGGTCAGGGTGTGGAATGCATTGCTGGAGAGGGTAGTGGAGTCGGCCTCATTCGGACCATTTAAGCTGCAATTAGAATGGCATATGGATAATAGTATAAGGTAGGCATGGAGGTGAGATCGACTTTAGGATTAGGATAAAAGTTTGGCACAACATCGTGGGCTGAAGGGCCTGTACTGTGATGTACTGTTCTATATTCTATGTTACATGTTCTATGATTTGTTTTTTCTGACCAAGGAAGCTGCATTGATATCATGTCTTTTACATTCTCAATGTCTTTCAATGCTTCACAGTCGATGTAATTGAATTTGTTTTATTTATTTTTATACCTACCACAGAATCTCTCAGTTACTTCTCTTGCTGTGATTGACGAATCACTGATCAATATAACTGAGGGGAAAGCTGCAGTGATCATCTGCTCCGCTGAGAGCTTCCTAGCTTCTGATGTGGAGATGTCTTAATGCCACAATGAACAGAACAAGTTCCAACAATGAGCTGAGGTTGGAGATTCCTCACGCTATGTTCGGTGTGTGGCAGAGAGCAGCGGCGAGCTCCATAAACATCACTGTGCAATGTGAGCATGCACAGTCTTCGAAATCATACACACACACACGTGATTGCGACAGTGGAATGTCAGTGAAATCATTTATTTTCAATTGCAGGAATGCAAATTCTAGATTAACAAAATGCTGCATTGAACTAATAGCCTCCTGCACAGAGAACTGTCGATCTTTTGTGATGATAATAAAATGTGAGGCTGGATGAACACAGCAGGCCAAGCAGCATCTCAGGAGCACAAAAGCTGACGTTTCGGGCCTAGACCCTTCATCAGAGAGGGGGATGGGGAGAGGGAACTGGAATAAATAGGGAGAGAGGGGGAGGCGGACCGAAGATGGAGAGTAAAGAAGATAGGTGGAGAGAGTATAGGGGGGAGGTAGGGAGGGGATAGGTCAGTCCAGGGAAGACGGACAGGTCAAGGAGGTGGGATGAGGTTAGTAGGTAGATGGGGGTGCGGCTTGGGGTGGGAGGAAGGGATGGGTGAGAGGAAGAACCGGTTAGGGAGGCAGAGACAGGTTGGACTGGTTTTGGGATGCAGTGGGTGGGGGGGAAGAGCTGGGCTGGTTGTGTGGTGCAGTGGGGGGAGGGGATGAACTGGGCTGGTTTAGGGATGCAGTAGGGGAAGGGGAGATTTTGAAACTGGTGAAGTCCACATTGATACCATTAGGCTGCAGGGTTCCCAGGCGGAATATGAGTTGCTGTTCCTGCAACCTTCGGGTGGCATCATTGTGGCACTGCAGGAGGCCCATGATGGACATGTCATCTAGAGAATGGGAGGGGGAGTGGAAATGGTTTGCGACTGGGAGGTGCAGTTGTTTGTTGCGAACTGAGCGGAGGTGTTCTGCAAAGCGGTCCCCAAGCCTCCGCTTGGTTTCCCCAATGTAGAGGAAGCCACACCGGGTACAGTGGATGCAGTATACCACATTGGCAGATGTGCAGGCGAACCTCTGCTTAATGTGGAATGTCATCTTGGGGCCTGGGATAGGGATGAGGGAGGAGTTGTGGGGGCAAGTGTAGCATTTCCTGCGGTTGCAGGGGAAGGTGCCGGGTGTGGTGGGGTTGGAGGGCAGTGTGGAGCGAACAAGGGTGTCACGGAGAGAGTGGTCTCTCCGGAAAGCAGACAGGGGTGGGGATGGAAAAATGTCTTGGGTGGTGGGGTCGGATTGTAAATGGCGAAAGTGTCGGAGGATGATGCGTTGTATCCGGAGGTTGGTAGGGTGGTGTGTGAGAATGAGGGGGATCCTCTTAGGGCGGTTGTGGCGGGGGCGGGGTGTGAGGGATGTGTTGCGGGAAATACGGGAGACGTGGTCAAGGGCGTTCTCGATCACTGTGGGGGGAAAGTTGCGGTCCTTGAAGAACTTGGACATCTGGGATGTGCGGGAGTGGAATGTCTTATCGTGGGAGCAGATGCGGCGGAGGCGGAGGAATTGGGAATAGGGGATGGAATTTTTGCAGGAGGGTGGGTGGGAGGAGGTGTATTCTAGGTAGCTGTGGGAGTCGGTGGGCTTGAAATGGACATCAGTTACAAGCAGGTTGCCTGAGATGGAGACTGAGAAATCCAGGAAGGTGAGGGATGTGCTGGAGATGGCCCAGGTGAACTGAAGGTTGGGGTGGAAGGTGTTGGTGAAGTGGATGAACTGTTCGAGCTCCTCTGGGGAGCAAGAGGCGGCGCCGATACAGTCATCAATGTACCGGAGGAAGAGGTGGGGTTTGGGGCCTGTGTGGGTGCGGAAGAGGGACTGTTCCACGTAACCTGCAAAGAGGCAGGCATAGCTGGGGCCCATGCGGGTGCCCATGGCCACCCCCTTAGTCTGTAGGAAGTGGGAGGAGTCAAAAGAGAAGTTGTTGAGTGTGAGGACGAGTTCAGCTAGGCGGATGAGAGTGTCGGTGGAGGGGGACTGGTCGGGCCAGCGGGACAGGAAGAAGCGGAGGGCCTTGAGGCCATCTGCATGCGGAATGCAGGTGTATAGGGACTGGATGTCCATGGTGAATATGAGGTGTTGGGGGCCAGGGAATTGGAAGTCCTGGAGGAGGTGGAGGGCATGGGTGGTGTCACGGACGTAGGTGGGGAGTTCCTGGACCAAAGGGGAGAAAATGGAGTCCAGATAGGTGGAGATGAGTTCGGTGGGGCAGGAGCAGGCTGAATTTCCAATTCCCTGGCCCCCAACACCTCATATTCACCATGGACGTCCAATCCCTATACACCTGCATTCTGCATGCAGATGGCCTCAAGGCCCTCCGCTTCTTCCTGTCCCGCAGGCCCGACCAGTCCCCCTCCACCGACACTCTCATCCGCCTAGCTGAACTCGTCCTCACACTCAACAACTTCTCTTTTGACTCCTCCCACTTCCTACAGACTAAGGGGGTGGCCATGGGCACCCGCATGGGCACCAGCTATGCCTGTCTCTTTGTAGGTTACGTGGAACAGTCCCTCTTCCGCACCTACACAGGCCCCAAACCCCACCTCTTCCTCCGGTACATTGATGACTGTATCGGCGCCGCCTCTTGCTCCCCAGAGGAGCTCGAACAGTTCAGCCACTTCACCAACACCTTCCACCCCAACCTTCAGTTCACCTGGGCCATCTCCAGCACATCCCTCACCTTCCTGGACCTGTCAGTCTCCATCTCAGGCAACCAGCTTGTAACTGATGTCCATTTCAAGCCCACCGACTCCCACAGCTACCTAGAATACACCTCCTCCCACCCACCCTCCTGCAAAAATTCCATCCCCTATTCCCAATTCCTCCGCCTCCGCCGCATCTGCTCCCACGATAAGACATTCCACTCCCGCACATCCCAGATGTCCAAGTTCTTCAAGGACCGCAACTTTCCCCCCACAGTGATCGAGAACGCCCTTGACCGCGTCTCCCGTATTTCCCGCAACACATCCCTCACACCCCGCCCCCGCCACAACCGCCCTAAGAGGATCCCCCTCGTTCTCACACACCACCCTACCAACCTCCGGATACAACGCATCATCCTCCGACACTTTCGCCATTTACAATCCGACCCCACCACCCAAGACATTTTTCCATCCCCTCCCCTGTCTGCTTTCCGGAGAGACCACTCTCTCCGTGACACCCTTGTTCGCTCCACACTGCCCTCCAACCCCACCACACCCGGCACCTTCCCCTGCAACCGCAGGAAATGCTACACTTGCCCCCACACCTCCTCCCTCACCCCTATCCCAGGCCCCAAGATGACATTCCACATTAAGCAGAGGTTCGCCTGCACATCTGCCAATATGGTATACTGCATCCACTGTACCCGGTGTGGCTTCCTCTACATTGGGGAAACCAAGCGGAGGCTTGGAGACCGCTTTGCTGAACACCTCCGCTCAGTTCGCAACAAACAACTGCACCTCCCAGTCGCAAACCATTTCCACTCCCCCTCCCATTCTCGAGATGACATGTCCATCATGGGCCTCCTGCAGTGCCACAATGATGCCACCCGAAGGTTGCAGGAACAGCAACTCATATTCCGCCTGGGAACCCTGCAGCCTAATGGAATCAATGTGGGCTTCACCAGTTTCAAAATCTCCCCTCCCCCCACTGCACCACACAACCAGCCCAGCTCTTCCCCTCCACCCACTGCATCCCAAAACCAGTCCAACCTGTCTCTGCCTCCCTAACCAGTTCTTCCTCTCACCCATCCCTTCCTCCCACCCCAAGCCGCACCCCCATCTACCTACTAACCTCATCCCACCTCCTTGACCTGTCCGTCTTCCCTGGACTGACCTATCCCCTCCCTACCTCCCCCCTATACTCTCTCCACCTATCTTCTTTACTCTCCATCTTCGGTCCGCCTCCCCCTCTCTCCCTATTTATTCCAGTTCCCTCTCCCCATCCCCCTCTCTGATGAAGGGTCTAGGCCCAAAACGTCAGCTTTTGTGCTCCTGAGATGCTGCTTGGCCTGCTGTGTTCATCCAGCCTCACATTTTATTATCTTGGAATTCTCCAGCATCTGCAGTTCCCATTATCTCTGATCTTTTGTGATGAAATCATTTTCATTGTTTTATCTATTTGTACTGTGTAAGCAACCAATTGTTGAAGATTGTAACATTCAGGAAACAAGGGATGCTTGATACATACAATCCTTTCTAAACATAAGGCAAAGTTTATCACAACATTTCAATGTCTGATTCAGGTTCGTTTGAGAGTCAGAAACCATTTACGTTTGAGTCAGTTTGAGACATAGTGGGAGAAAGATAGTGAGAGAGAGTCAAGTAAGTGTTCCATGCAGGAATAGTGCTGTTAGCTGGACTGCTCTGATAACTACTAATGGTCCCTCATGAAGGCTGTAAACCCAAAACGTCAGCTTTCCTGGTCCTCTGATGCTGTCTGACCTACAGCGTTATTGCTGACTCCAAGACCTGCAGTTCTTTCTATATCGTACTGATGGGCCCTGAATTGTTCTGCTTGGAGCTTGGGATGACATCTCAGGAGTTGGCTTTATAGCTCAAAGCATCAGGTGACAGAAATGGCTCCACACAGGCCGTTATCTTGTCACCAGGTCAGCCTTTATTTACATGTACATAGTACTTGACTCTGGTTGGGTTCCTCAGAGCCAGTTTTCAGCGTGAGCAAAACTCTTGTGATTGTTCGTATTTTCCAGTCAGGGCTCCCTGATCGGACCAGCCTAACAGGCCCAATTGGGGAACTTATATTCCATGATGTCCACCTGGCTGACCTCATTACAATCACCACATCCCTCCCTCGCTAAGTCTGAGGACTTAGGCCTTGTTCCGTCTCCAGCAGCTTCTCCTGGGGCATTTTCACAATGGCGCAGGTTCTTCTGTCTCAGCCTTGGATGTGGGCAATGTGCACCGGACTGTAGTTTCTGTTACCCATATTTTACCTCAGGTTTGTTTTAGAAATCAGTAAACGTAGGATGTAGGAATGTAGAAGTAGGCTATTCAGCCCTTCCGCCCTGTTCTGGCATTCAATGAGATCATAGCTGACCAATAGATGAACTCCATAAACTTGCCTTTGGCCCACATCCCTTAATGCTGAACAAAAATGCATCTGTCTCAGGTTTAATGTTAATGCCTGATCCAGCATTCACTGCCATTTATGGAAAAGAGTTCCAAATCCTGAATCTAAGTTGTATATATATTGTAGATTCTATTACTTTTCTAACTTTGGAAAGTAGCTTTTCATTTGTAAAAACTTTGGAATTTTGTGACTTTATTCTCCTGAACCTGGAAGCTCAAACATTACCTTCTTTAAAAGAAAGCTTCCTGATCCCTCACCAGATGTTAACCTAGTGATGTGGCCTGGGATCATATAACATATTGCTCAATATTTCATTTGTCAGATCCAATTCATTGATGCCAAGGATTTGGCAATGCTATGAGGATGGATACACACAGCCCTTATGGTGGGAGGAGGAACCTACGGTGCAACAGTTTATGTAAGTGAATATTAGAAATATCATACAGCAATTTCCACTGAGAGACGTTTACGGGGGATCTGTACATTAGATTCAGAGAGATGGACATGGAGCTTTGCTGTGCATTGTGTTTGCTTCCTTCGGTTCTAGCCCACCATGAAATCTGTCAACTACTTCCCTTGATGGGATTAAAGATTCATTGATAAATATAACTGAAGGGAAAGCAGCAGTGATAATCTGCTCTGTTAAGAGTTTCCCAGCTTCTAATCTGATGTGGAGACATCTTAATGCCACAATGAACAGAGCAAGTTCCAACAGTGAGCTGTGGTTGGAGATTCCTCACATTACATCCAGGGACTCTGGATCCTATCAGTGTGTGGCAGAGAATGACTGCGGAGCAGTGGAGAACTCCATCACCATCACTGTGCTATGTGAGACACCTGTTACATTTCTCCATTGTTACAATATGTTTAGATGGGACATTAGCACTATCTTGTTTCTTTGCATTTCTTTAACACTCCCTCATCCCATGGCTCCAATGTTATCCACAATTCAATTTTCCTTTGTCCTTTTTTTCTGTTTTTATGCCCAATTTGTCCTACAAACTTTGCTCAGACTAGGATGCTTCTTCATTTCTATATCCGTACATATCTGTCTGTGTCACTCTAATAGGACATAATACCACTTTTGGTTCCTGATCTTCTAATCTTTCTCTAAGGTGCTTACTTGTCTTCGTCTCCACCAGCTGAATCTGAGCATCCTCAGTCATACATTCATTTTAAAGTTATTACCATCCTGCCATCCAATTTCTTCAGCATCTGAGAATCACATCCATCAAGTACAACTCACACCATTACTGACTGCACCCGATGTTTTTTTCAGTTTTGTGCTAATGTTTTCAGGTGTTGAGACTGAAGTCACTGATTACGGCATTTACTGTTTTTTTTAAACCACATTTCAGTCCTGGATATAACTTTGACATTTATCATTGAGCACTATCATTGGAATTTGTCCACTCTCCCTACCTCAGTGCACCCCATCTTGATATCCTCATTGCCATTTAGAGCCATTTTGTTGGTCATTGCCTTATTCATGTTCAGCCCAGATGTCTCTCTATATATTTTCCCTGGGAATATCATACGCTCCAGCTCCTCTTTTGTTCTGGTTCTGTGTGTGATATCATCTGCACACAAGAGATTCCACAGCCTCATCTCTACAAAAACAAAATATTCATTTGTAGGATGTGGGTGTCGCTGGCTGGCCAGCATTTATTGCCATTCTCTAGTTGTCCCCCTTGAGAAAGTGGTGGGGAGGTGCCTTCTTAAACTGCTGTAGGTTGACCCACAATGAAGGAATGCCAGGATTTTTACCCAGCAACACTGAAGAAACAGCCATATATTTCCAAATCAGGATGGTGAGTGGCTCGGAGGGGAACTTGCAGGGGGTGGTGTTCCTATATGTCTGATGCTCTTGTCCTTCTAGATGGAACTGGTCATGGGTTTGGAAGGTGCTATCTGAGGATATTTGGTGAATTTCTGCAGTGCATTTATAGATGGTACACACTGTTGCTACTGAGCATCAGTGGTAGAGGGAGTCAATGTTTGTGGATGTGGGGCCAAACGAGCGGAGGCTGCTTTGTCCTTGATGGTGTCGAGCCTCTTAAGTGTTGTTGGAGCGGCACTCATCCAGGCAAGTGGGAAATATTCCATCACACTCCTGACTTGTACCTTGTTGATGGTGGAACAGGATTTGGAGAGTAAGGAGGGGAGTTACTTGCTGCAGTATTCCCAGCTTCTGGCCTGGTCTTGCAGCTGCTGTGCTAATGTGGTGAGTCCAGTTGAGTTTCTGGTCAATGGTAACACCTAGGATGTTGCTAGTGGGGGATTCAGTGATGGTAACACCATTGAATGTCAAGGGGTTGTGGTTAGATAGTCTCTTATTGGTCATAGTCATAGCCTGGCATTTGTGTGGCACGATGTCACTTGCCACTTGTCAGCCCAAGCCTGGATATTGTCCAGATCTTGTTGAATTTGAACACGGACTGCTTCACTATCTGAGGAGTCACAAATGGTGCTGAACATTGTGGAATCATCAGCGAATGTCACCACATCTTACCTTATGATTAATATCCCCAAGAGCCTGTCAGCTTTACGGTGTCTAGGACAGGCATGAGGATGTGTGCAAACACAGATACAAACACTTTCACACTCTTTTCAGGGGCTTTTTAAGTTAAACCGCTTTGAATGTGCTTCTGGTCAGTGACTGAAGATATCCTTATGTGGGTCATGTTTTGTCTGAAGGAGATGAGAAATGAGGAAGGGAATTCCAGAGCTTTGGCTCCAAGTAGTTGAAGGTTGAAGGATGGATATCAGGAAATACTCAAGAGGCTGGAACTGGAGAAGTACAGAGATCTCAGAGAGTTACAGGCCACAGGGATTACCTGCTGATTCTTCTCTGCTCTTGTTCCAGATCCCCCACGGCAGACTACAGTGTCCATCAGTGGGCCCTCAGGTGGGATCAGAGAAGGACAAAATGTCACATTAACCTGCTCCAGTGAAGGTGTCCCACCGATATCTCATTACACTTGGTTCAGGATCGAGGGAAACACCAGCACCCGGTTAAACACAAGCAGCCGGATCCTCTCCTTCACTCCAGTGACACGTGGGAATGATGCCAGTTTCTACTGCACAGTGACAAACCCATTGGGTAACAGCAGCTCCGACACGACCCACCTGAATGTGGAATGTAAGCATTTTACTTTGTCTGTATCTTCTTAAAACTCAGGAACTGTCTGTCTGAGGGCAGCTCACTCACTGTCATTTAGAATAAGGAGGGGCCACCTTCTTGCTGCTCTAACATCTGCTCCACTGAAATACAAAGGCCTATACCAGGGTAGGTAACCAACATTGGTTCCTAAGCATCTTTAAGGAGGAGAGAGATGGGCATGGAGGATTAAGGAGGGAATTTCAGATCTTAGAAACCCTTAAAGCTGCAGGCATGCCCAACAGTGATGGAGGGATGGAAATCTGGGTATGTTCAAGAGGGCAGAATTGGAGGAGGGTAGAGACCTTGGAAGGGTGTAAGAGTTGGACGAGGTTACATCGATAGGGAGGGTGTGTAGGGGGCTGGGGGAGGTTACAGAGATATGGAGAAGTAGAAGGTCTGGACGGGGTTACAGAGATAGGGAGGGGGTATGGGGCAGGAGGGCGGGTTACCAGATAGGGAGGGGATATAGGGGTTGGAGGAGGTTACAGAGATAGGGAGGGGTGAAGGAGCTGGAGGAGATTACAGAGATAGGGAGGCAGTGTAGGGGCTGGAGGGGGTTACAGAGATAGGGAGGCGGTGTAGGGGCTGGAGGGGGTTACAGAGATAGGGAGGAGGTGTAGTGGCTGTAGGAGGTTATGGAGATAGAAAGGAGTGTAGGGCTGGAAGCAGTGGTGTCCCCAGACTGCGGATGTCAATGGTGTTCAGCCAATGATACAGTGTGGTTACTGAGTACATTGTGGGGGAAGAAGGGGAAATCTTGGATTCTCTCCAATATCCTCCCCACCCCATAAAACAACTTCCACTGAAAGCAAACATAGACAACCCAGCAGGGGGTGGTGTTGAGGCAGGGAGTGGGGTAAGCAGTGTTGGGTGGGGAAGTCGTCCAGGGCAAAGGTCTCCACACTGATGCTAATGGGCATGTGGGTCTATCAGGTCCAGTGATGGGCCTCAGGGCCAGTAGGTGCCAGAGCCATCAGGGGAACAATGTTTCAGGTCTGTCAGCATGGCTGGCTGTCAGGTTTCCAGGCCAGTAGCAGCTAGGTTGGTGTCAGGGGAATCAGGCCTTTGACAGGTTAGGCAGTGGATCTGATCCCAGTGGTTCAGCAATGGGGAGGAGGGGAATCATTTTGAGTTGGGACATGTCTAGTTGGGAGGATTTGGACTGTCTGGTTGATGGGGAGAAAAGGCAGAATGGAATTGGCTTGATGGGGAGTTGGAATGAGTCTGGTCATTGCAGGAAAATTTGCTACATGTCCAGGGGATATAAGGGTTTGGTTAAGGAGAAACTAGGGGCTGTGTGGTCAATTGGAGGTCAGGGGTCAGTGTAATAGCCATCCAGATGTTTGACTAGATATTAAAATTGGCTGGCATTTCCTGTGTACCTATGGACAGAAAGAAATTGTTCACCTCCCAAGACTCCAACTTTACTTGGCTCTGTCAGAACACTCCAGAGGCAGCAGAATGGCCAATTACAATCTCCAATGTCCCGAATAATTCCCATGGACGCAGCTGCTTGTGGATTCGGCAGGGTCCTGATGTACAATTTCAGTCTGTGGTGTTTGAACAGCTAACTGTCCATTGGCTTATCCAGGCCGACGTACATAGAAATGATACATAGATTACATCCAGAAGGAAGATGACCACTCATACGTTGCTCAGATTGTGACAGAGTGTGTTTACAGCTATTGTTATACTTCATAAGTGTGGTAATTACTTGAATGTTGGAATTGTGACTGCCAACTTGTGCACAGCAAGATCCCAGAAACAGCAATGTGATCATGCGGTCATAATTATATGTGAGCTTCATTGAAACAAAGACGGAGATTACAAGGTGTGTCACAAATGCCCATCAGTGAAGGAAAACCACTGTTTTATCTTGATCAGTCTGTATGGTTTACTCCAACCTCAAACTCCAATGTCATTGCTGCTTAACATCCCCTGCCCTTCTCTCTCTGTTTATATGAAGGGGCAATAAATGTCAACGTTGCTCGAGAACAAATGTTTGTAAACCATTCCAAAACTATAGCACAGTAATTTATGACTGTTTTGTCAGGCAGAGACTCCAATAAATGGGCTTTGGGAATGGTCATGGCTGGAATCCTGCTCAGTGTTTTCCTGGCTGGAATTTTAATCTTTCTGTATGTGCAGAAGTAAGTCTGAATGCTTCATTCAATTCTACTCTGAATATTTGCTTCCACTTTCTTTCTTCCAGTAGGTGACTGTTCCCTTGGGGTGAGGCACCAGACACTCCTTCTGGAAGTTGTCCCTATGTCCCAATGATCCAGGGTGGGCCTTTCATTGATGGGTGTCCAAATGAATACCTATGAGCTGTTGTGATGAGGAACACACTGCCTGATAGGCATGTGAAAGCAGATTCAACAAGAATTTCCAAACAATGTAACCGTATCTGTGCTACACTGACTCTCTGATATACCATAACCACAATGTGATGTTTTGTTATTGCAGAACAAGGACAGTGACTGAGGAAGCAGCTTCAAAGACTAATGAGATTTCATTGATCTTCAGTTGACCAGTATACCAGACATAAAGCTGTTTATACTCCTGTGCTGAGGGAGTGCCACTCTGTCAGAGGGTCAGTGTTGAGGGAGTGCTGCACTGTTGGAGAGTCAGTGCTGAGGGAATGGGCACTGTCGGAGGGTCAGTGCTGAGGGAGTGCCGCACTGTCGGAGATTAGTGCTGAGAGAACACCGCATTGTTGGAGGATCAGAACTGAGGGAGCGCCGCACTGTCGGAGGGTCAATGCTGAGGGAGTGCCGCACTGTCGGAGATTAGTGCTGAGAGAACACCACATTGTTGGAGGATCAGAACTGAGGGAGCGCCGCACTGTTGGAGGGTCAGTGCTGAGGGAGTACCATACTGTTTGAGGGTCAGCGGTGAGGGAGCGCCGCAATGTCAGAGGATCAGTGCTGAGAGAGTGCCGCACTGTCAGAGAATCAGTGCTGAGGGAGTGTTGCACTGTTGGAGGGTCAGTGCTGAGGGAGTGTCACACTCTCAGAGGGTCAGCGCTGAAGGAACAGGCACTGTTGGAGGTTCAGTGCTGAGGGAGCACTGCATATTGGAGGGTCTGTGCTGAGGGAGTGCTGCACTGGTCAGAGGATTAGTGCTGAGGGAGTGCTGCACTGGTCAGAGGGTCAGGGTCAGTTTGAGGGAGCGCTGCACTGTCAGAGGGTCAATGCTGAGGGAGTGCTGCACTCTCGGAGGTCAGCACTGAGGGAGTGCCAAACTGTTGGAGGGTCAGGTTCAGTACTGAGGGAGTGCCGCACTGTTAGAGGGTCAGTGCTGAGTGAGTGCTGCGCTGCTGGAGGGTCAACGCTGAGGGAGAGTCGCACTGTCAGAGGGTCAGTGCTAGGGAGTGCCACACTGTTGGAGAGTCAGTGCTGAGGGAGCACCACACTGTCGGAGAGTCAGTGCTGAGGGAGTGCTGCACTGTCAGAGGATTAGTACTGAGGGATTATCGCACTATCAGAGGATCAGTGCTTTGGGAGTTGTTACTTATCCCTCAAGCAACATAATTACAATGTTGGTTGATATCAACTCTTTATTACATTTCTGCGTGTGGGTCTTTACTGTGCACAAACTGCTACTGCTGTTCCTACATTATAGCAGTGAATACACTTCAAAGAGGTGCTGGGTGCGAAGGTGCTTTGGAATGTTCTGTGAAGGAAGAAGGGAGATTATATCTAAATTTGAGAAGCAAACTATGACATCCTAACTCAGAGGTGAGAAAGGATTGAAAGTGGGAGATTGCGTGAGAGAGTGACACAGAGACAGACAGAGTGTGAGAGAAAGAGAGAGAGAGAGAGAGAAATGACAGAGGGTATGACAGAGATTGAACCATGAATGACAATCATGAGGCTATGTAATAATTTATCCCAATATGTACCTGTAAATTATTTGAGGATATAATTTTTTAATCAAACAGAAGACAGTGATGTGAGTTTTTCTTATCCAGCAGTTGAGAGATTTATTGTGTGCAAGTTAGTTTTGGGTTTCCTATATTACAGCAATGTCTCTCAGTGGCTGAGGAGAATTTGGGATGTGCAGTCTCTGTGAACAATGAGCTCATCACTTTCACCTTCAAGGTAAGAAAGGGCAGGTTAAATCCACTGAACAACGACTGTCTCCCATCTTCCAGGCCTTACCAACCATTGCTGTTCAAAGTTGATAACAATGGGATAGATTCATGATCTTGCATTTGCAGAAGGGGATAGATGATGTATTCCTCCCCTTAAATATGGATGAACTGAAACGTTCAATCATCAGATATGTCCATGAGAGCAAAGGAGTTGCAAGCATTAAATTTCTAAAGGCCACCAGCGATTGAAATAGTTTGATAAATTCAAACCATCGCAGCCCCCAAGATCTAGAATAGAAGGAAGAATACAGCAATGTGAAAACTAGCAGAATCAAGTTGCTGATGCAACATGGTTTCCATTGCTAAGTTCACAAGTTTGTTGTCTGAACACGGAAGTGTTCACATGAACACATGTCTCTTGTCTGTCTTTCTCAAACCCTCCTTACTTGCGCAGAATGTTCTCATAAACGTTTCCGTCTGCTGTGTCTTCTTCATCCGAGTGCTTGCTGAGGTTCAGTGTGGCATACGTGATCGAATTATCGCTGGGGTCAGTCCTGGCATCCTGCAATTGAAGTCTCAAAATAGACTCAATGAACTCTTACAGAACTGAGCATTGTCAGATTGGCAGATCAGTAGCAGATGGAGTTTAACCCTGATACATGTGAAGTGATGCACTTTGGAAGAAGGAACAAGACAATGGAATACTTGATGAATTTCAGGAAACTAGGAATATCAAAGGAACAGAAGGATCTTGGGAAACTTGTCCATAGATCTCTGAAAGTGCCAAGTGAGTTTAAGAAGTATGGGTCACTTGCCTTTCTCAGTTAAGGCACAGATCATGAGAGCAGGGAGGTGATGTTGGAGCTGGACAGGACTTTGGTGAAACCACAGTTGGAGCTCTGTGTACAGGTCCAGGCTCTGCACTACAGGAAAGATGTGATTGCATTGGAGGGGGTGCATAACCAGGATGTCTTCCGTTTCCGACACCTCGGACCTCACACACCCTCCCCCCAACTAAAATACAGACAGACTCCCCCTTGTCCTCACGTATCACCCCACCAACCTCCACGTCCATCACATCATTCTCTGCCACTTCCGCCACCTACAATCCGACCCCACAACCATAAAGATATTTCCCTCCCCGACCCCTATCTGTCTTTCACAGGGACCACTCACTCTGCAACTCCATCATCTACTCCACACTCCCCACTAACCTCACCACACACGGCACCTTACCCTGCAACCGCAGGAGGTGTTACATCTGCCCCTACACCTCACCCCCCACCTCCATTCAAGGCACAAAATAAACCTTCCACTTTAGACAGAGGTTCACCTATACATCTGCTAATGTGGTCTATTGTATCCACTGTTCCCGATGTGGCCTCCTCTACATCGGGGAAACCAAGTGGAGGCTTGGAGACTCTTTTGTAGAGCATCTGCGCTCTGTACGCGACAAACGACAATGCCTTCCGGTCTCCAACCCTTTTAAGTCCCCCTTCCACTCCCTGGGTGACATGTCCATCCTGGACCTCCTCCAGTGTCACAATGATGTCACCTGCAAACTGGAGGCGCAGCACCTCATATACATCCTAAATGTGGACTTCAGCAGTTTCAAAGTCTCCCCACGCCGGCCTCATCCCATGACCAACCCTCCCTCTCATCCCCACCTCCTTGACCTGACGCAACCTGTCCATCTTCTCTCCCACCTATCCGCCCCTCCCACCACTCCCTACCTGCACTCACCTATCACCATCGTATCTACCCCATCCCTCCTGTCTCTATTTATTTCTGAGCTCCCTTCCCCATCCCCCATTTCTGAAGAAGGGTCCCGACCTGAAACTTCAGCTTTCCTGCTCCTCTGATGCTGCCAGGCCTGCTGTGTTCCTCCAGCTCCACACTGCGTTATCTCAGACTCCAGCATTGGCAGTTCTTACTATCCCTTAGCCAGGATGTTGCCTGGGATAGAGCATTTCAGTGATGAAGGAAGGCTGGTCATACTTGGGTTGTTTTCTTTGAAGTACAGACGGCTGAGGCCAATTTTGATTTTGTTTCCATTCACTCATGAGACGTGGGCATTACTGGCTGGGCCTGGTATTTGTTCCCTCTGTCCCTAATTGCCCCCTATGAGAAGGTACTGAAGAGCTGCCCTCTTGAACTGCTGCAGTCCCATGTTCAGTAGGTAGGCCTACAATGCCTACGGGGAGCCAATTCCAGGATTTTGATCCAGCTACACTGAAGGAATGGCTGACAGACTTTCAATTCAGGATGATGCGTGGCTTCGAGGGAAACTTGCAGCGTTTGATGTTCCCCTGTAGCTGCTGCCCTTGTCTTTCTAGATGGAAATGGTCACGGGTTTGGAAGGTGCAGTCTGAGGATCGTTGGTGAATTTCTGCAGTGCGTCTTTGAGATTACTAATTGGGTGCAAATGGCAATGGACTGGCAACTATTTAATGTCAGTATCAGCGATGTTTTCATTGTGTGCAAGAGGTAACTGGAACGCCAACACAAGAAAGTCACAATCCTGAAACTCAGTTGCCCTTGGGCACTGGAAGTGGGATGAGAAACAGTGAGTGATCTACTCCATTGATAAAGCATTGTTGGCTATTTTCCACTGTTTACATGCAGACAAAGCTGGAAGGGAGGGTGAGCTGTGCAGGAGGATGCAGAGATGCTACGGTCACAATTTAAAGGAGTCTGGGTAGGACTGTGGTGTAGAGAAATGTGTTCATCAAGAGAGTGGGTTTCTCCGAAATATTGATGATATCATTGGCGTTGCTTCCGTCTCTCATCCAAAATTGGAAAAGTTAATCGATTTCACTTCCAATTTCCTCCCCACCCTCACCTGGTCCAACTCTGACTCCTCCTTCCCTTCCTCACAATCTCTTTTTCCATCTCTGGAGATAGAATGACCACTAATTTCCACTACCAACTGCCTGACACAGCTACCTGTACGGACATCCGCGCATCCTGTTTCCTGTAAAGACTCCATACCATTCTCTCAGAGTCAATCGCATATTCAGATGAGGCCAACTTCAACAAGGGAGCCTCCAAAATGTCCACCTTCTTCCTCAACTGAGGATTCCCCTAGCACTGTTGTAGACAGGGCCCTCAACCAAGTTCGACTCACCTCCCGCACTTCCATCCTCACCCCTTCTTTTCCCTCCCACAACAGCAATTGGGTTCCTCTTGTCCTTACCTACCATCCCACCAACATCCACATTCAGAAGATCATCAGCTGCCATTTCCACCACTCCAGCAAAATGCATTCCCCTCCACTCCATTGTCTGCCTTCCACAGGGACCGTTCCTTCCGGGACATCCTGGTCAACTCTTGCTTTACTCCCAACATCCCCTGCCCACCATGCCCATTGCAGCCCCACGGCACCATTCCCTGCAAGGACCCAAGGTGTAACACCTGCCCATTTATGTCCTGCATCTCCAGTATCTACGGGTCCAACATACCTTCCTGGTGAAGCAGTACTTCACCTGCACTTTCCACAATGTAATCTACTGCATTCACTGCTCACAATGTGGTCTCCTCTACATTGGGGAAACAAAGCATAGATTGGGCGACTGCTTCACAGAACTACGTTCTACTCGCAATAAAAACCCTGAGCTACCTGTTGCCTGCTACTTTTACACACCATCCTGTTCCCTGACCAACATCTGTGTCTCTGGCTTGCTGCGGTGTTCCAGCAAAGTTGAGCGCAAGCTGGAGGAACAACGCCTCATTTTCTGCTTGGGGACCTCATAGCCCTCCGGGCTCAATATCGAGTTCAATAATTTTATAGTCTAAACTCTCCTATGTCCTACCACCCCACCTCACACACCAGGCCTTGTTATCACATAGCCTGCCACTACACACCTCCTATTCATCACCAAAAGTCCCCACTAACAACTATTCACCCTCCTGGCCAGATCATTATCAACTCCTTTGTCCAACTGCTCTGCTCTCTCTTTGGGCTCTATCCTATCATTTACTCCCTTCTCCACCTCCCTCCGTTTTTTTCTGCACATAAACCAAAGTTTTCTCAGCCACCATCAGTTCTGAGGAAGGGTCACTGGACCTGAAAAGTTAATTCTGATTTTTCTGCACGAATGCTGCCAGACCTGTTGAGCTTTTCCAGTAGCTACTGTTTTCTTTTTGTTCCTGATTTACAGCATCCACAGTTCTTTTGGTTTTTATTCTTCAGAATTCTCTGCCACAGAAGGCAGTCAAGGCTAGAACGCGGAATGTTATTCACGGCAGAGTTGGATGGCTAAAGGAAGAAAGTGGCAGGACAGTGGACTGAGTTAGACAATCCCAAATAATGGATGCAGCACGCTGGAAGGGCTGAATGGCCTTGTCCTGCTCCTATTTTCTAAGGTATATACTTCGATTAATCTGGTATGAAGCAATTGTTGACATTTTAAACTGTGGGTGCACTTTCTTGGAATAAGCCATGATCTATTTAGACTTAAAATGTTACATACCTTCTTCCCAGCATGGGAGAAACCAATACTGTTGCCTGAAAAGAAAAAGGAATGAGATGAGAAGGGCTTGACAATTCAATCTGAACTCATCGAAGACTAATTAGCATTAGAGACATAGCTGAATCTTTCGAAAGCGTAGCTATGTTTTAGTCAACTTTTAAAACATATCAGTGTCCCTCTCAATCGTTCTATGTTCTATGTTCTAACCCAGATGCTTCAAAATATCGGATTTAGAGTGCTTACTCTGGCTAAATCCTACAATGTCCATTCACAGCAACAAGACAGAGGGTCAGTTTTTAGGTTGTGGGTCAATGCAACATCTTAGAGAGGCTGTCTTAATCTCACTCGCTTTTGCATCACTTGCCCAATTGTCATACAGGAAAAGATGAGAATGAACTGTGTAGATGATGTAGATTTGGGTATCAGCAACTGTACATTGCTAGTTCCATGCAGCTCAGTTGGCTGGAAGGCTGGTTTTGTAATGCATTACATGCCAACCCCTGCCAACCATGTAGTTACAACTCCCACACCAGCTGAGGTTGACCCTCAGGTTATACCACCATCCCGTCCTCTCTCTCTCTTTCTCTTGCTCTCTCACTCCCAATTATAGCATTGTAGAACGGAGATCTTTACAGGGCTCAGTTGTCTTCCTGATGGTGACCACTGAATAAACCAGATCCGCAGCGTTGTTTTCTATAAAGAAAGGAAGTGTACAAGAAAAACACATCAATTTGACAGCTTTATTGTAACTGGCTAAATGACAAATAGATCAGATAGGTCCGAAAGATAGATTTAAGACAGAAATTTTAGATTAGTGAGGGGATCAAATATTATAGAGAGATGGCAGGACAATGGGGGTGAGAAACATATCAGCCATGATCAAATGTCAGAACTGAGGCAATGAGCCAATGGCCTAATTCTGCTCCTATACCTTAGGTTGATCTTATATGATCTTATCTTAGTAGATTGATAGATAGCTAGACAAATAGATAGATATTGATCCCCAAATGATACGTATTTTTAAGTTAGCTATAACTAGTCAAGACTACTATACAGGAAGCATGCCTTTGTTCATTATCATCATCATTTCCTTGGGGCATTTGTCTGAGGAATCTGGTCTTTGCTCATTGTTGGATTTCTCAAGACCAAAGTACTGTGCCCTCAGTTTCTAATGTTACTCGAGACAAAATAAACAGTGGTGAGTCAAGTAAAACTCCCTGATGAAGGTCCATTCACAGGCTATTAACAGCAGTACCTGTCGGGAAAGGATATTGCGTGAACATGGAGATCTACTATGCTGAAAAGGGGCCATCGGCCAATCAAGTCTATGTTGGTCAAATATAACTACTTCACTATTCTATAATTCCATTTTCCCAGCATCTGGCCCACAGCTTGGTGTCACCCTCTGGGAGAAAATGTTTTTCCTCACATTCCCTTTAATCTTCCTGTCCCTTGCCTTCAATCATAAACACTACCACATCGCCTCCTCTGCACCCTCCCAACCCCCGGTGAGTGATCCCTCCATCAAGGAATCTTCCTGTCTACCCTATCTATGCCCCTCATCATCTTGCACATACAAGAAGGAATTATAATCTTTGGGGGTTAAATGGATTGAAAGGGATAGGGGAGAAAGTGGGGAACTTGGGACTGAGCCATGATCCCATTGAACAAGCAAAAGACCCTGGAAGGGCAGAACGGCCTTCTGGTTTCCATGGAAATGGGGGACTGAGTTGGATGGTCAGCTGTGATCACAACGAATGGCAAGCAGGAAAGGAGGGTACTTCTGTATTTACCCTCAGCCTCCCCAGTTGCAAAGAAAACTGCCCCATTCTAGCACATCTGTTGGCTCAGAAGTTTGTGCTGAGTTTCTGCCAGCTTACGGTGCATTGTCAAAGTTTGAGGTTCTTTAGTCACATTGATTCAGTGGCACTCACCAGCATTGTATGTTGCTCCAACTACTGCATAGTCCACATTGTTGGCTGCCAGCCCTCCACCAGAAGGTTGGGATCTATTTCCAGTAAAAAGGGGAAGGTAAGGAAGTCATCACTTCAAACATAACACTTTCCACACCACGCTCAGCTTCAACAAAACACCAAAGGAATCATGGAAGATACAAAATACAAAAAACAAATTGAGATGTTACTCCCTGGTCGCACATCCCTGTTTCCATTGGAACATAGGGTTTTCTCACCCACAAGGAACTGTCCAATTCCCCACTTGGATGGTGTGTACAGAAAGACAGAGTTGAACCCTGTTTTTCCTCTTAGACCTGGCAAGATCCTTTGTCTCTTTGTTTAAAGTTGTATTCATGCACAGGAGTTGGATGTATCCAAAAGTCATGTATGACTTAATTTTTAAAACAAGAACAAAGGGTTTCACAGTATTTTTACAGGTTAGAAGCTTCCAATCAACACAAAAATTTCCAATCAAAAAATTATACATTTAATCACCCCATCTCTTCCCAACTGTTTTTGCATAGTCAACATTCCAAGTTAGCACATATAACATGTCACCCAGTCACATGATTATATTATCCAATCATATTATTACATAGAGTCACAGCGCTCTACAGCACAGAAAAAGGCATTTCAGCCCATTGCATCTGCACCAGACTAAAACAACCACCTCACTATTCTAGATAATAAAATGTGAGGCTGGATGAACACAGCAGGCCCAGCAGCATCTCAGGAGCACAAAAGCTGACGTTTCGGGCCTAGGCCCTTCATCAGATAGGGGGATGGGGTGAGGGTTCTGGAATAAATAGGGAGAGAGGGGGAGGCGGACCGAAGATGGAGAGAAAAGAAGATAGGTGGAGAGGAGAGTATAGGTGGAGAGGTAGGGAGGGGATAGGTCAGTCCAGGGAAGACGGACAAGTCAAGGAGGTGGGATGAGGTTAGTAGATAGGAGATGGAGGTGCGGCTTGGGGTGGGAGGAAGGGATGGGTGAGGAAGAACAGGTTAGGGAGGCAGAGACAGGTTGGACTGGTTTTGGGATGCAGTGGGTGGAGGGGAAGAGCTGGGCTGGTTGTGTGGTGCAGTGGGGGGAGGGGACAAACTGGGCTGGTTTTGGGATGCGGTGGGGGAAGGGGAGATTTTGAAGCTGGTGAAGTCCACATTGATACCATTGGGTTGCAGGGTTCCCAAGCGGAATATGAGTTGTTGTTCCTGCAACCTTCGGGTGGCATCATTGTGGCACTGCAGGAGGCCCATGATGGACATGTCATCTAAAGAATGGGAGGGGGAGTGGAAATGGTTTGCGACTGGGAGGTGCAGTTGTTTATTGCGAACCGAGCGGAGGTGTTCTGCAAAGCGGTCCCCAAGCCTCCGCTTGGTTTCCCCAATGTAGAGGAAGCCACACCGGGTACAGTGGATGTAGTATACCACATTTGCAGATGTGCAGGTGAACCTCGGCTTAATGTGGAAAGTCATCTTGGGGCCTGTGATAGGGGTGAGGGAGGAGGTGTGGGGGCAAGTGTAGCATTTCCTGCGGTTGCAGAGAAAGGTGCCGGGTGTGGTGGGGTTGGAGGGCAGTGTGGAGCGAACAAGGGAGTCACGGAGAGAGTGGTCTCTCCGGAAAGCAGACAGGGGTGGGGATGGAAAAATGTCTTGGGTGTTGGGGTCGGATTGTAGATGGCGGAAGTGTCGGAGGATGATGCGTTGTATCCGGAGGTTGGTGGGGTAGTGTGTGAGAACGAGGGGGATCCTCTTAGGGCGGTTGTGGTGGGGGCAGGGTGTGAGGGATGTATTGTGGGAAACGCGGGAGACGCGGTCAAAGGCGTTCTCGACCACTGTGGGGGGAAGTTGCGGTCCTTGAAGAACTTGGACATCTGGGATGTGCGGGAGTGGAATGCCTCATCGTGGGAGCAGATGCGGCGGAGGTATTGGGAATAGGGGATGGAATTTTTGTAGGAGGGTGGGTGGGAGGAGGTGTATTCTAGGTAGCTGTGGGAGTCGGTGGGCTTGAAATGGACATCAGTTACAAGCTGGTTGCCTGAGATGGAGACTGAGAAATCCAGGAAGGTGAGGGATGTGCTGGAGATGGCCCAGGTGAACTGAAGGTTGAGGTGGAAGGTGTTGGTGAAGTTATCTCTGGGACCTTCCTGTGGTGTGATTTCCCTGCCTGTCACTAAGACCCATGTTAAAAGGATGTGGTCATATCCAATCTCTCTCTATGACCTCTTTACTTTGGTTGTCTCTTGCTGTTTAAGAGGGATTGGAATAAATAATAGCAAATAAAAAAACTGCAGTTTCAGCCACTTACCTGCTGGGATGTGACACAGTTGAGGAATTCCCTGCAGGGAGGAAGAGAATATTCTCAGCATATTGTACAGCAGCTTTGCACTGTTACAAGCTGGAGCCACCAAGGCCTTATCTCAGTCATAAACAGAGAACAGATCAATAGAAGATAATTGTCAAACTGTCTTAATGCATATTAAACTGCTGCAATGGGTTAGAGTTAGTTTTAGGGTTAGGATTAGGTTCAGGGTGAGGTTTAGCGTTGGGACGACTGTGAGAGTTAGTGTCAGTGTTTGGGTGAGAGCGAAAGTTAAGACTTATGTTTAAGGTTAGGACCATGGTTTGGTTAGTGTTACAGTGAGGGTTAGAACAAAGAAGAACAAAGAAAATTACAGCACTGGAACAGGCCCTTTCGCCCTCCAAGCCGGCGCCGATCAAGATCCTCTATCTGAACCTGTCATCTATTTTCTAAGGGTCTGTATCCCTTTGCTCCCTGCCCATCCATGTGCCTGTCCAGATACATCTTAAAAGACACTATCGTGTCTGCGTCTACTACCTCCGCTGGCAACATGTTCCAGGCACCCATCACCCTCTGCATTAAGAACTTTCCAATGCATATCTCCCATAAACTTTCCTCCTCTCACTTAGGACAAAGATTAGGGCTAGGGTTTGGATTAGTGTTTGAGAGGTAAGGTTAAGGTTAGAATGATGGTTAGGGTCAGGGCTGGCTTAGGGTTAGTGTTAATGCTTGGGTGGGGGCCAAGGTTAGAGCTAGGGTTCTAGTTAGGGTTTGGTTTAGGTTTAGGTCTAGGTTTAAGGTTGGTGTTAGCATTAATGTTTGGGTGAGGGCCAAGATTAGAGTTAGGGCGTTAGATTTAGAGTTAGACTTAGGGTAAGGGTTATGGTTAGGTTTATTACTAGGGTTAGGGTCAGTGTGTGCAGTGGCTACTAAATAAATGTAAAGTGGAGTTTTTTTCACTAGTCACAGTTTAAAGACAGCAGGGCAGGAATGTGTTGAGGTGGAAATGAGACTGTGTTAAATAGGGTTAGGGTAAGTGTGTGCAGTGAGTACTGAATAAATTTCAGGAGGAAATAGTTTTAGACCTAGTTTAAAGGAAATTGGACAGGAAAGTGGAGTTGACGCCAAGGTGAGATTGTGTTAAATGGCAGAGAAGGGTTTCATGGGACTGAATGGTCTTCAACCTCTCCTTGCTACAATCTGAAGTCCCCACCTGCTTCAAGAAGGCCACCATCATCCCAGTACTAAAGCAAACACATGCAACATGCCTCAACATCTACCATCCAGTGGTTGTGACTTCTGTAATCATGAAGTGCTTTGAGAGCTTAGTCATGGACCATGTCAACTTTAGCCTCTCAGCCTGCCTTGATCCCCTGCAACTTGCCTGCCAGCGAAATAGGTCCACAGTGGACACTAATTCCTTAGCCCTAGACTCATCCCTGGAATATCCAGACAACTAGGATGCCTATGTCAGGCTCCTACGCTCTCTGATGAAGGGTCTAGGCCTGAAACGTCAGCTTTTGTGCTCCTGAGATGCTGCTGGGCCTGCTGTGTTCATTCAGCCTCACATTTCATTATCTTGGATTCTCCAGCATCTGCAGTTCCCATTATCACTGATACAACAAGGATGCCTATGTCAGGCTCCTACGCATCGACTACAGCTCCGCCTTCAACACCATAATCCTGACCAGGCTGATCTCAAAACTCCATGACCTAGGTCTCGGCTCTGCCCTCCGTAACTGAATCCTCAGCTTCCTCGCCCGCAGGTCACAATCAGTGAAGGTAGACAACAGCACCTCGCCCGAAATAATCCTCAACACTGGAGCCCCACAGAGATGTGTACTCAGCCCCCTACTGTACACCCCATACATCCACAACTGTGTTGGCAGGTTTTGTACAAATGCTATCTACAAGTTTGCTGACGACATCACTGTGGTAGGAAGGATATCAAACAACGATGAGTCAGAATACAGAAGGGAGATAGAGGGCTTGATATCACGTGCATTGATAGCAATCTCTCTCTCAGTGTCGGCAAAAGTAAAGAACTGATCAGCTTCAGGAAGAAAGGAGAAGGACACGCACCCCCCCACCCCCCCCCACCCCCGTCTACATCAATGGAGCAAAAGTAGAGTGGGTTGAAAGCATCAAGTTCCTAGCGGTGACAATAACCGACAATCTGTCCTAGATGTCCCACATAGATGTGACAGTCATAAAGACACAGCAACGCCTCTTCTTCCTCAGGAGTTGGCATGTCCATAAGGTCTCTCACCAACTTTTACGCTGCATCACAGAAAGCATTCTATCTGTGTGCAGAACAGCCTGGTAAAGCAACTGCTCTGCCCAGGACCATGAGAAACTACAAAAACATTGTGTGCACAGCCCAGACCATCATGGAAGCAAACCTCCCATCTATGAATCCATTTACACTTCTTGTTGCTGCAGAAAGATTGCCAACATCATCAAAGACCCATCACACCTTGGTAATATTCTCTTTCAACCTCTTCCATCAGGCAGAATACACAGATGCTTCAGCAGATGTTCCAACAGATTCAAAAACAGCTTCTTCCCTGCCATTATTAGACTGCTGAATAAGGCTGTCTAATTTCAAATCAAATGTGGGCCTTGCTTTTGTGCACCTCCTGTGCAGTTGTAACCTTGTATGCCTTGCTCTGTCTTAGCATCTGATGATCTTTATGTCCTTGTTTGCTACGATCTGCCTGTACTGCTTGCAAATAAAAAAGTGTGTGTTGGTTGGGGCGGGGGGGGGGGGGGGGGGGTGTGTGCATGGGAGGTGTCATAGCTACCCAATCCAGCACACTAATGTGGTCAGTACTCTCCCTCCCTACTCTCACGAACATGGCCTACTCCAGCTCCTGACCCATCACCTCCCTCCCCAGGACCCCCGCTCAGCTGGCAGGCTACATTTGAGAGGAATGGGATTTCATGATGTGAGGCCATGGAACAACTTGGATCTCTGTAAGACATTACTGACCTGTGTCCCTCTTCCGATAGATGAAGAGCACGGATGTGATCAGGCTGGCAAACAGCAGAACTGGGATGAGTGAGGCCGCGATCTCTGTGGAATAACTTGGAGCTGAAAACCCAACAAGAATATCCGGCACGCATTAACAAATTCACCGGGAAGTTTTGCCAAATCAACCCTGCGCAACGTACATGGTCAACATCAGACAGACCGACCACCACAGCTATGTAATATCCCTGTAGGTACAATACCCCTGAAGGTATTGAGAATCGCACAGAATGAAGGAATTCGACCCATTGAGCTAACGACACAAATCCCACTTTCCTGCACTAGCCCCCTGTAGCTTTGAATGTTATGACACTTCAAGTGCTCATCCAAGAGCTTTTTTTAAAAAGGCTTCCGGCCTCAACAACATTCCAGGCAGTGCATCCCAGACCTCCACTACCCTCCGTGTGATTTATTTTCCATCAAATCCCCCTTTAAACATTCTGCCTTTCACTTTAAAATGATGTCCCCCCCTACCTTGTTCTTTGCCCTTTGATTTAAGGAAGCAGCTGCTTCCTACACCCCGACCCTGTCCATGCCCCTCATACTGTTACACACCTCTATCAGGATACCCCCTCAGCCCTCTCTGCTCCAAAGAAAACAACATCCCAGCAATATCCTGGTGAATCTCCTCTGTACCCCTCTCTCCATCAGGCCTTTTTTTTCCATTCACTTGTGGGATGTGGGTGTCCCAGGCTGGCCAGCATTCTTGCCCATCCCTAGTTGCCCCTTGAGGAGGTGGTGGGGAGCTATCTTCTTGAACTGCTGCAGTCCTCCGGCTGTGGGTTGACCCACAATGCTGGTAGGGAGCGAATTCCAGGATTTTTATTGAGTTCAAAGATCCCAGGAACATGACTAAGGTCACTGTATTAAAGATCTCTCGATAATACCACCCGGCCATTACCTCCCCAACTGAGATGGCTAAATATCTGCCTGGCGCAGACTGGATGGAGTGAATGGCCTTTCCCTGTGCTCTGTCTATGTCTGATCTGACTGTCGCTGTTACCTCGCAGCGTGAATCCAATATAGTCGCTGGTCACGTTAAAAATGGTGCCGTTGATTCCTTTGTTGATCGCTGCACAGTGATACCTCCCGACATTGTCTGTCCGGAATGAATGAATAACCAGCTCACCACCATCGGCAGTCACATGGGAGCTCGCACTGCCGTTTCTTAGCGGCACATTGTTGCGGTACCAAACAAACTGCGGCTCAGTGCCTTCCCTCACCAGGCACCGCAGAACAAGCCTCTCCCCGGCCCACATCTCAGTCCCGTTAGTGCGGGAAATCAGCACAGCATCTGCGACAGGAACTGAGAAGAAAACACACCGAGGAGTTAAAAAAAACCATGAAGTTCACCCAATGATCGAGACTATCAGTGGGGACCAGTTTGACATGATGAATTTAAAAGGGATAGTAGGAACAGCTGACGCCGGAGTCTGAGACAACACAGCGTGGAACTGGATGAACACAGCAGGCCAGGCAGCATCAGAGGGGCAGCAAAGCTGACATTTTGGGTCTGGACCCTTCTTCAGAAATGGGGGAGGGGAAGGGCGTTCCAAAATAAATAGAGAAAGAAGGAGGCAATGATAGAAGGTGGAGAGTGGAGCAGAAAGGTGGATAGAAGACGGTCAGGTCAGGAGGTGGGGATGAAGCCGGTAAAGATGAGTGTAGGTAGGGAGTTGGGTTGGGGGTTGGCCAGTGAGGAGGGAGGGGCGGGTAGGTAGTTGAAAAGACTGACAGATCAAAGAGGTGGGGATGACAGGGATGAGGTCGGGGTTTGGGAGATTTTGAAGTTTGTAAAGTCGACGTTGAGACCATTGGGCTGCAGGGTTCTGAAGCGGAATAAGAAGCACTGTTCCTCCAGTTTTCAGGTAGCATCATTGTGGCACTGGAAGACGCCCACGATGGACATGTCATCCAAGGAGTGGGAGAGGGAGTTGAAGTGATTCGCGACTGGGAGGCGTTGTCATTTGTCACGAACTGAACGTAGGTGTTCCACAAAGTGGTGTCCAAACCTCCACTTTGTTTCCCCGATGTAGAGGAGGCCACATCAGGAACAGCAGACACAATATACCACATTAGCAGATGTGCATGTGAACATCTGTTAAATATGGAAGGTTTTCTTGGGGCCTGGAATGGGGGTGAGGGGGGAGGTGTAGGGGCAGGTGTTGCACTTCCTGCGGTTGCAGGGAAAAGTGGCGGGGCTAGTGGGGAATGTGGAGTGGACGAGGGAGTTGCAGAGAGAGCAGTCCCTCCGGAAGGCAGATAAGGGTGGGGAGGGAAATATATCCTTGGTAGTGAGGTCAGAGTGCAGGTGGCGGAAGTGGCGGAGAATGATGCGTTGAATCCGCAAGTTGATGGGGTGGTACGTGAGGACAAGGGGAATTCAGTCTTTGTTTTTATTGTAGGGGGGTTTGTGAGGGCTGAGGTGTGGGAAACGCAAGAGATGGGTTAAGCAGTTTGATGGATTCTTAAACTAATGGAGAGTTTTAATTCCTCCCAGCTGTCAACATCCTGGGGTTAATCATCGATCTTAAACAAAACTGGCCCGAGCTAAATAAACACAGTGCCTGCAACAGCAGGACAGAGGCTCAGATTTCTGCAGCAAGTAACTTGCTTCCTGGCTCCTGACACAGCACAAATCCTCTTGAATGATTATGATGTGGTAGGCATCACAGAGACATGGTTGCAGGGAGTTCAGGACTGGCTGTTAAACATCCAAGGATTCACAACTTATCGAAAAGACAGGGAGGGGGCAGAGGGGGTAGGGTTGCCTTGTTAGTTAAAAATGAAATTAAATCTACGGCACTGAATGACATAGGGTCAGAGGGTGTGGAGTCTGTGTGGGTGGAGTTGAGGAACCACATAGAACATAGAACATTACAGCACAGTACAGGCCTTTCAGCCCTCGATGTTGTGCCGACCTGTCATACCAATCTGAAGCCCATTAAGCCAACCACAAAGGCAAAAAAACTATAGTGGGAGTAATGTACAGACCTCCTAACAGTGATCAGGACCAGGGGTGCAAGATGCACCGAGAAATAGATAGGGCATGTCAGAAAGGCAAGGTCATGGTGATCATGGGGGACTTCGATATGCAGGTCGATTGGGTGAATAATGTTGGCGGTGGATACAAAGAAAAGGAATTCATGGAATGTTTGCAGGATGGCTTTTTGGAGCAGCTTGTGATGGAGCCCACAAGGGAGCAGGCTATTCTGGACTTAGTGCTATGTAATGAGCCAGGCTATATAAAAGACCATAAAGTAAGGGAACACTTAGGAGGCAGCGATCATAATATGGAAGAGTTCAGTCCGCAGTTTGAAACAGAGAAGGCAAAATCGGACGTAATGGTGTGACAGTTAAATAAAGGCAATTACAGGGGCATGAGAGAGGAGTTGACGAAAATCGACTGGAAGCAGAGCCTAGCGGTCACACGGTCACAGTAGAGCGACAATGGCAGGAGTTTCTGGGTATAATTGAGGACAGAGTACAGAGGTTCATCCCAAAGAAAACAAAGATTACTTGGGGTGGGATTAGGCAGCTATGGCTGACAAAGGAAGTCATCAAAGAAAAAGAGACAGCCTATAAAGTGGCCAAGAGCACTGGGAAATCAGAAGATTGGGAAGGCTACAAAAACAAACTGAGGATAACAAAGACAGCAATAAGGAAGGAGAGGATCAAATATGAAGGTAGGCTAGCTAGTAATATTAGAAATGATAGTAAAAGCTTCTTTCAATACATAAGAAACAAATGAGAGGCAAAAGTAGACATCGGGCCGCTCCAAATTGATGCGGAAGGCTAGTGATGGGAGATTAGGAAAAAGCTGAAGAACTTAATAAGTACTTTGCTTCAGTTTTCACAGTGGAAGACATGAGTAGTATGCCAACAATTTTAGGGAGAGCCAGGGGGCAGAGTTGAGTACGGTAGGCATTACAAAACAGAAGGTGCTAGAAAAGCTAAAAGGTCTAAAAATTGATAAATCTCCTGGCCCCAATGGGCTACATCCTAGAGTTCTGAGGGAGGTGGATGAGGAAATAGCGGAGGCTGTGGTTGTGATCTTTCAAAAGTCACTGGAGTCTGGGAAAGTCCCAGATGATTGGAAAATTGCTGTTGTAACTCCCTTGTTTAAGAAAGGGTCAAGGCAAAAGATGGAAAATTATAGGCCGATTAGTCTAACCTCGGCAGCTGGTAAAATTCTAGAATCCATTGTCAAGGATGAGATTTCTAAATTCCTGGAAGTGCAGGGTCAGATTGGAACAAGTCAGCATGGATTTAGTAAGGGAAGGTCACGCCTGACAAACCTGTTAAAATTCTTTGAAGAGGTAAAAAGTATGTTAGACCAGGGAAACTCAGTAGTGGTCATCTATCTAGACTTCCAAAAGGCCTTTGATACGGTGCCTCATGGGAGGCTGCTGAGCAAGGTGAGGGCCCATGGTGTTCAAGGTGAGCTACTGGCTTGAATTGAGGATTGGCTGTCTGACAAAAGGCAGAGAGTTGGGATAAAAGGCTCTTTTTTGGAACGGAAACTGGTGACAAGTGGTGTCCCGCAGGGTTCAGTGTTGGGGCCGCAGCTGTTCACCTTGTATATTCATGATCTGGACGAAGGGACCAGGGGCATTCTGGTGAAGGTTGCCGATGATACGAAGATAGGTGGACAGGCAGGTAGTACTGAGGAGGTGGGGAATCTGTAGAAAGATTTAGACAGTTTAGGAGAGTGATCCAGGAAATGGCTGATGAAATTCAATGTGAGTAAGTGTAAGGTTTTGCACTTGGAAAAAAGAATACAGGCATGGACTATTTTCTAAATAGTGAGAAAATTCATAAAGCAGAAGTACAAAGGGATCTGGGAGTGTTGGTCCAGGATTCTCTAAAGGTTAACTTGCAGGTAGAGCCCGTGATTAAGAAAGTGAATGTAATGTTGTCGTTTATCTCAAGAGGGTTGGAATATAAAAAGCAGCGATGTGCTTATAAGGCTTTATAAAGATCTAGTTAGGCCCCATTTAGAATGCTGTGTCTAATTTTGGGTGCCACACCTCAGGAAGGGCATACTAGCCCTGGAGCGTGTCCAGCGGAGATTCATATGGATAATCCCTGGAATGGTAGGTTTAACGTATGATGAATGGCTAAGTATCCTGGGATTGTACTCATGAGAGTTTAGAAGGTTGAGGGGAGATCTAATAGAAACTTACAAGATAATGTGTGGCTTAGAAGGGCTGGATGCTAGGAAGTTGTTTCAGTTAGTTGGGGAGACTAGGACCCGTGGGCACAGCCTTAAAATTAGAGGGAGTAAGTTTAAAACTGAAATGAGATGCCATTTCTTCAGCCAGAGAGTGGTGGGCTTGTGGAATTCATTGCCACGGAATGCAGTGGAGGCCAGGAAGTTAGATGCCTTCAAGGCAGAGATCGATAAATTCTTGATCTCAGAAGGAATCAAGGGCGACAGGGAGAGTGCAGGGGAGTGGAGTTGAAGTGCCCATCAGCCATGATTTAAATGGTGGCGTGGACATGATGGGCCGAATGACCTTACTTCTATGACACTCCTATGTCTTATGGTCTTATGGACTCCCCAAAGCCTGTGCACCATCTACACAAATCAGGAGTGTGATGGAATGCTCCCCACTTGCCGGTATGAGCACAGCCGCAACAACTCTTAAGAAGCTCGACTCCAAATAGGACAAAGCAAACATTTGATTGGCACCACATCCACAAGCATTCTCTCCCACCATCAGTGACATTCAGCAGCAGCAGTGTATATTATCTACAAGGTGCACTGAAGATATTCGAAGACAACATGTTACAAACTGATAATAAAATGTGAGGCTGAATGAACACAGCAGGCCAAGCAGCATCTCAGGAGCACAAAAGCTGACGTTTCGGGCCTAGACCCTTCATCAGAGAGCCATTTTTTTATTATCTTGGAATTCTCCAGCATCTGCAGTTCCCATTATCTCTGATACTATGTTACAAACTGATGACCACTTCCATCTAGAAGCGCAAAGACAACAGATGCATGGGAACCCCACCCCTGCAAGTTCCCCTCCAAGCCACTCACCATCATGACTCGGCAATATTGGCCATTCCTTCAGTGTCTCTGGGTCAAAATCCTGGAATTCCCTCCCTAAGGGCATCTTGGGTCTACCTACACCACATAGACTGCAGCAGTTCAAGAAGGCAGCTCACCACCATCTTCTTGAAGGGGGCAATTAGCGACGGGGTAATAATGCCATGCCCAACCACATACCACGAGTGAATAAAGAACTCAGTGGTGTCGGCATGTCTGTCATCGTTCACCAAACATTGCACCCTGTTTTTGCATATAATTAAAGTTCAGTTCATTCTGGGATTTGGGAAGTTAAAAAGAATATCAGTAATGTTGAAACTGGATGGCTCATGAGATCCTGCTGAACAGGGGCAAGAGGGTGTTGTTGGGGAAAGGAGATCAGTCCACCCTTACTCAGTCTGATACTCCACTTGACTCCAAACCCATAGCAAAGGGAATTATTTTGAACAGGCCTCTGAGCAAGTCATTCTGTTCTCGGAAATTCTTTTTTTTTGACAAAATTTTCCTCATATCATGATTTTTAAAAAAATCCTCCAAAACACTGCCCCCTTCTTTGATAATCATCGACACTCGACCAATTACCTCACTACATGGTCCAAATGCCCCTGGCATTCTACGCAGAGTCAATGCTTTGTTCACTAGTGTGACATTCCTTGCTATTTTGGTTGGAAGACCAGAAGAGATTGAGGCAGGAGTTAGTCACCCAGCAAAATATCCAACCAAATGTTCAGGGTGCATGCGATTGAGGCAATGTGGGTGATGTAGCTCTGTACAAGCTAGAATATGTATGCAGCAGTAAGAGTGATCTGGGATCTGATGGTGTAGAATCCATTGTGGGCATAATGAAGACTATATGCACTGGAGTTTAGGAGAATGAGCAGGAGGAGGTCATTGAAACCTATAAAGTTCTAACAGGACTAGACAGGGTAAATGCAGAAAGGATGTGCCTGATGACCAGGGCCAGTGGTCCAGCACCAGGAGTCTCAGTCTAAGGGAGATGGGGTAGGACTGAGATGAGAAGAAATGTCTTCACCTAGAGAATGGGGAGTCTAAGGCATTCTTTATCACAGAGGGCAGTCGGGACCAGAACATTGAATATTGTTCAGGTAGGAGTTGGGTAGAGTTCTTAGGGTCTAAAGGGAGTTAATGGGGGGACAGAGGACTGAGTTGGATAATCAGTCATGATCCCATTGAATGGGCAGAGCAGGATGGAAAGGCTGAATGGCCTACACCTATTCCTATTTTCTATGACTCTGTATTAACAGGGTGTAGAGTTGGATGATTGTCCATGGTCATATTGAATAGCGAAGAAGACTCAAAGTTCTAGGTTCTTATGTTTTAATGTAAGACAAAGTTTTATGTCACAGATTAAACTCACAAACTTTCTTTACTTGGTTCCCTATTCCCAGTTTATGGTGTTCAATTCAGATAAAAACAAAGTGTTGCATTTGGGTAAGACAAACTAGGGCAGGACTTACACAGTTAATGGCAGGGCCCCTAGTATTGTCAAACAGAGAGACTTTTGGGGTGCAGGTAACATTGTTCCTTAAAAGTGGTGTCACCGATGGACAGGGTGGTGCAGAAGGCATTTGTCCTGCCTACCTTCATTGGTCACTGCATTGAATACAGGAGTTGACACGTTATATTACAATTGTACAAGACCTTGGTAATGCCGTATTCTGGCTACTGTGCACAATTCTGTTCACCCTGCTGCCCACCCACATTGGAAAGGATGCAAAGAGGATTTGCAAGATGTTACTGGAGTGGAAATTTTGAGTTATAACAAGGGGATGGATAGGCCTCATTATTTTTCTCATGGAAGTTTTTAAAATCATGAAGTGCATAGATAAGGTGAATAAAGCCAGGATCTTCTCTTTGATAGGGGAAGTCCAAAATCAGACAGCATAGGTTTAAGGTGAGAGGGGTAAGGAACCCAAGGGGCAACTTTTTCACACAGATTGGTGGGTACGTGATACAAGTGCCAGGGGAAGTGGTAGAGGCAAGTACAATCACAATATTTAAAAGACATTTGGACAGGTACATGGATAGAAAACATTTTAACAGATATGAGCCAAACGCAAGCAAATGGTGCTAGTTCAGTTTGGGAAATCTAGATGGCATGAACAAGTTGGGCCAAAGGGCCTGTTTCCATGCTGTATGATGCTATGACTTAATTTAAAATACGTTTGGACAGGTATATGGATATGACAGATTTAGGGAGACATGGGCCAAACGCAGGCAAATGGGGCTAGTTCAATTTGGAAAACTTGGTTAGAATGGATGAGTTGGGGGGAAGGGCCTGTTTCCATGTTGGATACTTTGCTGACTCTAATATCCAAGGCTGTGTCACTTAATCAAATTATGGTCTGCAAGCATGAAGCACCAACTCAAGCTGATCACTTACTCTTTAGGAGAGAACCCTTATGAACTCACCTATCACTGTGATCTTTATGTCTTCACTGCGCAGTGGGAGATCTGTTGCCTCATTTCTCACCGAGCAATGATAAAGCCCTTCGTCCCTTTTGCTGATGGCTCCAATTTTGTAAACAAGCTCGGAACTGTTGGAAAACTCCCTGTGCAGTTCCATGTTTGAGCCGTTGTAGAATTGGTAATAAATTGGCAGAGAACCATTGGAGACTGAACAGATTAAGGATCCTGCCTCTCCTTCGATTAGCTCCTTTCTGGGTTGAATTATTAGATTTGGCTTTGACACTGGAATTCCTGAAAATATTGATAAATATTAGGCCCCAATGTTTGGCAGAGTTAGTTGCAAACTCAACTATGAGCTTCATCACAGTGACATCCATTTCCACATATAGTTGTTTCTACTCATTCACTGGATGTGGGTGACACATAAATGCACAGCATTTGTTGCTGGCCCTAATTGCACAGAGGTTGTGGGGTTATAGCCAAACTGACACAGCATATGATTGAGATGGGGAGAAATGTCTTCACCCAGAGATTGGGGAGCCTGTAAATTATCTGCCACAGAAATCGGTTGGGGCCAGAACGTTGAATGTTGTTCAGGAAGGAGTTTGATAGAATTCTTAGGGGCTAATGTGGTGGGTCAGAGGCCTGAGTTGGACGATCAGACTTGCTTCCATTGAATGGGTGGAACAATCTGGAAGATCCAAATGGCTGACTCCTATTTTGAATCTTCCCATAATTTTCTGGATCAGTGAATCCCACAGGCTCCCCACTGTCTGGCTGAAGACATTTCTCCTCAACTCAGTCCTAAATGGCATTCCCATGGTCCTCAGCTATTTATCTCTAGTTCACCAATACATGGCTGACAGATGTGGGAATAATTTGCCTCTATCCTGAACCTTTAGTGGTTTATAAAAAGAAACAATAATGAATGATACTCACGCCTGATGGACAAATTGAGCTGATTACTGCGTTTCCACACCTTACTGTCTGTGACAAAGCAATGGTAAGCACCCGAATCTGTCACACGAGCTGACTTGGAGATGTAATCACGGTGAGTGGACAGAAACTGGAGAGGGACTCCATTTCTGTAAAAGCTGTACCACAGGGAAGCTTGAGAGAGATTGTCTTCAACCGAGCACAACAGTTTAAACCACTGACCATCAAACAGTTGTCCCTCAGGATGTACGGTCAACTTAGGGACAGCGAACGCCTCTAGAAAGTAGAAGGAGATGTTTCTGTTTCAGCCTGTAAAGTTTCTGGGCTTGGGAAAGCTCAGTGATCAGACCAAGAGCAAGAAAATCCCGAGACAAAATGAAATTTTCTTTGTTGTTTTGTTCTTTAGGATGTTGTCAGTGAGGGAGATTCTGAACAATCGTTTTAAGGCAAATCAAGTCTGTTAGTACTGTGAGATAATGGGAACTGCAGATGCTGGAGAATTCCAAGATAATAAAATGTGAGGCTGGATGAACACAGCAGGCCAAGCAGCCAAGCTTGCTGCTTGGCCTGCTGTGTTCATCCAGCCTCACATTTTATTATTCTGTTAGTATTGTGTCAGCTTGAGCTCAGATTTGGAGACAATTGCAATTGTATTTGGAATGAAGCCATGCAACCACAGTGAGAGTATTGTGTGCAGTTCTGGAATCCACATTATTAGAGGGATGTGACAGCAGTGGGACAGGGGGCAGAGGGAGGTTTACCAGCATGTTGCATTGGGGGCTGGAGAGTTTCAGTGATGGATAGAGAATGGACAGACTGGGGTTGTTTTCCTTGGAGCAGTGGGGTTGAGAGGGGGCCATGATTGAGATGTATAAAATGATGAGGGGCATAGATGGGGTAGACAAGAAGAAACTGTTCACCCTTAATGGAGGGATCAGTGGCTGGGTTGGTGGATGGTGAATAGATTGACGGTAAGGGGCAGGAGGTTTAGAGGGCATGCGAGGAGAAACAGTTTCACAGAGAGTATCTGGAACTCACTGCTTGTAAGGATAGGAGATGCAGAAACCCTCATCCCATTGAAGAAGTATTTAGATGGGCACTCACAATGCTCAGGCTACTGGGGCTAAGTGCTGGGGAAATGGGGATTAGAGAATAATGAGATGGCTGATTTTGGCTCGAAGGACGGTTAATTTGTGCTATGGATTCTGCTATAATGTGAGATAGTTACGTTTAACAGAAATGTGAGTGTAGTCGCTCCTCTTCCTCAGACCGTAAATCGTCTCGATCGTTTCACAGGCGTAATTCCCAGAAATGTTTGCAGTCGCTGCGTTGATGTTGAACACACTGCCATCGCTTGGCACGACCTCCAGAGCGATGCTGTCTCTGTAAAACAAGTAGCGAAGCTGGGCTGAGGGCCGTGCCATCTTGACAATGCATGTCAACACAAGCCGGAGCCCCTCGACTACTTCAGCGGCTGGCTCCACCGTCAGTACGGGCTTGGCAAAGCGTTCTGGAATGTAACACACAATCATGATACATCAATCAACTGTTGCAATCACAGAGGAAAAGATGCAAGGTGATGAGAGCCGAAGAACGTGGGTATTTAGAGACAAAGTACAGAGGATTGGGTGAAAATTTATCACTCTCTTGTTTTCCTAATTTCAAATTTCGTTTTGATGCCACTAGAGGTATAGAATCAGTGTCATACAGTATGGAAACAGACCCTTCAGCCCAGCTCATCCATACTGACCCGGTTTCCCAAACTGAACTAGTCTCATTTGCCTGCGTTGGCCCACAGCCCTCTAAATCTTTCCTATTCATGTACCTGTCTGAATGTCTTTTAAATGTTGTAATTGTACTCACCTCTACCACTTCCTCCAGCAGTTCATTCCTTATATGTACTAGCCTCTTTGAAAAATTTGCCCCTCATGCTCCTTTTAAATCCTTCCTATCTCACCTTCATGCCATTCCCTCTAGTTTTGGACTCCCCTACCCTGGAGAAAAGACCTTGGCTATTCATGCCCCTCATAATTTTATGTAACTCTGTAAGGTCACCCCTCAACTTCCGACACTGCAGCATATTCAGCCTCTCCCAATAAAACAAACCTGTTTCAGTTTTGGGAATCCTGGGATGAGTACAACACAAAAGTCAACTGTTTGTCCGCCTCATATCTCTGTCGGACCTTGTCCCATGGTTTCCCTCTCTCTACCTCTCTCTGTGAGCTTGCATTCATCCCTCTCTTCAGAGAATCTGCCAGTAGAAGTGGTGATCTAACTGAATGTTATCAGTCACCACCAGGATTATTGATAGGATGGTTGCTGGGGTTGGGGGGGCAATGCTGTCTTTACTTTAATTACACACGGCCCCACTTGGAGACCATTGGAAGTGTTGTGTATCCTGTTGGTCACCTTATTTAACAAATGAAATGAATTCATTGTGAGAGGTTCAGATTGTTTTTAATAGACTGTAAGACCATAAGACATAGGGGCAGAAGTAGGTTGTTCAGCCCACTGAATCTCTGCATCCCCATTCAATGAGATCAGTGGCTGATCTAATCAACTTCAACTTCAATTTCCTGCCTTTTATTCCCCATAAGGTCCCTGATTAAAAATCTATCTCAGCCTTGAATAGACTCAATGACCCAACCTCAACAGCCCTCTGTGGTGAAGAATCCCACAGATTCACTCCCCTCAGGCAGAAGCAATTCCTTCTCATCTCTGTCTTCAGCTGCGACTCCCTTATTCTGAGAATATGCCCCTCCGGTCCCAGACACTCCAAAGAAGAGAAAATGACCTCTCTCCACATACCCACTGTCAAGTCTCTCTGAGAACCTTCAATGAGGTCGCCTCTTATTCTTCAAAACTCCAGTGAGGGCAGGCCTGACCTACTCAACCTCTCTCGCATCAAGCAGTCCCTCCATATTCAGAATCAGCCAAGTAAACCTTCTCAAGACTGTCTCCGAAGCTAGTCTATTTTTTCTCAGATACAGAGCTCCAAAAGTGGCCTGTCTTATAGAATGTTAACAAAACCACCTGACTTTTATACTCTATTCCCTTCGAAAAAAGGCTATTTGCTTTTCCTATGACCCGCTGACCTTGGACACTAGCATTTTGTGTTTCACTGACGAGGACTCCCCAGTCTCTCTGTCCACAGCTTTCTGCAGTTTTTCTCCATTTAAATAATATTCAGCTCCTCTATTCTTCCTGTCTGGCTACAAAACCCCACATTTTCCCACATTGTATTTCACCTGTCAGGTTTTCTGCCCTTCCCTTAACCTATCTGTACCCCTCTGCAGACTCTTTGCAACATTCTCACCACTTGTCTTTCAACTATTTCCATGTTGTCTTGAAAATGGGGCGACAGTCCAGTTCATTGACTCGCTCAGACCCCAGATGAGTGGGCTGTCTTGTAAAGACAAGATGGAAAGGCTCTAGACAGTGAAGAAGATTATCGAAGTGTACAATACAACCTTGATCAATGGGGCCAATGGGCTGAGGAGTGGCAGATGGAGTTTAATTTAGACAAATGTGATGTGTTGCATTTTGCTGAGATGAATAAGGGCAGAACTTATACGGTTAATGATAGGGCCCTGGGGAGTACTGTCAAACAGAGCCCTGGATGGAGGTGTGGGTGGTTTCAGGTGCATATTTCCACGAAGGTGTCGTCGCAGGTAGATGGGTGGTAAAGAAGACATATGGCACGTTTGCCTTCATTGATTAGAACACTGCATACAGGAGTTGGGACATCATGTTGAGCTTGTACAGATGTTGGTGAGGCCACTTTTGGAATGCAGTGTAGAGTTCTGGTTGCCCTGCTATAGGAAGGATATTATTCAATTGGAGAGGGTTCAGAGAGGATTTACAAGAATGTTACCAAGTTTGGAAAGTTTGAGTTAAAAGGAGAGGCTGGGTAGACTATGATTTTTCTTTTCCCTGGAACGTTGGAGGCTAAGAGGTGACCTTTTAGAGGCTTACTAAATCATGAGGGGCATAGATAAGGTGAATAACTGAGGTTTTTTCCCAAGGGTAGGTCAGCCCAAAATTAGAGGGCATAAGTTTAAGATGAGAGGGGAAAGATGTAAAAGGGACTTGTGGGGCAACATTTCACACAGAGGGTGGAGTGTATATGCAACTATCTAAATTCAATGCCATCTGCCACTCCCCATCCCACTGGCCCAATTGATCAAGATTCCTTTGTAATCTTAGATATCCTTGAAGCATTTCAGCAATGAAAAGAGGCTGGATAAGGTTGGGTTATATTGTTTAGAACAGAAGGTTGAGGGGAGACCTGATAGAGGTGTGTAGGATTATGAACAGCATGGACAGGATGGATAGGAAGCAACTGTTCTGCAGAGTCGAGAGGTCAATTAAAAGGAATGGGTGGGCATAATTTTAAAGGGAAAGGCAGGAGGTTTCGGGGACGATTTGAGGATTGTTTCATCCAGAGCGTGGTGAGGATCTGGAATGCACTTCCTGGAAAGGTAGTTGAGGTGGGCAACCACAAAGTGCTTGGATGAACACTCCAAGTGTCATAACATTCAAGGTTGTGGGCCTAGTGCGGTAAAGTGGGACAATGTAAGATTTAGTTTTGCTTTTGCAGGATAACTCAATGGGCCAAAGGGACTCTTCTGTACTGTATGATTCAAAAAGTCTCCAGTGTTTACATCAGCAATTGAGAGAAATATGCATATTGTCTACCACAGATTGTAACATCAAGTACGTACCTTGAACCTGAATCTTAATGCTTTGTGATTCCCATAAGTTAACTTTGCAATAGTACCATCCACTGTCATCGGTGCTGTTTACTTTAATACTGTACAAACATTCATGGCTCATGGACTTCATTGAATGGATTATCTTGCCTTTTCCATAAAAGGCACATTCCCTCTCCCAATAGTATTTGTATCTGTGCCGACAATTCAGTTCCAGTGTCTCTCCTTCCAAAGGTGAAAGTGGGACAACATGGAAAGCCACATCTCTATCTAAAAATGAAAGACAAAGTTGCATCAGTACAGCTTACTACAGGCTTTCATTACAGTGGGAACTGCTCCTAAACCATTCACTTTCACATTGTTTCTGGAATGGACTTTCAACTATTAATCTCACCAACCTATCCCCAATATTTTCCACACTCCAGTCTGAATAAACAAATCAATAACATTAATTTGCATTCAACTTACCCTGAGTATTGAGGACAGTTGATGTCTCCTTACCTGAGGAGATACCTTAAGACCATAAGAAATAGGGACAGGAAGAGGCCATTTGGTCCTCTTTCAGGTTGTAAATTGTCACATAATGTAAGTCAGAGCACTGCTCTGTCAGCTGAAATCAAATGTGAATAGAGATGGCGAGAAGCAGATATACAGATATAACGAGATTTGATACGAAACTGAAGAAATGATAAGAGTAAATGCAACAATAGAAATTATTACAAATAGCAGCAGGAGGCAGACAAGAGTGCACAGTCAGTGGGATACATGGATGGTTCTTACTGACCTTGTTTGATACTCAGACCTCAGAGCAAAGGATTCTATAGGCAAACCAAATCATTTGGGTGGCTATGAATAGGGATTGATGCGTTGCTAGAGAAGGCAAGGGCACAACTCTCTGGGTGAAAGCATTTTTCCTCATTTAAATCCTACCCTGTCTCCTTTAGACTGCACCCCCCCACCCCGGTTCTGGACATCTCCCCAACAGGACACCCTTCCTGTATTTACCCTGTCTAGTCATAGAGTTATACCGCATGGAAACTGACCCTTTGGTCCAACCAGTCCATGCTGACCTTGTTCTGAAGCTAAACCAATCCATCTGCCTGCAAGATAACAAAGTGTGGAGCTGGACGAACACAGCAGGCCAAGCAGCATCTCAGGAGCACAAAAGCTGATGTTTCGGGCCTAGACCGTTCATCAGAGAGATTCTCCAGCATCTGCAGTCCCCATTATCCCCCATCTGCCTGCATTTGTCCAATATATCTCCAAACCCTTCCTCGGGTGGACGTAGCTATTACGAGGGGGCATAGTTTTAAAGTGAGTGGAGGTAGATGTAGGGGAGCTGTCAGAGAGTGGTGGGGGCATGGAATGCGTTGCCGGACCCCTCCAAACCCTTCCTATCCTTGAATAAGTCCAAATGTTTGTTTTTAAAGTTATAACTGTACCTGCATCCATCACTTACTCCAGCAGTTCATTCCGTACACCAACTACTCTATGTAAAAATTGCCCCTCATGTTCTGTTTAAATGTTTCTCCTTTCACCTTAAATTGATGTGCCCTAGTCTTGAATCCCCCATGCTAGGGAAAAGATACCTGCCATTCACCTTATCTATACTCTTCATGATTTTATAAACTCTATAAGGTCACCCCTCAACCTCTTACTCTCCAGTGAAAGAACTCCCAGCCTATCCAGCCTCTCCTTATATTGCAAACCCTCCACTTCCAGCAACGTCCTGGTAAATCTTTTTTGAACCCTCTCCTGTTTAATAATATCCTTCCCATAGCAGGGTGACTAGAACTGCACACTGTACGCTAGAAGAGGCCTCATCAACATCCGAAACAACCTCGCTATGATTTCCCAATACCTAAACTCAAAGGTCTGAATAATGAAGGCAAGTTTGCTAAATGCTGTCTTATCCACCTGACCTTGTGATACAAATTTCAAAAAATTATGTACCTGAACCCCTAGGTCTCTCTGCTTTACAATGTTATCCAGGGCCCTACCATTAATTATATAAGTCTTCTCTTTTGTTTGTTTTACAAAAATACAGTACCTCACATTTACCCAAACCAATCTACCACTTCATAGAATCCCTACAGTGTGGAAACAGGCCCTTTGACCCTCCAAGTCCACACCAAACCTCAGAGCATCCTACCCAGAACCATCCCCCTATAACCCACCTAAACTACACCCCCCTGAACACTGTGGGCAATTTAGCTTAGCCAATCCACCTAACCTACACATCTTTGGATAGTGGGAGGAAACCCACAGAGACTTGGGGAGAATACGCAAAATCCATATGGGCAGTCGCCCGAGGCTAGAATCAAACCTGGATCCCTGGTGCTGTGAGGTAGCAATGTTAACCACTGTGCCACCGTGCCACCTCTTTGTCAGCCTACTGACCCAATTGATCAAGATTCCTTTATATCTTAGATAACCTCTTGCACTGTCATAACAACTTTGGTGTCACCTGCAAACTTACGAACCATGCCTGCTATATTCTCACCCAAAATCATTTATATAAATGATAAAAAATGTACTAATCCCGATGGAAGACTGCTGGTCACAGGCCTCCTGTCTGAAAAAATAAACCTCCACCACCACCCTCTGTCTCCTACCATGAAGCCAATTCTGTATCCAATTGGCAAGCTCACCCTGAACCACATTTGATCTAACTTTATTAATGAGGCGACCATATCGAACCTTGTAAAAGGCTTTTCTAACATCTAAGTAAACAATGTCTACCACTTTGCCCACATCAATCTTTTTGTGATTTACATAGAACATAGAACAGCACAGCACAGTACAGTTCCTTCGGCCCATGATGTTGTGCCAAACTTTCACCTGAAACCTAAAGTCTATCTAAGATCCACCCCTACCTTATGATGTCATCCATATGCCTATCTAATAGCTGCTTAAATGCCCCTAATGAGGCCAACTCCACCACCGTCTCCAGCAATGCATTCCACGCCCCCATCACTCTTTGACAGCTCCCCTACATCTATCTCCACTCACTTTAAAAGTATGCTCCCTCGTAATACCTACCTCCACCTGAGGAAAAAGTCTCTGGCTGTCCACTCTATCTATATCTCTGATCATTTTGTACACCTCTATCAAGTCACCTCTCATCCTTCATCTTTCTAAAGAGAAAAACAACAGTTCTCTCAACCTTTCCTCATAAGACCGTCCCTCCATTCCAGGCAACATCCTGGTAAATCCCCTCAGCACCTTTTCAAGCACTTCTACATCTTTCCTGTAATGAGGTGACCAGAACTGGATACAATATTCCAGATATGGCCGAATCAGGCTTTTGTATCGCTGGAGCAGAACTTCATGGGTCTTGAACGCAATCCCTCTATTAATGAAAACTAACACACCATAAGCCTTCTGAACAACTCTATCCACCTGGGTGGCAGCTTTCAGGGAACTGTGAACGTGAAAGCCCAAGATCTCTCTGCTCCTCCACACTGCCTAGAATCTTTCCATTAATCCTGTATTCTGCTTTCAAGTTTATCCTTCCAGAACAAATCACCTCACACTTTTCAGGTTTAAACTCCATCGGCCACTTCTCAGCCCAGCTGTGCATCCTATCAATGTCCCTTTGTAACCTAGAATGGTCTTCCGCACTGTCCACAAGTGACCCACCTTTGTATCGTCCACGAACTTGCTAATCCACCCTTCCACTCCTTCATCCAAATCATTTACAAAATTCACAAATAGAAGAGGACCCAGAACAGATCCTTGTGGTACACCACTCGTAACTGAGCACCATGTTGAAAATTTTCCATCCACTACCACCCTTTGTCTTATATGGGTCAGCCAATTCTGAATCCAATCTGCCACATTTCCACCTTTTCCCATGCCTCCTTACCTTCTGCATAAGCCTACCATGGGGAACCTTATCAAATGCCTTACTTAAATCCATGTATACCACATCCACTGCTCTACCTTCATCCACGTGTTTGGTCACATCTTCGAAAAATCCAATAAGATTTGTCAGACATGATCTCCCCCTCACAAATCCATGCTGATGATCACGAATCAAACTGTGCCTATCCAAGTGATCATAAATCCTATCTCTCAGAACTCTTTCCAATAATTTGCCCACCACTGACGTAAGACTAACTGGCCTGTAATTTCCAGGGTTATCCCTATTCTCTTCTTTGAACAAGGGAATGACGTTTACCACTCTCCAATCTTCCGGCATTATACTCGTGTACAGTGAGGGCGAAAAGATCATCACCAAAGGCCCTACGATCTCTTCCCTCGCTTCCCATAGAATCCTCGGATAATTCTAATAAGGCCTGAGGGATTTATCTATCTTCAGGTTCCTCAAAATTCCTAGTACATCTTCCTTACTAACATCAATCTCCTCTAGCCTACCAGCCTGTTTCACACTGTCTTCCCCTACAACTAGGTCCCTCTTAGTTGTAAATACCAAAGAAAAGTATCCATTAAGGGCCTTTCCTATCTCTTTAGGCTCCGTGCACAATTTCCCTTTACAATCCTTGATCAGCCCTACCCTTTCTCTGGTTGTTCTCTTATTCTTCATATAGGCATAAAAAGCCTTGGAGTTTTCCTTGATCCTATCTGCCATGGTTTTCTCATGCCCCCTCATAGCTCTCCTAAGCCCTTTCTTCAGCTCCTTCCTGGCTAACTTGTATCCATCTAAAGCCTTTTCCAATCCTTGTTTCCTAAATCTTACATAAGTCTCCTTCTTACTCTTAACCAATCATTCGACCTCTCTCGAGAACCAAGGCTCCCTCACTCGGCTACATCTTCTCTGCCTGTGAGGGACAAACATATCGAGCACATGCAGTATGCATTCCTTAAACAATCTCCACACTTCTATAGTGCTCTTCCCTGACAGCATCTGTTCCCATTTTATGTTACCTAGTTTTTGCCTAACAGAATTATAATTACCCATCTCCCAATTATAAACCATACCCTGCTGTATGTACCTATCCTTTACCATGACTATTGTAAAAGTAACAGAGTTATGATCGCTACCGCCAAAATGCTCCCTTACCAACAGGTCTAACACTTATCCCTGTTCATTGACGAGCACCAAATCCAAAGTGGCCTCTCCTCGTGTTGGTCCATCTACATACTGTGTCTGGAATCCTTCCTGAACACCCTGGACAAAGTCTGTTCCAGCTAAACTATTAGAAATAAAAAGTTTCCAATCAATATTTGGAAAGTTGAAGTCACCCGTGCCTATAACCCTGTGATTTCTGCACCTTTCCAGTATCTCTCCCAATCTGCTCCTCCACTTCTCTGCAACTCCTGGGGGTTCTGTAAAAATAAACCTAACAAAGTGACTTCTCCTTTCTTGTTTCTGACCTCAACACAAGCTGGATCTGTAGACATATCATTCTTGATTTGCCTTTCAGTAGCTGCTATACACACCTTGAATGGCAATGCCACTCTCCCACCTCTTTTACCACCCTTCCTATTTCTTTTAATGCATCTAAATCCTGGAACTTCTAACAACCATTCCTGTCCCTGAGTTACCCAAGTTTCTGTAATGGCCACAACATCATAGTTCCAAGCACTGACCCATGCTCTAAGTTCATCCGCCTTATTTCTCATACTTACAGCATTGACGTATACGCACCTCAAACCATCTCTGTGTCCACAATTACACTCCATCGACCACATTTCTTTATTGACAACCTCACTCCCTGTTGTGTCTGCTGGAAGGCCGAATACCTCATCCTCTGAATTATAAATCTGATTCCCCACCCCCTGCCAATCTAGTTTAAACCATCCATCACACAATTAAACCATTTTCCTCACACAAAACCAAACTGACTGTCCTGAATGAGTCTTTACCTCTCCAAATGCATATAAATCCTAAGTTTCGGAATCACTTCCGACAACTTACCTATTACTGAAGTCAGACTCATGGGTCTAAGGTTTCCAAACTTCTCCTTACAGCCATTTTTAAACAACACAATATTACCCACACTCAAGTACTTCAAATGAGACACAAATGTTTCTGTGAGGAGCCCTGAAATTTCCTCTCAAACTTCCTACAATATCCTGGGAGATAGTTAATCAGGTCCTGGCAACTTATCATAGATCATAGAATCCCTACAGTGTGGAAACAGGTCCTTTGGCCCATCAAGTCCACACTGACCCATCCCCCTGTAAACCACCTAATCTCCACATCTCTGAACACTACGGGCAATTTGGCATGGCTCAATCCACCTAACCTGCACATCTCTGGGCTGTGGGAGGAAACCGGAGCACCCGGAGGAAACGCACACAGATATGGGGAGAATGTGCAAACTCCACACAGATAGTCACCTGAGAGTGGAATCGAACCCGTGTCCCTGGAGCTGTGAGGCAGCAGTGCTAACCACTGTGCTGCCCGATTTACCTTTTATATTTTCTAAGACCTCCAGTGCTTTATCTTCTGGAATGTGAACTGTTTCCAAAACATTGATACTTATTTCCAAGTTCACTACCCACCATTTCTTTCTCAACAGTACAATCTGACACAAAATATTAATTTAATATTGCCTGCTAGAATTTTGTCAGATTTCTATCAGATCTCCATCTGATTCTTCTAAACTCCAGCAAAGATATTCATAATTTATCCAGTCTCCCTTCATTCATCAGTCCTGCTGTCCCAGGAATCAGTCTGGTAAACCTTCGCTGAACTCCCTCTGTAGCCTGAACATCCTTCCTCAGATAAGGGCACCCAAACTGCGCAGACAATAGTCCACAGTGTGGGCTCACTCTGTACAACTGCAGCAAGGCTTTTATTTTTATTCACTCATGGGATGGGCATCGCTGGGTGGCTAATATTGCTCCTATGATCCTGCTTGGCCTGCTGTGTTCATCCAGCTCCACACTTTGTTACCTTATTGTCTGTCCCTAGTTCCCCATTGAGAATGTGGTGGTGAGCTACCTTCTTGAACTGCTGCAGTCCACGTGCTGTAGATAGGCCCACAATGTCCTTAGGGAGGGTATTCCAGGATTGTGAACCAGTGACACTGAAGGATATATTTCCCAAGTCAGGATGGTGAGTGGCTCAGAGGGGAACTTGGAGGAGATGGTGTTCCCGAGTATCTGCTGCCATTGTCATCCTAGTTGGAAGTGGTCACGTGTTTGGAACGTGCTGTTTGAGGATCTTTGGTGAACTTCTGCAGTGCATCTTGTAGACGGAACACACTGCTGTTACCGGGCATCGTGGGTGGAGGGAGTGGATGCTTGTGGATGTAATGCCAATCAAGCGGGCAGCAATGTCTTGGATGGTATCAAATTTCTCGAGTGTTGTTGGAAATGCACTCATCCAGGCAAGTGGGGAGTATTCCATCACACTCCTGACTTGTGCCGTGTAGATAGTTCGGCTTTGGGGAGTCAGGAGGGGAGTTACTCGTCGCAGTATTCCTAGCCTATGACTTGCTTTGTAGTCTGGGTTTTTATGTGGCAAGTGCAGTTGAGTTCTAAACCCCAGACTGCTAAACCCCAGAATGTTGACATTGGGGATTCACTAATGGCAACATCATTGAATACCAATGGGCTTATGGTTAGAGAGTCTGTTATGGGCGATGATCATTGCCTGGCAATGGTGTGGTAGATATGTTACTTGTCACTTGCCAACCCAAGCCTGGAATTGTCCAGATCTTGCTGCATTTGAACATGGGCTGCTTCAGTATCTGAGCAGTCAAGAATGGTGCTGCACACTGTGCAATCATCGGTGAACATCCCCACTTCTGACCTTATGATGGAGGGAAGGTCATTGATGAAGCAGTTCTGCTCCTGTCCTTGAATCTCCATCACTAGGAAAATACTGACAAATGCAGCTTAGACACACGTGGCAGCATCAAAATGTTTACCAGCGCTAACCAGATAAAGGAATGACCAACCTGACACTGTGATGCTTAGGTTGTTTGAAACCAACTTTTTATAGTCAATTCTCAATTCACACTGATAAGATGCTTGGTCTGCATGCTGTGCCCTTTCAATGGTGAATAAACCATCTTCAGTTTCTTTCATTAACACATTATTCCGGTAAAATTGGAAGTGCTTAGGTCCTTTCAAGTACAGGAATGGGGTCGAGCAGGTCATCACAATTTTCTCATTTTTCAGAGCAACTTGTGGCTTAGCTTCAAGAGTTAGAGCTTGGTCAGAAACTGTAAAAGAAATGTGATAAGAGTTGGACGCAAAGTCAGATTGGAATATAATAAACTACAGCTGATAGATCAATGGTGTAGATTGTAACAGTACAGACAGGGTGTTGGAGCTGTACAGGACTTTGGTGAGATCACACCTGGAGCACTGTGTGCGGTTCTGGTCTCCGCACTATAGGGAAGGGTGCGATTGCACTGAAGGGGGTGCAGAGAAGATTCATCAGGATGTTGCCTGGGATGGAGCGGTTCAGCGATGAAGTGAGGCTGGACAACCTTGGGTTGTTTTCTTTGGAGCAGAGAGGGCTGAAAGGCAGACTGGATAGAGGTGTGTAAGATTACGAGAAGTATGGACAGGGTGGATAGGAAGCACTGTTCTCCAAACTCAAAAGGCCAATAATGAGGAGGGCATCATTTTTTAGTGAAAGGGAGGAGGTTGAGAGGGGGTTTCAGGACTTTTCACCCAGAGAGTGTTGGCCATGAATGACCAGCCTCAACTGCCCTCTGTGGAAAAGAATTCCACACATTCACTCCCCTTGAAGAGAAGAAATTCCTGCTTATCTCCATTGTCATTGGGTGACCTCCCCTTATTCTGAGATATTGCCATTCTGGAACTGGAGTCTCCCAAACAAGGGGGAACAACCTCTCTTTACATGTCCCCAGTCAGGTGCATCTGAAAATCTTCAAGAAGTTTGACTCCAATGAGGGCAGGTTCAACCTACTCACCTTTCCCCATGAGAAATTACTAACTCCCAATTCAGGCACTTAACGTTACCATTGACCAAACAAACATGACGTTTCAGCGGTGAATCATGCTGAGATGTGCATTTGGCTGAAAATTGGGATGTTTACAGTTCTGGTCACCACAGTACCAGATGGGCGTGGATGCTTTGTAGAGGATACAGAAGCAGTTTACCAAGATGTTGCCTGGTTTGGAGGGCATTATCTACGAGGAGAGATTACACAAACTCAGTTTGTTTTCATTCAACATAAAAGGATGAGAAGCAACCTGATGGGAGTTTACAAAATTATGAGAGGCATAGATAGAATGGGTAGTCAGAGTCCCTTATTTTTCAGGGACTAAAATCTTTCTCTAAGATAAAAGGAGGGAAAAGTTTAAAGGAGATGTGAGAAGCAAGGTTTTTTACACAGAGGGTGGTAGGTATCTGGAATGTGCTGCCAGAGGACATGGTGGAGCCAGATTAAATAGTAACATTTAAGGGTCATCTTGAAACATATATGGATAGGAAGGATATGGCCAGCCTAGAGGCTAAACAGTTTCAGCTTAGAAAGGCATCATGTGTCAGCACAATCCTAGGTGGGCCGATGGGCCTGTTCCTGTGCTGTAGTTTTTTGTTCTTTGAGCACAGTGTACTCCACTTCTATGTAAAGTTTCCGATATAACTGAGTCAAAAGTTCACCTACCATTGATGACAACGTCAGCAGTTTCACTCTCTTGCCTTGAGTTGTATATCTTACAGTGAAAAGACCCACCAGTTTCACTGTTCGCCAGTACTTCATAAACATTACTCCTTGTAATATGGAGAAAGTTTCCATTTTTGTACCAATAAACAGATCGTCCTTTAATTGTCCCACATTGCAATCGTAAAGTTTCTCCTTCTTTTACGAACCCACTTGCAGGATATATGTAAAGCACAGGCCTTTCAAAAGCTGAAGGAAGAGAGAGAAGCAGGAAGGTTGAGGGGCCAATCACTGCATCTTTTTAACCTCTCACTTCTATAGACATAACATGTAGTGCAATCTCCGCACCCCAGTATACTGAGCTCCAGTTCAAGTTGGTAACTGACTGAACAATACACTCAAGACAAAATGGTCTGAATATGATGAATTTTGGTGGCATCTAATCCTAGATTATTTTAAAAATTATCGCTGTAACGCCAACTATTGAGCTAGCTTCATCTTTTTTCAAAGGGCAATTTGCTGAAAGGCAACAGCAGATCTACTGTTCAGAAAAGTTAACTGCACTGATTATGTTTAGCCTTAATAGAGGCAGCTTGATTACAATGTAAAACATTTTCAGCGACACTCAACACTTTTATCAAATCTCAACACAGCCTGTGGACCTCTGTGTTTTCTCTGTGTTTTCCATAAGCCCTCCATCACTCCAATCAAAAGTTACTCAATTTACCGGGCAATGGTCTTCCCCAAAGCAAGATAATCTAACCTTTAGTGAGACCAAGTGGAGGCTCGGAGGTTGCTTTGTAGAGCACCTCCGCTCGGTTCACAACAAACAACAACACATCCTAGTCGCGAACCACTTCAACTCTCCCTCCCACTCCCTGGACGACATGTCCAACCTGGGTGTCCTTCAGTTCACAACGCCTGGGAAGCCTACAACACAATGGTCTCAATGTGGACTTCACGAGCTTCAAAATCTCCCCATCCACAACCTCATCCAAAGACCAGCACACCCCTCTCATCCCTGCCTCCTTGAATGTCTGTCTTCTCTCCTGCCTATTCACTCCTCCATCCTCAATGACCAATACCCACCACTGCCTACTTACAATCACCTTTACTTGCTTCATCCCCAGCTCCTTGACCTGTCTGTCTTCTCTCCCACTATCCGCTCCTCCCACCTCACTGACCAATCCCCACCACTATTTATCAGCTATCACCACCCTCCCCCTCTCTATTTATTTTAGAGCCCCCTTCTCCTCCACTATTTCTGAAGAAAGGTCCCGACCTGAAACATCAACATTCCTACTCCTCTGATGCTGTCGGCCTGCTGTGTTCCTCCAGTTCCACACTGTGTTATCTCTTACTCCAGCAGTGGCAGTTCTTACTAATTCAGAATCTAACCTTTGCCATTTGATGTTCACTGGAATTACCATCACTGAATGACCCCATAATCAACATCCTGGAGGTTACCGTTGAGAGACAATCTGACTAGCACACCTTGGCATTCGCTGATGTGATCATTACTGAATCCTCCCCACTATTAACCTCCTGAGGATTACCATTGAGTGGGAATCTTACCATTGCTCCCTTGACGTTCAATGGGAATACCAACACTGAATCCCCTACTGTCAACATCCTGGGGCTTACCACTGACCAGAAACTGAACTGCAGCGGGTAACTCACCTCCTGACTCCCTGTAGCCTGTCCACCACTGACAAGACACAAGTCAGGACTGTAACGGAATATTCCATATTTGCCAGAATGGGTACAACTCCAACAACATTTGAGAAGCTTGACACCATCCAGAACAAAACAAACTGCTTTATAGGCACCACATCCACAAGAATCCATTCCCTCCACCACTAATGCTCAGGAGCAGCAGTGTGTGCTGTCTGCATGATGCACTGCAGAAATTCATCAAAGATCCTCAGACAGCACCTTGACCACTTCCAACTGGAGGGACCAGGGTGGTAGATACATGGGAAAACTACCCCCTGCGAGTTCCTCCTCCGAGTCACTCAGCATTCTGACTTGGAAACGTATATACATACGCCCCTTCAGTTTTGATAGGACAACATTTAGAAGTTCATTAGTTAAGAGCACAGTGGAGCTACCTATAGGAAATGGATGCAGTGGTTCAAGAAAGGAACTCCATAAAAACCTTCCTACGTGAGCAACTATGATTGGACAACAAATGTTGGTTCAGGCAGAGTTGCCCGCAGGCGAGGAATGCATAAAAATATCGTGTAGGCTGGGTCTCAGAATGTCTGGTGCTGACTATGTAGAGACGAACACAGGTAAATGCTCAGAGGTGAAGGGTCTAGGCCCGAAACATCAGCCTTCCTGCTTCTAAGATGTTGCTTGGCCTGCTGTTCATCCAGCTCTACACCTTGTTATTATGCGTAAATGCTCAAGTCATTAGCCTGAAAATTAAATGTGGTTTTCTCTCTCTTTCCAACGGATATATATCTTAAGACACATTCAGCTTGAATCAACATTGCTTTACTGGTCGTTCTGAAATAATCTACCATTATAAAGTACGCCTGATGGTGCTAGCCTACTGTATCATTTATTATCCTAAAACTTGGGTCCCAAAGAGTGGCTGAGTGGCACGGTGGTTGGCACTGTTGCCTCACAGTGCCAGGAACCCAGGTTCAGTTCCACCCTTGGTCAACTGTCTGTGTGGAGTTTGCACATTCTCCCCAAGTCTGCATGGGCTTCCTCCAGGTTCTTCCACAGTCCAAAGATTGGCAGGTTAGGTGGATGGGGCATATTAAGTTGTACCATAGTGTCCAGGGTTGTGCTGGACTAGCTATGGGAAATGAAAGGATGGGGATGGGTGGATCTGGTTGGGCTCCTCTTTGGAGTGTCCATGTGGGCTCTGTCATAGAGTTATGCAGCACAGAAACGGACTCGTCAGTCTGACTCAACTGCAGCTAATCCCATTTGCCAGCATTTGGCCCACATCCCTCTGAAGGCTTCCTAACCATGTCCCCATTTCAATGTCTCTTAAATGTTGTAATTGAACCCAGCTCCATTACTTCCTCTGGCAGCTCAGTCCGTATATGTACCACCATCTGTGTGACAATGTTGCCTCATAGGTCCCTCTTAAAAGTTGCCATCTCACATTAAATCTGTGCCATCTAGTTTTAGACTCCCCTATTCTGGGGATAAAGGCCTTGACTATTCACCCTATCCATGCCCCTGATGATTTCGCAAACCTCCATGAAGCCACCTCTCAGCCTCCGACGCTCCAAACAGAAAAGCCCCAGCCTATTCATTCCTCGTAATATTGTCAGTAATATCCACAAAAATCCAAGTTTTACTTGGTCCCTCTAGCCTTTTTGAGAAGCTAAGCTCTGTCTCCCAAAGGGGAAGCAGTACCATGAGACCTTCTTGTCCATCGTACACCAGTTGCAGATAGTGAGTGTTGCTGAAGCAGCAGGCGATGAAGAACACAAATGGGATGCTGGCCTTCATAGCAAGAGGATTTGAGTCCCAGAGCAGAGATGTCTCACTGCAATTGTCCAGGATCAGACCACACACTGCAGAATCGTGTGTACAGTTTTTGTCTCCTTATTTGAGGAAGGATGGTCTGGCTATGAGGGAATGCAGCGAAGGTTTACCAGGCTGATTCCTGGAATGGCAAGACTGGCAGAGGAAGAGAGACTAGATCCGTTAGGGTTATATTTATGTGAGATTAGAGGAATGAGGTGGGAGCCTCATAGAAACTTATGAAATTCTAACAGGGCTATTGAGATGGGGTATGACTGAGATGGGGAGAAATGTCATCAGCCAGAGCGGGGGAGTCTGTAAAATTCTCTGCCACAGAAATCGGTTGGGGCCAGAATACTGAATGTTGTTCTGGAAGGAGTTTGATAGAATTCTTAGGGGCTAATATAGTGGGTCAGGGGACTAAGTTGGATGATCAGACTTGGTCCATTGAATGGGTGGAGCAGGCTGGAAGATCCAACTGGCCTCCTGTTTTGTATCTTCCCATAATTTTCTGAATCAGTGAATCCCACAGGCTCCCCACTGTCTGGCTGAAGACATTTCTCCTCAACACAGTCCTAAATGGCCTTCCCATGGTCCTCAGCTATTTATCTCTAGTTCACCAATATATGGCTGTGAGATGTGGGGATAATTTGCCTCTATCCTGAACCTTTAGTGGTTTATAAAAAGGAACAATAATGAATGATACTCACGCCTGATGGACAAATTGAGCTGATTACTGCGTTTCCACACCTTACTGTCTGTGACAAAGCAATAGTAAGCACCCGAATCTGTCACACGAGCTGACTTGGAGATGTAATCACGGTGAGTGGACGAAGGCTGAAGAGGCACTCCATTTTTGTAAAAGCTGTACCACAGGGAAGCTTGAGAGAGATTGTCTTCAACCGAGCACAACAGTTTAAACCACTGACCATCAAACAGTTGTCCCTCAGGCTGTACGGTCAACTTAGGGACAGCGAACGCCTCTAGAAAGTAGAAGGAGATGTTTCTGTTTCAGCCTGTACAGTTTCTGGGCTTGGGAAAGCTCAGTGATCAGACCAAGAGCAAGAAAATCCCGAGACAAAATGAAATTTTCTTTGTTGTTTTGTTCTTTAGGATGTTGTCAGTGAGGGAGATTCTGAACAATCGTTTTAAGGCAAATCAAGTCTGTTAGTATTGTGTCAGCTTGAGCTCAGATTTGGAGACAATTGCGATTGTATTTGGAATGAAGCCATGCAACCACAGTGAGAGTATTGTGTGCAGTTCTGGAATCCACATTATTAGAGGGATGTGACAGCAGTGGGACAGGGGGCAGAGGGAGGTTTACCAGCATGTTGCATTGGGGGCTGGAGAGTTTCAATGATGGATAGAGAATGGACAGACTGGGGTTGTTTTCCTTGGAGCAGTGGGGTTGAGAGGGGGCCATGATTGAGATGTATAAAATGATGAGGGGCATAGATGGGGTAGACAAGAAGAAACTGTTCACCCTTAATGGAGGGATCAATGGCTGGGTTATGGGTGATGCATAGATTGAAGGTTCGGGCCCTATCCATGTCTCTCATGATCTTATAAACCTCTAAATATTCACCCCTCAACCTCTGATGCTCCAGGGAAAATAGCCCAAATGTATTCAGCCTCTCCCTATAACTCAAACATTCCAACCTTGGCAAAATCCTCATAAATCTTTTCTGAACCTCCTCACAACATCCTTCCTACAACAGGGAGACCAGAATTGCACGTGGTATTCCAATAGCGTTGATTTAGTGTCGCTTTGGCGGTACAGAACCGATGGGTCAGAGGCACCTTTCTATGACAGCATAATCCAGAATATCTCCCATGTTTACATCATCAATCCAGAGAAATATGTGCATTGTCTACCACAGATTGTTAACATCATATACTTACCTTGAATGTGAATCTCAACAGTTCGTGATTTCAACCGGTTAACTTTGCAATAGTACCATCCACTGTCATTGGTGCTGTTTACTTTAATACTGTACAAACATTCTTGACTCATGGACTTCATTGAATGGATTATCTTGCCTTTTCCATAAAAGGCATATTGTCTCTCCCATTGGGATTTGTATCTGTGCCGACAATTCAGTTCCAGTGTCTCTCCTTCCAAAGGTGAAAGTGGGACAACATGGAAAGCTACATATCCATCTTAGAATGAAAGACAAAGTTGCATCAGTACAGCTTACTACAGGCTTTCATTACAGTGGGAACTGCTCCTAAACCATTCACTTTCACATTGTTTCTGGAACGTGCTTTCAAGTATCCATCTCGCCAAACTATCCCTGATATTTTCTACAATCCAGTCTGAATGAATAAATCAATAACATTAAAAACCGAAAGAACTACAGATGCTGTGAACCAGGAACAAAAACTGAAGTTGCTGGAAAAAGCTCAGCAGGTCTGGCAGCAATTTTTCATTGAAAAAAAAACAGAGTTAATGTTTCTGGTCCGGTGACTGTTCCTCAGAGCTGAAACATTAACTCTGTTTTTTCCTTCACAGACACTGCAAGACCTGCTGAGCTTTTCCAACAACTTTGCTTTTGAAATCTATAACATTAATTTGCATTCAACTTACCCTGAGTATTGAGGACAGTTTATGTCTCCTTACCTGAGGAGGTACCTAATGCCATAAGAAATAGGAACAGGAGGAGGCCATTGTCCCCTTTCAGGTTGTAAATTGTCACATAATGTAAGTCAGAGCACTGCTCTATCAGCTGAAATCAAATGTGAATAGAGATGAGGAGACAGACGTACAGATACAATACGAGGATTGACGCAAATTTTTTTTTAAAAGTTATAAAAGGTAAAGACAGATAATATTATAATAGTAGCAAGAAGCAGACAAGAGTGCGCAATCAGTGAGATATATGGATATAGGACAACAGTTCTTACTGACCTTTTTGACCTCAGACGAAAGGATTCTGTAGGCAGTACTGATCATAAATTAAAGTTGATGCAAGTCAGTTAGTTGGATATGAATAGGGATTGATGCATGGAAGGGGAAGGCAAGGGTACCACTGTCGGGGTGAAGGAATTTCTCCTCATCTCAGTCTTGCCCCAATGTTTTTAAACTGTGAGCCCCTGGTTCTGGATTACCCCTGCCCAGTTGTCGGGATCATCCTTCCTGCATTCATCCTGTCTAGTTCTGTAAATACTTTATAGGTTGCTATGAGATTCTCACCTCAGTCTTCTGAACACCAGTGAATATAATCCGAACCTGTCTCTGTCTGAACGTCAGTCCAACCATCCCAGCAATCAGTCTGATTAAACCTTCGCTGCACTCCCCCTGTAACTAGAACATTCTTCCTCAGATAAGGAAACCCATACTACACACTGAGTGGCCTCAGCTGTAGAATTATAGTGAAACATTTTTGTTCACTCATGGGGTATACGTATCGCTGGGTAGCTAACATCTTATTGTCTGTCCATAGTTGGTGCCTTGAGAAGGTGGTGGAGAGTGAACTTCTTGAACAGTTGCTGTCCCATGTGCTGTGCCTTAGAGAGGGAAATCCAGGAGTTTTGACCCAGTGACAGTGAAAGAATGGTGATATATTTCCAAGTCAGGATGATGAGTGGCTCAGAGGGGAACTTGCAGGGACTGGTGTTCTCATGTGTGTGTGCTGCCCTTGTCCTTGTAGATGGAAGTGGTTGTGGGTTTAAATGTTGCTGTCTGAAAACTTTTGATGAATTTTTGCAGTGCGGTTTGTAGATGCTGCTATTGAATGTCAGTGGTGGGGAGAGTGTATGTTTGTGGATGTGATGCCAATCAAGTGGGGATTGCTTTGTCTTGGATGGTGTCAACTGGTGTCTCAAGTGTTGTTAGGGCTGCACCCATCCACGCAAGTGGGGAATATTCCATCACCCTCCTGATTTGTGCCTTGTAGATGGTGGACAGGTTTTGGGGAGTCAGGAGGTGAGTTACTCGTCACAATATTCCTGGCTGCTTGTGTATTCTTGTAGCCTGACACTCATTTGTAGTGGCATAAATATCACTTGTCACTTGTCAGCCCAAGCCTGAGTATTGTCCAGATCTTGCTGCATTTGAACATGGACTGCTTCAGTATCTGAGGAGTCACGAATGGTGCTGAACATTGTGCAGTCATTGGTGAACATCCCCACTTCTGACCTTATATAAGAGGAAAAGTCATTGATAATACATTGCTGTTCCTGTCCTTGAATCTCCATCACTGAGAGAGTACTGTCAAAAGCAGGTTAGACAGTGGCATCGTAGGAGTGACTTGTACCTGACCACACTAAGCAGTCCATGCCTGCTTACATGATGGCAGACAGAAGCTAAGCAAAACTAAGGTGCCTGCTCACACAGTGAAATAGAATGGTACTTTTGAACAGATCTGCTAGAAGGTCAGTAAAAGAACACTGTATGTTCCCATCTGAGACAGTTCCGATAAAAGGGTGCCTTGGGGCAGATAAATGACCAATTCCGGCTTTATTACTGAAAGCATGATTGTCGCAGTCAATGAAAAATGTCAGGTAGAGAAACAAAGTTGCTGGAAAAATTCAGCAGGTCTGGCAGCATTTGTGAAGGAAAAAACAGAATTAACATTTCGGGTCCAGTGGCCCTTCCTCAGAACCTTCAGATCACCGGACCCGAAACATTAACTCTGTTTTTCACCTTCACAGATCCTGCCAGACCTGCTGAGCTGTTCCAGCAGCTTTGTTTTTGTTCCTGATTTAGAGCATCTGCAGTTCTTTCGGTTTTTATTTAGTGAATAACGTCAGGTGCTAGATTAGCTCCTCTAGCAGTTGCAAGGATCACAGATAAAATGGTTTTGTAGTGAAAAGTTGCCTCTTTGAAGCTACCAGTGATATTAAGTAGTTTCTAGCTGAAAGATGAAAAATCACAGAAGATGGTTTCAATACATGACCAGGATATAATACAAGCCATAAAAAAAGCATCTAAGCTTCGATGCAGAGATTACCTAGCTATAGGAGACGCCTTCTCTTATGCCCTGAACAAGACAGGTTAACCATAGCTCATAATCTACAAAATACTGACAGTCAAAGTAGTTGTACATAGTTACACTAACAATCAACTTTATAGCATAACTTAAACTTAACAGCAGAGATAATAGGAACTGCAGATGCTGGAGAATCCGAGAATACAAGGTGTGGAGCTGGATGAACACAATGGGCCAAGCAGCATCTTAGGAGCAGGAAAGCTGACGTTTCGGGCCCAGACCCAAGGGTCTAGGCCTGAAATGTCAGCTTTCCTGCTTCTAAGATGCTGCTTGGTCTGCTGTGTTCATCCAGCTCCACACCTTGTTAAACTTATTGCAATTAGTTAAAACTGAGTTTTCATTTTTACATTATGTAATTGGGACAGTGGGAAAACAAAGGGAGTAACTCAATGTGATAAAAGACAGCACCAAAATACAATGGGTAATAGAATTTGAACTGTCATTAGATAAACAAGCCTGAGAAAAACCTGAAGAAGTACAGCCATTAAAGTTTTGGAATGCAAATGAATAGGATGCATTGGAAGATCTCCCAAGGCCTAGACATTACAAGGTCTAGTTAACACCATAAGATCATGGGAACCTGGGGCTATCCATGGAAGTGCCCATCACTGATTAGGTGTCCCACAGGATTAGGTGTTTGATTTAAGGGGAGGGATGATGGTTATGTTGTAGTTGATTAATGTAACACAAAATGTATAAAGATGCTGTATTTGTTTGTAAAAACAGAGGGTGTGTCATTGATATATTTTCTGAAGCCAGATTCGGGGGAAGATCCTTTGGCCCTCTCCCTGCATAAACCGGTTTCTGCTTGAATAAATATCTTCCACTTGCCTGAGTCTTGTCTGCTTCCTCGTCTTTGTCATGGGTTAGGAAAAATGCTCCTACAGGCACAAAATCATCAAAACATTTAGCAGCACTAACTACACAAAGGAATGACCAACCTGACACTGTGATGCTTAGGTTGTTTGAAACCAAATTTTTATAGTCAATTCTTAATTCACACCGATAAGATGCTTGGTCTGCATGCTGTGCCTTTTCAATGGTGAATAAACCATCTTCAGTTTCTTTCATTAACACATTATTCCGGTAAAATTGGAAATGCTTAGGTCCTTTCAAGTACAGGAATGGGGTCGAGCAGGTCATTACAATCTTCTCATTTTTCAGGGCATCTTGTGGCTTAGCTTCAAGAGTTAGAGCTTGGTCAGAAACTGTAAAAGAAATGTGATAAGAGTTGGACACAAACTCAGATTGGAATATAATAAGTGAAGACAGGATGTTGGAGCTGTACAGGATTTTGTTGAGACCACACCTGGAGCACTGTGGATAGTTCTGGTCTCCGCACTATAGGGAAGGGCGTGATTGCACTGGAGGGGTGCAGGAGAAAATCACGAGATGGTTACCTGGCTGAAGCATTTCAGCAATGAAGAGAGGCTGGATAAGCTCATGTTGTTTTCTTTGGAACTCCCGCAGTTCCCTGCAGCAGGATGTTACAAAAACTCACAAGCCTCCAAGAGAAGAAATTCCTCCTCATCTCAGTTTTCAATTGGTGCCCTTTATTCTGAAACTGTGCCCCCTGGTCATAGACTCTCCCATGAGGGGAAACATCCTCTCAGCATTTACCCTGTCAGGCCCCTATATGTTTCAATGAAATCACTTCTTATTTTTCTAAATTCCAGTAAGTAGAGTTCCAAACTGTTTAACCTTTGCTCATAAGACAATCCCTCTCTAATGGGATAACAAGTTGTGGAGCTGGATGAACACTGCATGCCAAGCAGCATCAGAGGAGCAGGAAGGCTGACATTTTGGGCCTAGACTCTCCTTCAGAAAAAGGGTCGAGGCCTAAAACATCAACCTTCCTGCTCCTCTGATGCTGCTTGGCCTGTTGTGTTCATCCAGCTCTACACTTTGTTATTTCAGATTCTCCAGCATCTGCAGTTCCTACTATCTCCCTCTATACTGGGGATTATCAGAGTGAATCTTCTCTGAGCTGCCTCTAATGAAATAATCACATTTCTTAAATAAGGGGCACAAAACTGCTTGCAATGCTCCACATGTGGTCTCCCCAACACCTTGTACATTTGCAATAAGACTTCCCCACTCTTATATGCCAACCTCCTGGAAATAGGAGCCAACATTCTGAGATAATAAAGTGTGAATCTCAGAGCCAACATTCCCTCCACTTTTCCCGTACCTGCTTCCCCCTTGTGCTAGTTTTCCATTTTTGTGCACAAGATCCCCCCACCCTAAGTCCCTTTGTGCTGCAACTTTCTACAGTTTCTCTCCATTTAAATAATACTCTATTCTTCTATTAACCCTTTCAAAATGATTACAGCTTTGAGCTTTCAAAAACAATCTGCCTTTAATCTCACACTCATTTGAAGTATTGTGGTGGAGTTAAATGTTGGGCACAGATTTACTGAATGGACTCTCTCTGATGTGACTAAGTCAATGAAAATGGTCATTGGTACTTGTTGTATCTGGTGGTGTATCCACATAAGAGAACAGTTGAGATCTTCAAGAGGATATCTCTAACTCTCGGTCAGAAGGAATGGGAACAAGTCCAATTTGATGCATGTTTGGGATAATTCGCTTAAAAGTTGCGTACAGCAAAACTTCAGGTTTCCAAGTGATTATCCAAGGAAGCTGTAGTTCCTTCCTACCTTGGGTGGTCCCACGGAGAGGAAGACTTACTGGAAAACAGAAGACAATTAAAATGCAAAAGTCATTATTTCTTCAGTGTCCTGGAAATGGCAAAGTAATGACAATATTTAAGCAATAAAAGTGGAGAAGCAGCCTGCCTGGCCTGTCTGTAACTCAATGGGAACTGCTGATGGTTCAGCCCACTGAAGTGGAGGCATAAATATGAATTGACATGAACTGCATGATGACCTCATTGGTTTCTCGTCCTTCACTCATTCTATCTTTAACTTTTGCTTTGTACCTTTTTATTTTTTATTTGTTATCATTAACACCCGCTGTTTTTTCTCTGTTTAGGTTCCCATTCCAAGTCATTCTTCTTAAACAAATAGAGAATTCTGCAAATCTAGGTTTTTATAAAATAAAGCATGTTTGGGAAGATTATTGCAAAAGCAATCAAGTTCACACAACTTTGCATTGCTTGCTTCGGTCAGATTCTTAGAAATGCCCAAAGTCAGCCAAGACTCACCGATAACAACCACGCTGAGACTACAGTTACAAAATGGCTCCTCTTGGAACATCACTGAACAGTTCGAGACAGTTACTCAGCTCCCACTGTATCTCAACTCATTTCACAAGAGACCTTAGGCAATCTTCAATCTAAACTCAGAGCCAGAGAGGTCCACAGCACAGAAAAAATACCCATCAAGTCCGTGCCGGTCAAAAGCAACCATCTTAATGCTCTCTGATCCAATTTCCCCCAGCACTTGGCCCAGAACCTTGGCATTGCAAGTGCACATCTAAATACTTCTTTGATGTGATGAGGGTTTCTGCCTCTCCCACCCTTACAGGCAGTAAATTCCAGATTCTCCACCACACTCTGGGTGAAAAAGATTTTCCTCACATCCTCTCTAAACCTCCTGCTCCCTTACCTTCAATCTATGAATCCCTTCCCACTCCTGGGTCATTGATTCCATTGTCAAGGGGGAAAAGTTTCTTCCTATATGCCCTATTCATGCCCCTCATTATTTTATACATCTCAATCATGACATCTCCCCTCCCTCAATCTCCTTTGCTCTAAAGAAAACAACTCAGTCTGTCCAATCTCTCTCCATCACTGAAACTCTCCAGCCCCTAATGCAACCTCCTGGTAAATCTCCAAATATTGATGGAAAATGGTGGTATTTGCACTCACTGCTCATGAGATATCTTGCCTCTATATGGTTGTAGATTGTCCTTCCCTTTGTGGGATTCTGGGATTCTACTGATACCTGACTTAACATTTTCAGATCCTAGTGTATGTGTGTCCATCCTTTTCTGAGAAGACTGAATAATGTTGCACAAAGTGGAATCAAGGGACAATAATTTGAAAAGTTTATTTTTTTTTCCTCTCTCTTTCTTTCAAGAAATGCGGTCATACACACTCTCAAATCTTTTCATTCCAGATTTCTGCCAAGTTTGGTTTTTATGTTGGCCGCAGTAACCTTTTCAGGAACTGAGAAAGAAGTGTGCGTTTATCTGCTGCAGAACTTAACCTCACATGACCGGGGAAGAGCATGGATTTGTCAGGGGTAACTTTCCTCTGTAACACATACTTACCGAGGATCAGAAGGACAGAGATCTGCAACATTTGGGTTGTAGTTTTGTAGCACAGCAGTCGAACTCAGTGTGCCCTGGTACATGCTACATCGACACCTGCTCTCTCTCGCAGTTACCTGTATCAGGAGTAAATAAGTTCATAAAGAGCAAAAGGAAGCTGCTATCTCCATATGCAGCTAATATTTCCAACCAAGCAGTTCCACTGACAGGAACAGTAGTAGGCCATTCTGCCCCTCGAGCCCGTTCACCATTCAATGATGGATCTGGGCCTAGATCCATATACCTGCCTTTGGCCCATATCCCCTTAATATTGCTGCTGAATAAATATTGATCCATCTCGGACTGAAAACTAACAACTGATCTATTGCCTTTGTGGAAGAGATTTCCAAACCTCTACCACTCTTTGCATGTAATAGTGCTTCCTAACATCACCTCTAATTCTCAGACTGTACCGTCCCTAGTTCTTGAATCCCCAACAGTGGGATAATTTCTATTTAATCACCCTGTCTTTTCCTGTTAATATCTTCAACCAGATCGCCCCTTAAGCTTCTAAATTCTGGAGAAAACAGGATTCATTTAAATAATTTCTCCTCATAACTTAAATGCTGAAGTCCAGGTTTCGCTCTTGTAAACATACATTGTACTCTGTTCAAGACCGATCTCTCCCAACGTGTGGTGCCCAGACCTACTTGAAGTGGAGTCTAAGCAATGTTTTGTACAACTGCAGCATAACTTCTATATCCTAGTACTCCAGTCTTTGAGATATAAAGGCCAATTGTATAGAACTTTAGTTAGGCCCCACTTGGAACATTGTCTGCAGTTCTGGTCACCACACTGTCAGAAGGAAGAGCAGGTTTTGGAGAGGGTACAGAAATTGTTTACCAGGATGGTGCCCGGTTCAGAGGGTATTAGTTATGAGGAGAGATTGGACAAACTCTGTTTTCACTTGAACATCAGAAGCTGAGGGCTGATACGATAGAAAATTACAAAATTATGACAGGCACGGAGACCATAAGACATTGGAGTGGAAGTAAGGCCATTCGGCCCATCAAGTCCACTCTGCCATTTAAATCATGGCTGATGGGCATTTCAACACCACTTCCCTGCACTCTCCCGTAGTTCTTGATTCCTTCTGAGATCAAGAATTTGTTGATCTCTGCCTTGAAGGCATCCAACGTCACGGCCTCCACTGCACTCTGTGGCAATGAATTCCACAAGCCCACCACTCTCTGGCTGAAGTAATGTCATCTCATTTCAGTTTTAAATTTACCCCCTCTAATTTTAAGGCTGTGCCCACGGGTCCTATACTCCCTGCCTAACGGAAACAACTTCCTAGTGTCCACCCCTTCTAAGCCATACATTATCTTGTAAGTTTCTTAGATCTCCACTCAACCTTCTAAACTCTAATGAGTATACTCTCAGTGTCCTTAGCGTTCATCATACATTAAACCTACCTTTCCAGGGATCATCTGTGTGAATCTCCGCTGGACACGCTCCAGGGCTAGTATGTCCTTCCTGAGGTGTGGGGCCCAAAATTGGACACAGTATTCTAAAGGGGGCCTAACTAGATCCTTATAAAGACTCAGAAGCACATCACTGCTTTTATATTCCAACCCTCTTGAGATAAACATTACATTTGCTTTCTTAATCACGGACTCTACCTGCAAGTTAACTTTTAGAGAATCCTGGACTAACACTCCCAGATCCCTTTGCACTTCTGATTTGTGAATTTTCTCACCATTTAGAAAATAGTCCATGCCTGTATTCTTTTTTCCAAAGTACAAAACCTCACATTTACTCACATTGAATTTCATCAGCCATTTCCTGGACCACTCTCCTAAACTGTCTAAATCTTTCTGCAGCTTCCCCACCTCCTCAGTACTACCTGCCCGTCCACCTATCTTCGTATCATCGGCAAACTTCGCCAGAATGCCCCCAGTCCCTTCATCCAGATCATTAATATATAAGGTGAACAGCTGCGGCCCCAACACTGAACCCTGCGGGACACCACTTGTCACCGATTGCCAGTGCGAAAAAGAGCCTTTTGTCCCAACTCTCTGCCTTCTGTCAGACAGCCAATCCTCAGTCCAAACCAGTAGCTCACCTCGAACACCATGGGCCCTCATCTTGCTCAGCAGCCTCCTGTGAGGCGCTGTAACAAAGGCCTTTTGAAAGTCTAGATAGATGACATCTACTGGGATTCCCTGGTCTAACATACTTGTTACCTCTTCAAAGAATTCTAACAGGTTTGTCAGGCATGACCTCCTCTTACTAAAACCATGCTGACTTGTTCTAATCTGACCCTGCACTTCCAGGAATTTAGAAATCTCATCCTTGACAATGGATTCTAGAATTTTACCAACTACCGAGGTTAGACTAATCGGCCTATAATTTTCCATCTTTTGCCTTGACCCTTTCTTAAACAAGGGGGTTACAACAGCAATTTTCCAATCATCTGGGACTTTCCCAGACTCCAGTGACTTTTGAAAGATCATGACCAAAGCCTCCGCTATTTCCTCATCCACCTCCCTCAGAACTCTAGGATGTAGCCCATTGGGGCCAGGAGATTTATCAATTTTTAGACCCTTTAGCTTTTCTAGCACTTTCTCTTTTGTAATGCCTACCGTACTTAACTCTGCCCCCTGGCTCTCCCTAATTGTTGGCATACTACTCATGTCTTCCACTGTGAAGACTGACGCAAAGTACTTATTAAGTTCTTCAGCTATTTCCTTATCTCCCATCACTAGCCTTCCAGCATCAATTTGAGCGGCCCAATATCTACTTTTGCCTCTTGTTTGTTTCTTCTGTATTGAAAGAAGCTTTTACTATCATTTCTAATATTACTAGCTAGCCTACCTTCATATTTGATCCTCTCCTTCCTTATTGCTGTCTTTGTTATCCTCTGTTTGTTTTTGTAGCCTTCCCAATCTTCTGATTTCCCAGTGCTCTTGGCCACTTTATAGGCTGTCTCTTTTTCTTTGATATATTTCCTGACTTCCTTTGTCAGCCATGGCTGTCTAATAGATAGTCAATAGATGTCAATAGATAGTCAAAGTCTTTTTCCAAGGGTAGAAATATCAGCTTTTGGGGTCATAGGTGTTAAGATAAAAAGTTAAAAGGAAATGTGACAGGCAAGTTCATTCCACAGAGGGTGATAAGTGCCTGGAATGTGCTGCCATCATCGCAGGATCCCTGTAGTGTGGAATCAGGTCATTCGCACCATTGAGTGCACACTGACTATCCAGAGAGCATCTTACCCAGACCCACCCCATCCATGTAGAAATCCTGGCATTTTCCCATGGCTAATCCATTTAGAATACACTTCCCTGGAATTTAGCATGGCCAATTTACCTAATATGTACATCTTTGGACTGCAGGAGTAAACAAGAGCAACTCATGGGAAACCTGTACAGACACAGAGAATGTACAAACTCCTCACAGACAGTCACCCAAGGCTGGAATCAAACCCACACCTTATGCACTGTGAGGCAGCAGTGCTAACCATTGTGTTTCACAGTTATGGAGGTAACTACAATAGTGCTGTTTAAGAGGCATCTTGACAGATACGCTAGCAGGCAGGGACTCGAGTGATATGGCAGCCTCAAGGCAATAGGGCGTCAATGTGTAAAAACATCACATGTTCAAACAGTCTTGGTGGTTTCTGTGATGTATCCTTCTTTGTCTTCTACTTTGTCTCAATCAGTAGATTCCTTGCTTTTTTTCAGTACCATTTCTGACATTTTAAAGATCTATGTGCCTGCACAACCCCACATTAAGTCTCATTCGACATTCACTGTATTTAACTTTGCACCATCTAGAAATCACCTTGATCTACCCATCCTTGGTCCAAAATGGATAATCTTGCACAGATAGTTTAGAATGGGTCAGCACAGATTCGGTGAGTCAAAGGGCTTGTTGCATGGGACGACTATACCCCTGCAGAACACAACCACAAATCCCAACTCCAGTCTCTGAGGTGGATGCAAATTCCATCCTCAGCCCTCAGCTGTCAGAGAAAATGCAGAATCTGGGCTGAGAGAGGTGATCAATCAGTACTAATTCTACACACACATATCGGGCCCTGAGTTTGGGATAGTAGTGCAGCCATCAGAAAAGAAAATTTAAAATCGTAGGAGAAACTCAGCAGGTCCAATGGCATCTGTGGAGATAGAGAGACAGAGAGAAAAAGAGTTACTATCACAGTTATAAACACAGAAAGTCCTGGAGAAACTCAGCAGGGCTGACAGCATCTGTGGGGAGAGAGAGAGAAGCAGAGTCAACATTACAGTATAAACACAGTGCAGTAGAAACACAGCATGTCTGCTAGCACCTGTAAGAGAAAGAGAAACAGAGGGAGAGAACTAATATTACAAGTTGGACGATCATATTGAATGAGCGGAGCAGGCCTGAAAGGGACCATTAATGTACTCCTGCTCCTATGGCCTACGTTCTGCTGTTAGCCATATATAAGATTATGAGGGACTGGGAAGCAATAACACAAGATCGTTACGGTTTTAGCGTGGAATAAAGAATCACGAGCATTAACAGATTCTCTACATCGGGAACCAATAGAACTGCGGATGCTGTAAAAGTTCTGAGGAAGGGTCACCGGACCCGAAATGTTAACTCTTTTTTCTCCTCCACAGATGCTGCCAGACCTGCCGAGCTTTTCCAGCAATTTTGTTTTTGTCTCTACATCGGGAGGGCGTTTGTGAGACATCTGCGGACGTGTGTTATTTTTATGTGAGAAATTCGAACTAACCTCAAGATTGTAGCTGCACCGACTGTGGTGATATATAGAGAGAAAATAAAACAAACAGCTTTTGATATAACACAATGTGAAGCTGGATGAACGTAGCATACGTCAGAGGAGCAGAAAAGCTGACGGTTCGGTTCGGGAGACAGTAGGAACTGCAGATGCTGGAGAATCTGAGATAACAAGGTGTAGAGCTGGATGAACACAGCAGGCCAAGCAGCATCAGAGGAGCAGGAAGACCCGGGGTCTAGGCCTCAAACGTCAGCGTTCCTGCTCCTCTGATGCTGCTTGGCCTGCTGTGCTCATCCAGCTCTGCACCTTGTATCTCAGATTCTGCAGCATCTACAGTTCCTGTTATCTCCGATAAAGTTAGAACATTTCCACATCATCGAAGGGTAACAACTGCAGATGGCAGATTAGGAATGATTACAATGAGCCAAGGAGGAAAGGTGCCAAGAAATTGTGTGAAGTGTAACTGCGACACGGTGTTGTCAAACAGACAGACCGCGGGGCACAGATATATAGTTCCTTAAAAAAGTGGCTCAGGACATTGAGTATAGGAGTTTGCATGTCATGTTGTGGCTGTAAAAGACATTGTTGAGGCCACTTTTAGAATACTGTGTTCAGTTCTGTAAAAGATGTTGCTAAATTTTCAGGAGTTCAAAAACAATTGACAAGCTGTGACTGGAAGCTTAGAGTTTTAAGGAGAGGCTGGATAGGCTGGGGCTATTTTCCCTGGTGTGTAGAAGGCTGTGGAGTGATCTTATTGAGGTTATCATGAGGAGCACAGATGAGTTGAATAAAGCCAAGGTGTTTTCCCCAGGCCAGTGGAGTCCAAACATAGGGGCACAGGTTTAAGATGAGAGGGGAAAGAATTAAAAAGGGCCCGAGGGGGCAGATTTTTCACTCAGAATAAAAACCGAAAGAACTGTGGATGCTGTAAATCAGGAACAAAAACAAAGTTGCTGGAAAGCTCAGCATATCTGGCAGCATCTGTGAAGGAAAAGAAAACAGAGTTTCAGGTCCGGGGACACTTCCTCCGAACTTTTTTCTTCACAGATGCTGCCAGACCTGCTGAGCTTTCCACCCAATTCTGAAGAAGGATCCCTTCCGGCTCCTCTGATGGTGCCTGGCCTGCTGTATTTCTCCAACTCCACACTACGTTATCTCTGGCTCCAGCACCGGCAGTTCTTACAATCTCTGAGCTTTCCAGCCCAAATCTGAAGAAGGGTCCCAAACAGAAACATCAGTTTCTCAGGAGCACAAAAGCTGACGTTTCGGGCCTAGACCCAAACGTCAGCTTTTGTGCTCCTGAGATGCTGCTTGGCCTGCTGTGTTCATCCAGCCTCACATTTTATTATCTTGGAATCTCCAGCATCTGCAGTTCCCATTATCTCTGAAACATCAGTTTTCCTGCTCGTCTGATGCTGTCTGGCCTGCTGTGTTCCTCCAGCTCCACACTGTGTTACAGGCAAATGGGGCTAGTTTAGTTTGGGAAACCCGGTCAGCATGGAGGAGTTGGGCCGAAGGGTCTGTTCCCGCTCTGTATGACTCTCTGTCTCCAGTTGGTCCAGCTGTCTAGCATCAATCTTTTACCTGGTCACTGGGAATTTCATACTCGAAGCTGGTCAAGGCACCGTGTTAGCGTATCCTCAGCCAGTTTTCCTTCGCCCGGAACGTTGGCTGTTTACGAGATTGGAGAGAAAACTGCAGGCAACACCTACCTGTTGGACTGCCGGCTCCGAGACAGAGAGAAAGAGACAGGAAACCTCCCACCATTCGTGGCGCTCATAAACCATGCCCATTCCCTGCCCGCGGCGAGAAGGAAAATTCACATCAGCTCTGCAAAAGTCTTATCAGAGCTCAGCTGGCAGCCCTTTGCACCTGTCACGACGATGATATATTGTCACCGCTCTTTCTGCCTTTAAGCAACATCTCTGACTAAAACAGAAATCACTGGAGAAAGCGAAAGCAAAGTAAATTTTGCAGCCTACCAAGACACAGTTACTCTCTATTCTCCGCACCTTAATACACATTCGTTTGGTGTCCCCATTCCCCTTTTGCCACAATTAACAACTCCTTTGCACCAACACTGACCTATTCTACTCACCTTTTCTCTGTTAAAAGTATTACAAATCCTATTTTCCATACCTCTTTCAGTTCTGAAGAAGTGTCACTGGAATCGAAGCGTTAACTCTGTTTCTCTTTCCCTCCACAGACCTGCCGAATTTCTCCAGCACTTTCTGTGTTTATAAACTGTAACACTAACTCTACTTCTCTCTCCCGTTTTTGTTTTCCCATTCCTCATGCTCACACACGTGATACAGAAAGCAAAACCCCACTACCCCCCAATTTGCATATTAAAAATTTTTTGCACGCATAGTCTAAAAGTGGTATCGAAATATTTCCAGTGTTCAGCACATTTATACAGTGCCACTGACCCATCTGTGCTCTTTTTTTAACAACACAGGGTTATTTTTATTAATAAATTATTAGACAATGCTGATACTGAATCAGGAATGCAATGACCTGGATTGCGGTATTCATTAACACAAAAACTGCAGATGATCTGAAACCAAAACTGAAATTGCTGGAGAAACTCAGCAGCTCTAGCAGCCTGTGAGGAGAGAGGGAGAAACAGAATTAATGTTATGGTTTATAACCACAGAAATCACAAGCATTAGGGTGACAAGCTTCTCTGAACTGCTTCCAAAATCGTTCTGTAAGTATGGGAAGTAGGACAGTATAGTGCTACAAATGCAGAAACACCAATCCCCTGAATAACAGAAGCATAACCTCCTGATTCTTGCATTCAATTCCCCTCATAATAAAGCAGAACATCCTATGAGTTTTCCTGATTGCTTTCTGTAGCTGCATGCCGACCTTCCATCCTTATGGAAGCGACTGCCTGTCATTGGCTGATTTTCCCACTGGCAGTCTCTCAGAAAGCTGACTGCATTTGTTGACCCTTAGAGACAGAAGGGAACTGTTGCGATTGAGGGAACACCTGTGTCGATGTTTTGATGCTCTTTTGGCCACTGAAACCAGGGCAAGTGATTGCATCACTTTGAGCAGAGGCCGCTGTGGGACAAGATCTTTCCATTCTGAAAAGGTCATGCTCAGTGGAGCTCAGAGGATAAGAGGGGGTGTGAGGAAGTGAAATTGTGTGTTGTAATGAAAGAGTAACTGAAAATGCCTACTGATGGGTGCTCATGGACAGGGTAAATTATGGCCTGGACGTTTGGACGCTCATCGCATCTGATGTATGAATGGAAGGCGATGTAGGAACACAGGTCCACTCCAGTTCCTTGTTCAATGGGTTGGTTTGAAAAACCCTCAATGCTCAGGATATTGGCAACTAAGTTCAACCGCACCGATAACACTTCTGCTGAGAATAGAAAGGCAACTTAGTAACTCAATGGCGAGAAATGTCAGAGTGCTTCAGTACAGAGGGATCTGGGTGTCCTTATGTATGAATCTCAGAAAGCTAGTGAAATAACTCCATGAATACTGGTATCCCACCCCCAAGTCACTCTTTATTTACACATGCATGGTACATGATACTGATTAAGCTAGTTCAGGGCCAGGTCCTACAATGAACAGAACCCCTGAGACTCCCTTTTATATCTGTCAGCCAGGGCCCCCTAATTGGACCAGGTTCACAATCCCAATCAGGAAAGTTGTCTTCTATGAGATCCATTCTATGCCTTCATTCCAGTCATTACAACCCTCTAAATTCCTAGATGTAGGCTCATACTTTTTCCTGTAGCATCTCCTGGGGCATTTTCACATCAGATCCAGTTTCTCCGACTCAGCCTCAGATATAGAACATAGAACGTAGAACATTATGGTGCAGTACAGCCCTCCGGCCATTGATGTTGCACCAACCTGTGAATCCAACCTAACGCCCATCTAACCTACACTATTCCATTATCATCCATGTGTTTATCCAATGGCCATTTAAATGGCCTTAAAGTTGGCAAGTCTACTACTGTTGCAGGCAGGGCGTTCCATGCCCTTTCTACTCTCTGAGTAAAAAAATCTACCTCTGACTTCTGTCGTACATCTATCACCCCTCAGTTTAAAGCTATGTCCCCTCATGTTAGCCATCACCATCCGAGGAAAAGGGCTCTCACTGTCCACCCTTTCTAATCTTCTGTTCATCTTGTATGTCTCTATTAAGCCGCCTCTTAACCTTCTTCTCTCTAATGAAAACAGCCTCAAGTCCCTCAGCCTTTCCTCATAAGACCTTCTATGGAAGCCTGCTTCTTGCACCGGTTTTGTCTCAAAAGAAATTAACTCTTTGTCGGGGGTAATGTCATTGAGGCTGCAACATTTTCCCTGTTTCATCTCGTCCTCAGAGCTTTCCTCAACACTATGCAAAAGAGGAGAACCCACAGGTTCTGACAGACCTGCCCGATGTTCTGAGATGTCAGGTGTGTTCTGTGAGATCCTATCAAGGTCACATGATTGTGACACACACAGTTTGCTTTTGCTGACCGTGAGACAGATGTTTGTTGCAGGACACTGGGAGGTGTCCCCCTGCTCCTCTTCCAAATACTGCCATGGGATCTTTCACTTCCACCTCACCAGCATTCACTCAGTACTTACCATCCGACAATGCAGCATCTCCTCATTACTGACTCTCCGACAGTGAAGCAGTCTTACAGTTCTCACAAACAAAAACAAAGTTGCTGGTGACCCTTCCTCAGAGCTGATGGTGGCTGGGAAAATGTCAGTTTATATGCAGAAAATAGGGAGGTAGGTGGGGCAGGGAGTAAATGATAAGATAGAGCCCATAGAGAGAGAAAGACAGTTGGACAGACAAAGGAGTTGCTGACGATTAGGATGGGAGGGTGAACATTTGTTAATGGGAACTGTTAGTGACTAACAACAGCGGGTGTGTAGTGACAGGCTATGTGGAACAAGGCCTGGTGTGTGGGGAGGGCTGGGACATAGGAGAGTTTAGGCCCTAAAATTATTGAACTCAGTACTGAGTCCAGATGGCTGTAGCATACCCAAGTAGAAAATGAGGTGTTGTTCCTCCAGCTTGCATGGGGCTTCACTGGAACACTGTAGCAAGCCGGAGATAGAGATGTTGGCCAGAGAGCAGGGTGTGCATTGAAGTGGCAGGTAACAGGTAGTTCAGGGTCTTTTTTGTGAGCAGAACGTAGATGTTCTGTGAAGCAGTCGCCAAGTCTACGCTTTGTTTCCCCAATGTAGAGACCATGTTGTGAGCAGCGAACGCAGTAGACTAGATTCTTGGAAATGCAGGTGAAGTGTTGCTGACCCTCTGACAGTGCAGCATGCACCCTGTACTGCACTGAAGTAAATTAATTTTCATGGATAATGCAGCTTTTGTTGTTTAAGTGCATTTTAATGCTTTGTAAGTATAAATTGCTGCTGCTGTCATCGAGTCAATTTTCATTCTATTGTTCACTATAAATGTTTTCAGAGAGCTCTTTAAAAAAAGTTATACCTCAAGGAAAACAGGGCCTGTGCAGAATTAGACCACATTGGTATAATGTCCTCACCACTTTCAAGTCCAGCAGTCTCACCATAATTCCATCTGGTGGTTTCCATTTTGTATTATCAGCCTTGGTTACACAGTCAAATGATCAGTAATATAGAAACAGGAAGTTGTGGAATTGGAAGCCTCCCTGCAGCACAGACCTATTAACTGGGTACAAAAAGAGAAGTTGCTGTAAAAGCTCAGCAGGTCTGGCAGTATCTGTGAAGAAAAAAAAATCAGTAACTGAGTTCTGACGAAGGGTCACTGGAACCCAACACCGTCTCAATAATAGCCCCACCCCTCACCATGGCTCCGCCCTCCGACCCCGCCTCAGATAATGGCCCCGCCTACCGACCCAGGCGCTGCCCCCCATCCTTGTACCGTCCCTGGCCATGGCCCCCAGTTCCAGACTCCCGCCCGTCCAAAGTAGGCCCCGCCCCATTAGGCGACGGTTGTGTCCGCGGGAGAAAGTAAAACTTTCCGTTACCCCAACTCCAACAGAGAACGTGCGATCAGAGGACCACGGTGATAGATAATAGATGTGAAGGAGGGATATGAGAAAGAAGAGATAGAAGGAGGAATATTTTAACGGGTTAGGTGAAATAAGGGGCGGGTGAATGTGAAAACAAACAACAATACAGCGCAGGAACAGGCCCTTTGGCCCTCCAAGCCTGTACTGACATTTTACTCTTAAAAGACTAAAACGGGTTTTCACTCACAGGATTCGTATCTTTCCATTCCCTTCCTATTCATGTCTTCGTCCAGGTGCATCTTTAATGCTGCAAAGGTGTCTGCTACCTCCTTCCCTGGCAACGTGTTCCAGGCCCTTACCACCCTTTATGTGAAAAAACTTGCCCCACACATCTCTTTTAAGCTCCACCCCACCCCCCCCCCCACCACCTCAACTTGGACAGTGTCACTTAGTAATTGAAGATAAAGTGTGGAGCTGGATGAACACAGCAGGCCAAGCAGCATCTCAGGAGCACAAAAGCTGACGTTTCGGGCCAAGACACTTCATCGGAGAGGGTTCTAGATAAATAGGGAGAGGGGGTAGGCGGATCGAAGATGGAGAGAAAAGAAAATAAGTGGAGAGGAGAGTATAGGTGGGGAGGTTGGGAGGGGATAGGCCAGTCCAGGGTGGACAGACAGGTCAAGGAGGCGGGATGAGGTTAGAAGGTCGGAAATGGAGGTGCAGCTGGAGGTGGGAGAAAGGGATAAGTGAGAGGAAGAACAGGTTAGGGAGGCGGGGACAAGCTGGGCTGGTTTTGGGATGCAGTGGGGAGGTTTTGAAGCTTGTGAAGTCCACATTGATACCATTGGGCTGCAGGGTTCCCAAGCAGAATATGAGTTGCTGTTCTTGCAACCTTCGGGTGGCATCATTGTGGCACTGCAGGAGGCCCGTGATGGACATGTCGTCTAAGGAATGGGAGGGGGAGTCAAAATGGTTCGCGACTGGGAGGTGCAGTTGTTTATTGTGAACCAACTGGAGGTGTTCTGCAAAGCGGTCCCCAAGCCTCCGCTTGGTTTCCCCAATGTAGAGGATGCCACACTGGGTACAGTGGATACAGTATACTACATTGGCAGATGTGCAGGTGAACATCTGCTTAATATGGAAAGTCATCTTGGGGCCTGGGATGGGGGTGAGGGAGGGGGTGTGGGGGCAAGTGTAGCACTTCCTGCGGTTGCAGGGGAAGGTGCTGGGTGTGGTGGGTTTGGAGGGAGTGTGGAGCGGACAAGGGAGCCACGAAGAGAGTGGTCTCTCCAGAAGGCAGACAAGGGTGGTGATAGAAAAATATCTTGGGTGGTGGGGTCGGATTGTAGATGGCAGAAGTGTCGGAGGATGTGGTGTTGTATCTGGAGGTTCGTGGGGTGGCATGTGAGGACGAGGGAGATTCTCAGGGCGGTTATTGCGGGGGCGGGGTGTGAGGGATGTGTTGCGGGAAATGTGGGAGACACGGTCAAGGGTGTTCTCGACCACTGCGGGGTGGATGTTGCGGTCCTGAAGAACATGGCCATCTGGGATGTGCGGGAGTGGAATGCCTCATCCTAGGAGCAGATGCGATGGAGGTGAAGGCATTGGGAATAGGGGATGGAATTTTTGCAGAATGTAGATGGGAGGAGGTGTATTCTAGGCAGCTGTGGGAGTCCGTGGGCTTGAAATGGACATCAGTTTCTAGCTGGTTGCCTGAGATGGAGACAGAGAGGCCCAGGAAAGTGAGGGATGTGTTGGAGATGGCCCAGGTGAATTTGAGGTTAGGGTGGAAGGTGTTGGTGAAGTGGATGAACTGTTCGAGCTCCTCTTGGGAGCAAGAGGCGGCACCGATACAGTCATCAATTTAACGGAGGAAGAGGTGGAGTTTGGGGCCAGTGTAGGTGCGGAAGAGGGACTGTTCCACGTAACCTACAAAGAAGTAGGCATAGCTTGGGCCCAGGTCAGTACCCATGGCCACCACCTTTGTTTGTAGGAAGTGAGAGGAATCGAAAGACAAGTTGAGGGTGAGGACGAGCTTGGCTAGGCAGATGAGGGTGTCGGTGGAGGGGGACTGGTCGGGCCTGTGGGACAGGAAGAAGTGGAAGGCCTTCAGGCCATCTGCGTGAGGAATGCAGGTGTGTAGGGACTGGACGTCCATGGTGAAAATGAGGTGTTGGGGGCCAGGGAATTGGAAGTTCTGGAGGAGGTGGAGGGTGTGGGTGGTGTCACGGATGTAGGTGGGGAGTTCCTGGACCAAGGGGGAGAAAATGGAGTCCAGATAGGTGGAGATGAGTTCAGTGGCGCAGGAGCAGGCGGAGACTATAGGTCGGCCGGGGTAGGCGGGTTTGTGGATCTTGGGAAGGAGATAGAAACGGGCAATGTGGGGTTGGGGAACAATGAGGTTGGAGGCTGTGGATGGGAGGTCACCTGAGGTGATGAGGTCAAGGATGGTATTGGAGATGATGGTTTGGTTCTCACAGGTTGGGTCATGATCGAGGGGATGGTAGGAGGAGGTGTCGAAGAGTTGGCGTTTGGCCTCGGCGATGTAGAGGTCAGTGCGCCATACCACTGCTCCTCTCTTGTCTGCGGGTTTGATGGTGAGTTTAGGGTTGGAGTGGAGGGAGCGGAGAGCTGCCCGTTCTGTGGGGTAGAGGTTGGAGTGGGTGAGAGGGGTGGAGAGGTTGAGGCAGGTAATGTCTCAACGGCAGTTGGAGATGAAGAGGTCGAGGGAGAGTAGGAGGCCTGGGGGTGGTGTCCAGGAGGACGACTTGTGTTGGAGGCGGGTGAAGTGGTCATTGGAGGGAGGGTTAGACTCCCGGTGAAAGAAGTAAGCGTCGAGGCGAAGGCGGCGGAAAAACTGCTCGATGTCCAAATGTGACTGGTATTCGTTGACGTGTGGGTGTAGGGGGATAAAGGTGAGCCCATTGCTTCGGACTGAACGTTCGTCCTCAGTCAGTGGGAGGTCTGGGGGGAATGTGAAAATTTGGCAGGGCTCAGTGTGGCCGTCTTCTCTGGGGTTGCTGGCTGTGGAGGCTGTGGACGGAGTGATGTAGGGGTCGGCTGTGGGCGGGGTTCCATCAGCGTCGGCTGTGGGCGGGCTTGCGTCGGCAGTGGGCGGAGTGCCGCTGTCTTCGGCAGTGGGCAGAGCTCTGTCGGCGGTGGGCGGCAGCAGCAGTGGTGAGGGTGATGTTTGTGGTGTTAGTTCTGGAAGTGGATGCGGTGACTGCAGCAACGGTCGCGTTCGCGGCCCTGGAAGTGGTGTGTCCGGTGGTGATGGATGTGACGTCATCGTTGGGTTCACTGGGTGTGTCCTCATGGACAGTGGCGGCAGGTACATTGTGGGGGAGGTGCAGGGACAGGCTCGGGATTTGGGAGGTGGAAGAATCCTTTTTAAAGTGGCAGGAACCAGTGAGTTTGTTGTACTTACGATTTTTGGTGTCCAGTAAAGCTGAGTAGAACTGGGTGTTCAGTCTGAGGATTCTGCAGAGGATGAAAAACGGGAGCGGTCCTTTGCAGGTCTGGGAGAGGGAGGCTGTGAGCTGGGGCAGGCTGGATTGCAGTGCCTGGAGGTGCCGGCGCATGGCTGCAAGTGTCTGTTTCAGGACTCGCAGGGAGAAATGCTTCTGAAGGGTCTGAATTTTCTGGTTGTAGAGGTGGTCACGGTTGGGGCCAAATTGGGAAGGCTTGAATGTAGACTGTATCCATTGGGGATGATCTGGTTCTGTAGGCAGGTGCTGAGGAAGGTGATGTGGCTGTGGTACCTGGTTTGTTTCAGGACATGGTCGAGCAGTTTCAAGGCCGAAGAGATTACAAGAGAGTTGCAGTGGGGGAGAGATTCCCTGAGGTTGGTCCGGAGGGTAACTTCTTCAGGTTAGGCATCCCTGGAAGAGGCTTCGTAGTGAGGTTAAAATTGTGATCAGAGATAATGGGAGCTGCTGATGCTTGAGAATCCAAGATAACAAAGTGTGAAGCTAGATGAACACAGCAGGCCAAGCAGAATCTCAGGAGCGCAAAAGCTCAAGTTTCGGGCCTAGACCCTTCATCAGAGAAGGGGATGGGAGAGGGTTCTGAAATAAATAAGGATAGAGGGGGAGGTGGACCAAAGATGGATAGAGGAGAAGATGGGTGGAGAGGAGAGTATAGGTGGTGAGGTGGGAGGGAATAGATCAGTCTGGGGAGGATGGACAGGTCAAGGAGGCGGGATGAGGTTAGTAGGTGGGAAATGGAGGTGCGAGTTGAGGTGGGAGGAGGGGATACTGATTGAGCTGTCCACAGTGGGAAAAAGCCTCATACTTTCCATTCTATCCAGGCCATTCATAATCTTATAAACTTCTGTCAGATTGGCCCTCTACCTCCTGTGTTACAGTGAAACCAAACCCAGTCTATCCAACCTTTCTTCCTAACTAAAATCCCCCATACCAGGCAACACTCTGGTAAATCTTTTCTGTACCCTCTCCATAGCATCCACGTCATTCTGGTATGTGGTGATGAGAACTGTGTGCAATATTTCAAATGTGGCCTGACTAAAGTTGTATAAATGAGTCACAGCGCCAGGGACCCCGGCTCAGTTCCACCCTCGGGTGACTGTGTGGAGTTTGCACATCCTCCCTATTGTTTCCCCCCACAATCCAAAGATATGTAGGCTAGCTGGATTGGCCATGTTAGTTTGCCCATAGTGTTCAGTGTGAATAAATTAGGTGGGTTATCAGGGGTTGGCTCTGGGAGGGATGTTCTGAGGATCAGTGTGGACTTGTTGGGCCAAAGGGCCTGTTTCCACGCCTTAGGGATTCTATGAAAGCTGCAGTATAACCCTTTTACTCAATGCCTCTTCCAATGAAGGCAAGCATGCCATAGACACTTGTACCGCCACTTTCAGTGATCTGTGGGCCTGCAGATCCAGATCCCTCTACATCAATATTCCTCAGGGTTCTGCCATTAACTGTATAATTTTCACCTGTACTTGACCTTCCAAAGTATTTCATTTCATCTTTGTGAGGGGGTAGGAGGGTGATGTGAAGGGGAGGATGGTGAGGGGATGGGGAGAGAACTGGATGAGGATGGGGTAATGGGGATGAGGAGGAGGAGAATGCCATGGGAAGGAGAGGGATGTGAGGGGGAGAGAAGGGGATGAGTGTGGGATAATGGGGATGTCGGGGAGGGGAATGCAATGGGGAGGAGAGGCATGTAGGTGGGATGGTGGGAAGGGGATGGGAATAGGACGGGATATGTGTGGGGTAATGAGAATGTGAGTTGGGGGTGGAGGAATTGTGAGGGGGAGCTTTTTTTGTGATGGGAGAGGTAGGTTGTAGGAGGAGGGGATGTGGGATGGAGGAGGATGTGGGGTGTAGGGGTTTAGGGGGTTGTGAGAGGAAGTGGAGGGGGAAGCTGCATGTGAGGGATTTGGGGGGGAGCGAATTACAGGGATGGTGATGTGAGGAGAAAGGGAGAGGGATGTAGAGGGATGGGGGAGAGGAATTGAGGGGGAAGGGTATGGGGGGGAGAGGGATGTGAGGGAGACAGAGATTTGGGTAAGGGGGGATATGAGTAGAGATGGATTGTAGATGAGAGGAAGAAGGGGTGTGAGGTGGAGGGATGAAGGAGTATTGGAGGGGAGAGGGATATGGGGAGGGGAATGTGAGGGCAATGGAAGGGTCAGGGAGGGGAGGTATGAGGGAAGGGGTTTGAGACGGAAGGGATAAGGGGTAGTTGTGAGGGTTGGGAGATGTGTGAGATGGTGGAGGATGAGAGATCAAGGGAGTGGATTTGGATTTGAGGAGTTGATGGATGTATGGGGAATGAGGCAATGTGAGGGGATGGGGAGAAGCACATGAGGAGGTGGGGAAAGTGGGATGATGAGGAGAGTGAAGGGGAGGGGCATGTGAGGTGGAGGGGTTGAGGAGGAGGATGATGTGAGAGAGAGGGGACCATGAGAGAGACGGGAATTTGAGGGCCTGGGGCTGTGATAATACTGGGATGAAGGTTTGGAGCATATGGGGAGGGCACAGGAGTGTCAGAGGGCACATAGGAGGGGGATAACATGTGGGAGGTATCTCTGAAGAAGGTGGGCTGAAAGGGAGGGTGCTGTGAAATGTATGGGGTGGGGGTGAGGGGAAAGTGGTTTGTGAGCAGTAGTCTTTGTGAGGTATAGATGTTGTTAGTAGACTCTGTGAAGGGTAGGGGATCCTGTGAGGGGTAGCAGCCCCATGAGAGACAGGGGTTGTTTGAGGGGGTAGGGTCTGTGTGGGATTAGGAGATGACAATTTGCCTTTTTTAAAACAGGGTCGGGGAAGAGGTAACTGTTCCTCGGCACATTCTCCACGACAACATTTCATCCAATCAGTCCCTGTTTCTCATACAGTATAAATTGTTCCTTTTGAAACTTGGTATTTCTGCATGTGCCCTGAGGAGTGCAAGATGAAAAACTTAGTGTAATGTCACTTTTTTGAGCAAGCATAGTGGGAATGGCTTGTGCTAGATGAGAGACTACTATTGAGAGAGTGCAGTATGGGGCTTGCAGGTCAGGCTTCTTGCTCAAGTCCTCAGTCTGGATTTGTGAAGCTTTCCTTTCGTGTTGGAAAGGTTTAATGATTAATTTGTATATATTTCTATTGCCTATGGTGATAAAAATAATTTTGGAGAGAGTTTTGAAGAACTCATGGTTTTTGTTAACATTGGGAAGTTTTATGAGCAAGGAAAATATGGAGTTGTTTTTACCTATTCATTTGTGGGATGTGGGCATTGCTGGCCAGTGGTGAGTCTAGTTGAGTTTCTGATAAATGATAACCCCTGAGATGTTGATAGTGGGGAATTCAGTGATGGTAACACCATTGAATGTCAAGGGAGAGTGGTTGGATTGTCTCTTATTGGTCATAGTCATAGCCTGGCATTTGTGTGGTGCGATGTCACTTGCCACTTGTCAGTCCAAGCCTGGATATTGTTCAGATCTTGTTGCATTTGAACACGGGCTGCTTCAGTATCTGAGGAGTCACAAATGGTGCTGAACATTGTGCAATCATCAGCGTATATCCCCACTTCTGACCTTATAATAAAGGGAAAGTCATCGATAAAGCAGCTGAAAGTGATTGGGCTCGGGACACTACCCTGAGGAATTCCTGCAGAGATATCCTGGAGCTGATATGAATGTCCTCCAACAACCACGACTATCTTCCGATGTGTCAGGTATGACTCCAGCCAGTGGAGAGTTTGCTCCTGATACCCATTGATACCAGTTTTGCCAGGGCTCCTTGATGCCACACTCAGTTGAAAGCAGCCTTGATACCAAGGACTGTCACTCTCACCTCACCTTTGGAATTCAGCTCTTTTGTCCATGTTTGAACCAAGGCTGTAATAAGGTCAGGAGCTGAGTGGTCCTGGTGGAACCCAAACTGGGCATCATTAAGCAGGTTATATCTGAGCACGTGCTGCTTAATAGCCCTGTGACTGACACCTTCCATCACTTTACTGATAATTGAGGGTAGACTGATGGGGCCGGATTGGATTTGTCCTGCTTTGTGTAAAGGACATAATTAACCAATTTTCCACATTCTCGGGTAGATACCAGTGTTGTAACTGTACTGGAACAGCTTGGCTAAGGGAGCAGAGATAATGGGAACTGCAGATGCTTGAGAATACAAGATAACAAAGCTAGATGAACACAGCAGGCCAGGCAGCATCTCAGGAGCACAAAAGCTGACGTTTCGGGCCTAGACCCTTCATCAGAGAGGGGGATGGGGAGGGTGTTCTGAAATAAATAGGGAGAGAGGGGGTGGCAGACCAAAGATGGAGAGAAAATAAGATAGGTGGAGAGGAGAGTATAGGTAGGGAGGGGATAGGTCAGTCCAGGGAGGACAGACAGGTCAAGGAGGTGGGATGAGATTAGTAGGTGGAAAATGGAGGTGCGGCTTGAAGTGGGAGGAGGCGATAGGTGAGAGGAAGAACAGGTTAGGGAGGTGGGGACGAGCTGGGCTGGTTTTGGGATGTAGTTGGGGAGGGGACGAGCTGGGCTGGTTTTGGGATGCATTGGGGGGAGGGGAGATTTTGAAATTTGTGAAGTCCACATTGATACTATTGGGCTGCAGGGTTCCCAAGTGGAATATGAGTTGCTGTTCTTGCAACCTTCGGGTGGCATCATTGTGGCACTGCAGGAGGCCCAGAATGGGCATGTGCAATGGACAATGCAGATGGACATGTCGTCTAAGGAAAGGGAGTGGCTCCCTTGTCCGGTCCACACTCCCATCCAAACCCACCACACCCAACACCTTCCCCTGCAACCGCAGGAAGTGCTACACTTGCCCCCACACGTCCTCCCTCACCCCCATCCCCGGCCCCAAGATGACTTTCCATATTAAGCAGCTGTTCACCTGCACATCTGCCAATGTGGTATACTGTATCCACTGTACCCGGTGTGGCCTTCTCTACATTGGGGAAACCAAGCGGAGGCTTGGGGACTGGTTTGCAGAACACCTTCGCTCGGTTCGCAATAAACAACTGCACCTCCCAGTCGCGAACCATTTTCACTCCCCCTCCCATTCCTTAGATGACATGTCCATCATGGGCCTCCTGCAGTGCCACAATGATGCCACCCGAAGGTTGCAAGAACAGCAACTCATATTCCGCTTGGGAATCCTGCAGCCCAATGGTATCAATGTGGACTTCACCAGCTTCAAAATCTCCCCTTCCCCCACTGCATCCCAAAACCAGCCCAGCTCGTCCCCTCCCTCCACTGCATCCCAAAACCAGCCCACGTTGTCCCCACCTCCCTAACCTGTTCTTCCTCTCACCTATCCCCTCCTCCCACCTCAAGCCGCACCTCCATTTTCTATCTACTAACCTCATCCCACCTCCTTGACCTGTCCGTCCTCCCTGGACTGACCTATCCCCTTCCTACATCCCCACCTATACTCTCCTCTCCACCTATCTTCATTTCTCTCCATCTTCGGTCCGCCTCCCGCTCTCTCCCTATTTATTTCAGAACCCTCTCCCCATCCCCCTCTCTGCTGAAGGGCCTAGGCCCGAAACATTAGCTTTTGTGCTCCTGAGATGCTGCTTGCCCTGCAGCGTTCATCCAGCTTCACACTTTGTTATCTTGGCTAAGGGAGCAGCAAGCTTTGGAGCACAAGTCTTCAGTACTGTTGCCAGAATGTTATCAGGGCCTATAGCCTTTGCAGTGTCTCCAACTATAAGTTGGTATCACGTAAAGTGAATGGAATTGGCTGAAGCCTGGTACCTGTAAACCTGTGGGACCACTGGAGGAGGCTGAGATGGATCATCTACTTGGCACTTCTGGCTGAAGACTACTGCGAAAGTTTCAACCTTAGCTTTTGCACTGATGTGCTGGGCTCTTCCATCTTTGAGGATGTGGATATTTGTGAAGCCTTCTCCAGTGAGTCATTTAATTGTCCACCGCCATTCATGACTGTATGTGGCAGGACTGCAGATCTGAGATCTGATTCGTTGGTTGTGGGATCGCTTAGCTCTGCCTATCACTTCGTTGTTTGGTGAACAAGTAGCCATGTTTGGTGGCTTCACCAGGTTGATACCTAGTCTTCAGGTGCACCTGGTACTGCTCCTGGCGTGTCCTTCCTGCACTCTCCATTGAACCAGGGTTGATCCCTTGGCTTGATGGTAATGGTTGAGTGGGGGATATGCCGGGCCGTGAGGTTACATATTATACTGAAGTATATTGCTGCTGTTGATGGCCCGCAGTGCCTCATGGATGCCAAGTCTTGAGTTGCTAGATCTGTGCAAAGCCTGTCCCATTTAGCACGTGATAGTGCCACGCAACACAATGGAAGTTCTTCTCAATGTGAAGGCAGGACATTGTCTCCACAAGGACTGTGCGATGGTCACTGTTACCGATACTGTCATGGACAGATGCAACTGCAGCTGGCAGTTAGTAAGGATGAGGTCGGGTATGTTTGTCCCTCTTGTTAGTTCCCTCACCATCTGCCGCTGACCCAGTATAGCAGCTCTGTCCTTTAGGACCGGACCAGCTTGATCGGTAGTACTGCTGCCGAGCCACTCTTGGTGCTGGACGTTGAAATTCCCCACCCAGAGTACATTTTGTGCCCTTGCCATCCTCAGTGCTTCCTCTAAGTGTTGTTCAACATGGAGGAGGACTGAGTCATCAGCTGAGGTGAGTGGTAATCAGCTGGAGGTTTCCTTGCCCATGTTTAACTTGAGGCCATGAGACTTCATGGGGTCTGAAGTCAATGTTGAGGACTCCTGGAGCAATGCCCTCCCGAAACTATACAGCTGTGCTGGCACCTCTGCTGGGTCTGTCCTGCCCATGGGATAGGACGTACCCAGGGATGGTGATGGTAGTATCTGGGACATTGTCTGTAAGGTATGATTCTGTGAGTATGACTATGTCAGGCTGTTGCTTAACTAGTCTTTGAGACAGCTGTCCTGATTTTGGCATTAACCCCAAGAAGTTAGTGAGGAAGGCTTTGCAGAGTCGACAGGGCTGTTTCTGCCGTTATCTTTTCTGGTGCCTAGATCGATGCCAGGTGATCCATCTGGTTTCATTTCTTTGACACTTGTAGTGATTGGTACAACTGAATGGCTTGCCAGGCCATTTTCAGAGGGCAGTTGAGAGTCAACCACATTGCTGTGGGTCTGGAGTTATGTGTGTGCCAGACCAGGAGAGGGGTGGCAGACAATAGTGAACCAGATAGGGTTTTCTGATAATTGGCAATGATTTCATGGTGATCAGTAGATTCTTAATTCCAGTCTTTTTTGTCCCCTTCCCCCCTAATTATTGAATTCAAATTCCACCCTCCACTGTGGTGGGATTTCAACCTGGGTCCCCAGAACATGAGCTGGGTTTCTGGAATAATAGTGTAGTGATAATACCACAAGGCCATTGTCTATCCCTGTGTTTGAGTGCATTTGATAGGGCTGGAGAATGGGACGAGCTGGGTATCTCTTTTAGGAGCAGGTGCACACACCGTTGAGTTGAGTGACCTCCTTCTGTCCTGTAAAATTCTATGATTTGGCTTTCCAGTAGAAAATTCTAGATGTGTTTGTAAAAGAGTATTTTTGAGTTCTGTAATGTTGTGTTTTAGGGATTAATGGGATCTTGCTTTAACTGTATTTATTGTATTTCAGAATCTGTAAATACATGCTGTGTGTGTGTAATGAACTTGTTAATGCAAATCTGTAACATTGCATGCTTGTGTTTTACGGAGAGACCACCTCATTACAAATAAGAAAAAGCAAAATGTGATCTATCAAGCCAAGTTTCAAACTGAAATTTTGTGCTGAGTAATAACATCAGTTGGTATCATAAAAGCTTAAAAGAGTTGAGATGTGAGTGTGATTTCTTGGTGAATCCCATGGGGAAGGGACCGTTCAACTACCATTGAGAGGCATTTCCAGTTCTTCTGTTGTACTTTTTCTGATAACTCCAGGAATAGTGAGGTGTGATTTCCAGCCCTCCATTCCAGTGGGGCATAACACTTGGTTGTTATTTACTTCTTCATTGTAACAAACTTCTGTTTTAAGGCCAATCTGCAGTATTGTGTGATTAAGCACCACATTAATATATGATTTGTCGACCCAGTGTGAAAGCTGGAATTGTCCAGCAGTCACATCAGTTGGAATCATAACAAGTTGGAGCTGTTTAACTAGTTCTTGATTTATTGTATTTGGAAGGAGTTTGTGTCCATCTTAGAGAAACAGCTATGTGGAGGTTTTTAATGCAATAGGAGTATTGTGGGGAAGTTTATTGCATGAATTGGACTTTTAAACTGACTTTGAATGTTGAGAATATGAGTCCAACCCCAGTGCCACCACTTTCTTCTGTGTTAATGTGTGGCTCCACACTGGACTGGAATGTGACCCCTTCACCCCTATTCCACGTGCATGTGCTCCATTTATTCCTCCTCCATCCTGAAATGGTATATTGCCCTTCAATGCAGTGAGTGTAATAGTTGCTGGAGTTTGCTGTTCATATTCTTTCGCAGCATGTCGGTGTCATTGACAAAACCAGTATTTGTTACTAATTTCCCATTGAGTAGTTGGTCGTGGTTGGAATTTCTAGCAGCGGTCGAGTAGAGCTGAATAGCTTGCTTGGCCGTATCAATAATATTGCAGTGGGTCTGGAGTCATGTGCAGGCCAGCCAGGTAAATGCAGCAGATTTCCTTTCCTCAGGGATATTCGTGAACTTGATGGGTGTTTCTTGTAATGAATGATTATGTGACAGTCATCATCACTGAGATGAGCTTTCAACTCCAGATTGATTGATTGAATTTAAATTCCAGTAGCTAATCTGGTAGGATGTAAACCCATGCCATCAGAGAAGTTATCTGATATTCTGATTTACATGTCCCATGATTTACCATTACACCATTGTCCCTAGCCCCAGTTGTACAGTTCTGAGTTATTCATATCATGATCTGTTTATAAATGTGAAGGTGATCCAGTGGGCACTCCTCTTAATTTGATTTCATAGAATCCCAACAGTGTGGAAACAAGCCCTTTGGTTCAACAAGTCCACACTGACCCTCAGAGCATCCCACCCAGACCCATCTCTCTATAACCCATGTAATCTACACATCCCTGAACACTGTGGGCAACTTAGCATGGCTAATCCATCTACCCAGCACATCCTGTGGGAAGAAATTGGAGCACACTCATGCAGGCATGGGGAGAATGTGCAAACTTGACAGAGACAGTTGCCTGAGGGTGGAATTGAAGCCGGTCCCAGGCACTATGAGGCAACAGTGCTTTCCACTGTGAGGCAACAGTGCTACCCACTGAGCCACTGTGCCATCCCAGTCCCTGTACAGATCTTTGCTAAGGCCCTAGCTAAGGCCCCCGGACAGATTCTTGGAACAATCCATTTGTCACAGTCTGCCAATCCTGAAAATGACCCCTTTATTCATTCTCACAGTTTTCTGCCCTTTAGCCAATCTTCATTCGATAGGGCACAGTGGCTCAGTGCTTAGCACCGCTGCTTCACAGCACCAGGGACACAGGTTGATTCCACCCTCAGGCTACTGTCTGTGTGGAGTTTGCACATCCCCCTTGTGTCTGTGTGAGTTTCCTCTGGGTGTTCTGGTTTCCTCCCACAGTCCAAAGATGCGCAGGTTAGATGCATTGGCCATGGAAAATATAAGGATAGAGTCGGGTGGGTCTGGATAGGCTGCTGTTCTCAGAATTGGCCAATTGACCTGTTTTCACACTGTAGGGATTCGATGTTAACAGATTCCTCCAGTCCCCAGAGTCTCATGAAACCTTTGAGTGACAATAATGTGTCAAAATCCAAATATTTCACATCCTCTGGAGCAGCCAGTGTTGAAACTGCTAAATACAACCTCGGAAACATCAAGCTGATTTTTCAACTACAGAGATAGTAGGAACTGCAGATGCTGGAGAATCTGAGATAACAAGGTGTAGAGCTGGATGAACACAGCAGGCCAAGCAGCATCAGAGGACCTTTCAACTACAGCTTCTCAGAAGCCAAGGTGACTCTGTCAAATCAAGTTCTGCTTTTCATGCATAGTCGCAGAAGTGTGCATCATATTTATCAGAAATACAAACAGAAGTTGCTGGAAATACACAGCAGGCCTCATAGCATCTGTGGAGAGAAAACATAGTTAATGCTTCGGGTCCAGTGATCCTTCTTCAGAATTGTTTATAACTAGGAAAAGGTTGGTATGTATGCTGAAGATGGTGTGGGGAAAGTGGAGTGGAGTAAACATTAAATGGAGCCCAGAGAGACAGACAAATGGCTGAGCAGACAAACAAATGGGTAAAGGCCAGCTTTGGAGATTGAATAACTGCTAACAGGGACCATTAGTAGCCGACAATGGGTTGTTTGTGTCGGAGCCCGTGCGATGACAAGGCTTGGTGGATGGGGGTTGGGGTAAAGACATGAGAGAAGGTGCACAGGTCCCAAAATGGATGAACTGGATATTGAGTCTAAACAGATGAGATGTTGTTCTTCCAGCTTGTGCTGAGTTTCACTAGAACACTGCAGCAAGCCTGAGACAGAGGTGTTGGCCAGGGAACACAATGGTGAATTGAAGCAGCAGACAAGATTAAGGTCAGGATCATTTTTTTGCAGACAGAAGGTAGGTGTTCTGCAAGTGGTTGCCCAATCTGCGTTTCCTCTTACCCTGGGAAGGGTAGACCTCATTGTGAGCAATGAATACAGTAGACTTGATTGAGTGAAGTTCAGGTGAATCAGTGCTTCACTGGAAAGGGGATCTCAGCATTGGATAACAAAGATGGACAAAGTAAACGGGCAGGTATTAGTTTAGATTAGATTATATTCCCTTCAGTGTGGAAAGAGGCCCTTCAGTCCAAGAAATCCACACCGCCCCTTTGCAGCATCCTACCCAGACCATCCCCCTATAACCCACACACCCCTGAACACTATGGGCAATTTAGCATGGCCAGTCCACCTAGCCTGCACATCTTTTGGACTGTGGGAGGAAACTGGAGCGCCTGGAGGAAACCCACACAGATGCGGGGAGAATGTGCAAACTCAACACAGACAGTCACCCGAGGCTGGAATTGAACCCGGGTCCCTGGCGCTGTGAGGCTGCAGTGCTAACCACTGACCAACCGTGCCATCCCCCTGTTTACAATTTTGCAGAAGGTGCTGTGGTTGGGAGTGAAGAAGGAGTAGACCAGGGCGTCTCAGAGGAAGGTTGTGGAAGGCTGACAAGGGTGGGGAGCGAAATATGTAACTGGTGGTGGCATCCCACTGGAGGTGGCAGAAATCACGGCTAAAGATCCTTTGGTTGTCGGTGGAATGGTAAGTGAGGACGCGGGAGGCCCCATCACTGATGTTATGCACCAGACCAAAACCCCTTAATATGTTTTAAGTAGATAGCCTAGACCGTAACATACTTTCAAGGCAAGTGCTCGGTGTGGTGTTCAAAATGCAATTTGATTGGCCAAACTATCAGATTTCAAGCAAAATACACTTTATTTATGCACTATAGTTAAGCTCTAATAAAAGAAAGAAAAATTCAAATAAAAACTGTATTGGAAAACTTAACAGAATAATAGATTATTTAATAACTAAACAGTAATATACTAATATCCCATAAACACACCGTTGGCAAAAGGCAAATTCAGGGAAACACATTGTGCCTCACATGCAATTCTAGCAGCAGGAGAAGCCCTAGAATTTAGCAGTAACTGAGAGGGGAAAAACAACATCCACATACAGCTTCAAGATCCCAGCAGTCGCTACTGAAAAACTAAAACTAAAAATCCTGGCTTTCTGGGAGTTTGCTCCTCCCATTCAGACTGCTTCTATTGTTCCAACATTTTAACAAATAGAACCCAACACGTCATAAACTATTTACACTGGTGGCTCTGAGTAGGTTGCTCCATACTTCTCTCTCAACTTTTCTTCAGATTAAACAAAAGGACAAAATATACCTCCTAAAGCATAGTATCATCACACCTCCCCCTTAAAAAAATGAATAACGTTATTAGTACCTTGAAATACTAGTACATTACATTGACTCTAAGCAGTCAAACATTCACTCCTACAGTCCATTTCAATCCAATTGTTTTCCTCCACCATATGCTGCGTCTTCCTTCATCAAAGTCATGGCAATGCATAGGTAATTACATTTTCTTGTGCTGCCACGTGTATATTTTTCAAATAGAATGCTGCAATAATAAGCTCCATCTAAACAGTCTAGAGTTTTTATCCTTAATTTTTTCCAAAAACGTTTAAGGGGTTATGATCAGTTTATACAAATGTCTCAGACACAGTATTGGCAATATAAAATGTTGTAATGCCAACTCAAAGCATAAGATGTCCTTCTCAATTGTGGAATACTTCTGTTGATGGTCATTCACTTTTCTGGAAAAATACCCAATTGGTCTTTCTGTCTTCCTATTTTCATCTTGTATGAATACAGCTCAACACCCATATTACTTGCATCAATAACCACCTTGAACAGCTTTGTGTAATTAGATGTAGCTAAAACTGGGATAGTGGTTAACACAGCTTTCAGGCTGTTAATTGCCTTCTGACATTCCTCAGTCTATTTAAATTTTCCACACTTCTTCAACAAGTCAGTCAGTCATAGTATAATAAAATGTGAGGCTGGATGAACACAGCAGGCCAAGCAGCATCTCAGGAGCACAAAAGCTGACGTTTCGGGCCTAGACCCTTCATCAGAGAGGGGGATGGGGGGAGGGAACTGGAATAAATAGGGAGAGAGGGGGAGGCGGACCGAAGATGGAGAGTAAAGAAGATAGGTGGAGAGGGTGTAGGTGGGGAGGTAGGGAGGGGATAGGTCAGTCCAGGGAAGACGGACAGGTCAAGGAGGTGGGATGAGGTTAGTAGGTAGCTGGGGGTGCGGCTTGGGGTGGGAGGAAGGGATGGGTGAGAGGAAGAACCGGTTAGGGAGGCAGAGACAGGTTGGACTGGTTTTGGGATGCAGTGGGTGGGGGGGAAGAGCTGGGCTGGTTGTGTGGTGCAGTGGGGGGAGGGGATGAACTGGGCTGGTTGAGGGATGCAGTGGGGGAAGGGGAGATTTTGAAACTGGTGAAGTCCACATTGATACCATATGGCTGCAGGGTTCCCAGGCGGAATATGAGTTGCTGTTCCTGCAACCTTCGGGTGGCATCATTGTGGCAGTGCAGGAGGCCCATGATGGACATGTCATCAAGAGAATGGGAGGGGGAGTGGAAATGGTTTGCGACTGGGAGGTGCAGTTGTTTGTTGCGAACTGAGCGGAGGTGTTCTGCAAAGCGGTCCCCAAGCCTCCGCTTGGTTTCCCCAATGTAGAGAAAGCCGCACCGGGTACAGTGGATGCAGTATACCACATTGGCAGATGTGCAGGTGAACCTCTGCTTAATGTGGAATGTCATCTTGGGGCCTGGGATGGGGGTGAGGGAGGAGGTGTGGGGACAAGTGTAGCATTTCCTGCGGTTGCAGGGGAAGGTGCCGGGTGTGGTGGGGTTGGAGGGCAGTGTGGAGCGAACAAGGGAGTCACGGAGAGAGTGGTCTCTCCGGAAAGCAGACAGGGGTGGGGATGGAAAAATGTCTTGGGTGGTGGGGTCGGATTGTAAATGGCGGAAGTGTCGGAGGATAATGCGTTGTATCCGGAGGTTGGTAGGGTGGTGTGTGAGAACGAGGGGGATCCTCTTGGGGCGGTTGTGGCGGGGGCGGGGTGTGAGGGATGTGTCGCGGGAAATGCGGGAGACGCGGTCAAGGGCGTTCTCAATCACCGTGGGGGGGAAGTTGCGGTCCTTAAAGAACTTGGACATCTGGGATGTGCGGGAGTGGAATGTCTTATCGTGGGAGCAGATGCGGCGGAGGCGGAGGAATTGGGAATAGGGGATGGAATTTTTGCAGGAGGGTGGGTGGGAGGAGGTGTATTCTAGGTAGCTGTGGGAGTCGGTGGGCTTGTAATGGACATCAGTTACAAGCTGGTTGCCTGAGATGGAGACTGAGAGGTCCAGGAAGGTGAGGGATGTGCTGGAGATGGCCCAGGTGAACTGAAGGTTGGGGTGGAAGGTGTTGGTGAAGTGGATGAACTGTTCGAGCTCCTCTGGGGAGCAAGAGGCGGCGCCGATACAGTCATCAATGTACCGGAGGAAGAGGTGGGGTTTGGGGCCTGTGTAGGTGCGGAAGATGGACTGTTCCACGTAACCTACAAAGAGGCAGGCATAGCTGGGGCCCATGCGGGTGCCCATGGCCACCCCCTTAGTCTGTAGGAAGTGGGAGGAGTCAAAAGAGAAGTTGTTGAGTGTGAGGACGAGTTCCGCTAGGCGGATGAGAGTGTCGGTGGAGGGGGCCTGGGAACCCTGCAGCCATATGGTATCAATGTGGACTTCACCAGTTTCAAAATCTCCCCTTCCCCCACTGCATCCCTCAACCAGCCCAGTTCATCCCCTCCCCCCACTGCACCACACAACCAGCCCAGCTCTTCCCCCCCACCCACTGCATCCCAAAACCAGTCCAACCTGTCTCTGCCTCCCTAACCGGTTCTTCCTCTCACCCATCCCTTCCTCCCACCCCAAGCCGCACCCCCAGCTACCTACTAACCTCATCCCACCTCCTTGACCTGTCCGTCTTCCCTGGACTGACCTATCCCCTCCCTACCTCCCCACCTACACCCTCTCCACCTATCTTCTTTACTCTCCATCTTCGGTCCGCCTCCCCCTCTCTCCCTATTTATTCCAGTTCCCTCCCCCCATCCCCCTCTCTGATGAAGGGTCTAGGCCCGAAACGTCAGCTTTTGTGCTCCTGAGATGCTGCTTGGCCTGCTGTGTTCATCCAGCCTCACATTTTATTATCTTGGAATCTCCAGCATCTGCAGTTCCCATTATCTCAGTCATAGTATAGTTACATTGTTGTGGGAGTGAAGAGAAGGAGTGATGACTGAAGTGCGGGAGATGAGTCAGACACAGCTGAGGACTCTGTTAATCACAGTGGTGGGGAATCCTGGGTGAGGGAGAAGGTGGAGTTCAGAAGCCCTTTTGCAGAAACTGGCATCATTGGAACATTTGCAACGGATACAAAGAAACTGGGACAATGGAAGCAACGTGTGAGGATGTTTCGGTAAGGTAATTGTGGAAGATGGTAGGTTTGTAGTGGATGTTGGATCATCCAGTTGGCACTGTTAACTGAAGGTTGTTGCAAATCCTTCAGTCTTATGTTTTGCATTGATGTGCAGGTCTTCCCCATAATTCAACATTGAATATTTGTGGACCCTTCTCCTCCAGAGAGTTGCTTCATTGTCCATCACCATTTAGAACCTGGTTTGACAGGACTGCAACACTCAGCCCTGATCTGTTGGTTGTGGAATCACTGAGCTCTGTCTAATATTTGGTGCTTATGTTCTTTGACACACAAATAGTCCTGTGCTGTTGCTTCATCAGGTAAATGCCCCATTTTTAGGTATGCCTGGCACTGCTCCTGGCATTCTCCATCGAACCAGGGTTGATTCCTGGCCCGATGTTAATACGGAAATATGGTGGGGCATGAGGTTGAAGATTGTATTGGAGAACAGTTCTGATGTTGATAGCCCATAGTACATCATAGATACCCAGTTTGAAGTGCAGTTCAAATTTTGGCACATTCTCCTTGATGTTGTTTAGGAGGACTTTGCCATTCTTGTTTCCAGATTGGTGTCTGGTAGTCTGCCTTGTTTTGTTCTTTTTCTGAGCAGTTTTCACAGTTTAACAGAATTGAGTAGTTTGCTGGATCACTTCAGTGGACACTTAAGAATCAATCACATTGCTGTGGGTTTGAACTTGCATCTATTCTAGTCAATTTCCTTCCCTAAAGGACATTATTGAGCCAAATGGGTTTTTTGTGATGATGAGAAGTGTTAAACCATAATAAGCAGAAGTAGATGATTTGGCCCATTGTTACACAGTCATCATTAATTTAGTTCCATATTTCATTTGAAATTCAAATTTCACCATTTTATAATTAAGCCAGGTCATTTTATCCCAGTGTGACTGCTTTGGAGGCTGCTATCAATGCCAGTTCTGTTGGAACCGCTTCTGTGGATCTAAAATGGAGGAATGACAAAGTTCCCAAATAATGGTCACATATTATGAAGCGTCATGGTAACTGCTTCTACTAATATCTGTAAAATTATTCATAAGTTTCGTACAATCTCTGACAGCATGAAAAAGATGCATCAAGCTACCTAACATCAGGAACACACTGGAACTAACCACAAGACTCCTACAACCACTGGAAACCAGAGTAGCTCACAAACCCACATCAACCCTACAACAACTGCTCACCCAAACCAAAGATCCACTCCTCACTATAGACAGAACTAATGTCATATACAAGATTCCCTCCAGAGACTGTGACAAACACTATATCAGACAAACAGGAGTGAAATTAACAACAAGAATACATGAACACCAATTGGTTACAAAAAGACATGACCAATACTCACTCATCCCTTTCCACATGGATGAGGAAAACCACCAATTTGATTGGGACAACACCAAAATCCTAGGACAAGCAAAGCAGAGATAGGCACAGGAGCTCTGAGAAGCCTGGTACTCCATGAAGAAAGCCATTAATAAACACATAAAGCTTGACCCCATATACACTCCATTGCGAAGGAAAACCAGAAGTGAGGTAATCCAGCTCAACAGACTCCAGAGGTTAAAAACTCGGCTGGAAAACACAACAGTGCTTCATCGGAGGCTGCACTGATGATGTTATCCAGCAGAATAATGAAATTCTGCGGAACAACAACAAACCAGCTCAGTGAACCAACCAACCTCGACACCCACAACCCGAGCGACAAATCTACTCCAAAACCTTAAAGGTACGTCATTTGGAAAGCATGTTCAGAACTTACTGCAAAGTTCAGCAATGTAATTTTCTCTTATTATTCAACCATGTTCGCGGCACACAGGCCTCACACCCCTCTCCGTTTCTCTCTCAATGTGGCTGGAATCTGATCTGTGCATATTCTGTGTCCTCGCCCCTCTGCACAGTCCCATCACTGCTCGGCAGCTTTGAGAAGTTGATATTGGCATAGAGAATATCCTCATTTCTGTTGTGGTTTGCAGCCTCTCCTCCCACTGGACCCTCAAAGACATTTCGGCAAGTTTGTGCCTTCCCCTCATTAGTTGTGCCCCTGGTTATGTTCTGAGAATCAGTAACCATGATGTTCTGTAAATCCTACAGAGAAATGGAAATAGAAGTTATTTTTACATCATTTATCGGCAGGGAAAGGTTTAAATTATTGCATTCGTGAGAGACAGTCGTCGTTCAGTGGATTTAACCCGCTCTTTCTTATCTTGAAGGCTAAAGTAATGAGCTCATTGTTCACAGAGACTGAACATCCCAAATTCTCCTCAGCCACTGAGGGAGTTTATTTATTGAACTGTAGTCAGCAATGTAATACAGAAGACCCAGCAACCAACTTGCACATAGCAAACTCTCAACAGCTCTGTTGGATAACTCATGTCATTACATTTTTTAATGCTGTTTTGTTTGAGGGAGATAACGATTGGCCCCAGGGCACTAAGGAGAACTGCTTCCAGATTCACTTCCAAGTATTGGCCATGGGATCTTCAACATCCCTAGAGGACAGACAGAATGGCTTAATGTACCATCTGAAAGATACACCTCCAACAGTGCAGAATTCCATTAGAGAAATGGAAACAGAAAATATTCTAACAACTTACTGGCACATATTGGGTTAAATTGTTGTACACTTGATGAATGACATTCATGGTTCAATGGGTGTAACCTTATCTGCTCTCTCTCCATATCTCTGTGTTACTCTATATCATCTCTCTCTCTCTCTCTCGTCTGCCTGTCACTTTTTCTCTTGCTCCTCTTGCAATCTCCCACTTTCAACCCTTTCTCACTTCTGAGTTAGACTGGCATTGTTTTATTCTCAAATTTAGTTTTAAGCTCTATTCCCTCACACTGAACATTCCAAAACACCATCACCAGTGTATTCACTGCTACAATGTAGGAAGTGAAGCAGCAATGTAATAAACAGTTGACATCAACCAACTTTGTAATTATGTTGATTGAAGGATAAGTAACAACTCCCTAAGCACTGACCCTGTGATAGTGAGGCACTCCCTCAGTCCTGAACCTGTGACATTTCAGTACTCTCTCAGCACTACAGTGCTGTCAGGTTATGTTTAAATTCACAGAGTTGGTTATGAAACCCATGACCTTCCAACTCTGAAAAAGGGAAGGCGAGAGTGCATGCCCACTGAACCATTGCTTACTCCAGAGGAAGAAATCCATGGGTAATCTGTCTGGGAATCTGGGACACATGTTGCCTACTTAACCATGTTGGCTGCGCACAACCTTCACACTGTTCTCATCTGATATGTGTCTATTCTGGTCCATGCCTCTATGCACAGTCCCATTACTGCTCTGTAGCTTTGGGTAGGCTCTGTTTGTGTAGAGAACATCCTCGGGTTTGATGTGTTGCATTGTTTATATGCTGAAATTGATTGTTTTGGAGGAGTATAAACAGCTTCGGTACCTGGTGTTTCACAGACAGTCGACCGTAGATCACCGAAGCGCCATTGGTCTTTGAGGATGCTACCTCAGCCGCTGTCTTTCTCCTGCAATAACCCAACATCACAATGTGGTTATGGTATATCAGAGAGTCAGTGCAGCACAGATACGGTTACATGTTTGGAAATTCTTGGTGAATCTGCTTTCACATGCCAATTAGGCAGTGTGTTCCTGATCACAACAGCTCATAGCTATTCATCTGGACGCCCATCAATGAAAGACCCACCCTGGATCATTGGGACATGGGGACCACTTACAGAAGGAGTGTCTGGTGCCTCACCCCAGGGGAACAGTCACCTATTGGGGAAAAAAAAATGGAAGCAAATATTCGGAGTAGATTTGAATGAAGCATTCAGACTTACTTCTGCACATACAGGAAGATTAAGATTCCGGCCAGCAAAACACTGAACAGGATTCCTGCCATGACCAGTCCCACTGTCCATTTATTGGAATCTCTACCTGTCAAAACAGCCATTAAATTAGGATGTTATAGTTTTGGAATGGTGTTCTGATGTATCTTGAGAGGTAATATGCTCTATTTTTATTGTCAAGCAATATTGACATTTATTACCCTTTGAGAAGGTGGTGGGATGGCTTTTTCCTGAACTGCTGGTTTGACACAAACCAAGAGAGGACTTCAGAGTGATGCTCAATGTTAACAACATTAGAGTTGGAGGTTGAAGTCATCTGTACAAACTGATCAGGATAAAACAGCAGGCTTTCTTCACTGATGGGACATTGGTGACATGCTTCGTAACCTGTCACAATGCTGTTTCTGAGATCTTGCTGTCAGATCTCAGTCACAATTCCGACATTCAAGGAATTACCACACTTATGAAGTTTAACAATGGCTGAAAACACACTCTGTCACAATCTGAGCAATGTATGAGTGGTCGTCTTCCTTCTGGATGTAATCTGTATATCATTTCTATGTACATTTGCCCAAATATTCCAATGGACAGTTAGTTGTTGGAATACCACAGACTAGAATTGTGTGTCAGGATCCTGCAGAATCCACAAGCAGCTGCTTCCATTGGAGATTGTAATTGGCCATTCTGCTGCCTCTGGAATGTTCTGACAGAGCCCACTAAAGTTGGAGACTTGGGAGGGGAACAATTTCTTTATGTCCATAGGTACACAGGAAATGTCAGCCAATTTTAAAATCTATTCAAACACCTGGATAGCTATTACACTGACCCCTGACCCCCAATGGACCACACAGCCCCTAGTTTCTCCTCAACCAAACCCTTACATCCCCTGGACATCTGACAATGTCAGGGGAGATGATGGCCTAGTGGTATTATCGCTGGACTGTTAATCCAGAGACCCAAATAATGTTCTGGGGATCTGGGTTTGATGGTGGAATTTGAATTCAATAAAATATCTGGAATTAAGGGTCTAATGATGACCGTGAATCCATTGTCAATGGTCAGAAAAACCCATCTGGTTCATTAACCTCCTTTAGGGAAGGAAATTGCCATCCTTACCTGGTCTGGGCTACATGTGAATCTAGACCCACAGCAATATGGTTGACTCTTAACTACCCTCTGGGCAGTTAGGGATGGACAATAAGTGCTGCTGAGCCAGCAATGCCCTTCCGTGAATGAATGAAGAAGAAAAAAGAAAATCACTCCTGCTCTGAGCAGGCACCTTTCCACTCCCCAACAAGCCAATGCCATTCTGCCCCTTCTCCCCATGAACCATATAACCCCACTCCACCCAATCCAGACACACTCTTCTCAACTCAAAATGATTCACCTCCTCCCCATCGCTGGCCTGAGCCACTGGGATCAGATGCACCACCCATCCTGCCACTGGCCTGAAGACCCAACATCCAGTCCTGTGGTAGACCTGATACACCATTCTGCTAATGGTTCTGAGATGCCCCACACTGACCCTAATAGTTCCTTATCCCCCATCAGCATCAGAGCAGAGACACCCACCTTGAATACCTACCCACCCAACAGCATTCTTCCCGTGAAATCTGCCTTGACACCACTCCCTGCTGTTCTATGTTTATTTTCAACGAAAATTATGTTTTTCAGGGGGGTGAAGGAATGTTGGTAAGAGTTCCAGATTTCCACCCCACTTCATGCAAAGAAAGTCTTCTTGACATTGTCTCCTGAATGGTCTGACTTGAATAGTATTCAGTGTTGTAATTGTCACAGAGACTGCTGGGGAAGAGCATCTTAGAGGAGGTAGAGAGTGTGCGAGACGGTGAGGGAGAGGATTCTAGAATTAAAGGTAAAGAAGGCAAGCAGAGAATGATCCCGAATTCTACTCTCACCTTGTATCCAAAGATACACCTTGAACATGGCCGTCCCATGCGGGTTTTGAACCGAGCAAGATGCTACAACTTTTTCTTCATCCTGATGGCCCATCAGGAGCAGGGAACACATCACCAGATGCTGCTCCCTGCGTTGCTGCAACACAAAACCTCTGTGTGTTTGGTTACTGCTGAGGTTGGCATGGGGCAGGTGCCAGGTGAGGTCTGCGGGGGGGTTGGAGTAGGCCACACAGACACAGGTGATCCCCTCTGCTGTCTGAGCACATTTTGACTTCTGGGAAATCTTCGGACCATCTGAGGAGGGAATGACAGCATGTAGCCAAGAATGGTAGAGTTATAACCTTAATGCTGAAACCTTTGTCAGTGTCTTGCTTCACTCCAAACTCAAGCATCTCAATGCTCTCGTTGCTGGTTCCCTCATCTCCTACATCTAAAACTCTGGGTCTCCCATGTGTGAATTGATACCGCATTGTATTCAGTAATCACAGTATATCATTAACTGAACACCATTGTCACCTACACCGCTCTGTAACTCTGTAAGCTCCCCCAACCCCTATCCCCTCCAAGGTCTGTACCCTCCTCCAATTCTGCCCTCTTGAACATACCCAGACTTCCATCCCTCCGCCACTGGTGGGCATGCCTGCAGCTTTTTGGGTTTCTAAGGTCTGAAATTCCCTCCCTAATCCTCTATGCCCCTCTCTCTCCTCCTTAAAGATGCTTAGGAACCAATGTTGGTTACCTACCCTGGTATGGGTCTCTGTATTTCAGTGAAGCAGATGTTAGAGCAGCAAGAAGGTGGCCCCTCCTTATTCTAAATGACAGTGAGTGAGCTGCCCTCAGACAGACAGTTCCTGAGTTTTAAGAAGATACAGACAAAGTAAAATGCTTACATTCCACGTTCAAGTGGATCGTGTCGGAGCTGCTGTTACCCAATGGGTTTGTCACTGTGCAGTAGAATCTGGCATCATTCCCACGTGTCACTGGAGTGAAGGAGAGAATCCGGCTGCTTGTGTTTAACCGGGCGCTGGTGTTTCCCTCGATCCTGAACCAAGTGTAATGAGATATCGGTGGGACACCTTCACTGGAGCAGGTTAATGTGACATTTTGTCCTTCTCTGATCCCACCTGAGGGTCCACTGATGGACACTGTAGTCTGCCGTGGGGGATCTGGAACAAGAGCAGAGAAGAATCAGCAGGTAATCCCTGTGGCCTGTAACTCTCTGAGATCTCTACACTTCTCCAGTTCCAGCCTCTTGAGTATTTCCTGATATCCATCCCTCAACCTTCAACTATCTGGAGCCCAAAGCTCTGGAATTCCCTTCTTCTTTTTACACCTCTTTCAGACAAAACATGATCCTGACCCACATAAGGATATCTTCAGTCACTGACCAGAAGCACATTCAAAGCGGTTTAACTTAAAAAGCCCCTGAAAAGAGTGTGAAAGTGTTTGTATCTGTGTTTGCACTTATCCTCATGCCTGTCCTAGACACCGTAAAGCTGACAGGCTCTTGGGGATATTAATTTGTTTGCAGAGATGTGGCTGTGGAATCTCTTGCGTGCAGATGATGTCACACACAGAACCAGAATAAAAGAGGAGCTGGAGAGTGTGATATTCCCAGACAAAATACACAGAGAGTCATTTGGATTGAACATGAATGAGGCAATGACCAACAAAATGGCCCTAAATGGTAATGAGGATATCAAGATTAGGTGCACGGATGTAGGGCAAGTAGACAAATTCCAATGATAGTGCTCAATGATAAATATCAAAGTTACATCCAGGACTGAAATGTGGCTTAGAAAAACACAGTGTAAGCACAGTGGCCAGTGACTTAAGTCCATGAAGCCGAGAAAACATTGGGGCAGTCACTACTGCAGCATGTTGTACTTGATGGATGTGAGAGTCAGATGCTGAAGAAATTAGATGAGAGGAGGGTAACAGCTTTTGAAATGAATGTACAGCTGAGGATGTTCAGATTAAGTTGGTGGAGAGCAGGACAAGTAAGCACCTTAGTGAAAGATTAGAAGATCAGGAACTAAAAGTGGTATTATGTCCAGTTAGACTGAAATGGACCAATCAGTTCAGTCATAGAAATGGAGAACTGTCTTTGTCGAAATTGTTGGTGCAAAAGGGGGTGCATACAACAAAACAATGAAGAAACTGATGGTCTGGCAGGCCTAATTCACCAGGGCCAGATGAAGCGTATCCGAGGCTGTTCAGTGAGGCAAGGGAGAAGATAGCACAGGCATGAGCAAATATTTCCAATTCTCTGTGGATGCAAGAGAGGTGCCAGAGAATAGGAAACAGTGGAGCCATGGAATGAGGAAATGTTGAAGAAATCTAGAGTGGAAACGATACAATGCCAACGGTCTCTCTAAAGGTATTGTAACAATCAACAAATGTTACAGGAGTCTCACATTGCACAAAGATGCTTATGGAGCCCTCTACTACTCCATGGACATTCTCTGCCACACACTGATAGTCTCCAGTGTCCCTGTATGTAACATGAGGAATTTCCAAACACAACTCATTGTTGGAACTTGTTCTGTTCATTGTGGCATTAAGATGTCTCCATGTCAGGTTAGAAGCTGGGAAGCTGTTGATAGAGCAGACTATCACTGCAGTTTTCCCCTCGGTTATATTGATTGATGAATCTTTAATCGCAGCAAGAGATGTAATTGAGAGATTCCGTGGTGCATCTAATAACAAATAAAGATTAGTTAACACATATTGGCTGTGAAACATTTTGAGAAATCCTGAAAATATGAAAGGTATGAAATCTATAGGTTCCTTTGACATAAAGCAGACAAATCAAACAAATACTACAGTTCAGTACCAGAGGATACAGCAAACTCATAGGCTGAATAATAAGGGAGTGCAATACCCTGAGGGTTAGTATTGAGGGAATACAGCACTGACTGGATCAGAATTGAGGCAAGACTGCACTACCTGTGGGTCAGTACTGAGGAAAGGCAGTTCTGTCTGTGTGTCCATTACCTTAAGAGACCAGTAGATATATACAGCAAGATCCATCTGATCATCAGTGCTCTCCAGGTTCCTACAATTCATTGTGTATTCCCTTGATTATTTTATTGTGCCCAAGTGCATCATATCACATTTACCTGGGTTGAATTCCATTTGCCACTGATCAGGCTGTCTGTGTCATCCTATAATCTAAGGCTATCTTCCTCACTATTTATCAGATCACTAATTTTTGTATCATCTGCGAACTGATCTGACTGATAAACACTCTTACATTCATGTCTCAATCTTTTGTCCGAACTTTAGATCAGCAAGAGCCCCAACAGTGATCCCTGTGGAATCCACTGGACACAGGCTTCCAGCCACAGAAACACCCTTTGAACATCACCCTCTACTTCCTGCCACTTGCCCAGTTCTGAATCCAAATTGCCAACTTTTCTTGGTTCCTATGGGGTCTTAACTTTAGTATTAATGTCTCAAGTGGGACCTTATCAAAAGCCTTGCTAATGTCCAAGTAGACAACATCAAATGCATTGCCCTTCATTCTTACATAACTGAACCACACTGACTGTTTCCTATTCTCTGGCACCTCTCTTGCATCCACAGAGAATTGGAAATATTTGCTAGTGCCTGTGCTATCTTCTCCCTTGCCTCACTGAACAGCCTCGGATACACTTCATCTGGCCCTGGTGAATTAGGCCTGCCAGACCATCAGAACCGCCTCTCTATCTATACAGATTTCTTTAATTATTTCACTCCTCCCCATTGATTTCTATACCCACATGGTCTATCTCATCCGTGAACGTTGCCACAAAACGTTCATCTAGAACCCAACTATACCCTCTGGGTCGACACACAAACTAACACCGTGGTTCTAAATTCTTACCTAAATTATTCTTTAACCCTTTGTAAAAGAAGCTAGGATGTTCCCGCATTTTACCTGTCATTATCCTTTCACGTCCTCACATTGCTCTCCAAATTTCTTTTTCAACATCTCTCTTACATATCCTATGTTCCTGTAGATCTTTTGTTTAAGCCCCCAGTACCTGCGTAAAATTCACTTTTTCTCTTTTATCCAGTCCTGCATGTCCCTCAACATCCAGGGTTCACAGGATTTGTTGGTCTTCCCATTCCTCTCCCAACAACAGATGTTTCTTGGCAATTGTGCACCTGTACTCACCCTAATTCTTCTTTGAATGTTTCCTACTTTTCTGACACAGGCTTATGGAAAATCATGTCTCCGCATCCACCCTGGCCAAGTCATATCCGATCTTCTTAAAATCAGCCTTCCCCAGTTTAGAACTTCGATTTCAGGCCCATCCTTGTCCCTTTCCATGATGAGCTTGAATCTAACAGAGTTACAATGGCCGTCTACAAATGCTCCCCTTCAGAACAAGCTGTTCTGCTTCATTGCTCAAAATTAAGTCCAGGACCATCACCTCTCCTTTAGGGCCGTCCATGTAGTGGCTTAAGAAGTTGTGCTGGATGTATCCTAAGAATTCCGTTCGCTCTAAGCCTTCCACACTATGACTATCCAGTTAATTTTGGGAAGGAAGAAATCTCTCTCTGTTATGATCTATTCCTTTTACACTGTCTGAAATTTGCCTACATACCTGCTCTTCAATTTCTCTCTGACTGTTTGGGGGCCCATAGTGTACACGCAATAGTGTGACTGCTCCATTTTGGTGTCTATGTTTTACTTAATGTCTTCACTTGAGGAGCCCATTAACATGTCCATCGTACTTACTGTTGTAATTGATTCCCTGATCAGTTTTGCAATATCTCCTTTTCTTTTACCTCCTTCCCTGTTCTAGCTGAAGATTCCGTATTCTGGAATATTGAGTTGCCAATCTCGTCCCTCTCTCAACTGTGTCTCAGTGTCAACAATGGCAGCATACTCCATATTTTAATTTATGTCCTTGCCCATTGTTCGTTAGACTCTTTGCATTAAAGTAAATCGCATCCAACCTTTTCAAACTCCATGTGCCTTCACAGGGCCATAATTCCTCTCTGTTCCTGACTCTCTCACTGTCTATTCTAGTCCTGGCTGTGCATCTTCCCTTGCTGAACCATCCCTCAAGATCTCAATCCATTGACAAGTTAATTTAACCTTTCCCAATAGCACCAGCAAACCTCCCTATAAGGATGCTGGTCCCATTCTGGTTCAGGTGCAACCTGCCTGCCTTGTAAGGCCCCACCCCCCCACAAAGAATCCCAATGTCCCAGAGTCTCCCTTGTGCACCTCTGCAGCCACACATTCACCTGGATGAACCACTTATTTCTATACTCACTAGGATATGGCAGTAGAAGTATTCCAGAGATTATGACTTGTGAAATCCTTTTTTCTTCACTCTATATCCCAGTAGCACAAATTCAGCTTGCAGCACCTCATTTCTTTTCGTCCTGAAGTTGTTGGCACCTTCCACAATCTCTGTCTATTGCCCTCTGATGTAGATGCTGAATGCTGTGCACACTCTCCTTGCACAGTGATGATTATGGACCCCTCCACTACTCCATGGTCATTCTCTGCCACACACTGATTGTCTCTCTGTTACATCCAGAGTAACAACGTAATATGAGGAATCACTCACTCATTCTCGCTCACTCTTTGTTTTTCTCTCTCTCTTTCGCTTTTTCACTCTCTTAAACTGACTCTGAATCCTTGGACTAAACTCAGTGGCGTATCCAAAACTTGACAACAAGTGGCATGCTTGTTTGACAGTGGAAATCAACATGATATCATGTTCCCTGAATGTTAAAATATTATCAGATTGCTATTATACGTAGGACAAATGGATCCAGCAAATAAAAACTCTAGGACAAATAAAAGCACAGTTTTCTGTGCAGGGATAGTAGGAACTGCAGATGCTGGAGAGTCTGAGAAGACAAGGTGCAGAGCTGGATGAACATAGCAGGCCAAGCAGCATCAGAGTAGGAGGAAGGCTGACATTTTGGGCCTAGAAGAGGTCTGAAGAAGGGTCTAGGCCCAAAACACCAACCTTCCTGCTCCTCTGATGCTGCTTGGCCTGCTGTTTTCTGTGCAGGTGCTGGTTGTTGAATTGGGTGTCTCACATAGCACAGAGATGGTTATGGAGCTCTCTACTGCTCCATGGTCATTCTCTGCCACACACTGATAGTCTCCAGTCTCCCTGGATGTAATGTGAGGAACTTCTAACCACAGTTCATTGTGACATTAAGATGTCTCCACACCAGGTTAGAAGGTGGAAGCAGATTATCACTGCAGCTTTCTCCTCTGTTATATTGATTGATGAATCTTTAATCCCATCAACAGAAGTAATTGAGAGATTCTGTGGTCAGTCTAAAAGCAAATATTGATCAGTTAACTTACATTGACTGTGAAGCACTTTGATAGACCCTGCAAATATGAGGGATGATCTATCAATGGAGTTTCCTTATGCACAAATTGCATAACTGAAGCAGATACTTCTGTTCAGTATAAAGAGAGTAAGAGTCAGAGTTGTACTGTGCAGTAACAGACCCTTCGGTCCAACTCATCCATGTTGACCAGATATCCTAAGTTGATCAGGTCCCATTTGCCAACATTTGGCCCATATCCCTCGAGACTCTCCCTATTCCTAAACCCATTCAGATGCCAGTTCTATACATGCACTACCCTCTGTGTGAAAAAGTTGCCCCTTAGGTCCTTTTTAAATTTTTCACTTTTACCTTAAACTTATGCCCACCAGGTTTGGACTCTCTTACCCTGGGAAAAAGACCTTGGCTCGTCACCCTATCCATCCATGTCCGTCATGTTTTTATAAATCTCTGTAAGGTCACCCTCAGCCTCAATGCGCCAGGAAAAACAGCCCCAGGCTATTCACCCTCTCTCTGTAGCACAAGTCCCTCAACCCTCACAACTTCACTGTCAAAGAGCTAGTACTGATGGAGAGCTGCACTGCTAGAGGGTCAGTAATGAGGGAGTGCCACACTGTGAGAGGACCAGTACTGAGGGACTGCCATATAGTTAGAGAGTCAGTGCTGATGGATGGTCAGTCATTGAGTGGATGCTGCATGTTGAAGAGTCAGTGCAGAAAAAAGGCCTCACTACCTGAATGTTGTTACTGAGGGAGTACAACACTGTCATCTTTAATGCGACAAAACAGTCTTTGCCCTCTCAGTCTGAGATTGCTCAGCTGAAACCAGGTGTACAGTGTATTAGGAATTGTGGAATCTTGCTGTGCACAAAGTAAGCTATTTCAGGAAAGTTGAATGAAGGATGTCTCTACTTACATTGCACTGTCAGTACGAAGGTCTGCTCTGTTGAAACAGTTGGATAACGCACTCTGCAGGTGAGAGTTTGTCCGTGGTGTCTGAGTGATGGTGTCAGGCCCAGAACAGAAGTATAGGTCAGAGTGACACCATGCTGAGTTACAGTGTTTGACACTGATCCGGGTACTGCAGTGGGAGTGTCCCAGGTTAAGGCAGGAGCTGTTCCATTGCATGTTGTGTTGAAGGTGCAGCTCAGGTTCACACGCTTCCCTGCAATAATTTCCATAGGGAATATCATGGGTTTATCTGTGAAATCTAAGAGACAGAGATGGACGTTTTTAGATGACTATAACGTGAAGCATCAGCTCAAACAGAATCTCAGTCCTACATGAGAAAGCGTATTTACCAGGATGGTTTCAGAACTGAGAGTTAGCAATGAGGCTGGAGGAGTGCAGCCTTGCTGCAGTCACAACTTTCCATGGGTCACAACATGAAATAAAAACACACTTCCTTTATTCATTAACAGAGTGAGGGTGTCGCTGACAAGGCAACATTTATTGCCCATCCCTAATTGCCCAGAGGGCAGTTAAGAGTCAACCACATTGCTGTGGTCTGGAGTCACACGTAGGCCAGAACAGGTAAGGAGTGAAGCAGAAGGGTTTTTCCAACAATTGTCAATGGACTCACTGCTATCATTAGACTCTCAACCCAATATTTAAATTTCCCTTCAGCCTTTTCCTCTTCAAGGAAAGCAGCCTCAAGTTTTCCAATCTGTCCTCAGAACTGAAGTTTCTCATCCCTAGGACCAACCTCATAAACCACTTCTGGACCCTCTCATTGTATTCACATCCTTGCTATAATGTGATCCAGAACCATGCACAATACTCCTGCTGATGTGTAAACACAGTGTTTTTATAACTTCACATCCTCCTTGCTGTTGTACTATTTGGCCTTGTTAATGAAGCCTATAGTAGTTTATGTTTCATTCACAGCTCTCTCTTTCTGTTCTGCCATCACACCCTGGTGTCTTTGCTCCTGCTCACTCTTTAGATTATTGTGTTCTTTCTCCACTGTTTTTTCAGTTCTTTGCACCAAAGTATTTCACGTCATCCTTCTCAGTGTTGAAATTCATCTGCTGCCTTTCCACCCACTCCATCACTCTGTCAGTTTCCTTTTCAATTTCTATACTGTTCTTCCAATTCTCCTGTTTTATCCTATTTTCAAATTTTGAAAATGATCTGGTTGTTAAGAAGAGTGACAAGACTCAAAATATCAACTCCGCTTTCTCGCCATGGATGCTACCAGATATGCCGAGTTTCACCTAGATTATAAGGTTTTTCTTCTTTAACGTAATTTCAATCTCCTTTATCATTCAAGGTGCTCTTGATTTATTTGTCCTTTCCCTTTTGAGGCAAAATCTCTTTACTCTGGCTGAGATATCTGTTTAAAGGTAGCCCGTTGTTCAGCTCATTCCTCTGTTGTTCCTCTGTTTGGTTCCAAATCAGGGTTACAGCCTTACCATATCCTTGTCCATTTTATGGACCAGACCAGACTCCCTCAAAATATTTTAAGATGGCAGCCTAGACTCTAACTTTTTTTGAGTTGAGAGGTAGTTGTGAAGTGCGTGTTCCAGATGTGATACAACTGGTCAAACTACTTGACTTCAAGCAGAACACAATTTATTTAAACGCTATTGTTAAAATAGAAACAAAAGAAAGAATAATTTAGAATAGCTTAACGACTGGAAAACTTAACCAAATAATAGATACAGTACCTACATACTAATCAACTGTTCCAATATATCAACATCCCCTAAACACACCCCTTGGCAGAAAGGTAAATTCAGACACAGATTATGATATGCAATCCTCCAATCCAGGAAGAAACGCCATCAAGAGAGATTTCAGGGAATGTAGCAACTAGGTATCATTTTACTGAAACTCCAACTCTCCAAACAGCTTCTGATTGCTACAACTGAAAATACTAGAAAGCCTGATCTGTGAGAATTGGCCACTCCCCTTCCATTGTTACAACTGTTTTAAAAAAAAACAAACTTAAAGGCCTTGTAAGGTATTGACTTAAGCCATTTTGTTTAGCCACTTCAGTATCTCTGCCTTGACAACCTTTCTTCAAAAATAACCAAGGACAAAATAATCTTTTCAAAGTGACAGCATCATCACAGTCCCATTGAAGCCCACTCTCCATGACTTCAGTTTTCTCCCTCTGGATTGATCAATGCCATTTTCTCACTTCCATCCTAAATGTTATGATACACATTAGGGTAAGCAGGCAGAGAGGGGATCACTGTCCCATAAATGCTCCCCCACTGTCACTTCATTCTTGGTCTTCTTGGTCGCCTCATTCCCAAGAAGCAGGTCCAGAAGTGACCCCTTGCTTGTTGGACTAGACACAGGGAATTGCTGTAGGGAATTGTCCTGAAAATAATCTAGGATCACTTATTCCTCACTGCCTGTTTTCATTACCACGATCACAGTCTAAACAGAGATAATTAAAGTCCACATTTATAAATACTGTATGCCATTTACACCTCTCTATAATTGCCTTAGAGATTTTATCCTCTGTATCCTTTCCAGTAGCTGGTGGTCTGTACATTAGACTGAGCAATGAAATTACATCCTTCTTATTCCTGAGCTCCAATCAACGTAATTCTGTCTGAACCCTCTGAAAGCTCCTCTTTTTCTAGTCCTGCAATGGTCTCCTTAACCAAATATGTCACCCCTCCTCCTTCTTATTTCCTTTCCTATCTTTTCTGAACACTTCGTAATGAGTGATTTTTAACACTCAGACATGCCTTGCCTTGAGTCAGGTGTCCACTTCACCACAACATCATAAACCCACATGGCCACTGTTCTTCTTACTCCCAAGCCTTATTAACTATAATCTGTGCATTCACATATATGCAGTATAACTGTGTCATGGAATTCAAAACTTACTCCCTCAATCAGACTTCACATACTCAATGAGTAATTTGTGCTTTAGAATACTTTTCTGGTAGTTATGTGCACAGGTTTTATTGTCTCATATTCTCTCCTGATCCTGATCCTTGGCTCAAAAATTATAAACTTTCTGCAACAGCACCTGCAAAATGCACAGCATCTCCCTTCCTACCTATGATGTTTGACACAATGTGAACCACAATGTCTGACTGTTCTCACTCACCCAGAAGGATCTTCCTGTGATTCTGGCAGCAGGGAGGCCAAACACTATCACGGCGTCACGTTGACTGCTGCAAAAATGTCTGTCTGCCCACAAACTAAAGAATCTCCTTTTGGTGCTGCCCTTCCACTCTTGCCTCAGCTGTCCTGTACGGCTGGGCCACCCATGGTACCACAGCCTTGTGTGTTGCTGCATTCCTCCAGGAATCCATCACTATCACCACCAACATCCAGACGGAAATCCAGCTGGTGAGTGGGACCTTTAAGAACTCCTGCACTACCAGCCTGTTTCTCTTGGATTGCCATGAAGTCACACATCCCCTCTCTGCCTGCTTCCCCTAATGTGTGGTATGACCACCCCTAAGAATGTGCTATCCACATTGTTCTCTGCCTCACAGAGGCAGCTCAGTAGCTGTAGCTGCTGCTCGAGCTCTGAAACTCAGAGTTCAGGCTTGTGCAGCTGCTGAAAATTCCTGTACTTGGGCTGGTCAAGGCCACAAGAAAATGTCTGACCTATCCATATTTTATACATTTAACTTACTTTAATTTTATTCTTCTACTATTAACTAATAACTGTTGATCAATGGAAAGTAGGAATTCATGTTTATTTTTACATAATATCTTTCTCATTTATGCCTGTAAATTCTACCTTCCCAATTCCAGTTTACAAATTTACATTTTTCAATATGAACTGCAATTGAAACACAGAACCCAAAAGCAGCTTATCAACAAACAATTAATGTCTCCCCTGTGATGTCAACCTTAGACATTTTTCCAGAAGCAGCCTTGCTCCCAGGATTGATGCTCCCTTGTAGGCCAGACCTCCAGCCCCTTTAAGATGATGACCGTTTACACTGGGGTTTGATTCTTATGACTTAAGGTTGGGTGCAGTTTTATTGCAAAATGAGAAATGGACATAAAGAAGCCATTAGAACTCTTTTCTCAGAAATTGAATCAACAAAGGAGGTACTTTACAGTAGAAAAAGAAAATCCTGCCTTGTTACCAGGTCTTAAAATGTCAACTTTTAAGACCATTATTACCACAAAATAACACTCACATACACTGATCATAATCCATTGGCTTTTGTAGACAAATCTAATAATCAAAAAGCCAAACTGTTTCAGTATGGTTTGCTCATTCAACCATTTAAAGAATTATTTACATAGCCAGAACAGAAAAAATATATTTACCAAGGTTTGATTGGCATGTGACTTCAGACAGTTGCTCAACAGTAATGTGAATCGTGACACACCTGACCATTACTGAAATGTCAAAACTCTTTGGAAAGGAGAGAGGTAAATCTTTTAAGACGGATTAATGGAAAGATTAAAATTGTGATCAGAGATAATGGGAACTGCAGATGTTGGAGAATCCAAGATAGCAAAGTGTGAAACTGGATGAACACAGCAGGCCAAGCAGCATCTCAGGAGCACAAAAGCTGACGTTTCGGGTCCAGATTCTTCATCAGAGAGCTCTCTGATGAAGGGTCTAGGCCCAAAACGTCAGCGTTTGTGCTCCTGAGATGTTGCTTGGCCTGTTTTAATGGAAGGATTTATTGTCTTAATTGCCAGATAAACACCATTAGGAAAAATGGGGCACATGTGTTGATAATGTTTAGCAACAATCTTCTGGAGTTTCCTATCTTTCTAGGATGTCTGTATGTCTGTTATAGCTTTAAATTGAGGGGTGAAAGATATAGGACAGATGTCAGAGGTAGTTTCTTTACTCAGAGAGTAGTAAGGGAATGGAACGCTTTGCCTGCAACGGTAGTAGATTCGCCAACTTTAGGTACAATGTTGTCATTAGATAAGCATATGGACGTACATGGAATAGTGTAGGTTAGATGGGCTTGACATCGGTATGACAGGTCGGCACAACATCGAGGGCCGAAGGGCCTGTACTGTGCTGTAATGTTCTATGTTCTATGTGTCACTGGGAGAAATTACCTCAAAGTATGCAGTAGGCAATTCTCCTCCTGAAAAGGTAAGAAGACGATTTATATCAGGAGAAGCTGCACAGATCCCTCTCTCAGTGGAAAGCTGTGAAAGTTTCTGATATCAGTATTTCCAACAATCTCATCAACTTTGAAAGTTAGACTCTTACTCCTACTTAAAGGCCTTAATCTAACTGACTTTCCATCTGTCTGAAACTATTCTATCAGTTCAAGGTGGACAGTATTTCAATATCATCGACACTTTATCTTTTGATTATCGATACTGTGCCCGTGGGTGTTTTTGTTTCCCCCTTTTGGCTTTTAAAGTGAGATCATCTCTGTCAAATTGGATGCTGTTTACCATGTGAATGTTTTTGTGTGGGATTAAGAGGACATTGTTTAATTCTGGAATGTACTTTAGTTGGGAAGCAGTTTCTTCATGTTATTTAAACAATACACCTTGATTACAACAAACAAGTACCCCAATGAAGAAGGGTCCCGACCCGAAATGTCAAGCTTTGCTGCTCCTCTGATGCTGCTTGGCCTGTTGTGTTCATCCAGCTTTACACCGTGTTATCTCAAGTACCCTAATGGTACAGCTTGAGGAGGAGAGTGATAATCAAGTCACAAAACGTACGGATACTAACACATCCATAAAACTCATGACCCAAACTCAAAGCCGTACAGTTTTCCACTGAATGTTGGATGTGAACTGTCGAGCAATTAAGAGTGTATCACTTACCGGAAACGTGAAGCTGGGTTACAGGTCTGTAGCTGAATTTATACTTTCTCTCAAATTCTACTCTGAAAAAGTAAGGTCCTGCATCTTCCCGCCTGATGTTGTTTATAATCAGAGAACAGTCTCCATCTTTCAGGCGTCCAAACAGTCGGGTCCGATGGTGGAAATGTGGTGCCGCTTGACTGTGATCTTGGGAGTGAAAGGCTATCGACGATGTGACTTCTTTCTTGTTATTAAACCAGATTCCATCTCGATGTTGGTCTGCCAGTTTTGAAGGATACCTGTAATGACATGGAATCTGTGCACAGGAACCTTCCTGTGCTGTCACCTCACGTGGTGTCTTGGCTTTCCAGTTTTGTGCCAGTCCAGCTGGGGAGAGAAATATCAGTATTTAGCACTGAATATTCTGTAGATCATTAGACTCGATATCCACTCCCTCCATCACTGGTACATGGTGGCTGCAGTCATAACCATCTACAAGACACACAAGGGACTCTCCAAGGTTACACAGCAGGTGGAGGGGAATCCTGGATACAGGAGTGGGCAACTTCATTCCACATTGGCTCATGGTAATTACAGATTCCCAATCTAATTTCTAATACTCCTAACATGACGGTGCTATGCGAAAGGACCATGTTAATGGGATTCAGGAAGCAGGAAATCACTTAGAGGATGGATCACTTTGAGAATAATGATGAGACAGACCTGATGGATGAAAGATTAGGGTGAGTCTATTGGAATGCGTTAGATACGGGACACAGAAACAAACCCTTCAGCTCAACGAGTCCATGTTGCTGTTAATACTCCACTTTAGCCTCCCACCTTTCTCATCCATGACTGATATCTCAACCAATTCTCTCTTATGTATTTATCCAGTGCCTCCATTAAATATATTGATATGATTAACCTCAATTACTCCCTGTGGGGGTGAGTACCACATTCTGCTCAGGCTGAGTGAGCAGGTTCCTCCTGAATTCACAGTTGGATTTCTTGTGTCTGTTGATATTGATCATCCTCGAGAGGTGCATTCTTCGTGAACTCACTGTATCAAAACCTTTCAGAATTTTGATAATATAACTAATGTTACCAATCAGCCTTCCCTGTCTGCCAGGAAAGATCAGTCTATCAATCCTTTGCTGTTGTGTCGATCCACACATTTCTGAGAACCACTGTATTAATCTTCCCTGCACCCTCGCAAATACTGCTGGCTCCGTTTCATAGTGTGAAGATCAGGACTGCACACAGTACTGCAGGCATGATCTGACCAGGATTTCAATACAGGTTTAACATAGTATTCCTATGGATCCTGTATTTCAGTTGTATCCCTCGAGAAATAAATTGCAGTGCTTGGTTTGTTATTTTGAGATTTTGCTCATCCACGAGACAGTTTTGAAGTCCACCTGACTCATCTTCCACTGAAGAAACTGATCTTCCTATTTTTTTTGTCTCCCCAATGTGTATTCATCGTCGTTTGTTCGTTTGGACTTGATTATTGCTGAAAAAAAGAGCTGGGCTTTTCAAATATTTCATTTTGTATCCATCAGGACAGATTCAAAAATGCCAAATTTCAAAGGGGACCACAATCTATACTACATGAAGAAAGGATCCCGTTTGATTTTCAGGCTGAATCTGGTCATGACATGTCATGGAGAATTTACCAGGGAACAGTTATCACCTCAATAAGGAATGGAACAAGTGTGGATGCTGTAAATCAGAAACAAAAACAGAAATTGCTGGAAAAGCTCAGCAGCTCTGGCAGCATCTGTAGAACCGTGAAAGTGTCACTCAACCCAAAACATTAACTCTGATTTCTCTCCAAAGTTATCACCTCAAGTTTTTTTGTCAAAAATTAAAGCAGCCAACTTGACTGATTCCTCATGGTATTACTGGAGACTGAATAGTGCAGATGCTGGAAATCTGAGCAAGCTGTGAGAAAGCTGGAGAAATTCAGAGAAACTCTGTGGAGAGGGAAACCGTGCACAAAGAAACCTGGACTGACTGTTCAGAACTGAAACACGTTGGAAAAGAGAGTTTTTAAAAATAATTTTGACAGAGATGCAGAGAGAGACCCAGTGCAATAGACAAAGGGGTTGGTAATCATGGATTTTAAAAAAAAAATCGAGTGTGTAAATTAAAATGTGAAAGGAAGAAAATTAGTCCATGTTCCACATTGCTGTATTGGAGTCACACTGACGCGCTGGGAGCAAAGATAAATATGGAACTGAATGTTTCACACCTTTTTTTCATTGTTTTTCCTTCCTTCTCTCAGTTAGCTAACATGTTTACTGAGGGTTCTAGCTCAGTGAGAATGGACAGGAAATGTGACACTGAACAGCCTGTCTATTTTAGAAAATTTGGTTTGCCTTCATGAGCAATTCTGATGAAAATCAACAAAAAATGCAAATTTCAGAAAATTTGAATTTAACATATCACTTTAGAGTGAACATCATTCCCCAGTTTTTATCAAGGTTCACACCCCATGACAGTATCGTGGTTCAGTGACTAACTTTTGTCCATGTGTATTGAAACCAGTGAGAATTCATCATGTCCCTTGGTGGCTAGTTGGTTTTCATGTATCCTTATTGTTAATTTTCTTCCAGTTTGGCCTATGTTTTTCACTACTTAGACCTCTAGGTATCAGAGTAGCCACGAACCAACAACCACCCTGCAACAGCTACTGACGAACGTAAAGGATTCCATACCTACAAACAATAGAACTAACGTAATATACAAAATACCAAGAAAGGAGTGTGAAAAACATTACATCGGCCATACTGGAGGAAAACTGACAATAAGGACACCAGCCAGCCACGACGAGACAGGAGCAATTCTCACTGGTTTCAATACACTTGGAAAGAGAAGGACACAAATTCGACTGGGAAAACACATCCATAATAGCACGAACCAAATGGTGACATGCCAGGGAATTCTTGGAGGCCTGGCATTCCAACTGCAACTCCATCGACAAACACATTGAACTGGACCCGATGTACAAACCACTGAAAAAAACAGAACTGGAAATAATGCCAACCACCCCAGCAAACCAAGGCACTAGTGGGATAGAACATGACACTTCATCGAGGTGCACTGATAAAGTTATCTAGGAGGGGAATGGAACATCTACAAACGAACACATCGGCTCGGTGAGTAAGTCTACAACATCATCCACAACCCGAGCTACAAATCCTCTCAAAAACTCTAATCAAATATAAATCTGTCTGAGCTGACAATGTCAATACCTTGGAGCAGTGACACCAGGAAGTAAGATTTCCCAATCATTGTCCTCCCAGGTATTTCATCAGCTTCTCTCTCTCAAGCTCTGAAAGAGAAAGGAGTTAATGAGACCTCACTTCTTACCCAACAGATATCAAGACATCAGAACGACTTTTATACGTTGCCCTCACAGATTATTTAGATTCTCAGTGGGATGATAGGTGCTCAGCAGAGAGTTACAGGGCTTCCAGAAAGTAAAGCAATGAACGGCTTGATTTTCAATAGTGCCTCTCACCTCTACCATCTGCCAAATCTCCTGTCTCTGTACTTTACTTGTCTATTGGTCGAGAAATATGTTCTGTATGAGCGAGTTGAGTTTACTGCTCGATCTCAATCAACAGAAATCTTTGAAGGCAACAATCACTGGAATATGTCTTTACGGAGTCACAACATCAAGAAAGGAAAATGTTGATCCTGCAAGTGAGTTTCTGTTGTTATATTATTTGCCCTGGACCTTGACTGCTTGCCTGAGGAATAAATGCCGACACGTGCTCTTCCTGTGCTGTTTCACTGTGTATTTAATCAGCATTTTCAATGTGTCACCCTGAGTGAGATTGGGAAGTCGGCTCAAAGTGAGAAAGCAGCAGTTTTCCCGGCATTACAAACAAACTGTTAACCCTTTGTGTGGCTGTGATGTTGTGTCACCTGACTCAAGGGGATGAATTTGCCTCATCGTGTGTGAAATAGGCTCAAGGGACTGAATGAGGTCCTGTTCCTGTTTAAAAGGCTAGAGGAGCTGAGTGGTCCTCATTCTGTTTGTGTCCAATGGGGATTGAGAATTGGTCTCTGTTTGAGTAACAGGCCCAGAGCTCAATAATAAATAGGAATATGTTAAAGGCATCAATCATTGGAATCTGTATTTATGAAGTCATAGCATCAGCAACAATATTGCAATTCACTTCCATGACAATCGTTTCATTACTTACCTACGAACTGTCCAGCTGCTCACCTGGTGAGTAACTGCTGGGACCCACTGCTTCAAATAAATGGGCCTCTTCCTTTCCCGCTACCCTATGTATTTAATTATAGAGTGAAAATGTGTGACTGTGTGTCAGAATGAGGAAGTAGGAAACCAGTGAGAAATTCCACAAAATGTTGCTTTTGTTGCAAATAGTTGATCATATAAATCTAACTCTGTGATATTTCTGTTCAGAGCCAGGCAGTCGACCACATGCAGTTTCTAAAAACCAAAAGAACTGCGGATGCTGTTAATCAGGAACAAAAACAAAGTTGCTGGAAAAGCTTATCAGGTCTGGTAGCATCTGCGAAGGAGAAAACAAAGTTAACATTTTGGGTTCGCTGATCCTTCCTCAGTTAGTGCCTACCACAGATGTTAGCCTTACTGTTCTTTCATTCCCAGACTTTTCTTTGCAGTCCTTCTTGTATAAGGGCACGACATTCACTTCCCTCCATTCTTCCGGGACCTCATCTGTGGCAAATAATGATGCAAAGTATCAGCCGGGTTTCCCACAATTTTTTCTCTAGCCTCTTGCAGAGTTCTTGGATATATCTGATCAGGACCTTTGTCCACATTCATAGATTCTAGTACTTCCTCTACCATGATATGGAATCTCTCCAAGATGACGCCACTAACTTCACCAAGTTTCCAAGTCTTCATGTGTATCCCCCCGGTCAACATAGAGAAGAAATATTCATTGAGGACCTTACCCGTTTCCTGTGGTTCCACATATTCATGTCCACTTTGGTTCTTGAGGGGTCCTATTCTCTCTCTAGTTATTCTTTTCCATTAATATACTTAAAGAATCTCTTTGGGTTCACCTAATCTTCTCAGGCAAAGCTATCTATTTCCCCTTTTTGTCTCCTGATTTCCTTCTTCAGTAAACTCCTGTATCCCCTATATACCTTCAGGAATTCCCTTGATTCCAGCTGCCTGTTCCTATGCCATACCTCTTTTTATTTGGTCAAAGCCTCAATATCTCTTGTCATCTGGGGTTCCCTACTCCTGCCAACATTGCACCTTCACTCCAACAGGAACATATAAACCTGTAGAGAGGGTAACAAAGAAGTCTGGAATGATTGATCATTGCAGATCGAGAGCAGGTTATGAGGCAGAGAGTGGAGAGGGGAAACGGGTGATGGGAAATCAGTGGTGATCATCATTAAAATGAGGCTTTCTTAGAGAATGGACATCGCTGAACTATGATACAGTCACGGGGCGTGAGCATTGATAAAAACTAGGGAATGAAGCTTACTCTGAAGCAAGATGTTTGACTGCAATTTTCTGAAATTTGTGTATTTTGTTAATTTTTGTCACAATTGCCCAGGAAGGCAAAACACATCTCCTAAAATAGATAGGCTATTCAGTATCACACTTTCTGTCCATTCTCACTGTGCTAGAATCCTCAAGAAGGGTGCAAGATAATCAGTACAGAAGCAAGGGAAAGCAGTCTGTGAAGAAATGTGTCAAACCATTCAGTTCCATTTTTATCTTTGCTTATAACAGATGCAGAGATCGGGCTAGAGGCACTTTGCTCAACTGTTCCAGAGTGTCTGCCAGAGTAAGGTCAGGGCTGAGCTTGGGGAGAAATCAGTCTCCAATGCTGCATCGGAATCAACAATACAGCAATGTGGAACATGGACGAATTCTCTCCTTTTCACACTTCAATTTACAATTTTTTGAGATTTTTTTTCTTCATGATTACCAACCCCTTTGTTCAATGCATTGGGTCTCTATGCCATCTGGTCCTCTGCTCAGATTTTCAACATCTGCACTATTTTGCCTTCACTCTCCAGTAACACTAACCAATCAGAGTCAACTTGGCTGCTTTAATTTTGACAAAAGCTTGAGATGATGACTTTGGACAGAAGTCAGAGTTAATGTTTTGGGTTGAGTGACCCTTTCTGAGTTCCACAAATGCTGCCAGAGCTGCTGAACTTTTCCAGCAATTTCTGTTTTTTTTCTGATTTACAGCGTTGGCAGTTGTTCCATTCCTTATTGAGATGATAACTGTTCCCTGGTAAATTCTCCATGACATGCCATGACCAGATTCAGCTTGAAAATAAAAAAAAGGAACCTTTCTTCATGCAGTATAGATTGTAGTCTCCTTTGAAATTTGGCATTCTTGAATCTGTCCTGATAAGTGCAAAATAAATTATTTGAAAAACCCAGCTCTCTTTTCAGCAATAATCAAGTCCAAGCCAACAAATGACAAGGAATACACATTGGAGAGAAAAATAGGAAGGTCACTTTTGAGCAGAAGACATGAGTCAGCTGGTGTTGTGGAACACAGGGTTCATGTTGTACAAATGCATCCATCATTAATTGCTGCTCCATGGATGAGCAAATCCACAGAGTAACAAATGAAGCTATGCACTTTATTTCCAGGGGGATATAATTGAAATGGAGGAACATATTTTAAACCTGTATTGAATCCTGGTCAGACCAAAACTGCATTTCTGTCTGCAATCCTAATCTGCACATTATGAAATGGAGCCAACGGTGTTTGAGAGGGTGCAGGCAAGTTTAATACAGTGTATCTCAGGCTGGTCTTTTCTAGCAGAAAGAGGAAGCTGATGATTAACCTTCGTGAGGTTGTTCTGAAAGGTTTTGACACAGTGAATTCACGGAGAATGCATCCTCTTGGGGAAGAACCAGGCACTATTGATATAAGACAGACACAAGAAACCCACCTGTGAATTCAAGAGAAACTGTTTTATTCGGCCTGAGCAGAATGTGGTACTCACTCCGACTGGGAGTAGCTGAGGTGAATCATGCCAATGTATTTAATTTGGCCACTGGATAAAGGTTCAAAGAAGAAAGGAATAGATTGTTACAATGTCCATCATGGATGAAGAAAAAATGGATGGCAGAATTAACAGGAGCATGGACTAGTTGGGCTGAACGGCTTCTTTCTGTGTCCTATATCAAATATATTCCATTAGATTCATCCTTAATCTCTCTGGTCTGTCTCATTATCATTCTCAAACTGCATTGTTGGGGAGCTGGCACTGGGGGAGTGCCGCACTGTCGGGGAGCCGGCACTGGGGGAGGGCCGTACTGTTGGGGAGCCGGCACTGGGGGAGTGCCGCACTGTCGGGGAGCCGGCACTGGGGGAGTGCCGCACTGTCGGGGAGCCGGCATTGGGGGAGTGCCGCACTGTCGGGGAGCTAGTGCTGTGGGAGTGCCGCACTGTCGGGGAGCTAGTGCTGTGGGAGTGCCGCACTGCTGGGGGGCTGACAGAGTGCCACACAGTGGGGGAGTGCCGCACTGTCGGGGAGTTAGTGCTGTGGGAGTATCGAACTGCTGGGGGGCTGACGGAGTGCCACATAGTGGGGGAGTGCCGCACTGTCGGGGAGCTAGTGCTGTGGGAGTATCGAACTGCTGGGGGGCTGACGGAGTGCCACACAGTGGGGGAGTGCCACGCTATCAGGGAGCCGGCACTGGGGGAGTGCCGCACTGTCACGGGAGCCGGCACTGGGGGAGTGCCGCACTGTCAGGGAGCCGGCACTGGGGGAGTGCCGCACTGTTGGGGAGCTGGCACTGAGGGAGTGCCAAACTGTCAGGGAGCCAGCGCTGAGTGCGTATCGAACTGTCGGGGGGCTGAGGGAGTGCCATGCACTGAGGAACTGCTGCACTGTTGGGGGACCAGCACTTGGCATGCCACACTATCAGCGGGGTCGGCATTGAGGGAGTGCCGCACTGTCGGGGTCCAGCACTGAGGGAGTGTCACACTGCTGGGGGGCCGGCCCTGAGGGCGTGCTTCACTGTCAATGAATCAGTGCTGAGGGAGTGACGAACACAGAGCGCCAGCCCAGGCAACATCAGTGCAAATCTCCTCTTCACCCTCTCCAGGTCAATAGCATCCCTTGTATAACGTGGATTGCAGAACTGTATACAATGCTCTAATTGTGGCATAGCCGATGTTTTGTACAGTTCCAACATAACCTGCTCTTGTATTCTCCTGTTTAGCCATTAAAAACCAATGTCCCATATACCTCCTTAATAACTTCACCTCCCAGTCCTTTAAGGGATGAGTAGACATGCAGACTAAGATCTCTGTGATCTTCGGTGCTCCCCAGGTCCGACTGTTCACTGCGTATTCTCTTGCCTTATTCATCCTGCCCATTTAGATTGAATTCCATTTGCCACTGATCAGCCATCTATATCCTCCTGTAGTCTAAGGCTGTTTTCCTCTGTATTTATCAGCTTACTGATTTTTGTACCATCCACAAACTGACTGATCAACCCTCCTACATTCATATCTAAGTCATTGATCAGCAAGATTCCCAACAATGATCCCTGTGGGAGTGACGGGACACAGGCTTCCAGTGACAGAAACACCCTTCAACCATCACCTTCTGCTTCCTGCCACTCAGCCCATTCCTGAGTCAACTGACCAATGTTCTTTGGAATCCCCTGGCATTTCTCCTTCATTATCAGCCTCCCAAGTGGGACCTTATCAAAAGCTTTGCTGAAGTTCAAGTAGACTATGTCAAATGTATTGCCCTTTATTCTTGAACAATGGTACCACATTGGCTGTTCTCCAGGCAACTGGCACCTCTCAATGGCCATAGAGGAATTGAAATTTTTGCCAGTGCCTCTGCTATTTCCTCCCTTACAACACCCCATGACCAGAGATGTACTTCATCTGGTTCTTGCGATTGTCTATACTTTGAGCCTGCCAGGCCACTCAGGACCTCCTCTCTCTCGATGCTAATTTCTTTTATGTATATCACCCCCCATCTCCCTGATGTTTATACCAAAATTGTCACTCTCACAAATGAGCACCAACACCAAGTATTCATTTTGAACCTAACCCACGTCCTCCGGCTCCACATGCAAAATACCACTGTGGTTCTTAATGGGTCCTACTCTTTCCTGAGTTATTCCTTTACTCTTAATGTACCCATGAAGTAATTTGGGATTTTCCTTTCATGCCCCCTTATTGCTTTCTAATTTCCTTTTCAAATTACCTCTTGTATTTTTTACTTCACTGGTGCTTCTGCATTTTTGAGTTGATAGTGTCTACAATGAGCATTCCTTTATCTCTTTTCCAATCCTGTTTGTCCCTCAGTATCCAGGGTTCACGGACCATGTTGGCTCTGTCTGCTCCCAATTTTCTTTAGGAATGTATCCCAATATTCTGACATAGATTTACTTAAAAGTATGTGTTTGCAGTGAATTCTAGCCAAATCATATCTGACCTTATTGATGTTGGACATTCCCTTTGTTGGAACTTGGATTTTAGTTTTATCCTTGACTTTCTTCACCACAATCTTTGATTTGATGGCATTATGATTGCTGTCTGCAAACTTCTTACCAATTTCAGCCAATTTTCTTGCTTCATGACCTAAAAATTAAGGAAAGGACTGCCCTGTTCTTGTTGGCCTGTCCATGTACTGGCTTAATAGGTTCTCCTAGATGCACTGAAAGCTTTCTGGTCACGCTAAACTTTCACACCATGACCGTGCCAGTTAATGTTGTGAAGGAAGATATCTCCCATTGTCACCACCATATTCTTCTTACATCCTCCAAAATTTACCTACATAAATGCTTTTCTATTTCTCTGACTGTCTGAGGCCTATAGTATACTCCCAGCAATGTGATCATTCCTTTTAGATTTTTATGTTTAACCTATATGGCTTCATTTGAGGAGCCTTCTAACATGTCATCCCTTCTTACTGCTGTAATACAGTCATTAATCAATATTGTTTTTTACCTCCTTCCCTGTTTCACCTGAAGACCCTGTGTCCTGGAATGTTGAGCTGCCAATCCCGCCCATCTCAGGTATAGCAGTGCCATCATTCTCCAAGGTTTAATTTATGTCCTGGACTCATCTGCCTTGTATGAAAGCAATACCATCCAACCTTACCAAGCTCCATTGCCCTTTAACTGACCAATATGTCTCTGCCTTCCTGATTCAATTGCTGCCTCTTCTCATTCTAGCTGTGTATCTCCCTGTGCTGAACCAATAATTCAGGTGATCAGCACAAACAACCCTCCCCACAAGGATGCTGGTCCCATTCCAGTTCAGGTTGAATCCGTTTTTCTTGCTACCCCTAAAAGGATCTCAAAGTCCTAAAAATCAAAAGCTCTACCTCCAGCACCATCTCTCCAGCCATACATTCACCTGAATCAACCTCATATTTCTGTACTCACTGCATGTGCCACTGGAAGTAATCCAGAGATTACTACCTGTGAAATGCTGATTTTTAATCTACTTCCTAGCTCCCCAAATTCTACTTGCAGGACCTCACTACTTTTCATAAGCATATTGGTACTAACATGTACCACAATTTCTTATTGTTTGCCTTCCAAATGTAGACCTTGAAAGTTGTATAAACTCACATTCTACGGCGATAGTAATGGAGCCCTCTACTGCTCCATGGTCATTCCCACACACTGATAGTCTCTAGTCTCACTGGATGTAATGTGATGAATCTCCAATCACATTTTCTTGTGGGTACTCATTATGTTCGTTGTGATATTCAGATGTCTCCATGTCAAATTAGAAGCTGGGAAGCTTTCAACAGAGCAGAATATCATTGCACAATTCCCCTCAATTATATTGATTGATGAGTCTTTATTTATATGAGGAGAAGTAATTGAGAGTAAAGGTCCTGCAAGTAAAAAAAAGGAAGATAAAATTGTAACAGACCAGTGCACAGCAAGACCCTACAATGATGTTACAGTGTTTGATGTCTCTGAATTTCCATTCACTTTCCCTCTATGTCAATTTCTGTGTCTCATTTCTAATGGACATTGCCCATATCAACTGTCATTCTATTCCCTCACATCTAGAAAGAAGGTTACTTTCATGCCTTCATATATCCCAAAGTACATGTTAAGCATTGGATAATATTTGATCGGTGGATTACTAAGTGACGTGGTATGAGTCCAGTCCAGATCAGGTCAATATCTGCTTGCTGACCAATATTTTTTTTGTTAGAAAGTAGACAACTTTTGATTTGTCAGATACTTAGTAAGAGAATAAAATCACCAGATATGACAGTTTTTAATAACCAGAAATAGGATTTAAAATAGAAAGGTGACACAATATTATGCTCTGCAATGTATGTACCACATATATTACAACATACAGATTCAAATTGAGTTCAGTTAGGGGAACTGACAAACTGTGAATAAGACCCTGCAGAGCAAATCAAATGAAAAATTAGGTGAAGTCAGATTTCACAGATTTTGCAGCAAAACTCCAGTTTTGGTGATGCTGTGGCTCATCACATCTCATAAATATTCAACTGGAATTTTGATTAATCTCTTTCTGACCTTCTAATGTCTTTATTCTGAGACTTCAGTGCATTTCCAGGCTATTTTTCTGAATCCTAACTCCAACAATTAGTGACACCTCCTGGCTCCCTGGACTACTTCTGGGTCCTAACTAAAAGCATATAAGCTGCAACAACTGGTTCCCAGGACCTTACCTGAGTCCCAACTGCATGGAATGATCAAACATCTGCTTCGTGCGCTACAAGCCAATGGAACGAGTGGCCATCAGTTGGCTTTTCAGCAGACCTGTGAATAGACCTTGTCCTGTATACAGCCTGTTTGATTTTTCTCTCTCTCTCTGTCTCTGTCATTCTCTCCATCTCCCTTTCTACTTGCCATGCTCTAACTGTCTAACTCAAAGTTTCTGAACCGTTAGACTCTCTGCTGCCTCACAGTGCCAAGGACCTAGGTTTAATGCAACTCTCAGGCAACTGTCTGTCTGGAGTTTGCACATTCTCCCCACGTCTGCACCTTCCTCCAGGTGCTCTGTTTTCTCCCACAGTCCAATGATGTGCAGGATAGGTGGATTAGCTATGCTAAATTGCATGTAGTGTCTGGGAATGTTTAGGTTAGGTTAGACGTAGGGGAATGAGTCAGAGTGGGATGCTCTTCAGAGGGGTGCTGTGGGCAGGTTGGGCTGAATGGCCTGTTTCCACACTATGATGATTCTTGTAGCCTAGGATAAACTTGGCAATGAGCAGCACACTTGTATCAATGTATGGTTGACAGTGGTAGCCAATGGAATGCCGGTGTTCCCTGAATGTTACAATATTCTCAGATTGCTGTTGTACACAGTACAAATGGATGCAATGATAAAGAACAGAAAAATCTGCAACTCTCCATGCAGAGCTCTGCTTGTTAAACAGTGTTTTGGTACTCTGGAGTTTACATTTCTTCAAAAAAGAATGAAAGCTGGTAATGTGTGCGTGTATATATGTATTGTGTGTGTGCATCTGAGAGATGTTGTGACCTCTGTGTGCTCACATTCCATGGTGATGGTTATGAAGCCCTCTACAGTTCCATGGTCATTCTCTGCCACATACCGATAATCTCCTGTCTCCCTGGAGGTGATGTGAAGAATTATCAGCCACAGGTCATTGTTAGAACTTGTTCTGTTCATTGTGACAATAAGATGTCTCCACATCAGAAGCTGGGAAGCTCTCGGCAGAGCAAACAATCACCACAGCTTTCCCCTCCATTATATTTATCGATGGAACCCATCAAGGGAAGTAATTAAGAGATTCTGTGGTTGGTCTAAAAGCAAATAACAATCAGTTAATTACAGTGACTGTGAAGCACTTTCCAGGCCCCAACAATATGAAAGGTGAGGCAGCACCCTTTGCTTTCCTTTTTCACACATCATGTAACCAAGGCAGACACTTCAATTCAGTACTGAGGGAGTGCTTCACTGTCAGAGAATCACAAGAATTATTGTCTTATTGGAGCATCAGTACTGAGGGAGTGCCACCCTGTAGGGCATCTACACTAAGGATGTGCCACGTAGTTGGGGGCCTAAGGGAGTGCTGCAACGTTGAGGGGGCTGGTGCTGAGGGAGCGCTGCACTGTTGTGGTGTTGGCACCGAGAGAGTGCCACACTATCTGGAGCCAGTGCTGAGACAGTGCCGTACTATCAATGTTGCTAGTTTTCAAGCAAAATACACAAATATGCCTCAGCCTTCAGTACTGACTCACTGCTAATACTGACACACCAGTGCAGCACAGCCAGAGGACAGGCGTTTGCAAATGTGTGCTAGTTTTTTAGGATTGTGTGTCCCTTTGTGTGTTTGTGTATGAGAAAGAGCCATCATTACAGAGTCATAGAGGTCTACAGCATAGAAAAGGCCCTTCAGCCCATCCAGTCTATGCTGGTCAAAAATGAGCACCTAACCATTATATTCCTTTTTGCTAGCGCTGAGGTGATAGTCTTGTATGACTTTATCATGCCAGTGGACATCTAAACACTTAAATGTTTTGAGGGTTTCTGCCTCTATCGCTCTTTCAGGTTGTAAGTTCCAGATTCCCTAAACCCTCTGGGTGCAGAAAAGGTTTATCATATATCTCCTAAACCTCATGCCTCTCATCATAAAATTATATTTCTGGTCATTCCAAGTGAAAAAATCTCTAACAATCTATCCCATCTACTTCCACCATGAATTTAAACTTTGCAGCCACATACTCCCTTTCTCCAAGGAAAACAACCCCAATCTATTCAGTCACTCTTCACAACTAAAATTCTCCAGCCCATCAAGGTAAGTAATTGAGAGATTCTGTCGTGAGTTTGAACGCAAATAATGATCAATTATTAACATTGACTGTGAAGCACTTTGACAGATCATGAGAAGGTGGAAGTTGAGATATCAATGCAGTTTCCTTATTCACAAATCACAAAACTGAGGCATACACTTCAGTTCAGTATGAAGATAGTACTTAACTCTCAGTCAGTATTGAGGGAGCGCCTCACTGTCTGAAGGTCAGTACTGAGCATGTGCCGCACTGTTGAAGGATCAGTACTGAGGGAGTACTGCGCTGTTGGGGGATCAGTACTGAGGGAGTGTTGCACTGTTGAAGGATCAGTACTGAGGGTGTGCCTTGCTGTTGGGGGATCAGTACTGAGGGAGTGTTGCACTGTTGAAGGATCAGTACTGAGGGTGTGCCTTGCTGCTGGAGGATCAGTGCTGCGGGAGTGCTGGACTGTTGGAGGGTCAGCACTGAGGATGTGACACAATATCTGTGGGTCGGTACTGAGGGAGAGCCTCACTGTCGGAGGTAAGTGAGTACCTAACATAGTCAGAGGGTCAGTACTAAGAGAGTTGCAGCACTGATAGATGGTCAGTTACTGAGGGGATGCCACACTCTCTGACAGTCAGTGCAAAAGGAAGGCCTCACCGTCTGAATGTTGGCAATGATTCTGAAATCTGTAATTCGATATACGTTTTTCTGCCCTCTCAGTCAGACATAAAAGCTCTGAGATTGCTCAATTGAAACCTGGTATGCAGCACTTTGGAAATGTGGGAGTTTGCTGTGCACCATGTAAACTTTTTCAGCAAAGTTGAATGAAGAATGTCCATATTTACATTGCACTGTCAGTATGAGGGTCTGCACTGATGAAACAGTTGGATAACTGACTCTGCAGGTGAGAGTTTGCCCCTGGTGTCTAAGTGATAGTGTCAGGCTCAGAACAGAAGTATAGGTCAGAGTGACACCATGCTGAGTTACAGTGTTTGACACTGATCCAGGTACTGCAGTGGGAGTGTCCCAGGTTAAGGCAGGTGGTGTTCCATTGCATGTTGTGTTGAAGGTGCAGCTCAGGTGCACGCGCTTCCCTGCAATAATTTCCATACAGAATATCATGGGTTAATCTGTGAAATCTAGCACACAGAGAATTGATCTTTTTAGGTAAATATTATGTGGAGCATCAGCCCAAATAGAAATCACAGTGGTACATGACAAAACACGTTCTCCAGGATGATCTCAGATCAGTTAGCACTGAAGATGGAGGAGTGCATCCTACATGTAGTCCCACCACTTCCTGAATCACAATGTAAAATAAAAATACTTTTCCCAGTGACCAAAATGGTGAATCAACTCCTGAAGCCTCTTCTAAGGATGCCTACCCTGAAGAAGTTACCCTCCTCCCTCCAGAAAAACCTCAGGAGATCTCTCTCCCACTGCAACTCTCTTGTAATCTCTTTGGCCTTGAAGCTGCTTGACCACATCCTGAAACAAACCAGGTACTACAGCCACGTCACCTTCCTCAGCACCTGCCTACAGAACCAGATCATCGCCAATGGACTACAGTCCACATTCAAGTCTTCCCAATTTTGCTCCTACCGTGACAATATCTACTTGGGCTTGAATTGCTGGACAATTCTGCATCAATTGGCTGTGTGATCGGAAACTTTAGGCGTGTTTTGATGTTTTGGTGATGAACCGGAATTAGTCAATGAATTTAAATCAAGCACTTAGCGCTTGAAAGCCAATTGAATTTAAATATGGCGGCTTTGACAAGGCCGGACCAATGCTAGTGGTAGAAAATTGATATTTCATCCAAGACATATAAGGAAAGAGTTTTTGAAAATTATGTGTGACCGAATCACCAGCTGAGAAATAAGCACCTAGCTCTCACAAGTAATCGCTAAGCTCTCTAAGAAAGCACCATCTTATCCATAAAAGATACCACAGCACTTCGAACTAAGATTCTTCACAGGGAAAATATCCCAGACAGTGGGATCAGTGGAAGAAAAGCATTTACAACTTGAGAACTGCAGAAGAAATGTGTTTATGACTAGAGAAACAGTGGAGAAGACAGAGCATTATGGAAGGCACATTCTGTGTGGACTTTGACAGATTAAATTTTATTTTTTTTAACTGACCACTTGGGTTATTTCAGTGGGACTTGTGCTTATTGGAATAGCATACCAGTGGAATTTTATTTAGTCAGGGAATAGTTACGAGTTAGGGGGAAATTGTACAGTTTGTTAGCAGTTCTGCTGATTTGTTCACTGTTAGGGTTAAATAAATAAATTGTTACTCATTACGTATAAAGTGAATATAAAGGATTTTCTTTCATTCAAACTCCCCTTCTCTGTAACAGTTTACAGGGCTCATCTGGGATCTGGTTGGTTTGTGTACAGGATTTGGACAGATTTAAAGAGACTTGGGGATTCGTGTCCTACATCTTGAAATAAAACAAAGGTGAGAAAAATCTGTTTAATTTCTGTCACTTGTGCTTGTTTAAAGCAAAAGTGAAGGAAATGGCTCTTCACATTGCTAAAGAGGATTTGGGGTTTGAAGATGCTTTCCAAATATGCCAAGAAAGTTTAGAAAGACAGTGGAAGGATATAATTTCAGACTTAGCAAACAGGCTAGATTGGGGTTTAACTAGGGAGAAGAGGAAAGCTGAAATTGTAAAGGAGTTAGTCAAGCACTTAGTGATAGCAGAAAAAAAGGTTAAGTGCAGTGGAGTTAAAAAAGAAAATTTAGTATTAGACAATTAGAACATAGAACACAGAACATAGAACAATACAGTGCAGAACAGGCCCTTCGGCCCTTGATTTTGCACCGACCTGTGAACTAATCTAAGCCCCTCCCCCTACACTATCCCATCATCATCCATATGCTTGTCCCAGGACTGCTTAAATGCCCCTAATGTGGCTGAGTTAACTACATTGGCAGGCAGGGCATTGCACGCCCTTACCACTCTCCGAGTAAAGAACCTGCCTCTGAGATCTGTCTTAAATCTATCACCCCTCAATTTGCAGCTATGCCCCCTTGTACAAGCCGACATCATCATCCTCGGAAAAAGACTCTCACTGTCCACCCTATCTAATCCTCTGGTCATCCTGTATGTCTCTATTAAATCCCCTCTTAGCCTTCTTCTCTCCAATGAGAACAGACCCAAGTCCCTCAGCCTTTCTTCATAAGATCTTTGCTCCAGACCAGGCAACATCCTGGCAAATCTTCTCTGCACCTTTTCCAATGCTTCCACATCCTTCCTGTAATGTGGCAACCAGAACTGTCTGCAATATTCCAAGTGAGGCCGCAATAGCGTTTTGCAGCATGACATCACGGCTCCAGAACTCAGTCCCTCTACCAATAAAACCTAACATACCATAAGCCTTCTTAACAGCACTATCAAGCTGGGTGGCAACTTTCAGGGATCTATGTACATGGACACCAAGATCCCTCTGCACATTCACACGACCAAGAATCTTCCCAGCGAGTTTTGAGAAGATTTGTAGCTCAGGTTGAGGTTCTGGATGTGAGTTTGCTCGCTGAGCTGGAAGGTTCGTTTTCAGACGTTTCGTCACCATTCTAGGTAACATCATCAGTGAGCCTCCGGTGAAGCGCTGGTGTTATGTCCCATCTTTCCATTGACCCCGTATTCTGCCTTCCTATTATTCTTCCCAAAGTGAAGCACCTCACATTTATCTACATTGGACTCCATTTGCCACCTTTCAGCCCAATTCTGCAGTTTATCCCAGTCTCCCAGTAACCTGCAACATTCTTCCACACTGTCCACCACTCCACCGACTTTAGTGTCATCTGCAAACTTACCAACCCATCTACCTATGCCTGCATCCAAGTCCTTTCTAAAAATGACAAACAGCAGTGGTCCCAAAACAGATCCTTGAGGCACACCACTAGTAACCAGACTCCAGGCTGAACATTTTCCATCAACCACCACCGTTGCCTTCTTACAATTGGAGTTAGAGGATAAAGAACAGCAAAGAAGAGCCAGATCAGAAGAAAGGCAAAGAACGTTTGAGTTGGAAAAGATGAAGTTGGAACTTGAAACAAAAATACTTCAAATGGCAGAAGGAAGAGTACAAGAAGTGAGGATGAGCATGCTCATTGTAGTCAACAGTCTGGTAGGGATTATTACAAATATGTCAAAACATTGTCAAAATTCAATAAAAAGGATGCAGAAGCCTTGTTTAAAAATTTCCTTTGAGAAGTTGGCTAGGCAGATGAACAGGCCAGAGACTTTGTGGGTAATGTTAATTCAGACCAAGTTCGTAAGCAGGGCGACTGAGGTGTTTGCAGCACTGTCAAGGGAGGTATCAGGAGACTGTGAAGGAGTAAAACAGGCTATTTTGAGTACTCACAGATCGGTATCAGTAGCACATAGACAACAGTTCAGAAATATAAGGAAGGAACCAGCTCAGACTCAGGTCCAGTTTGAAAGAATTAAAAACAGCAACTTCGATAGATGGGTGAGAGCATTAAAGATAGAGAAGACATATGAGGACCTTAAAGAGATTTAGTTGATAGAGGAGTTTAAAAATTCACTTCCAGAAATGATAAAGAACTCATGTTGAGAAACAGAAAGTTCAAACAGTGAGAAGAGATGCAGAGATGGTGGGTGAATACGCATTGGTGCATACATCGAAGTTGAGCTTCTGACAGCAATTTCATTCCATGAGGGATAGAAATTAGGAACAAGGGAGATCCTTCAACAAAAAAACAAAAGTAGACCTCACTAGGAATAGGTTTCCACAGGTGAAAAAAAGAAACCCAAGAGGGTGAAAAGGAGGTGAAGGCCCTCAGTTGTTTTCACTGTAATGGATTGGGACACAAAGTCACAGGGCTTAAGAAAGGCACTGGGAAAAAGGATGTGGCAAGAAAAGAATAAATCAGTGGGATTAGTTGGGGTGGTGAAGGAAATCCCAAAAGAAGCCAAGAAGGCACAGGAGAGTGTGCAGCCTAGTCACGGGCTGGATCGTGAGTTGGTGCCCGATGACCTGTGGAATAAATGGAGAGAGATTTAGTGTTCTCCTGTATAAGATAGGTTGGAAAGTTCAATAAAGACTGGGAAGTGACAATGGGAAGGATTGAAAGAGTGTCTATTCCAGGAATACAGTTTGTTCTTGGAAATGACCCAGCAGGACAAAGGTGGGAGTGACACCGCTTGTAGTGGAGAAGCCAAAGGAAAACCAGGGAACTGAGGAGTTGAAAGAAAAATACCCTGGAATGTTTCCAGCTGTATGGTAACAGGATCCCACAGTCATAAGTAACAACAAGAAGGAAAAACCAGAGAGAGAGAGAGACAAAGGAGTTGAGGTTGAGTTAGCTGACACCGGTTTGATGAAATGGTAAAGGAAAAACCTGAACAGGTAGAGGATCAGGCAGAGCTGTTTTGTTCTGAAAGATTAATGGAGTTACAACAAAAAGATGATTCAATAAAAGGTTTATATGATGAAGCCTGCACGTAAAAGGAATTAGAATATATTCCCAAATGATACTACCTTAAGGATAGAATCCTAGGGTGAAAGTGGAGTTTGCGGCAGGTTAGTGCAGAGGAGAAATGGGCAGAAGTGCACCAGATTCTGATGCCATAGAATACAGACAGGAAGTATTGTGGTTAACACATGAATTACTTGCAAGAGGTCAGCGAGTAATGAGCAGGCCTCAGGCGAAGACACAAAAGCATTTCTAAAGGCCGGCATTACGTAAAGATGTGATTGAATTATGCCGTACCTGTCAAATATGTTAAATAGTAGGAAAGCTACAGGCAGTAATAAAACCACCTTTGATGTCAATTCACACATTTGAAGATCCTTTCGCATGACTGTAATTGATCATGTAGTTTCAAAAGTGGAAACCACAATTTGCTAACCATAATGGATGTGTGTATCAGATTTCCGGAGGCAATTCCATTACGGAATGCGAAGGCAATAAGGTTGTGGAGGGGTTCCTTTCTTTACGCATTATGGATGAGCCAGGGAGATTCAGTCAGACCAAGGGTTCAAATTTATCGCCAAACTATTTCAGGAGGTCATGGATATTTTAGGCATCAAACACTTCAAATTGAGTGCATACCATCCTGAATCCCAGGGAGCATTGGGAAGGTGGCATCAGACCCTAAAGACCATGCTGAGGGCTTATTTCCAGGACTATCCAAATGGTTGGGATAAAAGTATCCCATTTATATTGTTTGCTCTTAGGGATGTCACAAATGAATCAACTCAGTTTACTCCATTTGAGTTGATATTCATACACAAAGTAACAGGGCCTTTAAAATTAGTTAAGGAAATGGTGATAGGTCTGAAGTCAGAGATGTCACAGATGAATTATGTATCTGAGGTGAGAGAAAGATTAAACAAAGCAATTGAATTAATGAGACAATGTCTGATGGTAGCTCAGCATCTAATGAAGCAAGAAGAAGATAAGAAATTTAAAATGTGGATGTTTGCCCATGGGGATAAAGTATTGTTGCTGTTACCAATGGTACGAGATCCCTTCAAAGCAAGATTTAGTGGGCTTTATCAGATTGAGAAGAAGTTGAGTCAGGTGAATTATTTGGTAAAGATGCCAGATATGAAAAAAAACTTTACTGGGTGTGTCATGTGAATATGCTGAAGCCTTACTATGACAGGGACAGGGAACCAGAGATACAGATGTTAGTTACTGCCCCTCAGAGTGAGAAGTGAAATCTAGATGATTTGGATTTTGATGAGCCTCAAGTAAGTTAAATAATGAGGAAGTCCTTGGAGAATGGGATGGGATGGTCAGCCATCTGTCTCAGGAAAGAGAACTGAATTGAAAGGCTTGTTGCAGCAGCATGGTGACATATGTAGGAGTAGAATAGGGAGGACTAATATTGTAGCACATGAGGTTGAAGTAAAAAAATGCGGTTCCAAAAAAAAAACATCCTTACAGGCTTAATCCTCTCAAAGCTGCACAGTTACAGAAGGAAGTGGAAGCGATGGTCCAAGATGACATCACTGAGCTGTGTCAAAGTGAGTGGCATTTTCTGATCGTGTTGATTCTCAAAGCTAATAGTACTCAACGCTTCTGCGTGGATTATCAGAACGTCAATGCCATAATTAAATAAGACTCATACCCACTTCCAAAGCTGGAGGACTGTTTAGAAAAAGTTGGACAAGCCGCTTACATCACAAAGTTAGACTTACTTTTATGGTTACTGGCAAGTATGCTTGTCAGAGAGGGAGCAAAAGAAGTTTCTGTATTTATAACCCCAAATGGGCTGTATCAATTTAAAGGCACGGTGGCTCAGTGGTTAGCACTACAGCCTCACAGCGCAAGGGACCCAGGTTCAATTCCAGCCTCCGGCCACTGTCTGTGTGGAGTTTGCACATTCTCCCCGTGTCTGCGTGGGTTTTCTCTGTGTGCTCCGGTTTCCTCCCACAGTCCAAAGATGTGCAGGTTAGGTGGACTGGCCATGCTAAATTGCCTGTAGTGTTCAGGGGTGTGTGGGTTATAGACGGATGGGTCTGGGTGGGATGCTGCAAGGGGCAGTGTGGACTTGTAGGGAATCTAATCTAATCTAATGTCCTTTGGAATGAAGAATGCTTCAGCCACTTTTCAAAGACTTATGAACAGAGTTGTGGCAGGATTGACGAATTGTGCCATCTGTATAGATTTAGTGATTGTTAGCCATTCATGGAAAGATCATCTGGTGCATTTGGCAGAGGTCTTCGAAAGATTTTGAGAGGCAAAACTGGTCATAAATTTAGCAAAAACTGAATTTGTGAAGATGAAGTGACGTTCTTGAGACACAACATCGGACACGGAAGGATGACTCCAAGAAACATGAAGACAAAGGTCATCGAGAGGTTTCCAACATCATCCTTGAAGAAAGAGGTGTTTCGATTTTTGGGATGAGCAGATTCTACCAGAAGTTTGTACAAACTTTTGTAGGCTGGTGTCACCACTGATAGATTTGCTAAAGAAGTATATGAACTTTTGGTGGACAGAACAATCCCAAGAGGCATTTGAGAATTGAAAGCTGTGCCAGAACAAATTTCTTGAGACCCTTTAAAGTTGCTATTGACATCAGTGATGTAGAAGTTGGAGTTGTGTTGATACAGGAGGATGATGGCAGAATTGAAGGACCAACTGGTTATTTTCCAAAGAGGCTAAATATCCACCAGAGAAAATACTCCGCCATCAAAAAAGACTTATTAGGTTTGGTACTGGCCTTACAACTATTTAACATTTATGTTACAAAAAACGTTTCTGAGATGTTTGTGAATACAGACCTCAACCCTCTCACCTTTTTGGAAAGATTTGGAAAGGCTATTTTGTTGAAATCCCATGTTACAGGCTTTTAGTTTACAGATTGTACATGTTGTGGGTCATAAAAATGTCATTACATACTTGTTAGCACAGGTTTGAAAGAAAATATGCAGATAAGATTTGACTGTATTGGTTCTATGTTATATATGTATACAAAATTAGTGTTAAAAGTATAACATTAGATTACCAACCTCTGTATATTGTGACAATGGTGTCAAAATTGTTTAAAAAGACATCTTTTCATTATGATGGTTCTTTATTTTTAAGGAGGGTGGTGTTATGAAGTTGCATAAAGTACTCATGAATTTGGGAGGCAGGAAGGTAGAATTTGTTTGTAAAAGATGATAAGGGAGAACAGTACATGGTTCCTTTAAGAGATAAAGTATGTTTCTAAGCTTAGAAATTTGTACAGAAAAGAAAAGAGTCTGTATGTAGCTGAAGATGTACAGCCAGTTTTAAAATGGAAATGTTTTAACAATTGGTTGTGAGATTGGAAACCTTAGGTGTGTTTTGATGTTTTGGCAATGATCTGAGAATCAGCCAATTAATTTAAACCAAGCACTTAGCAACTGAAAGCCAACTGAATTTAAACCCTCTCCGATGAAGGGTCTAAGCCCGAAACATCAGCTTTTGTGCTCCTGAGATGCTGCTTGGCCTGTTGCGTTCATCCAGCTTCACACTTTGTTATCTTGAATTTAAATCTGATGGTTTTGACAAGCTAGAACCAATACTATTGGAAGAAAATTAATATGTTATCTAAGGTATATAACGAGACGGCTTTTGAAAATTGGTGTGAGCGTGAACCGCCGCCTGAGAAATAAGCATCTAGCTCTCATAAGAAATTGCTGAGCTCTCTAAGAAAGAGCCATCTTATCCATAAAAGCTTGCACAGCACTTCTAGCTAAGATTCTTTACAGAAAAACATCCCTGACAGCAGGATCAATGGAAGAAAGGTGTTTATGGCTTGAGAACAGCAGAAGAAAAGTGTTTATGACTGGAGAGACAGAGCATTCCAGAAGACACATTCTGCATGGACTTTGACAGACTAAGTTTTAATTTATTTTCTTTCTGCTTGGGTTATATAAGAGGCACTTGTGTTTGTTCGAATACTATACTAGCAAAAATTTTGTTCAGTTAGTAAATAGTTAAGAGTTGGGTGGCATTGTTTATTTTTGTTAGTAGTTCTTGTTAATTTGTTCACTGTTTGGGTTAAATAAATTGCTACTTGTTACTTATAAAGTGACAATTGGGGATTTTCTTTCATTTAACTTCCCCTTCTCTGTAACATTGAAAAAGAGGGTTTTTTAAAACACCTTTGGCAGAGGTGCAAAGAGGGGCAATTAGCATAGAGGCCCAATGCAATAGAGAAGGGGGTTGGTAATCATGGAGAAAAAACAACTCTCAAAAAGTGTAAATTAAAGTGCAAAAAGAGAGCATTGAAGGTGGACTTGTCCCCAGATTTAGCACTGACCCCAATCCAGACACTCAAACATTTGAGCAACATGCCTCTAGACTGAGCTCTGCATGTGTTGAGAGCAAAACTAAATATGGAACAGAATTTTTGACATGTTCTTATCTTCATTGGCTGCTTTTCTTTTCTTGTCTCTGTTAGTTATCTTGCATCCTTTCTGAGGTTTCTAGCACAATGACAATGGATAGGAAGTAGTTGATGCTGTACAGCCTGTCTATTCTAGGAGCTGCTGTGTTGCTTTCATGGGTAGTTCTGATGGAAGTCAACAAAATGCACAAATGTCAGAAAATTGCAATCCAATATTTCTTTTCAGAGTAAATATCATTCCCCAGTTTTTAATCATGGCTCACTCGCCATGACTGAATCATTGTTCAGTGAATTCCAATGGTTAACAAGGCTTCAGCTTTATTATAATCACCATAGATTTCCCATTCCTTCATCTCCATTCTCCACTTCTTGCCACTGTAACCTGCTCTAGATCGGCAATGTCCATCGTAAGATCTCTGTGCTCCTCCACTACCATTGTCAGTGAGCACAGGGTGACGTGTGACCCAGACTTGGTGTGAGTGTGTACACTAGCTCACTGCTGAATTGGTTCCCAATCAAAGATCAATAAGAAAGTCTTGGTGAAAGTTAATCGAACATAAATATGTCTGAGATAATGATGCCATTACCTTGGAGAAGTGACAGCAGGAAGAAAGATTTTCTAATCATTGTCCTCTCCCAGATATTTTATCAGCTCCTCCCACTCAGGTTCTGAAAGCGAAAGGATTACTGAAACCTCATGTCTTGTCCGATAGCTGTTGAGAGATCAGAATGTCTTTTAGACAATCTCCTCACAGAGTATTTTGATTCTCCGTGGGATGATAGGTGCTCAGCAGAGAGTTACGAGGCCTCAAGAAAGTAAAACAATGCACAAGTTGAATTTCTATGGTGCCTCTCGCCTCCCCAGCATCTGCCAAATCTCCTGTCTCTGCACTTGCCTTGTCCATTGCTCTAGAAAGATGTTCAGTATGAATGAGTTGAGCCTTATTGCTCGGTCTCAATCAATAGAAATCTTTTAAGACATCAATCACTGGAATACGTCTTTTGAAAGCCGTAACGTCAACAAAAGATGATGTCGATCCTGGAAATTAGTGCATGTCATTATATTATTTACCCTGGGCCTGTCTGCATGTTCTACGTGGCCTGTTCCTGTGCTGCTCCGCCATGTACTTAGCATCCCTACACTGTGGAAGCAGGCCATTCAGCCCATTGGGGACAAACTGACCCTCTGAAGAGCATCTAACCCAGACTCACCCCTCACCCTAGCCCTGCATTTCCCACCCTACACAATTTAGGAAATTTAGCATAGCCAATCCATAACCTGCACATCTTTGGACTGTGGGAGGAAACAGAAGGAAACACATGCAGACATGGGGAGAATGTGCAAACTCCACACAGACAGTCACCCAAGGGTGGAAGCAAACCTGGGTCCCTATCGCTGTGAGGCAGCAGCACGAGCCACAGAGCCTCCATGCTACTCCCTACTTAATTTACATTTTCAATGTGTCACTGTGAGCAAGTTTGGGAATTTCAAAGTGATAAAGCAGGAGCCTGCACAGCATTACAAACAAAATGTTAGCCCTTTGTATAACCTTATATTGTCTCTGTGCAGACTTGGGTAGTATTTAACATTTTTCGATGGGGTGGAATAGGCCTTCTCCTGTTCCTCTCTCACAGATCTGAGGGGCTGAATGGACCTCCTCCTGTTTCCATGTCACAGGCTCAAGGGGCTGAATTGGTCTCAACCTGTGTGTAACAGGTTCAAGTGGGCTAAATGGACCTCCTGTCCTGTGCAAACTGGGGAATTTGAGTGGACCTCATTCTGTTCATGTCTCACAGGAATTGAGAATTGATCTCCGTTCAAGTTCCAAGCCCAGAGCTCCATTATAAGTAGAAATCTATTGAAGGCTTCGATCATCTGAAGCAAAAGCAGAAGTTGCTGGAAAAGCTCAGCAGCTCTGGCAGCATTTGTGAAGAGAAGTCAGAGTTAATGCTTTGGGTCTGGTGACCCTGAGAACATTCAATCATTGGAAGGTGTTTTTGGAAAGTCACAGTAATATCAAAGATATTGATTGTGGGAGTGAATTACAATCACTGCATTGCTTTCCTATCACCTGTCCAAATGCTCGCCTGGGCAGTTACTGCCAGAACCCTCTGCTTGGACTGAATGACCTCTTCCTTTGCTGCTACCTACAGTGTAATTATTTATAAAGTGCAGATGTGTGACTCTGTGTCAGAGTGAGGAAGTGGACAACATGAGAATCTCCACAAAATGTTGCTTTTGTTGAAAATAGTTGAACATTTAAACTTGATTCTGTGATATTTCTGTTCAGTGTCAGGCAGCAGATCACATGCAGTTTCTACACTGGCTCTGGGGCTTTAGACTTCTCTCCCTTACTCCGAGGCAGAAAGCTGAGATAGGGAGACCCCTTTCCAGAATCTCTAACCCCATGTTGTTGTACAAACCTGTCAGCTAGCAGCAAAAGCAGGCCATTCTTACTCAATCTTACTGTACCATTCAATGTGAATGTGACTAATGTGTTTGCGTGTTGAATTACACATTCCCATCTGTACCTGATAACATTTAATTCCCTTGCCTAATAAGAATCTATCTTCTGCTGAAAAATAGTCAATGGTCCAGTTTCCAGTGCTGTCTGAGGCAGAATTCCGAAGTTACAAAACCCACTGAGAGAAAAATATCCCAATCTCTGTTCAGAAAGAGTGATTCCTCATTTTAAAGCAGTGCATCCTGGTTGCGTACTCACTCACCTTGACAAGACCATTCGAAAATATATATCCTTCAATTAATGTCTGCTCATGCTTCGAAATTCCAGTGAAATCAATCCCAGTCTGTCTCAGCTTTCCTCATTGGAGTATACGTTAACTCCAATATTAATCTAGTAAACCTCTGAACTGTCACGAACGCATACTTCCTTCCCTAAATAAGGAGTCCAAAATTATACACAGCATTTGAGATGTGGTTTCTCTAATGCATCATATAGCTGAAGCATAAGATCCATAATTTTATGTTCAATTCTTCTTAAATTAAAGGACAGCATTTCATTGAACTTCTTAATTATTCCAGTAACTGCATGCTAATGTTTTGTGACCGATGCCCTACCTAGGTATTCCTCAGTTGTTCTCTGTTTAAATCATTTTTTTTCTTACTGAAGTGGGTAACAACAAAGTGAAGACAATGGCAGAATGAGAGTAAAATGGTCATTGCAGCTCCTCCTGAGATTCCAGGCTGACTCCTAACTTTATTGTAGTTACTACATTTCAGTTGTTTAAGATTTTTAATTTGATTCTTTTTGAATCTTTGATATCCAAAAAAAAGAAGAAAATGTGTTTTTTTTAGAAAGGTGCTGTACTTACAGAGCTTTTGCACAGGCCTACATGTTGTTGGATTCAGTTTTTTTTAATTTGCTAAAATAATATTATTCACATGGAATGAGAGTTTTTTTAACATTGATATAGAGTTTTTTTTAGAATTGCAGAGGACAGTTTTTTTCTAAATGGATAACAAAGTGTGGAGCTGGATGAACACAGCAGGCCAAGCAGCATCTCAGGAGCACAAAAGCTGATGTTTCGGGTCTAGACCCTTCATCAGAGAGGGGAATGGGGAGAGGGTTCTGGAATAAATAGGGAGAGAGGGGGAGGCGGACCGAAGATGGAGAGAAAAGAAGATAGGTGGAGAGGAGAGTATAGGTGGGGAGGGAGGGAGGGTATACGTCAGTCCAGGGAAGACGGATAGGTCAAGGAGGAGGGATGAGGTTAGTAGGTAGGAAATGGAGGTGTGGCTAGAGGTGGGAAGAAGGGATGGGTGAGAGGAAGAACAGGTTAGGGATGTGGAGACAGGCTGGGCTGGTTTTGGGATGCAGTGGGGGGAGGGGATGAGCTGGGCCGGTTTTGGGATGCAGTGGGGGAAGGGGAGATTTTGAAGCTTGTGAAGTCCACATTGATACCATTGGGCTGCAGGGTTCCCAAGCAGAATATGAGTTGCTGTTCCTGCAACCTTCGGGTGGCATCATTGTGGCACTGCAGGAGGCCCATGATGGACATGTGGTCTAAAGAATGGGAGGGGGACCGGCCTCCCCCTCTCTCCCTATTTATTCCAGTTCCCTCTCCCCATCCCCCTCTCTGATGAAGGGACTAGGCCCGAAACGTCAGCTTTTGTGCTCCTGAGATGCTGCTTGGCCTGCTGTGTTCATCCAGCTTCACACTTTGTTATCTTGGATTCTCCAGCATCTGCAGCTCCCATCATCTCTTTGTCTAAATGGAGTTGTGTTTACGCTTAGAGAGGCCTTCATGTGGCTGACTCTAGCCATGTTTATAATTATTTTATCTGAGGATATAAAGCTGTCTGATGGACTACTTGAGGTTGTATTTTTAATTTGATTGTTCAGCTAAGTGGTTCATTTAAAAAAAAATTCATTCATTCATGGGATGAGGGTGTCGCTGGCTAGGCAGCATTTATTGCCTATTCCTAATTGCCCTGAGGGCAGTTAAGAGTCAACCACATTTATAAGATTGATTTTGTTTTGCATTCTTAATAATGATTTCTGTGGGTAAGGCAAGGTCATTTATTTTATGTTTAAGGTGCTATTGAAAGGTTCTTTTTAAGTCAAATGTCTTTTAGGGTGTACAAGGGGACACCATGAGTTAGCTGGGGGATTTAGAAAAGGGGTTGAACAGCAGAGTCACTCAGATAGATGGGTGACTGTAGGGAAGTCTCATGTGGCTATTCCTCTCTCTAACAGATATTCAGTTATGGGAACAAAAACAAAGTTGCTGGAAAAGCTCAGCAGGTCTGGCAGCATCCATGGAGGAGAAGATAGAGTTTAACAGTATTTAACTTACTGCCACGTCTCTTCCAGGCATGCTCGCCTTGAAGAAGTTCTGCTCCTCTCTCCGACGGGATTTCCGTTCCAATCTCTCTTCTTGCCGACCGACTTTAATTTCACTGCCACTCCTGGTGTTTGACCAGGCATTTGCTAAAACTCATTTCCACAGACACATCACATTCTTCAGTGACTGCCTCTGGCTCAGACTCACCCCATGTGGATTCCAACTGAAGTTTCATACACACCCCCTGTTAGTCACCAACAGTCTATTAACAACTATTCACCCTCCCAGCCTGATTGTTAGCAACTCCTTTGTCTGTCCAACTGGCTTTCTCTCTCTTTAGGCTCTATCCTATCATTTACTCCCTACCCCACCCACCTCCCTATCTTCTGCATATAAACTGATGTTTTCCCAGTCACCATCAGTTCTGAGGAAGGGCCACTGAACCTGAAACATTAATTCTGTTTCCTCCTTCACTGATGCTGCCAGACCTGCTGAGCTTTTCCAGCAACTTTGTTTTTGTTCCTGACTTACAGCATCTGCAGTTCTTTTGATTTTTATTCAATTTTGGGCACTGTTGAAAGTAGAGGAAAAGTAGAAGGGGCAATCTGAACTTGGCTACTAATAATGAATTTTATGTTGGGTGGAGTTTTAACAAAAAGCACAAGAATAATTGATATAGGGGACTCTTCTTTCAGAGGCACAGGCAGGAAATTCTATGGCATTGAATGTGAAACTAGGGTGGTGTGTTGCTTTGCTAGTCGTAGATTAAGGACATCTCAAAGTGTTTGCAAAATATTGTGACTGTGAGAACCCAGAAACTATTGTCCACACTAATATGGATGATATAGTTAGGGAAAACCTTAAGGCTTTATGAGTGAATCTAAGCGTTTAGATGGAAGATTTTAAAAAAATCTCAAAGCGTAGTAATCTCCAGTTTTCTCCCAATGCCAAGCTCAAGTAAGAGAGGGAATAAAAGGATAAAGGAGATAAATTAATGGCTGGAAAAGTGATGTAATATTCAGGGATTCAGATTCTTGAATCATTGGGATTTCTTCTGGGACAGAAAAGACATGTTCACTTCAGCAAGAAAGATAATAAAAAAAATTGATTTAAAAGGAGAATGACATGGGAATTCCTTGGTAGGGCATGGTAGGGAATAATTAACGTGTTCAATGAAATGCTGTCCTTTAAAGGGACTTATATTCTAGCGGAGAGATTGCTGGTTCTCTTCAGGGAGACTGAACTATTAGATAGGGGGGTAAGTAGCTCTATAGATAGAAAGATATATGAGGACTGTTATAAATCTGAAAAGAGCAAGCTAATTAGAAAAGACAAACAAGAGCAAATCAGAGAATGAAGTGACTATGAAGTGTTAAACTGCATTTATTTCACTGCAAGTGATCTTACAGGGATGGACAGAACTGGCAAATCAATGTTTCAGCTTTCAGATGCTATAGGGAGGATAGAATGGGAGGTAAAAGAGGAGGGGGAATGGGGTTTGTGATTAAGGAAAACATTACTGCTGTAACTAGAGAAGATATTTCTGAAATATTGTCAAGTGAAAATTAAAAATGAGAAAGGAATGATCACCTTGATGAGTTTATATTATAGGCCCCCCAGTAGTCAGAGGGAAATTGAGGAAAAAGATGTTTCAAGAGATCTCAGATATAGGTAAGAATAATAAGGTTGTGATAACAGGGAATTTTAATTTTTCAAACATTGACTGGGGCTACCATAGTGTTAAAGGTTTGGGTGGTGAAAATTTTCTTTATTAATATGTAAATGATCCTACCAGAGAAGGAGAAAGCCTTGACCTTCTCTTGGATAATAAGGCAGGGCAAGTGACTGAGGTGACAGTATGGGAACACTTTGTGTCTTGTTTGAAATGGTGATGAGAAAGGATAAGTTTCCATAAAAGTTAAAGATTTTAATTGTAGTAAGCTAAAGTTTAATGGTATAAGACAGGAAGAGTTGATTGGAGTAGACTGTTCACAGGTAAAGTCATAGGCTCAGAGAATTGTACAGCATGGAAACAGACCCTTCAGTTCAACTTGTCCATGCCGACAAGATATCCTAAATAAACCTTGTCTCATTTCCCAACATTTGGCTCATATCCATCTAAACCCTTCCTGTTTATGTACTCATCCAAGATAATAAAATGTGAGGCTGGATGAACACAGCAGGCCCAGCAGTATCTCAGGAGCACAAAAGCTGATGTTTCGGGCCTAGACCCTTCATTATCCAGATGCCTTTTAAAAGTTGTAATTGTGCCATCCTTTACGACTTTCTCTGGCAGCTCGTTCCATGCATGTACCACTCTCTGTTTGAAAAAGCTGCCCCTTAGGTCCCTTCTCACCTTAAACCCATGTCCACTAATTTTGGTCTGCCTTACCCTGGGGCACAAATCTTAGCTATTCACCCTATCTATGCCCCTCATGATTTTATAAATTTCTATAAAGTCATATCTCAATCTTTGACCCTCCAAAGAACATAGCCTCAGCTTATTCAGCATCTCCCTATAGCTCAAACTCTCTGACCTGGCAAAATACAGAGCAGGGATTGTGAGGAAGGGCTGTTATACACAGTGAGTGATAATGATCTGGAACTCACTGTGACATGGAGGAAATGGGAGATGCTCGTTGATTTAAAACAGAAATTGGATGGACACTAATGGGAAATAAACTCTCGGAACAATGACGGCAAAGTATGGAGATGGGACTGATTGGATTATTCTACTGAGAGAACAAGCACGGCCTTAGTCAGCTGAATGGCCTCCTCTGGTGCTGTAGTAAATCTGTAACTCTCAGGTGATCGTCACCAATACCATTAACTGGATTCAGTGCAACTTAACCCAATAACACATGCAATTTGATTGCACTGACAAAGCTGTAGAAAGCTTGAAACAGTCTTTCAGCTTCCTTTAACTGTTTGCCGCTCGCAGACACAAACACCAGCAACAGTGAGAACAACAGCTACAGTAAATATCATAGCTCGTATTCCCAGCATCTTCTCCGACTGCTAGGGACAAACATATCGAGCACATGCAGTATGCATTCCTTAAACAATCTCCACATTTCTGTGATGCTCTTCCTTGACAGCATCTGTTTCCAATTTATGTTACCCAGTTCTTGCCTAACTGAATTGTAATTACCCTTTCCCCAATTATAAACCATACCCTGCCGTATGTACCTGTCCTTATCCATAACTAGGATAAAAGAAACAGAGTTATGACTGCTACCACCAAAATGCTCTCCTACCTACCATTTGCCAAGCACCAAATCCAAAGTGGCCTCTCCTCATGTTGGTCTATCTATATACTGTGTCAGGAATCCTTCCTGAACACACTGGACAAAATCTGCTCCATCTAAACTATTACAACTAAAATGTTTCCAATCAATATTTGTAAAGTTGAAGTCACCCATGACTACAACCCTGAGACTTCTGCACCTTTCCAGTATCTGCCTCCCAATCCGCTCCTCTACTTCTCTGCAACTATGAGGGGTTTTGTAAAAAAAAACTCAACAAAGTGATGGCTCCTTTCTTGTTTTTGACCTCAACCCAAACTGACTCTGTTCACATATCATTCTCGAACTGCATTTCAGTAGCTGCTAAACTCACCCTGACTAGCAATGCCACTTCCCCCACCTCTTTATCCACCCTCCCTATTTCTTTTAAAGCATCTAAATCCTGGAACTTCCAACATCCATTCCTCTCCCTGAGTTACCCAAGTTTCTGTAATGGCCATAACATCGTAGTTCCAAGTACCGACACCTGCTCTGAGTTCACCTGCTTTATTTCTGATACTTCTTGCATTGAAGTATACACACCTCAAACCATCTCTGTGTCCACAATTACGCTCCATCCACTGCATTTCTTTACAAACCACCTCACTCCCTGTTGTGTCTGTTGGAAGGCCGAATGCCTCATCGTCTGAATTATAAATCTGGTTCCCCACCCCCTGTCAATCTAGTTTAAACCATCCTGTATATCTAGAGAAAACCTCCCTCACAGGATATTTGTGCCCTTCCAGTTTGTGCAACCCGTCCTTACTGTACAGGTCCGTCCTTCCCCAGAATGTGCTCCAATTATCCACATAATGGAAACACTACCTCCTACACCAGCCCTGTAGCTGCACTCTCTCCCTATTTCTTATCTTTTTATCACGTGGCACAGGTCGTAATCCAGAGATAACTACCCTGTTTGTCCTGGAATTCAGCTTCCAACCTAATTCCCTGTACTCGTTTTTCACATTCTCAGTCGTTTTTCTACCTTTGTCATTGGCACCGATGTGTACCATGATTGGTGGCTGCTCACCCTTCCGCTTAAGGATCTTGAAGACATGATCCAAGACATCACGAACCCTGGCACCCAGGAGGCAACATACCATTTGTTCATCTTGTTCGTGTCCACAGAACCGCCTGTCTGTGCCTCTTACTACTGAATCCCGCACTACAATTGCTCTCCTATTTTCCCCCCTTCCCTTCTGTGCCACAGGGTCAGGCTCAGTGGCAGAGACCTGTCCGCTATAGCCTTCCCCTGGTAGGTTGTCCCCCACAACAGTAAACAAAATGGTGTACTTATTATTGAGGGGAATGGCCGCAGGGGATCCCTGCACTGTCTGTCTATTCCCATTCCCCTTCTTGACAGTCACCCAGCTACCTTTTTCCTGTACCTTGGGTGTGACCACCTCCCTGTAATTCCTCTCTGTCACCCCCTCAGCCTCCTGAATGATCTGGAGTTTTACATTAGATTCCCTACAGTGTGGAAACAGGCCCTTTGGCCCAACAAGTCCACACCGCCCCTTGGAGCATCCCACCCAGACCCATCCCCCTAAACACTATGGGCAATTTAACATGGCTGATCCACCTAGCGTGCACATCTTTGCACTGTGGGAGGAAACCAGAGCACCTGGAGGAAATCCACACAGACACGGGGAGAATGTGCCAACTCCGCACAGACAGCTACCCGAGGCTGGAATCGAACCCGGGTCCCTGGCACTGTGAGGTTGCAGTGCTAACCACTGAGCCACCGTGCCACCTAGAAAGTTCATCCACCTCCATCTCCAGTTCCCTAACTCAGTTTTTGAGGAGCTAGAGTTGGGTGCACTTCTTGCAGGTGAAGTCAGAGCGGGCAGCAGCAGTGACCCTTAACAATCTTCCAGTGCTCACTGAAAGAAGATGAGGAAATCCTCCCTCTGCTAAGGAGACCTGAGCAGTAAACTGTCCATCAAATGTGTCCCCATCAAAACTTCCCAGTGGTCATTTTGGGGCACTTTATGACTGACAAATGGCCACCAAATCAAGCAGTTCTTAAGGCCCCCTTGATTCTGGATGCTTTGGGTAAGATCAGAGGGTGCCAGACTGTCCTGGGACTGTAGCAGTGTTAACAGAGAGAATGATCAGGATGAGGACGGGGAGGTAGAGTTCAATATCGGGGCTGCATACTTACAACCTCGATCTTGCTTCCCTCAAACCTATTCGCACAGACAGTGTTTCCAGCCTCACAGAAGTGCAGGCATTCATGTTTGCAAGTCATTCTGTAATAGATCAGGTCTCTCCTGGATGACTGCAGAGGCACTACCTCCTCTCCCCAACTCCGTGGCCTCTTGAGCCAGCTGGTTGGGGCGTTGCTGTCACTGGTGCAGCTCAGGGTGACGCTGTGACCTCCAATTATTGCACTCTTTGTTGGAGAGATCAAAGCCTTCATATTTCAAGAGGCATCTTACAGAAGAGACAAGTCTCTCAGTAGGAGACAGCATTTCTCGAGCACCACTCAATCAGTGAGACATTGCGAGGAGTGAAATTGCAGGAAATTCGGTCACAGGTCCACAGAGAGACACTTGAGGGACAGATGGAATAATGTTCAATTCAAGAGTTTGGCTTTTAAGGAGGAAAAAGAGCTGGGGAAGAGTCACAGAGCTATTTAATGATAGAAAGCCAAAGTTCAGGGCCCCATATGGAGGAGGTTACAGAGATAGGAAGAGGGTGTAGGGACTCAATTCAGGCCAGGGAGAGAGATAATACTGTGGAATATCTTGGTACATTCTCCTAAGTTCCTTCATCAATGCTGCCCTGAAGATTGACATTATTTCAGCAAAAGACCACCAGAATTCCTCAGAAATCACATCCTGAATCAGGCCATTCAGACTCTCTGTGCTGTTCCGACATTTCTCATTTTCACAGACATTCTCCTCTGTTATGCCTGATGATCTACCCATAGTAATGGAGACCAGGGAGCTGTGCACAGTACTCCAACTATGACTATAACTGAGTGTTTAACAGAGACCAGAACTGTGCACAAAGGATTGAAAGTGGTCTAACTGAGGGATACAGAGCCTGGAACTGTGCACAGTGCTCCAAGTTTGGTCTAACTGAGGACAAAATAGGGCAGCATGGTGGCTCAGTTGTCAGGGCTTCTCCCTCACAGCACCAGGGACCCAGGTTCAATTCCAGCCTCCAGCAACTGTCTGTAAGGAGTTATGCATTCTCCTGTGCCTGCTTGGGTTTCCTTCAGGCTCTCAAGTTTCCTCCCACAGTCCAAAGATGGGTGGTGGATTTGTCATGCTAAATTGCCCGTCGTGTTCAGGGATGTGTAGGTCAGTTGTATTAGCCAAGGAAAATGTATGGTTAGGTGTGGGTGGGATGTTTTTTGGAGGGTTGGTATGATCTTGTTGGGCCAAATGGTCCATTTCCACGCTGTATGGATTCAATTCTATTCTATCTTAATGTGGGCAGGAACTGTGCATAATGCTCCAAGTGTGGTCTAACTGAGGGTTAAAGAGACTAAAACTGTGCACAATGCTCTGAGTCTGGTCTAACAGGGGGATATGGATACCAGACTGTGCACCATGCTCTGAGTATGGTCTAACAGAGGGATATGGAGACCAGAACTGCGCACCATGCTCCATTTGTGGAGCTGAGGCAATACTGTCAGCATATCACACACCCTCTTTACCTACATTGTACATTAATATCCCTGCAGCTGACAGAATTCTATGCTGGTAGGGGGTGTAGAGAATGGAGGTTACAGAGATAGGGAGATGTGTAGGAGGAGGTTATAGACAAGGGGAGGGATGTAGGGGCCAGAGGAGGTTACAGAGATAGAGAACAGAGTAGGGACTGGAGAGGAGGTTACAGAAGCCACAGTGTAGGGGCTGAGTTTTCAGAGATTGTGATAGGTGTAGGGACTGGAAGGCGTTAGAGAGACTGGGATGGGTGTAGGGGCTGGAAAATGTTGGCAAGATGGGAAGTGATTTTGGGGTGGGAGGAAGTTGGACTGAGGCACTTCATATACCCCACAGTGCCCAAACTCGGTTAATTCTGCTCTATCCCTCATTCTCCTTACCCTTTGGCCTGATCCAACTCTTCCCCTCACTCTTCACACTCCTCAGTATCCCACCCAGTCTAATTCTACTCTCTGTCCTGCAGTCCACACACCCTTTAATATTCTACGTAGCGTAATCTCACATTCCTCCATAACTCTACACACTCTTTAAAGTTCCCCTCAGATTGATCACACTCTCCTCCTCACTCGAGGCACCTTTCAATATCCCATCCAGTCTAGCCACACTCTCCTGCTCAGTCCCCACACCCTTTAATGTCCCACCCATCATAATATCCCAGTCTCTCTAGATTCCATTTTATGATTAGGATCTCTCTTTGAAACTGATATTTCCTCATCCTTGCTGTGCTGCTTTTGGTTTCCTCTCTCTCTCTCTCCCTCTCTCTCTTTCTAAAAAGGTTCCTTGATATCTTTGCTGTAAACTTACATTTAGAAAGACAGATACTATAGGCTGAAGACAGGAGCAGTGACAAGAGGAGTAACCACTTAATTTGCAAAGACCTAAAGTAAAATGAAGGCAGTTCATGAAAAGATTTGCATTGAGTGCCGCACTGTCAGAGGGGCAGTGCTGAGGGAGTAATGCAGAAGGAGGTTACAGAAATAGGGAGGGGTGTAGGGCCTGGATGATGTTCCAGAGATAGTGATGTGTGTAGTCATTGAGGTTTTCAGCATGGTGAGGGGGTCCTTCAGCCCATCATGTCTGTGCTGGTGATCAAGCACCACTTTACTCCAGGCCCATTTTCCAGCAATGAACCCAAAGCCCTGTGTGTGCTGGCATTTCAAGCGATATTGTGGACACTTGCCCCCACACCTCCTCCCTCATCCCCATCCCAGGCCCCAAGATGACTTTCCACATCAAGCAGATGTTCACCTGCACATCCGCTAATGTGGTATACTGCATCCGCTGAACCTGTTGCGGCTTCCTCTACATTGGGGAAACCAAGCGGAGGCTTGGGGATTGCTTTACAGAACACCTACACTCGGTTCGCAATAAACAACTGCAACTCCCAGTCGCGAACCATTTTAACTCCCCCTCCCATTCCTTAGACAACATGTCCATCCTGAGCCTCCTGCAGTGCCATAATGATGCCACCTGTAGGTTGCAGGAACAGCAACTCATATTTCGCTTGGGAACCCTGCAGCCCAATGGTATCAATGTGGACTTCACCAGCTTTAAAATCTCCCCTCCTCCCACTGCATCCCAAAACCAGCCTAGCCTGTCTCCGCTTCCCTAACCTCTTCTTCCTCTCACCCATCCCTTCCTCCCACCTCAAGCCGCACCTCCATTTCCTACCTACCACCTCATCCCGCCTCATTGACCTGGCCGTCTTCCCTGGACTGACCTATCCCCTCCCTAACTCCCCACCCATACTCCCCTCTCCACCTATTTTCTCCTCTGTCCATCTTTGGTCCACCTCCCCTCTCTCCCTATTTATTTCAGAATCGTCTCCCCGTCCCCCTTTTCTGATGAAGGGTCTAGGCCCCAAACGTCGGCTTTTGTGTTCCTACAATGCTGCTTGGCCTCATGTGTTCATCTAGCTCCACACATTCTGCTCTTGTATTCAGTTCCTTTACTAATAAAGGCCAGTAGTCCATTTGCCTTTTTAACTACCTTATCCATCTACTTTGCTGCCCTCAAGGACCTACAGACATGTACACCAAGGTCCTTATGTCCTTCTTCGGGTGATTTCATTCATTGTGTCCTCCCAAAATGCATCACCTCACACTTTTCAGTATTATACTCACACCTGTTGTCCCTGGTTTGTCCCTCCCCTCTTTCTTGAACAATGGTACTACTATCTGTCCTTAAGCCTTCTGGTAGAACAAAGAAAATTACAGCACTCGAACAGGCCCTTCAGCCCTCCAAGCCTGTGCCAATCCAGATCCTCTATCTAAACCTGTCATCTATTTTCCAAGGACCTGTATCCTCTGCTTCCTGCCCCCTGAAAGTTTCCACCCAGGTTGATAGGGTTGTTAAGAAGGCGTACGGTGTGTTAGGTTTTATTGGTAGAGGGATTGAGTTTTGGAGCCGTGATGTCATGTTGCAGCTGTACAAAACTCTGGTGCGGCCGCACTTGGAGTATTGCATACAGTTCTGGTTTCCACATTATAGGAAGAATGTAGAAGCATTAGAAATGGTGCAGAGGAGATTTATCAGGATGTTGTCTGGAATGCAGGGAAGGGCATATGAGGCAAGGCTGAGGGACTTGAGGCTGTTTTCGTTAGAGAGAAGAAGGTTAAGAGGTGACTTAATAGAGACATACAAAGTGATCAAAGGATTAGATAGGGTGGACAGTGAGAACCTTTTTCCTCGAATGGCGATGGCTAGAATGAGGGGACATAGCTTTAAATTGAGGGGTGATAGATATAGGACAGATGTCAGAGGTAGGTTCTTTACTCAGAGAGTAGTAAGGGCGTGGAATGCCCTGCCTGCAACATTAGTAGACTCACCAACTTTAAGGGTATTTAAATGATCATTGGATAAAGATATGGATAATAATGGAATAGTGTAGGTGAGTTGGGCTTCAGTTTGGTTTCACAGATTGGCGCAACATCGAGGGCCGAAGGGCCTGTACTGCTCTGTAATGTTCTATGCTCTATTCATGTATCTATCTAGATACATCTTAAATGATGTTATCATGCCCGCCTCTACTACCTCCGTGGGCAACGGGTTCCAGGCACCCACCATGCTCTGTGTAAAGAACTCTCCATGCATATCTCCCTTAAACATTTTCCCTCTCATCTTGAAATGGTACCTGTCATGTGGCCAGAGTGGGTTTGAAAATTATCGTCAGGGTTCCTGCAGCCTCCTCCTTTTGCCTCCCACAGATACATCTGATCTGGGCTTGGGACTGATCCAATGCTAATTCATTCAAATATGGGAGTCTCCATTCCTGATTCCGAGACTCACATTTGTCCTTCTCTACTGTGAATACGAATGCAAAGTACTCATTTAGAACCTCAGCTTTGTCTTCTGGCCCCACATGTAGTTTGCCTAATTTGTCCCTAATGGGGCTTATACCTTTGCTGTTTATTCTCTAACACAGAATACTTTTAGAAATCAATTTTGGTGTTTCCTTCATGGTAGCCACCATTGTTTTCTTATGACCCCTTCTTTCTCTCCCAATTTCCATTTTTAAATAGCCCCCTGCATTTTCTATCCTCCTTTAAGGCATCTGCTGCTTTGAGCCCTTGGTGTCTACCAAGGGCTTGTTCCTCCCTTATTCAAACCTTGACATTCAGGGTTCACTCAACCTATTGGTCCTGCCCTTCACCTTCATGGGAACATGTTGGCCCTGTACTGTCTTTTCTCTCTCTCAATTATCTTGCACCCTTATTGAGATTTCTAACACAGTGAGAATGGACAGGAAGTGCAATGCTGAGCACCAGACCCAAAACGTTAATTTTGATTTCTCTTCACAAATGCTGCTAAACCTGTTGAGCTTTTCCAGCAACTTCTGCTTTTGTTTCTGTACATTCTAGGAGCTGCTGTATTGTCTTCATGGGCAATCCTGATGAAAATCAGCAAAAGGCACACATTTCAGACAATTGTAACTGAACTTGTAGCTTCAGAGTAAACATCTTGTCCCAGTTTTTAATCACAGGTCACACTCTCCATTACTGAATCCTTGTTCAGTGACTTCCATTTGTTAACAAAGCTTCAGCTATATGATAATCACCATTGATTTCGCATTCGTATATATCCCCACTCCACTTCCTACCTCTGTAACCTCCTCTAGATCTGCAATGCACACCGTGAGACCTCTGCTCCTCCACTCCTGTTGTCAAACTGGGAGCAAGTGTATACAAGCGATGGGTGAAACGGACTTGGTATGAGTTTGTAGACTAGCTCACAGCTGGATTGGTTCCAAATCAGAGCTCAATCAGGATAATCTTTTACAAAGACAAATCTACTCCTGCTGACGATGAAATTACCTTGGAGAAGTGACAACAGCAAGTAAAATTTCTCAATCATTGTCCGTACCCATTTATTTCATCAGCTTCACCCTCACAAGGTTTGAAGGAAATGAGACCTTACCTCTTGTCTGACAGATCAGAACTAGAGTCATAGACTTGTACCGCACAGAATCAGACCCTTCATTATAACTCATCCATGCTGACCAGATATCCAAAACTAAAGCAGTTCCATTTGCCAGCATTTCACCCCTATCCCTCTAAACCCTCCCCATTCATGCACTAATCCAGATGCCTTTTAAATGTAATTGTACCTCATCTAGCAGCTCATTCCACTTATGCACCATCCTCTGTGTGATAAAGTTGCCCCTCAGGTCCCTTTTAAATCTTTTCTCTCCACTTTAAAACTTGCCCTCTGGTTTTGGATTCCCCTACCCTGGGGAAAAGCCCTTGTCTATTCACTCTATCCATGCCCCTCATGATTTTATATATCTCTATAAGATCGCCCTTCAGCATCCAGCACTCCAGGGAAAACAGCCCCAGTCTATTCAGCCTCTCCCTGTCGCTCAAACCCTCCAACTCCAGAAACATCCCTGAAAATCTTTTCTGCACCCTTTCAAGTTTAATAATACCTTTCCTATAGCAGGGAGATCAGAGCTGAATGCAGTATTCCAAAAGTGGCCTAATCCATGTCCTATCAGCCACTACATGACATCCCAACTCCCATACTCAATAAAGTTAAGTGTACAAAACATCCTGTCTACCTGCAACTTTGCCTTGAAGAGGCTCTGAACCTGCACCCCAAAGCCTCTTTGCTCAGCAACACTCCCCAGGACTCTACCATTAAGTCCTTGCATGGTTTGCCTTAAAAAATGCAACACCTCACATTCATCTAAATTAAACTTCATCAGCCTTTCATTAACCCATCTGATCAAGGCTCCGCTGCACTTTGAGAAAACCTTCTTCTTTGCCCACTGCACTACTAATTGTGGTGTCAGCAGCAAAGTTCCAACCATTCTTCCAGATCATTTATATAAAAAATGAAAAGCATTGGACCCAGCACTGATCCTTGTGGCACACCGCTAGTCATAGACCCCCAGTCCAACAAACAACCCTCCGCCACCACCTTCTATCTTCTGCCTCCAAACTAATTTTGCATCCAATTTCATGCAACCTCACCTTTTAAACCGGTCTACCATGCAGAATGTTGCCGAATGCCTTGCTGAAGTCCGTATCGTCAACGTCCATCACTCTGCCTTCATCAGTCTTCTTTGTGACTACTTCGAAAAATTCAATCAGTTTTGTGAGACACTATTTCCCACACTCAAAGCCATGTTAATGATCCCCAATCAATCCTTGCCTTTCCAAGTACTTGTAAATCTTATCCCCAAGAATCTCTTCCAACAACTTACCCACCACTGACGTAAGGCTCATTGGTCTGTTGTTCCCTGGTATTTCCTCACCACTTTTCTTATATAATGGCACTACAATTGCCAACCTGCAGACTTCTGGCACCTCACCCATAGCTATCAATGATACAAATATCTCAGAAAAGGGCCCAGCACCATTTCCCTAGCTTCCCACAAAGCTTGATAATACACCTGATCAGGTCTTGGGGATTTCATAGAATCCCTACAAAGTGGATGCAGACCATTTGGCCCATTACATTACACTGACCCTCTGAACAGCATTCCACCCAGACCCATTGCATACCATATATCCATAATCCTGTATTTTCCATGACTACCCCATCTAGCCTATACATCCCTAGGCTCTATGGGCAATTTAGCACAGCCAATCCACCAAATCTGCATATCTTTGGACTGAGGGAAGAAACCAGGACACCTGGAGGAAACCCACACACACAGCAAGATACTGCAAATTCCACAGAGACAGGCGCCCAAGGCTGGAATTGAGCCTGGGTTCCTGGTGCTGTGAGGCTGCAGTACTAACCACCGAGTCACCTTGCTGCCCACTTTGTACCTTCGTACCTCTGTAGGTGCCAGGAATGGAGACATTGTACACTTTGCACTGTATTCGTGTATTTTTTCAGCACGTGACAACAAAATCTAATTCCAAAAATTTAATGCCTTATTAGTTTGACAAATAAAATGTCTCTCAAAGAGCCACACACAGTGAGTAGTTACTCTTGAAATATGGAAAATCTGACAGAGGCAAAATCAGTCACCGTTTTTCTACCAGCAACAACTGTGAAATGTAAGGATCCACCTTTATGTATTGAAGACATCCAGCACCTCTTCCTCTGTGCTATGGACATTTTTCAAGATATCACCATTTATTTCCCCAATAATCTTCCACAGTGAATATTGATGCAAAATACTTGTTTAGGATCTCACCCATCTCCTGTGGTTCCACACACAGACGGCCTTGTTGATTTTCAAGGGGCCCTATTCTCTCCTTAGCTACTGTTTTGATCTTAATATAGTTGTAGAATTTTGTTTGATTGTCCCTAACCCTATTTACCAAAGATTTCTCATGTCCTCTTTTTCGCCCTTCTGATTTCCCTGACTTGCCCTTCTACTCCTCGAGGGATTTACTCGGTTCCAAGTTGAAAATAATTGTTCATTTGCTGATATCTTGAAAACCAGTACTGCACTGGGGTAACCTACATTGCTTTAACATAGCAAAGCAAATGCTGATCTCATCTTCTCTAGAGATCTTCCAACCACAGTCTCCAAACTCTACACTGCACATTTCTTTCCAAAATCCATAATCCGGACTATCTTAGTAAAATCATTATTTCAGCCTGGTTGTGACCCCTAAATTTATTTCTTCCTATCTTGACTTTATTTTTTCCTCTTCTTCAGTGAAGAGAGAAAGATTAGTGAAGACAAACCTTACTGTCACAAACAGGGCAAGTTGCAATGGAGAACAAAGAGCTGGCTGACCAATTAAGTATGTGTTTTAGTTCTGTCTTCACAAAGGATGACAGAAATAATGTTCCAAAATATGTTTGGAACACAAGGTCCAGCAAGAGGGAGGAATTAAAGGAAATCAGTATTAGTAGGGAAGTTGTTTGGTGAAATTGATAGGATTAAAGGCCAATAAATTCTCAAGGCCTGATGATCTCCAACCCTGAGTATGGAAGAAAGTAACCCGAGAAATACTGAATGCTTTGGAGATCATCTATCAAGATTCTATGGGCTCTGAAACAGTTCCTAAGGATTGGAGTATAGTTAATGTAATCCTACTACTTAAAAAAGGAGGTACAGAGAAAACAGGGAAATATAGGCAGACTTTGGTAATATGGAATTAGAAAAGAATTCATAGCAAAGCACTTGGAAAGTAGTGAAAGGGCCAGACAAAGTCAGCATGGATTTCCATAGGGAAATAGAAATCGTTCAAAGGCATCAATCATTGGAATCTGTCTTTACAAAGTCATAACATCAGCAAACAATGATGTTGGTCACAGCAGTAAGTGTTTGCATTCCGTTACCTCACGTGGACTTGTCAGATGACTTGCCTGTGGAGAAACTGCCAGGACTCTATGCTTGGTCTGCATGGCCTCTTCCCGTGCTGCTTCCTCCTGCCAGCACCCCACGTAGTCTAATCAGCATATTCAATGTCTCACTGTGAGATTGGGAAGTCAGTACAATGTGAGATGGCAGCAGTTTGCACAGCACTACAAACAAACTGTTAACCATTTGTGTGGCTCTGATGTTGTCTCCCTGCAGACCCAGGCAGCATTTAACATGTTCAATGAGGCAAAATGGAGCTTCTCCTTTTCCTATGTCACAGGCTCAAGAGAGTTGAATGGACCACCTCCTGTCCCTATTCTAAAGACTTCTGAGGCTGGATGGATCTCATTCTGTTCCAGCGTAGTCGGCTCGAGGGGCTGGGTGGACATGTTTGTGTTTAACAGGAATCAAGGGCCTGAATTAGCCTCATGCTGTTTGTGAGTAACAGGGCCAGAACTCAATAATAAATACCACTCTACTGTAGGCTTCATTTATTGGAATCTGTATTTGTGACATCATAACATCATCAATGGCATTGGTCATGGGAGTGAATTGCAATTGTTCTAATAGTTACCGATGTCCTGCTCACCCGGGGACTAACTGCCAGGGCCTTCTGTTTGTACTGAATGGCCTCTTCCTTTGTTGCTACCCACTGTGTGTTTAATTATAAAGTGCAGGTGTGTGATCGTACATCAGAATGAGAAAGTGGGCAACCAATGAGAAATTCCACAAAATGCTGCTTTCATTATAAACAGTTGACCATTTAAAGCTGATTCTATGATATTTTGTGTCTTACTCCCCACACAATATCTTCTTTTTTGTGCAATAACTTTTGAAGTAGCACCTTACAAAATTTCTTCTGGAAATCCCAGTTCTGTTTGTTTACAAGCTTCCCTTTACTATAGTTCATTTTGTTCCTTGAATGAACTACAATCTTGGTTAAACATGATTACTCCTTCAAAAACTTGCTGACCTTTGCACATTTCTTTTAGTTTCTCTTGCACATGAAAAAAGGTAACATTTAAGTTCAGTATGTAATAGAGATAGCAAAAGGAATGTTGGCCTTTATTTCAAAGGGGATGCAGAATAAAAATAGACAAGTCTTGCTAAAACTACACAAGGTATTAGTTGGGCAACATCTGAAATACTATGAACAATTTTGGGCAACTTATCAAAGGAAAGAGGTACTGGCATTGGAGGCAGTCCAGGGAAGGTTCACTAGGCTGATCCTGGGTATGGAGAGATGGTCTTTTGTAGAGAGTTTGAGTGGATTTGTCTGTAATCAATGGGGATGAGGAGAACATATGAGTTTCTTTTGAGGAGTTGACAGGGTAGATGTGGAGAGGTTGCTTCCCTTTAACAGACATAATCTCAGGGTAAGGGGGTTGGCCATTTAGGATGGAGATGAGGAGGAATTTCTTCTCTCAAAGGATAGCGAATCTGTGGAATTCTTTACCACAGAAGGCTGTTGAGGCTGTGTGATTAGGTATATTCAAGGCTGAGGTAGTCAGGTTTTGAATCATTAAGGGAATCAACGGTTATGGGAAAAAGGTCGGAAAGTAGAATTGAGGATTCTCAATTCAGCCATGATCTGATTGAACGGTGGAGCAGACTCAATAACTCAAATGGCCGATTTCTGCTCCTATAACGTATTGTCTAGATGGAAGTGGTTAATTTTATAATATTTATGGACACAGCCAATACATTTAATGATATTGATAAAATGATACATTGATATTAAAGTCGGTGTGAGAGATTGCTTTAAGATGGACCTGGAAACTAACACCGAGTTGTTGACAATCTGATGTTTTGCAAAATTAAGGTGTGTTTTGTGTTAATCTGTAAATGACACCATTTGTGTTATTTCCAACTGAACGCTGGATGTGAATAGTTGAATAATTATAACACAGTTCTTGGAAGACACATGAAGTCAGGTCACAAGATAATAGCTAAGGTGAGAACCATTCTCGAATTCTATTCTGACATATATCTACATTTTCCTGTGTGATGTTGTTCATAATCAGGAAAGAGTTTGCATCTGCCAGGTCTCCAGACAGCTGCTTCCCGACTGCAGGGCTATATTGACATATAACTGTGACCCTTGGTGTAAAATGCGATATCTATGATGGCTTATTGAACCTGATTCCACTCACAGTTGTTTTGCCAGATGTGAAGGTTAACTGTAATGACAAGTGTACACAGGAACCTTCTTAATGAGATAACAGAGTGTAGAACTGGATGATCACAACAGGCTAAGCAGATCAGAGGAGCAGGAAAGCTGACGTTTCAGGCCTAGACCCTTCTTCAGAAATGGGGGGGGGGGATGGTGATTCTGAAATAAATAGGGAGGGAGGGAAGTGGATAGAAGATGGATGAAGGAGAAGATAGATGGAGAGGAGACTGACAGGTCAAAGATGTGGGGAGTGGAGCCAGGAGAAGTGAGTGTAGGTGTGGAGTTAGGGGGTTTAGGTCTGTTCAGGGAGGACGGACAGTTCTTATTGAGCCCTGATTGGGAACCAAAACAGCAGTGAGCCAGTATACATAGTCACACCGTATACCACTCACCCATTACCCTCTGCTCACTGATATATATTTGCTCTGTGTCAATAAAATTAAAATCCAGCTCCTTGGATTGTAATCTCTCTGTTCTTTAAGACCTACCCCCAACCTTCTCCGGGCCCTGCACCACCTCCTTTCTCTACGACCTCCTTCAGGCACCGCCCCACTCCCTATCTTTGTGATCTCTTTCAGTCCCTACATCCCTCCTTATCTCTGCAATCTCCTCCAGCCCTGCACTCCTCCCTATTTCTGTAACCTCCTCCCATCCCTACATCCTTCCCTATCTCTGTAACTTCCTCCAGCCCCATAACCCTCCCTACCTCTCTAACCTCCTCCAGACACTACACCTCTCCGTTTCTGTAATCGCCTCCAGATCCTACACCCTTCCTAATCTCTGCGACATCCTCTAGACCTTACACCCCTCTTAATCTCTGTAACCTCCTACAGCCTCTACATTTCTCCCGATCTTGTCCAACCCCGTGAGATCTCTGTGCTCCTCCATTTCCGGCCTCTTGCTGATCCCTGATTCCTATTGCTCCCCCATGAGAGGCTGTGCTTTCAGCTCCTGGGGTCAGAAGCTAAGGTACTCCTTTCCTTGAGACTTGAGCACCACCATTAGTTTCAAACTGGGGAAAATGAGTTAGTTTCAATGTGAGGTCAGCATGACAGCAGCTCAGCAGTGCTCAGAATGGAAAGCAAGTCCAGCCTTCTCACTTCCTGTGCAAGCACAGCATCTTATCAAATCCAATGGAGTGAAATAACTAAAAGATGAAGAGATGGCATTGCCACAAAGTTTATAATGGTGACAAATTTACAGAACTGGTATGTTTGCTGTTCATTTGCTGTGAAACTAAAACTCGTGAAGTCATAAAATGACAGGATAGAGCAAACTATTTGATCCATTGTGATTCTTGTGTTATTCCATTGGTCATATGCTCCAACTTTGCAAGTATTTCTCTGATTCACCCTTTTGAAAGTTCCTGTTGATTGTGCTCCCGCTGACCTTTCAGGGACCATGTCCCTGATCACAACAACTCACTGCATCAAAAAGAAATCCTCCTCCCTACCCACTCCTTGGGTTCTTTTCCCAATTCTCTTCAATCTATGTCACTCTGGTGACCAACTCTCCTGCTCCTAGAAGCAATGTCTCCTCATTGACTCAGTGGAAAGCTCCAGTGATTTTGAACTCCTTGATTAAATCTCCTCTCCATCTTCCCCTTCTCCAATGAGAACAATCTCAATCCCTCATCCCTGATAACATTCTCATTAATCTTTTCTATACCCTCTCTAAAGCCTTCAGATCATGGCTAAAATGTTGTTCCCAGAACTGGACGCAATGATCCCGGTGAGGCTGAACCAACATTTTGCAAAGATCACAATGACTTCCTTTGATCTATCCTACCATTTTATCGACTTCAAATTGGAGATGTCCTTGAAATATTTTCAGGGCTACAGGAATGGGATGTAGGATGGGACTAATTGGAGGGCCTTTTCAAACAGCGAGCATTGAGACAGTAAGCAGACTGCCCTCCTCTGGCGCTGGAAGACGCTATGGTTTCATTTTCTGATCATTGACATCTGACAAAATGATAGAAAATAGTAGAGGAACAAGGCTAAGTTCCTCATGAACTTTTAGACCGGGTTTTGTTTCAAGCTTTAAACACAAACGCTGTGAAACCACTAGTGAAAGGCGTGGACTCAACTCGGAGGCTCCTCCAACACATGCAGAGCTCAGGCAAGAGGGACTTTGCTCGAATATTTCATTATGTTTACACTTCACCAAGTCAGAGAGGAGGAAAGTATTGACTGATCAGAGCAGTCAGTTTTAATAGCATCCTGGTTAGAGTACTTTTTCTTGTGGGACTGTAATATCTATTTCAGTTGATGCTGCATGTTATAGTTACCTGAAATGATTCATTCTCTGTGTGTTAGATGAACACGTGGAAATTATTGCAGGAAAGCATGTGAATCTAAGCTGTGCCTTCAACAAAATGTGCAATGGAATAGCTCCTGCCTTAACCTGGGACACTCCCACTGCAGTATCTGGATCAGTCTCAAACACTGTAACTCAGCATGGTGTCACTCTGATCAATACTTCTGTTCTGAGCCTGATGCCATCACTCAGACACCAGGGACAAAATCTCACCTGCAATGAGTTATCCACTTGTTTCAATAGGACAGATCCTCACATTGACAGTGCATTGAATGTACACCTTAAAGAGCATTGCTCGCTCAATACTGACTTCTAACAATGCAGCACCCCCTCAGTATTAATCTTCCAACAATGCAATAATTCCTCAGAATGACACAACAACGCTGCAGAACTGCCTCAGTACTGACCATCTGACAGTGCAGCACTCCTTCAGTTCTGGCCCTCCAACACTGCAGCACTCCCTCTGTACTGATCCTCCAAAAGTGATAATCCTGATACTTCAACTGTGCAGCGCATCCTTGTTGCTAACGCTTTGACAGTGCAGCACTCTCTCCGCATTGTCTGAGTACTGACTACTCAGCACTGACTATCTGACCGTGCAGTTCTCCCTCAATGTTGACTCTCCGCCAGTACAGCACTCACTCAGTAGTCATCCTCCAACAATGGAGCACTCCCACAGTACTGACCCACTGACAGTGTGGCACTTTAAAGTTTGTAAGAAGATTTGTAGCTCAAGTTGTGGATGAGGTTGCAGACATGCTCACTGAGCTAGTGGGTTTCGTTGGAAATGTTTTGTCGCCTTGAAGGTAACATAGTCAGTGCGCCTCCAGTGAAGTGTTAGTGTTCTGTCCCAGTTGTTATCTATATGCCTTGGCTTCCTGAGGTGGTTGGTATTACTTCAGGTTCTGTTTCTCAGTAGTTTGTACACAGGGTCTAATTCAATGTGTTTGTTGATGGAGTTCTGGTTGGAATACCAGGCGTCCAGGAATTCCCTGGTATGTCTCTGTTAGGCTTGTGCGAAAATGGATATGTTATCCAAGTCAAATTCGTGTCTCTTGTTGTCCAAATGTAGTGAGACAAGTGAGTACTTCTTGATGTGGCACTCCCCCAGTGCTGTCCACCCAATGGTTACATTCTTCTCTCTGTTGTGATTGTGAATACCTTGCAATTTTGATTGAACTTCTACCAGGAATGGATGGACGTATTCAATCCTGTGCCTGTTCCCTCCCTTCCACCAGTTCACAAGGTCAAAGTTCCTTAATATGCCCCGTGCATAGACCATAATTCCCATCTCTCCCTAGTTTCTCTCCTATAGCCCCTCATGGCCACCCCGCCCCGAAGAAGAATGGATAGTTGTCCCTCAAGTGGTACCATCCAGATACCATGAGAACTTATTGTGGGTAGCACATCACATTCTTCTGTCAGGAGATATAGAAATATGGAAGTCTCTAGCATTGATAAACAGGTGTTTTACTGGCTGTGGCATCACAAAGACGTGATGCAGTTTTTTACATCCTGCCATACTTGCCACATTGCGGGTGAACCTCATTAAGCACCTCCAATACGTATACCAGTTTTTGCAGAACCATGGAGTCCAGTGTTACTGGGCAGTGCAAGACCATAACCATAACTAACATGGAAAGCAAGACACCAGTGTATCCTTAATTATGCAATGGTAGCTCATTTCCCAGAGACCATCTTTTTGAAGACAATTTCAACTAAAAAGTAATGAATAAATTAACACATGATCATTCACATTATGGACTACCAAAAAAATATAGTCGGATCAAGCTATAATTTACAGCCTAAGAACTTTGAAGGTATAATGCATAACTTGAGTCTGAAACAGTTAAGACCACAGCAGTAATGGCTCACCACCATTACTCCACTTCATCACTAATGGCCCTTGGACAGTGCAGCATCCCTCAGTACTGCCCTTTGATAATGTAGTGCTAACTCAGTAGCCCTGCCTCAGTACTGACTTTCCAATAGTGAAGCATTCCGTCAGTACTCACCCTCCAACAGTGCGACACTCACTCAGTATTCACCCACCGACAGTGCAGTACATTCAGTACTGACCCTCTGACAGTGTGGCACTCCCTCAGCATTGATCCTCTGACACTGTGGCACTTCCTCTGTACTCACCCTCCAACAGTGCGCCACTTCCTCAGTACTCAGCCTCTGACAGTGTGCCACTCCCTCAGTACTCACCCTCTGTCATAACTTCCCCTTCCACACCCTTGATGACATGTCCATCCTGGGCTTCCTCCAGTGTCACTATGATGCCACACACAAACTGGAGGAACAACGCCTCATATTCCGCCATACAACGCGATGGACTCAACATAGAATTCACCAGTTTCCAAATCTCTCCAGCCCCCAGCCTCATCCCATGTCCAACCCTCCCTCTCAACCCTGCCTCCCTGGCCTGACACAACTTTCCCATCTTCTTTCCCACCTCTCTGTCCACTCTTCCCACTGACCAACCTCCATTATCCCCTACCTGCATCCAATCTACCTTTCCCCAACCCCACTCTCCCCATTTATTTCTGAGCTCCCTTTCCCCTCCCCAGTTCTAATGAAGGCTGTAAACCTGAAACATCGACTATTCTGCTCCTCTGATGCTGCCTGACCTGGGGTATTGATACTGTATTGACTCTGATTCCAGCATCTGCAGTTCTTGCTATCTCTGAGAATCTGCTCTCAGAGAAAAAAAATAAAAGTTTTAAATGTGTAAAAGTTTATGTTGGCAAATTTGGAAAGGCTCATTGAATTGTTTGTACAGTCTATGGCAAAAGAACTACGGGGAGTCAGTTAGTTGGAAACTTTGTGATGTATGGTATGTGATTTCTGTATTTTGTAATGTTATTTATTTTAAAATTGGATTTTTGAATTTTGAATTAGTGGCATGCAGGTATTCCATGTGTTGGAAGGTGTTTAATGATTAATCTGTGGGTGTTTCTGTAACCATTGTTATAAAACAGTTTGAGAGAGAGACTCTTGATTAACCATTATGCTTTTGTTTACATTGGGAAGGTTATGAGCAAGGTGAATGCATAGTGCAGTTAGTTGATGGGGCTGGAGAATGGGACTAGCAGGTTAGCTCTTTTGGGAACAAAAACAAAGTTACTGGAAAAGCTCAGCAGATCTGGCAGCATGCTGCCAGACCTGCTGTGTTTTTCCATCAACTTTGTTTTTGTTCCTGATTTACAGCATCCACAGTTCTTTTGGTTTTTATTTAGCTCTTTTTGGGAGTTGATGTGGACATGATGAATAGAATGGCCTCCTTCTGTACAGTAAAGTTCTATCATTTGACTTTCTGGTGGAAGATTCTTGATGTGTTTGTAAAGGAGTATTTTGGGGGATTAATGGAATTGTGCCTTAAACATGTTTTCAAAATCTTTAAACATGTGATCTGGATCAAAGCAAACCCCCATTATTCTTGCTCAATAATTAAAAATGTGAACAAAAGAAAGAAGAATTGGTCTAACTTTAAGTATTGGAAAACTTAACAGAATAATAGATTATTTAACCAGTAAACAACAACTGTTCCATTATAGTAACGTTCTATAGACACACCCTTGGCAAAAGCAACAAAACAAATAGTCTCACATGCAATTCTGGCAACAGAGAGAGAGATAACCCAACTTTACACATGTAACAGAGAGACAGAAAGAGAAAGAGAGAGGGAGAGATAACAACAGCTTCCACAACTAGAAACAATGCCACATCGATTACTGAAAGCTAAACTAAAAAGCCTGGTTCTTGGGGAGACTGACTCCACCCATTCATGCTGCTTTTATTGTTCCAACTTTAAATAAAAAAAAACAAGGTCACACAAGCTGTTTACTTGATGAGGATGGAAGAGATAGTTTGGCACCTATGGTTCAAACCATCTCTTCAAATACAAATCCCAGACAAAATACACCTCTTAGAGCCATAGCTTCATTATACATGTGCTACATGCAAAAAGTTTGATTCATTCTATTTTATCTTCAACTCTTCAGCGTAATAAACTTTTTAGCAACGTTGCTTGTTTGTGTTTTAGTGTTAGTCTACCTTGCTAAAAACAAAAATAAATTAAAATGTGATCTGTTAAACTAAATTTCAGCCTCGGATCTTCACTTGTCCTCATAACATAGCTGGGACCCTAACACCCTAAAGAGTTGAGGAAGGGGTGTGACAGCTCAGCAAATCTTACTGAGAAGGGACCGCTGAACTATGATTGAAAGACTTTCCCAGTCCTTCCCTCCAGCCACAACCCAATACACTTTTTTTCTGCCTATCTGAAAATAGTCATTGGTCCAATTCCCCGAAACCTCCATTTTCCATTCAGGTTGTCTGACAGCCCTCAGCTTCTTCCTTGATCAGAGGCCTGAGGATTGGGTCCCCCTTGTCCTCACTGTTCTCCCTTGCAGCCTCTGCATTCAAAGGATCATTCTCTGTCATTTCAGACAACTCCAGCGGAACAGCACCTCCAAACACATCTTCCCCTCACTGCCTCGTCCGCATTTCACAGGGATCATTGCTTCCAGGACACCTTTGTCAATTTTTCGACCGCCAACACCGACCTCCTTCTGATGGCACCTTCTCATGTAACCTCAAAAGATGCAACAGCTGCCCCTTCACCTCTTTACTGCTCACCTCCAAGGGCTTACACAGTTTTTCCAGGTGAAGCAGCATTTCACCTGTACCTCCTCCAATCTTGTGTATTGTATTCACTGCACCCAATGTGACCTAGACTGCATTGGAGAAACCAACTACAGATTAGGTGACTGCTTTGCAGAACACCTCCAGTCTGTTCGCAAGCATGATCCCAACCTTCCCATAGCCAGTCACTTTAACACAACATCTTGCTTGTGTGTCCACCTGTCTGTCTTCGGCATGCTACAATGCTACAGCGAATCACAGTGTAAATTGGAGGAGCGACATGGTGGCACAGTGGTTAGGACGGCGCCAGGGAGCTGGGTTCAATTCCAACCCTCGGGTGACTGCCTGTGTGGAGTTTGCACATTCTCCCCATGTCTGCGCGGGTTTCCTTTGGGTGTTCTGGTTTCCTCCAACAGTCCAAAGATGTGCAGGCTAGGTGGATTGGCTTTGCTAAAATTGCCCATAGTGCTTAGGGATGTGTAGATCAGGTGGGTTATAGAGGGACTGGTCTGTGTGGGATGCTCTGAGGGTCAGTGTAGACTTGTTGAGCCAAAGTGAGACTGTCTGTATCCTTTCAAGTCTGGCAGTTAGGCACACCATTGTTCTGCCAGACTCCTATTCGATCACTTAATCTGAACTACCAACATTCTTTCCCTCCAACACTGCCATAACCCCACCTTTCATAAACACAGGCCTGCCAAACTTCACTTCAGCTTTGATGAAGAGTAATGTAGACTCAAAACGTTAGCTTGTTTTCTCTCCAATGATGCTGCCTGACCTGCTGTGGTCTCCAGCATTTTTGCTTTCAGATCATTAAGTATAGATACCTGGTCTATGCTTCGTGTCAACCTGGTCTAAATGGCAAGTACATTGCGGATTATTCCTGATGAAACGTTTACTTTTTGTGGCAATAGTGCGCTGTGATTTCCAGCACGCCATATCAGTGAGGCCTGACTCTTGGCTTTTATTTCTTTTGTGTGTAATTAACTTCTGTTCCATGGTTGATGACAATGTGAATCCTGTGCAATTAAGCACCACATCTATCAATCCAGGTTTCACTCTAGGATCTCACCTGTTTAACAGTCCCATCAGCTGCAATCATAACAAGTTTGAACTCTTTCCTGGATCTGAATTCATTGCATTTAAGAGGGATCTGTGACTACTTTAGAGAAACAAGTATGTGGAGTATAGCAGGAAAGTTGTGAAGTTTATTGTGTGGATTGGATTTTTACACTAGCTTTGAATGTTGCTGATTCTTTTTTCTAGATTATGAGACATTTACTTATGGCCAAGTTCAACTACCTGCACAGGATCACCACTTTTGTCTGTGTTAATGTATACCACCACATGGGTTAGAATGTGAACCCTCCACTCCCATTTCACAACCACGTGCTCCATATATTCCTCTCACTATTCTAAATGGTGTGCTGTCCTTGACTACATCGAGCACAATAGTGAGGAAGTCTTGCTACAATTTACTTTTTATATTCTTTTGCGGAATGAGAACATTACTGAACAGCTAAGCAGGTGTTCCTCACCCCTAATATCCCCTTGAGAATTCATTGATGGCTGCATTCCATTGGAGTAGTGATTCAGTAGAGCTGAGTAGCTTGTTTCGCTGTGCTAGAGGGCAGTTAAGAGTCAATGATATTACTGTGGCTCTGGAGTTACACGGAGTCACAAGTATGGGGAGGTGGTGGCCTAGAGGTATCATCACTGGACAGTTAATCCAGAGACCCAGACAATGTATTGGGGACCTGGGTTCGAATTCTGCCATGGAAGATGGTGGAATTTGGATTCAATAAATATCTGGAATTAAGAATCTAATGATGACCATGAATCCATTGTCGATTGTCAGAAAGAAAAAAACATCTGGTTCACTAATGTCCTTTAGGGAAGGAAATTGCCATCCTTCCCTGGTCTGGCCTACATGTGACTCCAGGCCTACAGTAATGTAGTTACTGGAATGAATTTAAATTCTATCAATCAATCTATCAGCTCCTGTGGTGGTATTTGAGCCCATACCATCAAAGAAGTAGCCTGAGACTCTGGATTACTTGTGCCATGACACCATTGTCACTCGCCCCAATTCTACATCTCCTCTTATCTTTGACATACATATTATTATAATCTGGTTGTAAATAGCTGAGGCTCCAGTACAAATCCTTAGGACAATCCACTCATCACAGCCTGCCAAGCCTGGAAATATCACCTTTATTTATTCTCTCAGTTTTCTGTCCATTAAACAGTCTTCAATCCACATTAACATATCCTCCAATCCCTAGAGGCTCATGAAACCTTTGTGTGATGCCTAGTTGAATAGTATATCAAAATGCAAATATCTCACATGCTGTGGTTCAGCCGATGTTGACACTGTTAATTACAGCCCCAGATACCTCAAACCCATCTGTCAACCATGATTTCTTCTCAGAAACCAAAGTGATTCTGCTGAATCATGTTTTGCTTCCCAAGCACATTGGCAACAGCGTGTGTCATATGTAGCATCCTGCAGCAATTCACCAAGGCTCCTCCGCCAGCACCTTCCAAACCCATGATCATGATCAGCCGGAAGGACATTGTCAGCAGATAAGGAGGGACACCACCACCTGCAAGTTTCTCTCCCTTCCCCTCATCATCTTGACTTGGAAGGATATCATCACTCCTTTACTATCACTGGTTAAAAGTTTTACAACTCTTTTAACATCACTGTGTATTTCTTTACACCAATTGGGCTTTGTAAAAAATTCAATAATGGGATGACGGCATCACTGATTAGGCAGCATTTATTGCCTGTCCCTAATTGCCTAGAGATAATAACTGTGGGTCTGGAGTCACCATAGGCCAGATCACGTAAAGATGGCAGTTTCCTTCCTCAAAGGACATTAGTGAACTAGATGGGTTTTTCCAACAATTGACAATGGATTCACGGTCATCATTAGACTGTTAATTCCATATATTTTACTGGGTTCAAATTCCACTATCTACCATGGCAGAATTTGAACCCGCGTCCCTAGAACGCCATTAACAGTCCAGCGATAATACCACTAGGCTATTGCCTCCCTGCAGAGGAGCAAGAGGGTAACTGACAACCACCTTGTCACAGAGTTGCAAATCAGCAACAAATGCTGGCCTTTTCAGTGAATTAAAAACATCCCAACTCCCTGCTGCATCCACCAGAGGGAGCACATATCAAACAGATTTAACACATTCGCTACTCCATACCTTTCTTCCTCTCTCTGATTGTCTATCTCTCACTGAATCTCTGCCTGTCTCTCTCACTGTCTTTTACTTTCTATCTTGAACTGTTCCTATCTCGTTTTTCACTGTCTTGTTGTCTTTATCTCTTGATGTCTATGCATCTCTCTCTCTCTGTTGGTATCTTTCTCTCTGGTTTCTCCTGTCCTTCTCCCTTTCTCTGTTGATCTCTTTTTGCCTGTGCTGTCATGTTGCATCTCTGCCTGGAGTTAGTCTGTTGTGGGATCTGCAAGTTGAACACAGAAATCAGTTAGGTGGCAATATTGTCTGCATCATAATCTGTAACGTATTATGCTATTTTAAATAAACTAACACATATCATTCCTGAAGGACCAATTGAACACCAGAACGATCTTATTAAGAGGACAGGCACAGCTCGTGGTGGTAGATTGAGACATTAAACTGAGCCCAGTTTAGCCTCCTGCGTCAGTCTCTTGGGACTGTGTATGAATCCGCAGTCACTATTCCATGAAAGATCATGAGGCCGTTCTCCCGATGTCTGGGACGCAAGTTGGCCATCAAGCAACATCACTGAAAAACAGATGGCTGCGTTCATCGTCATGTTGCTACTGGTGGGATCTTGCTGTGTATAATTTGGCCACTACAAATCCCACAATCCATCAGTGATAACATTTCAAAATTCTGCTTTAAGAACAAATTATTTTGGATATCTTTAGGCTGAGAAATTTGCTAGCTGAGTAGTTTGATATTGAAAGCTGACACCAAAAGGGATGGGTCCAACTGGGTGGAGCTTCTCTCTTCGCAGACAAGAGTAAATGATTCCCAGGGATTGAATTCCAGAAGCATTGAGATATTTACACACAGAGCTGAAAAATCTGGAGTTACTGACCCCATCCAGACTCACCACGCCCCCCCCCCCATCCCTGTAACCCGACATTTTCCATGGCTAATGACCAACACATCCCTAGACACTATGGGCAATTAGCATGGCCAAGGGATGGCACGGTGGCTCAGTGGTTAGCACTACAGCCTCACAGCGCCAGGGACCCGGGTTCAATTCCAGCCTCGGGTAACTGTCTGTGTGGAGTTTGCATATCTCCCCGTGTCTGCATGGGTTTTCTCTGGGTGCTCCGGTTTCCTCCCACAGTCCAAAGATGTGCAGGCTAGGTGGACTGGCCATGCTAAATTTCCTACAGTGCTCAGGGGTCTGTGGGTTATAGGGGGATGGGTCTGAGTGGGATGCTCCAAGAGGTGGTGTGGACTTTTGGGCCAAAGGGCCTGTTTCCACACTGTAGGGAATCTAATCTAATTATCACTTTTCTGATGGTTGAGAGGAGACTAACAATGTGATAAATGACTGGGGTGGACAGTAGTCATACTGGTGGGTGGCACTGTGACTCAGTGGTTAGCAGTGTTGCCTCACAGCACCAGAGAACCAGGGTTCAATTCCAGCCTCAGGTGATTGCCTGTGTGGAGTTTGCACATTCTCCCCGTGTCTGCGGGGGTTTCCTCCGGGTGCTCCGGTTTCCTCCCACAGTCTAAACATGTGCAGGTTAGGAGGATTGGCCATGCTAAATTGCCTGTAGTGTCTAGGGATGTGTAGGTCATGTGGATTAGCCATGGGAAATGCCAGGTTACAGGGATGGGGGTGGGGGGTGCGCAGTGAGTCTGGATGGGATATTCTTCAGAGAGTTGGTGTAGATTGGTTGGGCCAAATAGCTTGTTTCTAAACTGTAGGGAATTCTATGAATAGTCCTGTTGCTTCACCAGGTGAACACTTCATTTTTAGGTATGCCTGGCATGCCCCCCTGCATTCTCGATCGAACCAGTTTTGATTCCCTGGCCTGATGATGATGCTAGAATGGGGATATGGAGGCCATGAGGTTGAAGATTGTATTGGAGTACAGTTCTGTGGTCGATGGTTCACAGCACTTCATGAATGCCCAGTTTGCCAGAGTTGCTGGATCAGATCACTTTAAATGCAATGATAGTCGTCCACATGATATAGATTATTCTTGATGTGGAGATGCCATTTAGTCCCAGTTAGGAGCGTATGCTGGTCACTTGTACAGATACCTTGTGGACAAAAGCATCTGTGGCATGTAGGTTGGTGACAACAAGATCAAGTATGTTTTTCCCTCATGTAGATTCCCACGTGAAGTGTTGCCAACCCAGTCTAGCATCTACGTCCTTTAGGACCAGACGAGCTCAATCAGTAACGCTGCTGCTTCTAAACCATTCTTGCTGATTGACGTTTGAAGTACACCCACCAAATCCCCTCCCCCCCACCCAACTTATTGTTATTTGGATAAATGTGAGGTTATTCCCTTTGGGACCAAAACAAAAAGAAAGCAGATGAATAGCTGTAAATTGGGAGGGGGCGGGACCCAGGTGTCCTTTTGCACCAGTTACTGAAGGTAAGTATGCAGGTGCAGAAGGTGATAAAGAAGGCAAATGGTATGTTGGCTTTTATTGTTAGAGGCTTTGAGTACAGGAGCGGGGATGTGTTGTTACAGTAGACAGGGCCTTGGTGAGGCCACACCTAGAATATTGTGTGGAATTTTGGTCTCATTTTCTGAGGAAGGACGCTGCTGCTCTTGAGGGAGTGCAGTGGTTTACCGGGCTGATTCCGGGGATGGTGGGTCTGATGTATGAGGACAGATTGACGAGGTTGAGATTGTTTTTGCTAGACTTAAGGCAAATGAGGAGGATTTCATAGAGGCTTAAAAAAATTTAACAGGGCTGGGCAAAGTTGATGCAGGGAGGATATTCCCAATGGTTGGTGTGTCCAGAATCAGGGGTCACAGTATGAGGATTCAGGGTAGACCATTTAGGAAGGAGATGATGAGATGGTTTTTCACCCAAAGAGGCAGCTAGATATAGCACTTGGGGCGATTGGGATCAAAGGTCATGGGGAGAAAGCAGGACTAGGCTACTGAGTTGAACAATCAGCCATGATCGTGAAGAATGGCGGATCGGGTTTGAAGGGCCAAATGGCTTCGTCCTGTTTCTATATCATGAAGAAGCAGCTGTCTTTGTTTTCTTCATTGAGCCCTTTTTCCTAATCTATTGAACAGCTCACCTTAAAGTTTTTAAATGTAGGCAAAGGTATTTTATCAGACATCATGATATAACTCGGAGAGGCATCCAAAGTGAAACTAAAGCTATGTCTTATTGATGCACACGTGCGTGTGTGAACACACACATGCACACAAACGTGGACAGAAGTGAAACAGAGCATTGGACGATATGGATTCAGATCCACAATAAAGGAATTCCCACAGCCCCCAGAGACATGGATCCTCTCACAGATCATTGGCACGGTACCAAAAAGCTCAAAATTATAGAAGAATGATTAAAACTACTCATCATTCAAACAATTTCACTGCATCTAAAACCTGAAAATCTCCCACTGCAGCCTGCACCTTTAAAGATAATAGTAGCGCTCAAGTCAGAATAATCCCACATTTGATAAAATACCTGTGGAGCGGTTGATGTCATTGTGCGATTGTCAGTGTGTGGCCACATCACACCCACAAACACAGAGCGCCTGGGTCTATGCAAACCAGTGATCTCACACACACACACACACACATTATGAAGGATTGGAGGGTCCCTGGGAGTTTGGAAAAGAGTTTTATCAGAATGGTTTGAAGGATTAGGGATTTTAGTTGCAATCTTATATCCAAGGAGAGCAAAGGACGTGGAGAGATAATAGAGGTGCACAAGTTATTACAGTCAGAGAGGTCAACAAGCACAGAGAGAGAGGTCCTGCAGCCCATTGAGGCTACCTAACTATTCTTCTCCCATTTTCTAGCACTGGCCCAGAATCTTGTATGTCCTGGCATTGCACACGCACATATAAATGCTTCTTCTATGTTATTACTGTTTCTGACCCAACTACCTTTACAGATAACAAAAGTTCCAGATTCCCATCATCTTTTAGATGAAAAACATTTTCCTCACATCCTGCCCAAAGCCTCCTGTCCTAACCTTAAATCTATGCACCCTCTACCAAGGGGAGAATTTTCTTCCTGTCTACCCTCCCTACAGAAAATCAGAGCAGGAGTGGGCCATTTGGCCCTTTGGCATGCTGTACTAATCAGTATGATCATGGCTGATCATCTAACTCAAATAGCATGTATTTGCATGCCCACCACCCCCCATATGCTTTGATTCTTTCAGCCAAATGTTATGTCCAGCTCCTTCTTGAAATCACAAAATGTTCAGGCCTCAGCTGTTTTCTGTAGTAGCAAATTTCACAGGATCACCACTCTCAGTGTGAAGAAATTCCTCCTTATCTCATACCGAAATGGCTTATTCTGTATCCCTTGTCTGTGATCCCCGGTTCTTGACTCCTCCAGCATCAGGTATACCCTTCCTGCATTGACCCTATCTTGTCCTGTTAGGATTTTATATGTTTCTATGAGAACCCTCTCAGCATTCTTCTGAGCTCCGGTGACTACATACCTCACCAATTCAACCTCTAATCAGACGTCAATTCTGTCATCCAGGAATCAGCCAAAAAAATCTTTGCTACATTCCCTCCATTGTAATAATCTTCCTCAAATAAGGAGTCAAACTCACCTTTATCAACATTAAACAGCATGTGCCATGCATTTTCCCATTCACTCAGCTTGTCCAAATCACACTAAAACATCTCTGCATCCTCCTCACAGCTTAATCTTCCACACAGCTTTGTATCATCTGCAAATTTGGAGATATTACATTTAGTGTCCCTCATCTAAATCATTAATATACTTCGTGAAAGCAGGGGTCCAAGCACTTTCTGGCTGCAAGGGGATCAGGTTTGGAAATTAAATCTCTGAGGATACACTCAAGCGGGCAGGATGGGGAAGCCTTTAAAACCAGCAGAGGATCACAAAAAGAGCAATAAAGGGGAGAAGATTGAATATGAGAGAGGTTAGCTAGTAATATAAAAGAAGATTGCAGGAGTATTTTTTAAGGCATCCAGAAGGTGAGGGAGAGACAAGAGTGGACAGTGAATGCTGGAAAATGAGGCTGGAGAATTAGTAATGGGGGACAAAGGAATGGTGGAGGAACTAAATAGGTATTTTGCATCAGTTTCACAATGAAAGTGCACCAGCAACATACCAGAACTTCAAGAGGTTGAGAGGTGAGTCGAGTGGCCATCACTAAGAAGAAGGTGATGGGAAGTTGAAAAGTCTGAAGGTGGATAAATCCCGCAGATTGGATGGACAACACCCCAGAGTTCTGAAGGCAAGGGCTGTAGAGGCATTGATGATGGTCTTCCTGAAAGCAATTGAGGTCATGCCTGACAAATCTGTTAGAATCTTTTAGGAGGTAAGGAGACATGAAATAGCCTTGGCACAATGGGTTAAGGAGGATTATAAAAGGCTTTTATAAACATATTAGGAATAAAATGGTAACCAGAGGGAGAATAGAACCCCTTAAAGATCGGCTTGACCATGTGTGGAACTGCAGGAGCTGGGGGAGATACTAAACAAGTATTTTGCATCAGTGCCCTCTGTGGAGAAGGACAAGGAAGATATAGAATGTGGGGAAATATATAGTGACATCTTGAAAAATGTCCATATTACAGAGGAGGATGTCCTGGATGCTTATGATGCATTAAGGTGGATAGATCCCCAAGACCTGAGAAGGTATAATCTAAAACTTTGTGGGAAGCCAGGGAAGAGATTGCTGGGCCCCTTGCTGAGATATTTGTATCATCGTTAGCCACAGGTCAGGTGTTGGAAGACTGGAAATTGGCTGACGTAACACCACAATTTAAGAAAGGTGGTAAGGAAAAGCCAGGGAACTATGGACCAGTGAGGTACAGGATTTATATGTACTTGGAAAGGCAAGGACTGATTAGGGATAATCAACATGGCTTTGTGCGTGGGAAATCGTGTCTCACTAACTTGATTAGTTTTTTTTTGAAGAAGTAACTCGTTAACAAGGTTAGATTAGATCGCATGGAATACAGGGAGAGCTAGCCATTTGGATACAATAGTGACTCGAAGAAAGAAGACAGAGGGTGGCGGTGGAGGGTACTTTTCACATTGGAGGCTTGTGAGCAGTGGTGTGCCACAAGGATCAGTGCTGCATCCACTGCTTTTTGTCATTTATATAAATGGTTTGGATGTGAACGTGAGAGGTATGGTCAGTAAGTTTGCAGATGACACCAAAATTGGAGTTGCAGCAGACAGCGAAGGTTACCTCAGAATATCATGGGATCTTGATCAGATGGGCTGAAGAGTAGCAAACGGAATTTAATTTAGATAAATGTGAGCTGCTGCATTTTGGAAAGGCAAATTAGGGTAGGATTTATACGCATTACGGTAAGGACCTGGGGAGTGTTGCTGAACAAAGAGGCTTTAGAGTTCAGGTTCATAGGTCCCTGAAAGTGAAGTCACAGGTAGATAGGATAGTGTGGGAAGCTTTTGCTATGTGTACCTTTATTGGACAGTGCATTGGCTTTGGAGTTGGGAGGTCACGTTGTGGCTGTACAGGACAATGGTTCGGCTACTTTTGGAATACTGTGTGCCGTTCTGGTCACTGTGCTATATGAAGGACGTTGTGAAACTTGAAAGGGTTCAGAAAAGTTTACAAGGATGTTGCTGGGGTTGGAGAATTTGAGCTATGAGGAGAAGCTGAATAGATGGGCTATTTTCGCTGCAGCATCAAATGTTGAGGGGTGATCTTATAGAAGCTTAAAAAATCATGAGGGGTTTGGAAAGGGTGAATAGCCAAGGTCTTTTCCTGGTATGGGAGTGTCAAAAACAAGAGGGCATAGGTTTAAGGTGAGGGGGAAAGATTTAGATGGACCTAAGGGGCAATTTTTCAATGTACAGGGTGGATTAGGGGCATTTAAACAGTCCTTGGATAAGCATATGGATAATGATGGGATAGTGTAGGGGGAGGGGCTTAGATTAGTTCACAGGTCAGCGCAACATCGAGGGCCAAAGGGCCTGTTCTGCGCTGTATGTTCTATGCATGGAATAAGCTGCCAGAGGAGGTGGCGGAGGCTGATGCAATTACAATATTTAAAAGGCATCTGGATAGGTACATGAAAAGGAAGTGTTTAGAGGGATATTGGCCAAATACTGACAATTTTAAAAATACATTAACAGGATGAAGGCATTGCTGAATAGGCAGCATTAATTGCCAATCCCTAATTGCCTGGAGGGCAGTTAAGAGTCAACCACATTGCTGTGAGTCTGGAATCACATGTAGGCCAGACCAGGTAAGGATGGCAGTTTCCTTTCCTGTAGGACATTATTGAACCAGATGGGTTTTTCCTGACAATCAACAATAGATTCACAGTCATCATTAGAATCTTAATCCAGATATTTTATTGAATTCAAATTCTACCATCTGCCATGGTGGGATTTGATCCCAGGTCCCCAGAACATTATTCGTGTCTCTGGATTAACAGTCCAGTGACAATACTACCAGGCTATTACCTCCCTAAATGGGATTAGATACATCTAGGATATTTGGTTGGCGTGGATTAGTTGGAACGAAGGGTCTGTTTGTGTGCCGTAGATCTCTATGACAGTCCTTCTTCCTGATTTCTATACCCTGGTCATCCCTCTCACTGGTGATCACCAGCATAAAGTATTTGTTTAGATCCTGACCTACACCCTCTGGCTCCATGCAGAAATTTGTTACTGTGGTCCTTAAAAGGACCATCCTCTAATGGAGTTTTTTTTACTTGCTTGGCTTCATTAGCTAAAACTAAGTCTAGTCCCACTCCATCTCTTGTAGGGCCTTCATTATATTGGCTTAAAAAGCTGTCTTGGGTACATGTTAAGAATGCCGCTTCCCCTATTCCTTTCATGCAATGTTACCTGGGGTAGTCATCAGGGTTGTTCTTCCTTATCTGTTGCTACTGAACCTCGTCAACAGAATCAGAGAAAATAGGAGCAGTAGACCATTCAACTCTTTCAGACAGCTTCACTATTCAGTATGATCATGGTCAATTATGCAAGTCAGCACCCATTTCTTCTTTCTCTTCGATCACTTCAGTCCTATATTTTGGCCTCCGCTTTTTCCTGTGGGAGAAAATTCCACTCATACACCACTGTCTAGGAGAAGACATTTATGTTTATCTTAGTCTCTGCATCCTTAATTTGTTTACCTTAGATCTGGATTCCCCACTCATTGGGAATGTCCTTCCTGCATGGTCCTGTTCGACTTTTATAACTTTCTATGGATGACCCCTCATTCTTCAGAACTTCAGTAAACAATGGCTCTAAACAACCCAGTCTCACTTCATGCAATAGTCTTCCCATCCCAGGATATAGCCTGCACTCCTTCCAAAGCCAGAGTATCCTTCCTCACATTTGGGAAAAGTTGCACGTAATACTCCACGTGTGGTCTCACGAAGGCCCTGTACAACTGCAGCAAATTATTCCTACTTCTGTATTCAAATCCTCTCACTGTGAAGACCAACATACCAATTGCTTTCTTCACTGCATACGCCAACTGTACATGCATATTTCCTTTTTCGGGCCGCTGCCTCTTTTCCAATCTATGCCATTTAGGCAATACAGTGGATTTCTGATTTTGCTCAAACTTATCCACATTATATTTTATCTAATATACATTTGCCCACTCAACTTGTTCAAATCACAAATCCGTTTGATGGACAAGTTGTCCATATTCTGAAATATTGGTGCTAAAGTCCTCCCAGTCATGAACGATATTGCCCCCTAAAAACATGGCGGCACCGCATCCGCCCTCCCCAACGCACGATGCAGCCGCGCCTGCGCTGTGCTGCACGTCTTCAGCATTCAAGCTGGCGACGGCGAATTCGATGCGAAAAGCCGGCACTGGCGACAAACGGCGGCACCGAAAGGTCGTGCTAGGGTTTGTGGCTGAGTCAACATTATTTACGAAGCTTGACCGTCCTCCCGCCAAATTGTCCACGGTCTCGAAGCGGCAAGAGAAACTGCTCCGCCGTCGACAAGGCAGACACCGCGCATGCTTCATTCACATACAATACTGCGCCTGCGCACATTTTGCCATTCTGTTGATAGGGGACATTGATGACCCCCGAGCATGCTGGATAACTAAGCAGCCATTTGTCTGCTTGACCTACAGTATTCTAGTTGCGATGATCAGATAGCTCAGTTGGTTGGACCACCTTCAATTCTATTTTTTTCTTGGAAAAGCTACACAAATCCATTTTCCCTTATATAGCAAACACATAAATATTCACAGTATTCCAAGTGTGATCTGATTATGAGATAGCAAGAAGTGCAGATGCTGGAGTCAGAGTCCACAGAGTGGAACTAGAGGACTACGGTAAGTCAGGCAGCATCAGAGGAGCAGGAAAATCGATGTTTCAGGTTTACACCTGATGGACAGTGGAAACCCGAAACATCGACTTTCTTGCTCCTCTGATATGGCCTGATTGTTGACGTTATAGTCGCTCAGGTGTTGTCTATTTTCAGACTTCATTCCATTTGAAATAAAGGCCAATATTCAATTTATTTTCTTAACGCCCCTCTAGACTTGCATGCAACATTTTGTGATTATGGGCAAAGTGTCTAAGTTCTTCCTGTCCTTTAGCTTACTGCAGCCTTTCTCCAACTGAATACTATTGAACTCTTCCATTCTTGTTACCATGCTGCATAAACTTACATTATCCACACATGTGAAAATGGAACCACACCTATGTCAATGCTGAAAATCCCTACTGAGTTCAACAGGGCTGAAAGACTATACCAAAAATTACAATGCTGAAATACATAATAACCAATGCAATGCTGGTAAGTTTGTTTCATCACCATGCTTGGTTATATCATCAGTGCACCTCTGGTGAAGCATTGGTAGTTTGTTTCACTTGCTATTAAGTGTCTCAGTTGGCTGAGGTGGGTGGTATCACTTCTAGATTTGTTTCTTAGTGGTTAGTATATGAGGTCCATCTTTACATGTTTGCTAACGGAGTTCTGGTTTGGGTGCCAGGCCTCCAGGAATTCTCGTATGTCTTTGCTTGGCTTGTCCTAGGATGGCTATGTTGTCCCAGTCAAATTGGAGTCCATCTTTTTCCATGTGTTTTGAAATAAGTGATAGTCGGTTATGTCTCTTGGTAGTTAGTTGGTGTTCATGAATCCTGATTGTTAGTTTCCATCAGATGGAATGGTGATAAAACATCTGCAAACAAACTTACCAGCTTGGTGAGTAAGTCAACAACCGTATTAACCTGAGCCGCAAATCTTCTCAAAAACATTGAATGATCATAATTCCAAAATACGATTACAAACTTAAAAATAACCTGAATGGAAGAAACAGTATCCATTTCAACAAGATCAAAGTTAAAACAGTAGACAGCAGTCTATTTATGTCTGTGTGTGTGATAAATGTGTGGAGCTGGAGGAATGCAGCAGGCTAGCTAGCATCAGAGGAGCCAGAAAGTTGTAATTTCGAATCTGGACCCTTCTTTAAGAATTATCCCAGTTTGGTCACTCAGCTTCTGTAATCCCCCGCCCACGAAATCCCTACTTCTCTCAAAATCTCAGTTTGTTTCCAGTTCCCTTCAGTTTAAACACACCTTCCTCAGATGTGAAACAAAGTGAAGAGCCCTCCTTTGTGGAGTTGGAGGATGGGTGGTGGAGGGAAACTAGTAACCAATTGTTTAGCCCAGTGCTGCCTCTGCCTATCTGTCTGTTTCCCTCTGTCCACAGCACTCAGAACACAAACCTGCAATTTTATCTCTGAAGTAGCTAGAGCTCACATTCTTAGCTAAAGTAGGCACACATTTAAGCCATTAATAGTGCCAGATAAGTTTATCACACAAATGACTATAGGTTTTTATCAGACAATTGAAAATTCAATTATTAAACAATTGAACAGAAATTTCTTACAACAATGAAACAAAGTGCGCCCACAAACCTAAGTTTATTTTACATATTAACAATCTTCTTACCAATTGAATGTACATTTCAGACTCAATAATTTGAGTATCTTACACAATAGGACCTGTGTTTATTAAATGTGAAAATAGGTTTACTGCTCAGTTTAACAGAAGATGTAGGTTGCACTGAGCAAAGGAGCTCTGCAATCCAACTGGACTTCCAAAATGGTGAGACAGGGTTGAGCGAGGGAGCTGGACAGTCAATATGGACATCCACAACAGGGGGCAAAAGAGAGGGAAGGCAGTGGGCAGGGGAGTTGGACCTCCACGACAGGAGGCAATGGTGAGTTATGGTAGTGAGCAACAGACCTGGACAGTCAATTGACCATGACAGAGAAATAGTTGCAGAGTGTCATGACTGGGAGTTAAATATCCAGGGATATCAGACCATTTAGAAGGACAGACAGACAGAAAGGAAAGGGAGGTGGTGTAACTCTGATATTTAAGGATGGTATCAGGTCAGCAGTGAGAGATGATACAGGTTCTGTGTAGAAAAAACCTTGAATCAATGTAAATGGAAATTAGAAACAGCAAAGGGAAAAGGTCACTGATAGGCATAGTTTCCAGGCCACAAAATAATAACCTCATGGTGGGGTGGGCAAGAAACAAAGAAATAACTGATGCATGTAAAAGTGAGATAACAATTATCATGGGTAGATTTTAGTCTACATATTGATTTGTCAAATCAAGTTGGTCAAGGCAGGAGGAGTTCATAAAGTGCATCTGCAATGGTTTTCTGGAACAGTAGAAGGGGGTAGGAACCTATGAGGGAGCAAGCTATCCTAGGTCTGGTGCTGCATAATGAGATGGAGATAATTAATGATCTCATCGTTAGGGATCCCCTCAGAAGGAGCAATCTCAGTATGTTTGAATTTAAAATGCAGGTGGAGGACAAGAGAGTAAAATCCAATACCAGTGTTTTGTGCTTAAACAATGGAGACTACAATGGCATGAGGGAAGACTGACTAGAGTTGGAGATAATGGGAACTGCAGATGCTGGAGATTCCAAGATAATAAAATGTGAGGCTGGATGAACACAGCAGGCCAAGCAGCATCTCAGGAGCACAAAAGCTGACGTTTCGGGCCTAGACCCTTCATCAGAGAGGGGGATGGGGGGAGGGAACTGGAATAAATAGGGAGAGAGGGGGAGGCGGACCGAAGATGGAGAGTAAAGAAGATAGGTGGAGAAGGTGTGGGTGGGGAGGTAGGGAGGGGATAGGTCAGTCCAGGGAAGACGGACAGGTCAAGGAGGTGGGATGAGGTTAGTAGGTAGCTGGGGGTGCGGCTTGGGGTGGGAGGAAGGGATGGGTGAGAGGAAGAACCGGTTAGGTAGGCAGAGACAGGTTGGACTGGTTTTGGGATGCAGTGGGTGGGGGGGAAGAGCTGGGCTGGTTGTGTGGTGCAGTGGGGGGAGGGGATGAACTGGGCTGGTTTAGGGATGCAGTGGGGGAAGGGGAGATTTTGAAACTGGTGAAGTCCACATTGATACCATATGGCTGCAGGGTTCCCAGGCGGAATATGAGTTGCTGTTCCTGCAACCTTCGGGTGGCATCATTGTGGCAGTGCAGGAGGCCCATGATGGACATGTCATCAAGAGAATGGGAGGGGGAGTGGAAATGGTTTGCGACTGGGAGGTGCAGTTGTGTGTTGCGAACTGAGCGGAGGTGTTCTGCAAAGCGGTCCCCAAGCCTCCGCTTGGTTTCCCCAATGTAGAGGAAGCCACACCGGGTACAGCGGATGCAGTATACCACATTGGCAGATGTGCAGGTGAACCTCTGCTTAATGTGGAATGTCATCTTGGGGCCTGGGATGGGGGTGAGGGAGGAGGTGTGGGGACAAGTGTTGCTTTCCGGAGAGACCACTCTCTCCGTGACTCCCTTGTTCGCTCCACACTGCCCTCCAACCCCACCACACCCGGCACCTTCCCCTGCAACCGCAGGAAATGCTACACTTGTCCCCACACCTCCTCCCTCACCCCCATCCCAGGCCCCAAGATGACATTCCACATTAAGCAGAGGTTCACCTGCACATCTGCCAATGTGGTATACTGCATCCGCTGTACCCGGTGTGGCTTCCTCTACATTGGGGAAACCAAGCGGAGGCTTGGGGACCGCTTTGCAGAACACCTCCGCTCAGTTCGCAACACACAACTGCACCTCCCAGTCGCAAACCATTTCCACTCCCCCTCCCATTCTCTTGATGACATGTCCATCATGGGCCTCCTGCACTGCCACAATGATGCCACCCGAAGGTTGCAGGAACAGCAACTCATATTCCGCCTGGGAACCCTGCAGCCATATGGTATCAATGTGGACTTCACCAGTTTCAAAATCTCCCCTTCCCCCACTGCATCCCTAAACCAGCCCAGTTCATCCCCTCCCCCCACTGCACCACACAACCAGCCCAGCTCTTCCCCCCCACCCACTGCATCCCAAAACCAGTCCAACCTGTCTCTGCCTACCTAACCGGTTCTTCCTCTCACCCATCCCTTCCTCCCACCCCAAGCCGCACCCCCAGCTACCTACTAACCTCATCCCACCTCCTTGACCTGTCCGTCTTCCCTGGACTGACCTATCCCCTCCCTACCTCCCCACCCACACCTTCTCCACCTATCTTCTTTACTCTCCATCTTCGGTCCGCCTCCCCCTCTCTCCCTATTTATTCCAGTTCCCTCCCCCCATCCCCCTCTCTGATGAAGGGTCTAGGCCCGAAACGTCAGCTTTTGTGCTCCTGAGATGCTGCTTGGCCTGCTGTGTTCATCCAGCCTCACATTTTATTATCACTGACTAGAGTTGACTTGGAGCAAAGGCTATACGGTGGGTCAGTTGAGGAACAATGGAAGGCTTTCAAAGTGATTTTTCACAGTGCTCAGTAAAAGTACATACCGGTGAAAAGCGAGGACTGCAGGAAAAGGGATAATCAGCACCAGATAACTAAGCAAATGAAAGAGGCTAACACATTGAAAGCTAATGCATACAAAGTGGCAAATATTATGGGAAACTAGTGGACTGGGAAAACTTTAAAGGTCAACAGAAAGCCACGAAGAAAGCTATAAAGGAAAGTAAGATAGATTATGAGTGTAAACTGGCACGGAATATAAAAATGATCAGCAAAAGTCTATACAAATATATAAAACAATGTGAGTGGCTAATGTGAACATTGGTCCTTTAGAGGGTGAGAAGGACAATTTAATAATAGGAGATGTGGAAATGGCTGAGGAGTTGCACAGGTATTTTGTGTCAATCTTCACAGTGGAAGATGCAAAAATATACCAACAATTGATGATAACCAGGCAATGGTAGGTGAGGATCTAGAAACGATCATTATCACTAAAGAGGTACTGTTGGGCAAGCTAATGGGGCTAAAAGTATGCAAGTCTCCCAGCCCTGGTGGAAAGCATCCAAGGTACTAAAAGAGATGGTGGGGGAAGTGGTAAATGCACTTGTTGTAATTTCCTAACATTCTCTGGACTCTGGGCAGTTCCAGCAGATTGGAAAACAGCAAATATTATACTGTTTTAAAAGGCTGGTAACTATAGATCCATTAACTTAACTTCTGTAGTGGGAAAACACTTGAATCTATAATGAAGGAAAAAGTAATGAGATATCTGGATAGAAATCAGGCAGACACAGCATGGGTTCAAGAAAGTCAGGTTGTGTTTAACTACTGGAATTCTTTGAGGACATTACAAGCACAGTGAACAGGGAACCAATGGATGTAGTGTATCTGGATTTCCAGAAGGCATTCAGCAAGATGCTGCACAAAAGGCTGCTGCATAAGATATGGGTGCGTTATGTTATGGATAATGTATTGGCTTGGATAGATTGGTTAAATAACAGAAAGCAAAGAGTGGGGGTAAATGAGTGTTTTTCTGGCTGGTGGTCAGTGCCTAGTGATGTGCCCCAGGGGGCAGTGTTTGGACAGCAATTGTTTCCAATTTACATAGATCATTTAGTGTGGGCTCCAAATGTAGTGTGTCAAAGTTTGCAGATGACTCAAAGATGAGTGGTAGAGCAAAGTGTGGAGAGGACACTGAAAGTTTGAAAAGGGATTTAGATAGGTTAAGTGAGTGGGCAAAGGAATGCAATGTTGGTAAATGTGAGGTCATCCATTTTGGAAGAAATAACAGCACTATTAATGAAATGGTGAAAATTTGCAGCATGCTGCTGTGCAGAGGGAGCTGGGTGCCTTTTTGCATGAATTGCAAAAGGTTGGTTTGCAGGTGCAGCAGATAATTGAGAAAACAAATGGAATATTGTCCTTATAGAGGGATGGAGTTTAAAGACAGGGAAGTTATGCTTCAGATGTATTGGTTGCTGCTGAGGCCACACCTGGTCTCACTACTTGAGAAGGATATACTGTCACTGGAGAGGATGCAGATGATTTGCACTAGGTTGATTATGGAGTGGAATGTGTTGGCCTGCAAGGAGAGAATGAATAGACTGGGACTATAACTCATTGGAATTTAGAAGAATGAGGGGGGAATCTTTTAGAAACATATAAAATTGTGAAGTGAATAGATAGGATAGAAGTAGGGAGGTTGTTCCCATTGGCAGGTGAAACCAGATCTATGGAGCATAGCCTCAAAATAAGAGGGAGCAGGTTTGGGACTGAGTTGTGAATCTGTAGAATTCCCTGTCCAGTGAAGCAGTTGAGGCAACCTCAATGTTTTTTAAGGCCAAGATAAATCATTGAACAGTAAAGAAATTAAGAGTTATGGTGAGTGGGCAAGTAAATCGAGCTGAGTCCATGAAAAAAATCAGCCATGATCTAACTAAAGGGGTAAGCAGGCATGAGGGATCAAATGGCCCAAACTTGCTCCCATTTCTTATGTTCTTATGCTCTGAATATAGACCTCCACAACAGAGAGTGATGATCAAGGCAGACAGTGAGTGAAGGAGCTGGGTAGTCCAACTTGATCTCCATGGCAGGATGACTGGTGGGGAAGGATACTGAGTGAGGGAGCTGGTCTTTTAAAACAGGGGGCAATAGTGAGGGAGGACACAGAGCGAGGGAACTGGCCATTAACAACATGAAATGATGCTGAGGGATGCCATTTAGCTAGGGAATATGAAAGGTCAGATGAGGCTTCTTGCAGGCACCTCTCCATTCACTGTGTGTTTATTTTGTAGCACAATTCAATGCAATAGTGTGCAATTTATGCAAACAGATAATTAATGGTTTACTGCTTCCATTGCCTGATTTCCCGTTGATACTGTGGATGATGCAAAGTTCAAATGGCTCAGAAATTGTGCAAGATCCTATGCATGTTTCCCCTTTTGCAGTTCAATGGTAAAATGTGAAGCCATCATAGTCCTAGTGGACCATAGGGGTTTCTCTCACATTACAGACAGGTAGAGATGACTGACTGGCAGTTTAATCTGAGGGTCAACTTGCGTCAGGTGAGGGGAGATGTTGAGAAGGAGAGTCCTTCACGGTAACCTCAGCTGGAATTGAACCAACGCTGTTGGCATCTTGCTGCCATCCTGCCAAATGATTTGCGACACTTTAAGTGGGTAAGAAGTGGAATGTTGCTTTGGAGCTATAGCTCAGTTTGATGTGAATAACTTACAGCAATTTCCACAGGAAAAATACAACCAAAGAGAATTGCTTAGGTACCTATTGTCTTCCATGGTCCAAACAGTTACGCAAAGTTCGCAGTTAGTTCTCTATTCAAGTTCAGTAATAATTGCTTGCTTAAGTATAGTCTTGTCACACTGCAGCTAATGAGACTGGCTCAGGATGGATAGGTGAAATCCAGCACTATCACATGCATTACTCACTACACCGAATATTTTTGAAAGATGCTTTTGGCAAAAGAATTCTCTGCTATTCTGTGCATCAGGCAGATCCCAAAATATCCCAGAGGCTTGAGACACCTTAGAGACTGGCATAATTTGTTATTCTTTTAATTGCACAAGACTCACTGTGACATTCATATTATCTGGATGCCATTGTAAATATTACTTCATTCGCTCCCTTTGCAGATGTGAGTTTCAAAAGACGAAATTCACATTATTCCATTGGCTTTCCAAAACTGCCCTTGGGGAGCATGGTTTATGTAATGTTGTTATCTAAATTAAATGACTAACATTGGGGTTGCTACACATTTATTAGTGGCCCCCATTGGTGCTGTGTGTAGAAAACAAATAGAGGAAATCAGACCCCTAAAACAGTAAAAAAAGCCAATAATATTTTCTGAATTGGTACAGTGGCTCAGTGGTTAGCACTGCATTCTCAGAGCACCAGGGATCCTGGTTCAATTCCACCCTCGGGTGACTGTACGTGTGGAGTTTGCACATTCTCCTCGTGCCTGCATAGGTTTCCTCTGGGTGCTCTGGTTTCCTCTCAAAGTCCAAAGACGTGCAGGTTAGATGGATTGGCTTTGCCAAATTGTCCATAGTGTTCAAGGATGTGCAGATTAAGTGGATTACAGGGGGATGGGTCTGGTGGAAGACCTGTGTGTTGGGCCTAAAGGCCTGTTTCTACATGGTAGGGATCAACAGGATGATATTCATTCTGATTGTTATTTGGAATCAGCTTTATTGCCACACACTCACTCTGTCACATTTATTGCTCTTGTCATCAGGAAGGGCTAATGGAATGTTGGTCCTTATTTTGAGAGAGTTGGAATATGAGTGGGGAAGTCACTGCAAATTGTCAAGGGGCTGGTGAGACCTCATCTGGAGCACTGTCGACAGTTTTGCTCCACTTATTAAAGGAAAGAAATCATTTAATCAGAGGAAGGATGCATAGGATGGGGAAGGAAACTGCAGGGGCTGGGCACAATTGAAATGTGGAGCTTGTTCAAGGAAAAGCTACTGCGTGTCCTTGATAAATATGTACCTGTCAGGCAGGGAGGAAGTGGTCGAGTGAGGAAACCGTGGTTTACTAAAGAAGTTGAAACTCTTGTCAAGAGGAAGAAGGAGGCTTATGTAAAGATGAGGCATGAAGGCTCAGTTAGGGACCTTGAGAGTTACAAGTTAGCCAGGAAGGACCTATAGAGAGAGCTAAGATCCAGGAGGGGAAATGAGAAGCCTTTGGCAGATGGGATCAAGGAAAACCCTAAAGCTTTCTATAGGTATGTCAGGAACAAAAGAATGACTAGAGTAAGATTAGGGACAGTCAAGGACAGTAGCAGGAAGTTGTGTGTGGCATCCAAACAGATAGAGGCACTAAATGAATATTTTTCATCAGTATTCACACAGGGAAAAGACAATGTTGTTGAGGAGAATACTGAGGTACAGGCTATTCTTCTAGATGGAATTGAAGTTCATAAGGAGGAGGTGTTAGCAATTCTGGGAAGTGTGAAAATAGATAAGTCCCCTGGACCAGATGGGATTTATTCTTGGATTCTCTGGGAAGCTAGGGAGGAGATTGCACAGCCTTTGACTTTGATCTTTATGTAGTCATTGTCTGCAGGAATAGTGCTAGAAGACTGGAGGATAGCAAATGTAGTCCCCTTGTGCAAGAAGGGGAGTAGAGACAACCCTGGAAGTGAACCTTACTTTGGCTATGGGTAAAGTGTTGGAGAGAATTATAAGAGATAGGACTTAGTAAATTGAGAAAGGAATAATTTGATTAGGGATAGTCAACACAGTTTTGTGAAGGGTAGGTTGGGCCTCACAAACCTTATTGAGTTCTTTGAGAAGGTGACCAAACAGGTGGATGACTGTGAAGCAGCTGATGTGATGTAATGGATTTCAGTAATGTGTTTAATAAGGTTCCCCACGGTAAGATATTGCAGAAGATACGGAGGCATGGAATCGAGGGTGATTTAGTGGTTTGGATCAGAAATTGGCTAGTTGGAAGAAGACAGAGGGTGGTGGTTGATGGGAAATGTTCATCCTGGAGTTCAATTACTCGTGGTATCCCGCAAGGATCTGTTTCGGGGCCATTGCTGTCATTTTTATAAATGACCTGGATGAGGACATAGAAGGATGGATTGGCAAATTTGCGGATGACAATAAAATCGGTGGAGTTGTGGATTGTGTGGAAGGATGTTGCAGGTTACAGAGGGACATAGATAAGCTGCAGAGCTGAGCTGAGAGATGGCAAATGGAGTTTAATGTGGAAAAGTGTGAGGTGATTCACTTTGGAAGGAGTAACAGAAATACAGAGTACTAGCTAATGGTAATATTCTTGGTAGTGTGGATGAGCAGAGAGATCTCGGTGTTCATGTACATAGATCCCTGAAAGTTGCCACCCAGGTTGATAGGGCTGTTAAGAAGGTGTACAGTGTGTTAGGTTTTATTGGTAGAGGGATTGAGTTTTGGAGCCAAGAGGTTATGTTGCAGCTGTACAAAAGTCTGGTGCGGCCGCACTTGGAGTATTGCATACGGTTCTGGTCGCTGTATTATAGGAAGGATGTGGAAGCATTGGAAAGGGTGCAGAGGAGATTTACCAGAATGTTGCCTGGTATGGAGGGATGTTCCTATGAGGAAAGGCTGAGGGACTTGAGACTGTTTTCGTTAGAGAGAAGAAGTTTAAGAGGTAACCGAATAGAGACATACAAGATGATCAGAGGATTAGATAGGGTGAGCAGTGAGAGCCTTTTTCCTTGGATGGTGATGGCTGGCACGAGGGGACATAGCTTTAAATTGAGGGGTGGTAGATTTAGGACAGATGTCAGAGGTAAGTTCTTTACTTAGAGAGTAGTAAGGGCATGAAATGCCCTGCCTGCAACAGTAGTAGACTCACCAATTTTATGGGCGTTTAAAAGGTCATTGGATAAATATATGGATGATAATGGAATAGTGTAGGTTAGATGGACTTCAGATTGGTTTCACAGGCCAGCGTAACATCAAGGGCCGAAGGGCCTGTACTGCGCTGTAATGTTCTATTTTCTATGTTTTTTGAAATTTAGAGAAGATTTACAAGGATGATTTCTGGGTGGAGGAATTGTCTTCAGACAAGACACTAAACTGATTGGGAATCTATTCTCTGGAGTTCAGAAGAATGAGCAGTGATCTCATTGACCCTGGCAAGCCACAATATGTGTCAATGCTGAGGGATGTTTTCCCCCAGTTGGAGTCTAGGACCAGAGGTCACAGCCTCAAAGTAAAAGGATGCCAGTTGAAGACTGAGATGAGGAAAAATTTCTTTTTTCAGAAGTTTGAGTGTCTTTGAAACTTCTTGCCAGAGAGAGATGTGTTGAGGGGGATGTGGCAAAGTCCTTGTGGAAATTGATAACTGAGGTAGATAAATTGTTGAACAGTCCAAGAATCAAGGGAAAGTGGACGAGGAACATGGGATAATCCTGTTGAATGATGGAACAGGTTTGAGGGGCCGAATGGCCTATTCCTGTTCCTTTGTTTTATGGTGCTAAAACAATTTTTGGTAACACAACTCCTGCTGATTTCTGAGGTTAGCAATTCTAAAGATTAGCAACTCTACCCTCTCCCACAATCACGAGTTGAAGTTCCTTCTCATTGTAACTGTGGACTCATTCATCTGAATCTACCCCATTCTTGCTCTCCAGCTCCAGATTTCCCCAAGTGTCTCAAAACCTTAGTATCTTTTTTATAAATCACCTTTCACAAATCTGATAAGATCACCTCTCCCACATCTTAGCTGCCTTGTGAATTGGCCTAAGCTACATAATCTTTGACCACAATGTGCAACCTTTCAGCCCTGGAACCAGCTAAGTGAATCTTCTGTGAATGTTCTCCAATGCACTGGATCTCTTGTTAAATAAGGGAACAAAGTCAACACGGCCAGTGGGTATGAGGCCTCACCAGTGTCCTGCAGCAAATTTCAAAATATGATATACCAATCGAGCTCATAACAAAATCCACCATCTACTTGTCTCTTACAAAGCTTGCTGTGCCTTTATTCTTAAAAAAAAATTGTTCCTTTGTATGATGGCTGCCAGAACTTTCTGTACCATAGTTGGATTATTGCTAAACTGTGACTAGATCATGTTCTGGGGGATCTGTGTTGAAATCCCCCCAATGCAGGTGGTGGAATTTGAAATCAATAATAGCCTTGAAATCAGAGTTTAATGAAGACCATGAGCCCATTGTTGATTGTCGGGGATAGACTGGTTCACTGTTGTCCTGCAGGGAAGGAAATTTGCTGTCCTTACCTGGTCTGGCCTACATGTGACTTCAGATCCACAACAATGCGGTTGACTCTGAACTGCCCTTAGGGATGGCCAATAAATGCTTGCCCAGCCAGTGACACCCATATCCCATGAATGAATGGAAAAAATTCTCAGTACTCTCCCCATCTAAATCATACCGTGATAGTTAATTTGTACTATGTAATTGAATACTCCCATTTTCCTACATTATAATCTGGCATTTTTTTGCCAGGTCACTTAATCTATCTCTAACCTGTTGAACCTGTGAACTTCCAAAACAATTTGTTGTCTCCATCTAAATTTGTAAAGTGAAGCTTTTCACTACAATGCACTAAGTCCGTTTATCCAGCTCATGATATTAATAGTAAACAGTATGATCCTTGTGGCAGACCACTTATTATAGCTTCTCAATCTGATAATGGCCCAGTTAGCCAAACTTTATTCATACTGGAGTAAATAATCGAGAAGGTTAATGGAATGCTAGCCTTTATATACAAAGGACTGGCGTAAAAGATGTAGGAGTGATGCTGCAGTTGTACAAAACTCTGGTTAGGCTATTAGAGTAGATCAGGGCATTACATTTATGAAGGTTGGGTTAGCCTTGGAAGGAGTACAATGTAGGTTCACAAGAATGATGTCTGGTCTTCAGGGGTTACGTTATGCAGATAGATTGGACAAATTAGGCCTGCCTCTAGAATTTAGAAGGTGAAAAGGTGATCTGATTGAAGTGTTCAAGATATTAATAGAAAAGTACAGGTTTGCTAAACTATTTCCACTAAATGGGGATTCTAGAACTAAGGAGGGCATAGTCTGAGAATGAGGCCAGACCATTCAGGAGAAATATTGGAAGGCAGTTCTACACATAAGTGTTTGGAACTCTCTTCCACAAATCCAGTGGATGCTGGATCAGTTGTTAATTTATAATAAGAGAGATAATTTTTAGGCAAAGAGTTCCCATATGGGCCACAGATCAGCCATGAACAGTGGAACAGACTCGAGGGGCTGAATGGCCTATTCATGTCTTCCTCTCTTTCACGTTTCCTAAATAATGGTTTAGGGGCTGTGAGAGTGAGATGGAGAGGTGGAGGTGCAAAAATAAGACAAGGAACTGCACACCATGGAGATCTAAACCAAGAACAGAAAGTGCTGGGAAAAGTCAGCAGGTCTGGCACAGTCCTTGGAGAGAGAAAGCAGAATTAATGTTTTGAGACCAGTGACCCTTATTTATGGAGATAGAGATAGTGCCCAGAGAGAAATGAGGGGAAAGCAGACAAAAGAACTGTTGATAGTTGTTGATAGGGCATGTTTGTCCACCCCCATCACCTATAAGAGTTATTTTCAGCACTGCCAACCCATTGTCAACTCCTCATTATCTCTAATACCCAGCTTCTCTTCTTCCCTGCCTTCCTATTAACCTGCCTATGCCTTTGTCTCACTTTCTGTCTCTTTGTCTCTCTCTGGATACCATCTCCACCTATGTTTTACACTTGTAGCCCCCCCACTCCCTTACTACCCTATTCTAGATGTTTCTAGTTGTGAAGAAGAGTCACTAGCCTCAAAATGTTAACTCTTCTGTCTTCACAGTTTCTGCCAGACCTTCTGAGTTTCTGTGTTTATAATACATTACGTTAACTCTGTTTCTCTCTCTCTCTCTCTCCACAAATGCTGCCAGATTTGCTGAGTTTCTCAAGTCTAATTCAGATTTCTCCAATATGAATCCTATTAGCTTTACCTCGAGTGATATTAATGGTCTCTGTTTCCCTTTTGATCATTCCTTTTCCACTACTCCCAGGATTTTGTTATTCAGTGTCCTCTATGATAAAGACCTCGACAGAAGAGGTTAATTCAGTTTGGCATTAATTTCATCCTCATTAATTCCACAGATTCTAGTACTAAAGCGTATAGTTTAAAAATTAGGGCCAGGCCATTTAGGAGAGATGTTAGGAAGCACAATAAAAAAAAAACATGTTTATTGGATGTTGGTATCATTGGGGCTGAAATTATTGACTGTCCCTAATTGCCCTGAGGGCAGTTAATGGTCAACTGCATCACTGTTGATCTGGTGACATATGTAGGCCATGCAAGTAAGGACAATGGATTTCCTTCCCTCAAAGACATTGTGAACCAGATAGAGTTTTCCTGACACAGATTTCATGATCATTATTAAAATCTTAATTCCAGTTTACTATTGAATTCAAATTCCACCATCTGTCACGGCTGAACCCAGATGGCCAGGACATTACATGGGTCTCCAGATTAATAGTTTGGTGATAATATACATCAGACAAAGACTAGGAGAGGACTGGAACTGTCTTCCACAAATCACAGTGGAGGCTGGTTGAGTTATTCATTTTAAATCTGACAGACATAATCTTGTTAAGCAGAGGTATTGGGGGGTACGGGCCAAAGGCAACTTTATGGAGTTGGGCCACAGATCAGCCACGACTTCATTGAATGGCAGATGGATCATGTTTGAGGGGCTGAATGACCTACTCCTCAATCTTCTGGCATACGCAAATCTTCACACCACTGGACCCTATTTCTTTCAATGAGATGTAGACTATTTTATTGTGACAAAACCTTCACAAACATCTCTATCTAAAGGATATCTAACAACGATGATTCAAAGTAAAGAAGGGAGATAGAGGCCTTGGTGTCATGGTGCAATGAGAGCAACCTCTCTCTCAACGTTGGTGAAACTAAAGAATGACGGTTGACTTCAGAAAGATAGGAGGAGAACACACCCTCATCTACACAAACAGAATTGATGTTGAGAGGGTGGAGGGCATCAAGTTCCTTGGAGTGATGACAATCCATAACCTGTCCTGAACTTCCACATAGATAGACAATCAAGAAGGCACAACAACACCTTCTTCCTCAGGAAATTTGCCATGTCCGCAACGACCCTCACCAACTTCTACAGATGCACCATTGAAAGCATACTGTCCAGGTGCATAATGGCCTGATATGGCAATTGCTCTGCCCAGAACACTAAGAAACTACAAAAAGTGGTGTGCACAGTCCAGACCATCACGGAAGCGAACCTTCCATCCATGGACTCCACTTACATGGCTTGCTGCCGCGGAAAGGCTGCCAACATCATCAAAGACCCATCACATCCCTGTAATGATCTCCTAAACGTCTTCCCTCAGGCAGTAGATACAGAAGCTTGAACACTTGCACCAGCAGGTTCAGGAACAGCTTCTTTCTAGTCATTACCAGACTGATGAATGGACTCTCTAGCCTCAAATAATGCTGATCTTGCTGACATTGATCTCACCTTGTGCAAGCCCTGTGCGATATAACCCAAATGCCTCTGTCTTTTTGACCTGTACATCCTTGCTTACTATGATCTGCCTGTACTGCTCATAAACAAAGTTCTTCACTGTACTTTGGTACATATAACAATAAATCAATCAATCAATCTAAGCAGAACTGAAAATCTGAGTGGCCCCCCTCTATCTTGTACTGCAGCTGGGTCCATCTGTTAAGAGGAGGCTTAAAGGTTTGTGGTGGAAACATTGGTCATATTTCCCATCCTTGCAATGTTCCCAGGTGACGTGGAGGACTCAGGGAACCAGGAGCAGATTTCCAGCACATCAGTTTACTGAGAGGGGGACTGGGGGTGTGAATTAATTCACTGGTTCAGCTTCAGCAAGCGACATGACTGAAGCAGACTGCAATGGTGGAGGGAAGATACTGTTATTTTTTCACTTCCATATAAACACACGTCTCTCCACTGATGATCGAGGCAGCTTCATTTTGATTCAAACCATCCATGTTCAATGCAGTGTAAATAACTCCCTCACATTTGTTCTGGTGCACATTGGAATACTCGTCCTGCATTGAGCAACATGGGAAGTGGCGTTTGTAAAGTATACACCTATATCTTGTACCTTTGTTCCTTTTGACACGTTTATTTTATTTGTCTGTCTATCTCAGTTTCTCAATTCCCGTCAATCCCTTTCTCGCTAACCCAACTCAATGTTTTATTTTGTCTTTTTGGAATCTTGATTTGGCTGAGAATTTAACAGGATTGGTTGGTAAGCTTGCAGATGACACCAAAACTGGTAGTATCTGTGAAGATTATCTAAAAGTACAACAGGATTTTGTTTGAATAGGCCAATGGGCTGAGGAGTAGAGATGGAGTTTAATTTAGTTAAGCAACCCTGGGCAGAAACTACTCAGTTAATGGTAGGGCTGTGGGCAGTGTTGTTGACCAGAGAGACCCAGGTGTCCCAGTTTATAGTTCCTTGAAAGTGGCATCACAGGTGGACAGGGCAGCGAAGAAGGCATTTGGTACTCTTCCCTTCATTGGTCAGATCATTGAGTGTAGGAGTTGGGACATTATGTTGTGGCTTGGCAAGACATTGATAAAACCATTTTTAGAATACTGTTGTAAATTCTGGCTGTCTGTTGTAGGAAGGATGATATTAAATGAGAAAGGGTGCAGAAAAAATATATAAAGCTGTTGCTGGGACTGGAGGTTTTGAGTTATGAGGAGGGACAGTTTTCACTGTGGAAAGCTGAGGGGTGACTTTATAGACTTTATGTAATCATGAGGGACAGAGTTAAGGTAAATAGCTAAGGTCATTTCCTCAGTCTAGAGGTGTTCAAAACCAGGTTGAAGATAAGAGGGAAAGATTTGAAAGGGACCTGAAGGGCAACTTTTTCATGCAGAGGGTGGTGTGTGTATGGAATGAACTGCCAGAAGAAGTAGTAAAAGTGGGTACATTAAAACATTTTAAAAAACAAGTGGACAGGTACATGGATAAGAAAAGTTTAGAGGGATATGGGCCAAATGCAGCAAATGTGACTAGTTCAGTTTCGGAAACCCGGTTAGCATGGGCGAGTTGGACTGAAGGGTCTGTTTCCAAACTGAATTACTCTATGACTCTTTCTTTTCAATGTCCTTCCCATCTTAATCTCTGTTTCCATATCTTATTGCCTTTCCCCCCACTCTCACCACTAGCTGCCTATTTGTCTCTCTGTCTCTGTTGATTTTCTGCATCCCTCTCCATTTCACTCTCATATTCTCTTTACTCCTACCTGTTATTTCTGTCCATCCACACAACCCCACCATCTATGCTCTCTTTCTCTGTCTCTGTCTCTCTGTGTCTCTCTCAACCCCTCTCTCCTTCTGAAAATTTATCAATTTTTCTTCTTTTCTTCCTCACCCTCAAAATATATTCTCTATGCCTGAATTCTGTATCTCTATGGGAGAATCTAATCAGACTTTATGTAGCAAGAAGATAAGTGATTTGAGTTTGACTAAATTGCATGCTTACCATTGTTCTGTGATGGATCAAATTGGCGTTGTAACCTGGGATAAAAGAAACACATAAATTGAGTTTTTCTGTGCCTGTCTTAGCACCGAAACTTAGTAGTTTATATTGTCAATTGTTGCCAAAACACAATGCCCGCTGATATATAGGCCCAAAATTTAAACTAAAAACAACCATAGCCCCACTCTTGCATTGGAGAGAGACATCTGTTTGTGGTTTAACCTGAGGGTCACTGTACCTCATGTGATGGAGAGGTGGTGATAGAGAGCCCTTCATGGTAATGTCAGCCAGTGGGAATTGAACCCATGCTGTTGGCATCACCCACCAACCATCCAAGCGAGCCACCCTTGCCTAACCTGCAGTCTGTTAAACAGTAACAAATAACGTCTGTGAGATCTATATTCTATGCAATAGGATAATCCTTGGGATGGAGGGATTGTCTTATGAGCTAATCAGGTTGGGACTGTACTCACTAGAGTTTAGAAGAATGAGAGTTATCTCGTTGAAACAAATAGGAGCATGACGAGGTCAATGCTGAGAGGATGTCCCTCCCTCATGGGAGAGTCCAAGACCAGGGGACACAGTCTCAGAATAAAGGGGTGCCAATTGAAGACTGAGATGAAGAGGAATTTATTCTCTCAGACGGTTGTGAGGCTTTGGAACTCCTCATCACAGAGAGCATTGTGTAGAGGGGAGGGTGTGTTGCAGCATCCTTTTGTACATTTAAAGCTAAGGTAGATAGATCCTTGATCTGTTAGGGAATCAAGGCTTACGGGGAAAGTGGATATGAGACATGTTGGATTAGCCATGATCGTATTGATTAGCAGAGCAGACTCAAGGGCCCAAGCAGCTGACTGCTGTTTCTATTTCTTATGGCCTTACGCTCTTGTGGACTGTGCCAAATCATGAGGCTCCATGCAAATTCTGAACATGTTTCGTAAGTTATAGCTTTATCCAGTGTCCAGATGAAAGACAACATAACTTGGACAATTTTGCCTCCTCCTGTACAGAGAGGAAAACACACCACACACAATTTATTCCAAGGCACTGGGTCTTTTTGATGAAACAGTTCCTTCACTCTCACAGCCTTTTACGGTATTGGAAAATCCGGCTGTAAGGATGGGTTACAGTTCTGTCATTTACATTACAACAAATTTTGAGGATAGATTTAGACAACAGTGAATGCAAACCCAATGATATCATCTCAAATGCTTGTTTCTACATCGTGTGCTTGACTTCATTTGAAGTGAATTTCCAACATAATAGAGACAGAATCCTGAATGAAATTGCTTGTGTTTTGTCTGACAGCCCTTTAGCTAGCCCTTTTAAAGAAGTGTCACTGGACTAGAAATGTTAATTCTGTCTCTCCCTGTCTCTACACTTGCTGCCGTACCTGCTGAGTTTCTTCAACACTTTCTGTGCTTATAACTTGCAACATTAACTCTGTTTTTTTTCTTTCTCTCTCTCTCTCACACACATACACACACACACACAAACTTACATGCACTACACCATCATTCAGATTATTTCAATGCTTGTTTCTGATGTTGTGGCTCTATCTGAACAAAGAGTGAACAATCATACAGTGTACAGAAATGGAGTTTAGAATTTCTCCACTAAAACCTCCATTAACACATTTTTCATGTTAAGAATCGCTCAGAAAGATGTTACCCTGCATCATGGTCATTTCAACCAGTCACTAACGTCAGTGATATACTTACAAATGTGATCATGGCCATCGGTGTGTGTATTTTGAACTGCTGAGGGAGTAGTCCTGGAAAATAAAGACTTATGTTGACTCAAATGTGATCCCGATATAACTGGAATTAATGGCACAAAAATCAATAAGCAATAAATAATAAATATAATGATGTATTAATGTACAACTATAAATGTTGCATAAAGTCAAATATCAAATTAACATGAGTTGTTTAACATTCTCACCTCTGAATAGTTTGACTTTTATATCGACCTGAGGGATATAAATCATAACGCAATGATGAAATGCCTTGAACGTGATGGTCAATGTCAATAATATAAAACAAAGGACAACAGGATGTTGGATATTAGAATCAAAAACAGAGAATTTTAAAGAAATACTGCATGTCTGACACCATCTGTATAGACAGAACAAAGAGAAATCTGAAGCTGGAAGGGACTTGGGAATCAGAGTTCAGGATTCTCTTTAGGTTAACAGGCAGGCCCAGTTGGCTGTTAGGAAGACAAATTCAATGTCAGCATTCATTTTGAGAGAGTTGGAATACAGAGCAGAGATGTGCTACTGGGGCTGCACAAGGGTCTGGTCAGATCGCATTTGGAATATTGTGAGCAGTTTCAGGCCCCATATCTAAGCAAGGTTGTGCTGATTTGAAGAGGGTTTTACAAGCGAGATCCCAGGATGAAGGGCTTCATGGAGTTGGGAAGTATGAAGGGGTATTTGATTGAAACTGCGAGAATATTCAGAGGCTTGGATAAAGTGGACATGGGGAAAATTCTTTCACGAGTAGGAGAGACTAAGCCCTGAGGATACAGCCTAAGAGTGAGAGGATAACAACTTTAGAACTAAGACTAGGAGGAATTTCTTCATCAGAGCTGGTAAATCTGTGGAACTCATTGCCACACAAGACTGGAGTATATTTGAGTTAATTAAGGCAGAGATAGGTAGGTTCTTGACTGATGAAGGAATCAAGGGTTACAGGGAGAAGGCAGGAAAATGGGATTGTGAGACATAACAGCCATGATCATAACAGCCAACAAGGTCAATGGGCTGAATGGCCTAATTCTGCATCCATATCTTATAGTCTTATGATCTCTGTAAGCTGCTTGACAGGATCAATGAGAGAGGATGTTTCCCCCTCAAGGGGGAGTCTAGGACCGGAGAGCACAGTCTCAGAAGTAAGGGATACTGATTGAAGACTGAGATGAGGAGAAATATCTTCTCTCAGAGGGTTGCGAGTCTTTGGAACTCCTTACCACAGGGAGCTGTGTGTGGGGAGGCTCAAAGTTCTTGTGTATATTTAAGGCTGACATAGATAGATTATTGATTATTCAGGGGAATCAAGGGAAAGGACAGCAAAGTGGATGTGAGGAATGTGGGATCAGCCATGATCCTATGAATGACAGGGTAGGCTAGAGGAGTTGAACAGCCGACTTTTGTAACTTTTGTTATTGTATATGAACTTGGACATTTTAACTCTGTTTCCATCTGTCCTTCTCTTCTTCTCTCTTCCTCTCTTTCTCTCTCCACAGATGCTGTCAGATCTGAACTTTCTGTGTTTATAACCTGTAATGTTAGCGCTGTTTCTCTCCCTGTCTCTCACCACAGATGCTGCCAGATCTTGTGTTTATCCAGTGATTTTTGTTTTACTCAATTTTTGAAAATCCAAAATGATTTAAGTGTCAATAGACAATAGATGCTGGAGTAGGCCATTCAGCCCTTCGAGCCAGCACCACCATTCATTATGATCATGGCTGATCATCCACAATCAGTATCCTGTTCCTGCCTTATCCCCATAACCCTCGATTCCACGATCTTTAAGAACTCTATCTATCTCTTTCTTGAAAGTATTCAGAGAGTTGGCCTCCACTGCCTTCTGGGGCAGAGCATTCCATATATCCACCACTCTCTGGGTGAAGAAGTTTTTCCTCAACTCTGTTCTAAATGGCCTACCCCTTATTTTTAAACTGTGTCCTCTGGTCCTGGACTCACCCATCAGCGGAAACATGCTTCCTGCCTCCAGAGTGTCCAATCCCTTAATAATCTTATACGGCTCAATCAGATCCCCTCTCGTCCTTCTAAACTCAAGTGTATACAAGCCCAGTTGCTTCAATCTTTCAACATATGATAGTCCCGCCATTCCGGGAATTGACCTCGTGAACTTATGCTGCACTCCCTCAATAGCAAGAATGTCCTTCCTCAAATCTGGAGACCAAAACTGCACACAATACTCCAGGTGCGGTCTCACCAGGGCCTTGTACAGCTGCAGAAGGACCTCTTTGCTCCTATACTCAATTCCTCTTGTTATGAAGGCCAGCATGCTATTAGCTTTCTTCACTGCCTGCTGTACCTGCATGCTTGCTTTCGTTATGGGGTAGATTTGAAAATTTTAGCTGAAACCTCCCAAAAATGAAATATTGAAGAAAATGAAGAATATGACCACTCTAGACACACAAATATTAGAATACAAGACAAAAAAAGAACACAGTCATATTTTTCCTGTCGAAATTTAGAACCCTCACAGTACTGAAAGACGCCATTTGAGCCTACTCTGAGGACATCCCACCCAGAGCCTGTAACGCTACATTTCCCATAACTAACTCACCAAAACCCTGGGCACCATAGATCAATTGAGCATGACCAATATACCTAACCTGCACATCTTTGGACAATGAGGGCAGCATACAGTCACATGAGGCCAGAATCAAACCGCGGTCCTCAGTTCTGTGGGGTAGCAGTGCTCACCACTGTGCTACCATGCTGTCCCATAGTGACTAACAGATTGTTAAGGACAGTTAGGATGGCACAGTGGCTCAGTGGTTAGCACTGCAGCCTCACAGCATCAGGGACCTGGGTTCGATTCTAGCCTCGGGTAACTGTTTGGGTGGAGTTTGCACATTCTCCCTGTGTCTGCGTGGGTTTGCTCCGGTTTCTTCCCACAGTCCAAACGATGTGCAGACTAGGTGGATTGGCCATGCTAGATTGCCTATAGTGTTTAGGGGGATGGGTCTGGGTGGGATGCTCCAAGGGGCGATGTGGATTCATTGAGCCAAAGGGCCTGTTTCCACACTGTAGGGAATCTAATCAGTTGGTCATTTGCTTCTAAAAGAGTGTTCTGCAGTAAATTTTGTGAAATGGATGTATGGAACAGGCTGTTCAATGAAAATGTTGTAAGCTGCAGGTGATAATTGCAAACACTTGCAGCTGCTTCTGAGAATCTCTCCTTTTATTAAAGGACAATTCGGGTTGAATTCAGGATGGGGGCATTATTCTCTTGACACAATCGATTATAATGTAACTACTAAATATGTTGTCTCTTTTATTCACCACTATTGCTTTTGCACTCAGGAAAGTAGTAACAGGAGTAGGCCATTCAGTCTCTCCAGCCTGTTCTGTCCTTCAATTAGATCACAGTTGATTTGTGGCCTAACACCATAGACATGCTTCTGGCCCAAGTCGGCTTCACAGCTTTCCTTATCTCTCTCTCTCTCTCAGATTTGAAATGAACAACTGATGCAACATCCATTGCCTTTTCAAATTAAGCTGTGGGTCTGTATGGCGGGAAAAGGAACATGATTGGACGCCTCTTGCGAATGTATTAATGCCCAAGTCAGCTGGGCAAACCGCATGGGTCATTCTCTATCACCTTGTAATTTGTTTGTTGTTCTGTGAACAGAATAGTTTGTGTGAGCCCCTCATTGAAATGTAGGGAGGTGTCGGTGTGTTGGCAATATTCCTGGGACATTACTCAGAGTCGCAGGTAAAATATCTGGTACAGCCATTGCACCTGCAACCTATGCCCAATTTCTAGAGCTAGAATTTGAAGCTCATGATGAACTTGGCCTTAATCGTGGTTCGAAGCCGATATGCTGTTTCTCTTATTCATTCATTCATAGGTTGTGGACATCACTGGCCTGTAATTGCCCAGAGGGCAGTTAAGAGTCAGCCACATTGTTGTGGTCCTGGAGCCATGTAAGACCAAGTAAGGATGGCAATTTACTTCCCTAAAGGGCATTAGTGAACCAGATGGTTTCGACAATGGTTTCATTGTTGTCATCAGACCAAAATTTCAGATATTTATTAAGTTCAAGTATGACCACCTGCCACAGCAGAATTGGAACTTGGTTCCCCAAAACATTGCCTGGATCTACAGTTAATAGATTAGTGATAATACCACTAGGCCATCACCTCCCCATAACTTTTTGACAGTTAATATTCTTCAGGAAAGGAGATCTTCTATTTGTAACTTGTCTGACTTGTATGTTTTTTTAAATTATTCATGCCTGGGACATGGGCATTGCTGGCTGGACCCAGCATTTATTAGGCCTGTCCCTAGTTGCCCCTTGAGAAGGTGATGGTGAGCTGCTTTCTTGAACTGCTGCAGTCAGTGTGGTGTTCATTGACCCACAATACACATAGGGAGGGAATTCCAGGATTTAGACCCAGCAACACTGTTGGAACGGCTGATATATTTCAAAGTTGGAATGGTGGCTGGCTTGAGGTGGCGGCGGGGGGCGGTGGAATTTGCATTGGGTGTTGTTCCCATGTATCTGCTGCCCTTATCCATCCAGATGGAATGGTTGTAGGTTTGGAAGGTGATTTCTGAGGAGCTTTGTTGAGTTTCCGCAGTTCATATTGTAGATGGTACACACAGCTGCTACTGAGCATTGGTGGTGGAGGGCGTGGATGCTTGTGAATGTGGCATCAATCAAGCAGGGACAGCTTTTGTCCTGGATGGTGCTGAGCTTCTTGACTTTTGCTGGAACTGCACCTAACCAGGCAAATAATGGGTATTCCATCAAACCTGTGCCTTGTAGATGGTGGACAGCCTTTGGGGGTCAGGAGGTGAATTAGTCACTGCTGGATTCCTAGCCTCTGACCTGCTCTTGTAGCCACTGCATTTATGTGGCAAGTCGAGCAGAGTTTCTACAACTTCAGAATTAAAGCAATGATGTTAACTCTTAACAGTCCACTGATATGGTTTTAGAAACAACAACAATTTATAATGGGCGAGAGCTTCTGGTTTTGCCAGAGATGTCCACATCCCATCAAAGAATAAAGAAAAAAGAAACACAGTGAACAGAAAAGAGAAACAGGCTCACTAACTTCCATAAGGGATCACAGTTAAATGTGCTATCAAAATGCAGTTCTTAACGTTATGGCTCTCCACAAGGCTTGCCTCAATTCTACATTTCTCTCAATCAATTTTACCAACATCAAGCAGCCCGCTCCAAATTGCCAGTGACTTCCCTGCATGCAAATCATTTCTTGTGCTAAAAACGAAAAGAGCATTTGGGCAAGATAAGAGTTGTCAGGGGTGGGGGTGAAATTGCTGGAGACAGGGATTTCTGCAGTGGGCAAAGAAAATTACCAGGAGAGAACAAATCCACAACATAATGGTTAATGTTGTGTCGAAGTTCAATGTCAGTGATCATAATGGTCACCATCATGTGGGTGGGGAAACATCCCCTTGATAGCAAACAAATGCAAAAGTAATTTCAGATCCCTTTCATATTTGGTATGTTATTTAATGTTGCCTGCAGAACATTGTCATAAAAATTGTAAAGGTTGTACCCCCAAGCTTTCTTCCCCAGCGCAGGGGAGGCCACAACTAGACAGCATAAGTGGAAGGTGAGAGGGGGAAGATTTATAAAGGACCTAAGGGGCAAATTTTTTGCACAGAGTGTTTATGGAACAAGATGCCAGAGGAAGTGGTGGAGGAGGGTACAATTACAACATTCAAAAGACATTCATACAGCTACTGGATAGGAAAGGTTTAGTGGGAAATGGGCCAAATGCAGACAAATGGGAGACCTGGTTGGCATGGATGAGTAGGGCTGAAGGGCCTGTTTCCACGTTGGATACTTCTATGACTCTGCGCCTCTATAATCCACCATTGAATGTTTAGCAATGGCTTGTTTCTGTCACACTAGTTCATTTAAAAAGAAATTCTCATCTGAAATATAAAAGAGACACTGTCCAGTGCAGTCACATTCCTCCTAACCTGTTACATTAACCTTTTCAATAAGTTACCTTTCTTGATAATTATAAGGAACAGCACCACAATGATCACAGCAGCACATCCCAGTCCAACGTAGAGATATAATCCCATCTGTACAGCTATGCAATGTAAAAGAAGGAGAGTCACATGATGAACAGCAAAGAAACATCATCATGTCTGACTGGAGAAGAATACACACCCTGAAGCATCAGATGGTCACTTTTTAACACGTTCTCACTTAACCCATAAATATAGCCAATGGAAATTTAAAGGCCTTGCACGACTTCTTCATGTTCCTGAGCTTTGAATCAGAATGAATATCTGAAACGTATGATAATGCTCACCATGTGTAAGTACAGAGGGAAATTTCCAAGGATGTTGCTTGGGGTGGGAGAGTTTCAGTGATAGTGAGAGATTGGGTAGACTGGGATTTTTTTGCTCAGAGGAGATTGAGAGGGGGACATGATTGAAATGTACAAAATGATGAGGTGTATAGATGAGGTAGACAGGAAGAAACTTTTCGCCCTTGATGGGCTGAGCTATGATTAGGAGACAGAAGGCCAGAGATTGAAGGTAAAGGGCAGGAGGTTAAGAGGAGATGCAAGGAGTTTTGTTAATACCCAGAAGGCAATGGAGCATTTGGAACTTCAGTCTCTGTAAGCTTGCGAGAGGCAGAAACCCTCATCATATTGAAGAATGATTTAGATGTGCACTTACAATGCCAAGGCAAACAGGCAATGCGCTGGCCGGTCGGAAGATCCCAGGAAGAGAGAGTAGTTATTTTTGATTAGTAATGGGCAGAAGTCCCTCTGTGTCTCTATGACAGGCAATTTCACAACTCCCACTCACATCCAATATTGCCCAAAAATATTCCCTGGTTATGCCCACTGTTTGCTATTTTAATTATTTCTGCCCCTCTGGTGGATAATCTTGTAGAAATTCTGACAGCTCCAACAAATTCACAAATCTGCATCTTTCCTTCTAATTCAAAGCAACTGAGGAATGTTTGCTGCAAATCAGAGACCTGAATGGTCGAATGGTCGAATGGTCATGTTTGACAATGCATAGACAACTCTCTGTCAAAACATAGACAAAGGTGGCATGGTGGCTCAGTGGTTAGCACTGCAGCCTCACAGTGCCAGGGACCTGGGTTTAATGCCAGCTTCGGGCGACTGCCTGCGGGGAGTTTGCACCTGTGTCTGCGTGGGTTTCCTTCGGGTGATCCAGTTTCCTCCCACAGTCCAAAGATGTGCAGGTTAGATGGATTGGCTATTCTAAATTGCCTGTAGTGTTCAGGGGTGTGTGGCTTATAGGGGGATAGGTCTGGGTGGGATGCTGCAAGGGGCAGTGTGGACTTGTTGGGCTGAAGGGCCTGTTTCCACACTGTATGGAATCTAATCTAATTATATCCTATTGATCAATGTCAGTACAATCTGTCATTGTTTGTGAAACAAGATGAAGTCAGCCAATTCAGAACATAGAATATAGAACACTACAGTGCAGTACAGGCCCTTCGGCCCTCTGTTGTGCCGACCTATGAAACCAAACTGAAGTCCATCTAACCTACACTATTCCATTATTATCCACATGTTTATCTAATGACCATTTGAATGCCCTTAAACTTGGCAAGTCTATCACTGCTGCAGGCGGGGCATTTCATGCTCTTACTACTCTCTAAGTAAAGAACCCACCTCTTACATCCGTCCTATATTTATCACCCCTCAATTTAAAGCTATGTCCCCTCGTGCTAACCATCACCATCCAAGGAAAAAAGGCTCTCACTGTTCTCCCTATCTAATCCTCTGATCATCTTGTATGCCTCTATTAAGTCACCTCTTAACCTTCTTCTCTCTAAAGAAAACAGCCTCAAGTACCTCAGCCTTTCCTCATAAGACCTTCCCCCCAATACCAGGCAACATCCTGATAAATCTCCTCTGCACCCTTTCCAATGCTTCCACATGCTTCCTATAATGCAACAACCAGAACAGTACGCAATACTCCAAGTCCGGCCGCACTAGAGATTTGTACAGCTGCAACATGCCCTCATGGCTCCGAAACTCAAACCCTCTACCAATAAAACCTAACACACTGTACCCTTTCTTAACAACCCTGTCAACCTGGGTGGCAACTTTCAGGGATCTAGGTACATGGACACTGAGATCTGTCTGCTCATCCACACTACCAAGAATATTACCATTAGCCCAGTACTCTGTATTCCTGTTACTCCTTCCAAAGTGAATCACCTCACACTTTTCCACATTAAGCTCCATTTGCCATCTCTCAGCCCATCTCTGCAGCTTATCTATGTCTCTCTGTAACCTGCAACATCTTTCCATACTATCCATGACTCCACTGACTGTAGTCATTTGCAAATTTACTAACCCATCCTTCATTGCCCTCATCCGGGTCATTTATAAAAATGACAAACAGCAGTGGCCCCAAAACAGATCCTTGCGGTACACCACTGGTAACTGAACTCCAGGATGAACATTTCCCATCAACCACCACCCTCTGTCTTCTCACAACTAGCCAATTTCTGATCCAAACCATTAAATCACCCTCAATCCCATGCCTTGGTATTTTCTGTAATAGCCTACAGTGGGAAACCTTATCAAACGCTTTACTAAAATCCATATATACCACATCAACCACTGTATCCTCATTCATCTGTTTGGTCACCTTCTCAAAGAACTCAATAAGGATTGTGAGGCATGACCTACCCTTCACAAAACCATGTTGACTATCCCTAATCAAACGATTCTTTTCTAGATGATTATAAATCTTATCTCTTATAATCCTTTCCAACACTAAACCCACAACCGAAGTAAGGCTCACTGGTCTATAATTACCAGGAGTGTCCCTTCTCCCCTTCTTGAACAAGGGGATAACATTTGCTGTCCTCCAGTCTTCTGGCACTATCCCTGAACATAATGACAACATAAAGATCAAAGCCAAAGGCTCTGCATTCTCCTCCCTAGCTTCCCAGAGAATCCTAGGATACATCCCATATGGCCCAGGGGACTTGTGTATTTTCACACCTTCCAGAATTGCTAACACCTCTTCCTTGTGAACCTCAATCCCTGAACCTCAATCTCTCAAAACCTCAACCTCAACAGAAAGATGCCTACCGGGAGAAGGGTCTTATAAAATATAGCAGGTCTGGTTAGTATGTTTGCAGATGATGCCAGAACTGGAGATGTAGTGGACAGTGAAGAAAGTTATCACAGAGTACAATGGGACCTGGATCAGATGGGCTGATGAGCCAAGGACTGGCAGACAGAATTTAATTTGAATAAATGTGAGGTGTTGCATTTTGGTAAGAAAAATCAGGGGAGGAGTTATAGACCTGATATTAAGATCAGTTTTGCTGAGTAAAGAGAGCTTGGAGTGCAGGTTCATAGTTACTTGAGGGTGGAGACACAGGTAGACAAGGTGATGAAGAAGCTATTTGGTATGCTTGCCTTCATTGGGCAGTGCATTTAGCACAGGAGTTGGGATATCACGTTGTGGCTTTATAGAACATTGGTTCAGTGATTTTTGGAACACTGCATTCAATTCTGTTTGCTCTGCTGTAGGACAGATGTTGTTAGACTTGAAAGGGTTCAAAAAAGATTCACAAAGATGTTACCAACGTTGCAGGGTTTGAGCCATTGGGAGAGGCTGAATAGCCTGGAGTTTCGGAGGCTGATAGAGATTAACCTCTCAGAGATCTATGAAATCATGTGGAGCACAGATAGGGTCAATAGACAAGATCTTTTCCCCAGGGTAGACAAGTCCAAAACTAGAGGCCATAGGCTTAAGGTGAGAGGGGAAAGATTTAAAAAGGACCTGAGGAGAAACTTTTTCATACAGAGGGTGCTGCGTGTATGGAATGAGCATCTAGAGGAAGTGGTGGAGGCTGTTACAGTTGCAACATTTGAAAGGCATCTGGATGGGAATAGGAAGTGTTTTGAGCGATATGGGCCAAATGCTGGCAAACGGACCTGGATTAATTTAGAAAATCGGGTTGGCATGAACAAGTTGGAATGTGCTGCGCATGTCTACGATTCTCCACTTACGCACAGATCTTTGATCAAATTGTAACAATTCAGGGATAAGACAAGCTTCAAACATGAAGCACATTGATTAGACTTTCTGAAAATATCAACGGGATGAAATTAAACTGGTAATTTTTATTACCAGTATGCATTTATGAAAATAAAGAAGACATTGAGGCACAAGAACAAGCAATTACCTTTTGATGTGTGACCCTCCTTTCCTTTCTTCACAACTGCAACAGATTGGCTGGATGGAGAAGTGATGACATGTCCATTAACCTCTGTTTGATATTGACAACTGTAGTTTCCTACAGAAATTGGTTCATGGACATTGATGGTAAAGACCGCTATATTTTCAATTCCAGACACATGATGTTCATGTGTAAGATAATTCCTGCGACTGTTGAACAAGTAGAATATTCCTCCTGTGGGGCGAATATCACCTTTGCAGGAAATCACAACATTGTTCCCACTTGAACTGGAACCTGAATCTGAGAGCACTTTGATCATCGGCTTAGAAATTTCATCTGTTACATCATGTTAAAATAAGTATATTTACAAAAACATTTACATACATTTATTAAAGCAGGACACTTGAAATCAAAAAGGTGCAGAAGAAAACAATTGCAAAGTCCAGAGAGAGGTCTTAACAATAACAGTTCTCAAATCAAATTGTAATCTAATATGTCATATAAAAATAATGGCATCGTACATTAACACACTACACAATGTAACGTAGGTCTTGATTTAAATACATTTTCCTTATTCACAAGAAATGGGCTGTGTGGGGTGTATCATAACTGCTTCAAACTTTATGCCAGGGTAATATTACAATGTAATACCAGGCAGCTCCACCAAAGCACACGGGATCACTGGGACGTGGAAGTGTGCTGGCTCCATACCTTTCTACAGAGCAACCCCAGGACAGGGAAAGTGTTTACATCGGCCCCATGGGTCATGTATGTCCTTTCTTTGCCTAATTAATGATTAGAACATAGAACATAGAACATAGAACAGTACAGCACAGAACAGGCCCTTCAGCCCACAATGTTGTGCCGACCATTGATCCTCATGTATGCACCCTCAAATTTCTGTGACCATATACATGTCCAGCAGTCTCTTAAATGACCCCAATGACCTTGCTTCCACTACTGCTGCTGGCAACGCATTCCATGCTCTCGCAACTCTCTGCGTAAAGAACCTGCCTCTGACATCCCCTCTATACTTTCCTCCAACCAGCTTAAAACTATGACCCCTCGTGCTAGCCATTTCTGCCCTGGGAAAGAGGCTCTGGCTATCAACTTTATCTATGCCTCTCATTATCTTGTATACCTCAATTAGGTCCCCTCTCCTCCTCCTTTTCTCCAATGAAAAGAGACCGAGCTCAGTCAACCTCTCTTCATAAGATAAGCCCTCCAGTCCAGGCAGCATCCTGGTAAACCTCCTCTGAACCCTCTCCAAAGCATCCACATCTTTCCTATAATAGGGCGCCCAGAACTGGACGCAGTATTCCAAGTGCGGTCTAACCAAAGTTTTATAGAGCTGCAACAAGATCTCACGACTCTTAAACTCAATCCCCCTGTTAATGAAAGCCAAAACACCATATGCTTTCTTAACAACCCTGTCCACTTGGGTGGCCATTTTAAGGGATCTATGTATCTGCACACCAAGATCCCTCTGTTCCTCCACGCTGCCAAGAATCCTATCCTTAATCCTGTACTCAGCTTTCAAATTCGACCTTCCAAAATGCATCACCTCGCATTTATCCAGGTTGAACTCCATCTGCCACCTCTCAGCCCATCTCTGCATCCTGTCAATGTCCCGCTGCAGCCTACAACAGCCCTCTACACTGTCAACGACACCTCCGACCTTTGTGTCGTCTGCAAACTTGCTGACCCATCCTTCAATTCCCTCGTCCAAGTCATTAATAAAAATTACAAACAGTAGAGGCCCAAGGACAGAGCCCTGTGGAACTCCACTCACCACTGACTTCCAGGCAGAATATTTTCCTTCTACTACCACTCGCTGTCTTCTGTTGGCCAGCCAATTCTGTATCCAAGCAGCTAAGTTCCCCTGTATCCCATTCCTCCTGACCTTCTGAATGAGCCTACCATGGGGAACCTTATCAAATGCCTTACTGAAGTCCATATACACCACATCCACAGCTCGACCCTCATCAACTTTTCTAGTCACATCCTCAAAAAACTCGATAAGGTTTGTAAGGCATGACCTACCCCTCACAAAGCCGTGTTGACTGTATTTGATCAAGCCATGCTCTTCCAGATGGTCATAAATCTTATCCCTCAGAATCCTTTCTAACACCTTGCAGACGACAGACGTGAGACTTACCGGTCTATAATTGCCGGGGATTTCCCTATTTCCTTTCTTGAAGAGAGGAATTACATTTGCCTCTCTCCAGTCCTCAGGTACGACTCCAGTGGAGAGCGAGGATGCAAAGATCTTCGCAAGTGGCGAAGCAATTGCATTTCTCGCTTCCCAAAGCAGCCGAGGACAAATCTGATCCGGGCCTGGCGACTTGTCAATCTTAATGGTTGACAAAATTTTCAGCACATCAGCTTCGTCTATCTCTATCCATTCCAGCATGCACACCTGCTCTTCAAAGGTTTCATTCACTACAAAGTTCGTTTCTTTCGTAAAGACGGAAGCAAAAAACTCATTTAGGGCTTCCCCTACCTCCTCAGGCTCCACACACAAGTTCCCTATGCTATCCCTGATCGGCCCTACTCTTTCTTTGACCATTCTCTTATTCCTCACGTAAGTGTAAAATGCCTTTGTGTTTTCCCGGATTCCTTCTGCCAAGCCTTTCTCGTGCCCCCTCCTGGCTCTCCTCAGACCATTTTTGAGCTCCTTCCTTGCCTGCATGTAATCCTCTCTGGCTGAACTTGACCCTAGCTTCCTCCACCTTATGTAAGCTACCTTCTTCCTTTTCACTAGAAGCTCCACCGCTCTCGTCATCCAAGGTTCCTTAATCTTACCCCTTCTTGCCTGTCTCAGAGGGACATATTTACTCATCGCTCCCAACAACTGTTCCTTAAACCGGCTCCACATGTCTATAGTTCCCTTACCATGGAAAAACTGCTCCCAGTCCATGCTTCCTAACTCATGTCTAATCGCATCATAGTTTCCTCTTCCCCAATTAAATATCCTCCCATTTTGCCTAATCCTCTCCTTCTCCATAGCTATGTAGAATGTGAGGCAGTTATGGTCACTATCACCAAAATGCTCTCCCACCACAAGATCTGATACCTGCCCCGGCTCGTTTCCGAGCACCAAGTCTAGAATGGCCTCTCCCCTCGTCGGCCTGTCAACGTACTGCGTTAGGAAACCCTCCTGAACACACCTTACAAAAACAGCTCCATTCAAATCTTCTGCTCAAAGGAGGTTCCAATCAATATTAGGAAAGTTAAAGTCACCCATTACAACAACCCTACTGCGTGCACACTTTTCCAAAATCTGTCGACCTATGCTTTCTTCAATCTCCCTGCTGCTATTGGGGGGCCTGTAGTAAACCCCTAACGAGGTGACTACTCCCTTGCTGTTCCTAATTTCTACCCATACTGACTCAGTAGGCAGATCTTCCTCGACAATGGAAGCTTCTGTAGCTGTGATACCCTCTCTGATTAGTAGTGCTACACCCCCTCCTCTTTTTCCCCCCTCCCTATTCTTTTTAAATGTTCTAAACCCTGGAAGATCCAGCAACCATTCCTGCCCATGAGAAACCCATGTCTCTGTTATGGCCACAACACCATAGCACCAGGTACTGATCCATGGTCTAAGTTCATCACTTTTATTAGACCTGATTGAAATTGCTACTTCTCAATAAGCTCTCAGAAAATTGTTACAAATAGCTGACAACCTGTATTCAGTGACTGTGATCACAAACATCTGTAAAATCCAAAATTGATCACTTTGCAAAGTACCAAATGAGTCGTAATAAGACTGACGTTGGGGCCCAACAATTCAGTGATTGCTGACAGCAGTCTGCATCCCACCCCGTGTGGAAGTGAAGGGTGGACTTGATGGTCTATACAATGCAATAAACAGCCTTGAGGTGGAATACCCCAAGGCCTTGTTCATTGTAGTCGATGATTTCAACCACGCCAGCCTGAAGAACATGCGACCAAAATATCATCAACACGTCTCCTGTCCTACAGAGGGCTGAGCATTCTTGACCATTGCCGTACCATCATCAAAGATGTCTACTGTTCCATCCCCTGTCTGCATTTTGGAAAATCCAACCACGACGCTGCGCTCCATCTCCCAGTTTACAAGCAGAAATTGAAGCATGAGAATCCAGCAGAAACAGTTACTCAGTGTTAGTCTGAGGCAATGGAAGGCCTTCTATAGAATTGTTTACAGACAGTGGACTGGTCCAGATGCAATGAACTCAGTTACCGACATAAATGTGTATGTTACTACTGCTGCAGGCTTCATCAGAAGTGTGTAGAAGACAGAGCACCAAAGAAGTTAATCCAAATCTTCCCCAACAAGAAACCATGGAGGAACCAGGAGATCCACTCCCAACTGAAGCCCGGATCTGAAGCATTCAAGTAGGGTGGCACGGTGGCTCAGTGATTAGCGCTGCTGCCTCACAGCACCAGGAACCTTGGTTCGATTCTACCCTCACCTGATTGTCAGTTTGGTGTTTGCATATTGTCCCTGTGTCTGTTTACGTCTCATTTGCTATCTCCGGTTTCCTCCCACAGGGCAAAGATGTGCAGGATAGGTGGATTGGCCGTGCTAAATTGCCTGTAAGGTCGAAGGATGTTTAGGTTAAGTGGGTTAGACATGGGAAATTCATGTTGGAGGAATGGGTCTGGGTAGGATGCTCTTTGGACGGGCAGTGTGACTTAGCGGGCCAAAAGACCTGTTTCCACACGTAGGGTTCTATGATTTAAGTTGGGAAATTCTGACATACTGGAAATCCAGGTACAACCTTTGTAGGGCGATCAGAGAAGCCAAGAGCCAATACCACACTGAGCTTGAGATCCAGACCAACCACATGGACACCCATCTATTGTAGCAAGGCTTAACGACGTAATGGGCTACAAAGGGAAGTCAAGCAGAATCGCAGACAACAGTACATTTTGATGCAGTCAAGCTCAATGCATTTGACATTTGCCTTGAACAGAAGATTAATGAAATGATGTCAGATATCTCTGTAGCGTCCGAAGCACCTGTGCAGACATTAGATTTGCTTTCTTGAGTGTGAACCCACGAGAAATGCACTGGCCTGGATGGATTCACTGCTGTGCACTCAAAACCTGTGTGGGACTGTTTGCTGACATCTTTAACCTCTCCTTACTGTGATATGAGGCTCCCACCTGCTTCAAGAGGCCACCATCGTCCCAGTGCCAAAGAACAGCATGTGTCAATGGCTACCACCTGGTGGCTCTGTCCTCCATAATTATAAAGTGCTTCGAGAGCTTAGTCAGGGTTCACATCAACTCCTGCCTACCAATTCCCTTGCTCCTTTGCAATTGACCTACTCATGTGACAGGTCCACAGACACCATCTCTGTCACCCTAGACATCCCTGGAACATCTGGGTAACAAGGATACCTACGTCTGGGTCCTATTTATTGACCACAGCTCCACCTTCAACACCATAATTCCAAAAACACTCAGCTTTAAACTCTGAGACCTAGGTCTTGACTCCCCCTCTGTAATTAGATCCTCGATTTCCTGATCCATAGACTGCAATCAGTTGGAATGGCAACAACATTTCCTCCACTAGAATCCTCAACACCAGTGCATACTCGTCCACCTGCTATACTCCTTATACACTCATGACTGTGTGGCCAAATTCTGTCCAAACTCCATTTAGATGTTTGCTGACAACAAGACTGTTGTAGGTTGGAGCTGAAACAATGGTGAGACAGAATACAGGAAGGAGATTATGTACATGGTGTAAAGACAGAAATCTCTCAATCGATATCAGCAAAATGAAGGACCCAGATATTGACATCAGGAAGTGAAGTGGACGGCACGCCCCTGTCTGCACCAATGGTGGAGGTGGTCAAGAATGTCATGTTTCTGGGAGTGATGATCACTAACCATCTGTCCTGGTCCACCCACATCGATGCGGCAATCAAGAAAGCACAATATCTCTACTTGCTCCAGAGGTGAAGGAAATTCAGTTTGTTCACAATGACTCATCATTTGTCATCGATGTAGGTAGAAAGCATCCTATTTGTATGCATCACAGCTCAGTACAGTAACTGCTTTTCCCAAGACTGCAAGAAACTACAGAAAGTCGTGAACACATCTTAGTCCATCATGCAAACCAGCCTTCAATTCATTGACTCCATATACATTTCCACTACCTTGAGTAAACAGTTAATGTAATCAAAGGCCCATCCTACCCCAGTTATACTCCATTCCACCATCTTCCAATCAGGCAGAATATATAGAAGTTTGAATACACCTACAAGCAGATTCAAGAACAGCTTGTTATCAGACTTTTGAATGGACCTCTCAAATATTAATTCTGTCTCTCTCTGTACCTTCTATGTGCCTGTAATACTGCATAGTACATTCTATTCTGCTACCCTGATGCACTTTGTATGGTATAATTTGTACATCACATAAAACAACATTTTTACTGTGTATTGGAACATTTGAAGATAATGAAACACCAAACACAGGGAGAAATGGGTTTAACAACATACTTCCGACATGTATCGGAATGGGGTCAGTTTATCCTGATCTTCTCCATATTCCATTCTCCAACACAAAGAAACATTCACACTTGTAACTTGCGTTACCTCTCTTTAAATCTTTTAACTGCAAAGATGTTTCGCATTGTCCTTCAGAAAGTTCTGCTTGCTTGCATTCAGAATTTTAGCATGAGTGTATGCTTGTGACTGGACATTGACAGCTGCAGTTCACTGATGTTGACTCTCCTTCCAAAAACATCCCATACGAAGGATTCAGAGACACAACTGGCTTTGGAAAATCCCCTGAGAAATGCAATTAAAGCATTTTATCGGCATAATATGTTAATCAAGATGACTGAACATGTTACAAGAAGCTGACTTCATGTGCACTTTACTGCACCATGATTACACAGTGATATGGACTCAGTTTCAGATGATAGTGCCTAGTGCTAAATCCTAAATCTCACTGATTGAAATTAATCAAACATGTATGGGGATACCTGCTTTTTTGAATGAGAGTTTGAGAGCAGGGACTGTATAAAACGTTGGTTAGGCCACACAGCGAGAGTATTTTGTGGCAGTTCTGGAATGCACGTTATCGGAGGCACTGGGAGAGGGTGCAGAGCGAGATTTACCAGGATGTTGCCTTAGGGGCTGGAGAGTTTCAGTGATGCAGAGGGATTGGACAGACTGGGTTTTTTTTTACCTTTAAGCAGAGGACATTGAGTGGGGATATAATTAAGGCATATAAAATGATGAGGGGCATAGATAGGGTAGACAGGAAGAAATATTTCCTCTGATGAAGGGTCTAGGCCCGAAATGTCAGCTTTTGTGCTCCTGAGATGCTGCTTGGCGTGCAGTGTTCATCCAGCTTCACACTTTGTTATCTTGGATTCTCCAACATCTGCAGTTCCCATCATTTCTGATCACAATTTTAACCTCACTGCGAAGCCTCTTCCAGGATGCCTAACCTGAAGAAGTTACCCTCCTCCCTCCAGACCAACCTCAGGGAATCTCTCTCCCACTGCAACTCTCTTGTAATCTCGTCAGCCTTGAAACTGCTCAACCATGTCCTGAAGCAAACCAGGTACTACAGGCGCATCACCTTCCTCAGCACCTGCCTACGGAACCGGATCATCCCCAATGGACTGCAGTCCACATTCGAGCCTTCCCAATTTGGCCCCAACCGTGACCACCTCTGTATCCAGACCATTGAGACCCTTCAGAAGCGTTTCTTCCTGTGAGTCCTGAAACAGACACTCACAGCCATGCACCAGCATCTCCAGGCACTGCAATCCAGCCTTCCCCAGCTCAGAGCCTCCCTCTCCCACACCTGCAAAGGACCTCTCCTGTTTTTTATCCTCCGTAGGATCCACAAACTGAGCACCCAGTTCTACTCAGCTTTACTGGACACGTACAACAAACCCACTGGCTCTTGCCACCTTAAACAGGATTCCTCCACCTCTCAAATCCCAAGCCTGTCCCTGCAACTCCCCCACTATGTACCCGCCTCTGATGAAGGGTCTCAGCCTGAAATGTTAGCTTTTGTGCTCCTAAGATGCTGCTTGGCCTGCTGTGTTCATCCAGCTTCACACTTTGCTATCTAAGAAATATTTCCACCTTAATGGAGGAATCAATGACCAAGACAGGGCATAGATTGAAGGTAAGGGACAGGAAGAGCAATGTTTTCACCCAGAGGGTGATGGAGAATTTGGAACTCCCTGCCTGTAAGGGTGAGAGGCAGAAGCCCTCATCACATTGAAAAAAAATTAAGATATGCACTTGCATAAGGGCCTAGGGCTGGGAAGATGGGATTAGAGAATAGTGAGGTACTTTTTTTGACTGGAGCAGATCTGAGGAGCTGAAGGGCCTTTGGCAGTGTTGTAGATCTCTAGTACTGTTCGACTCTAATGTTTATAATATTTTTTATTAATCTTCTGGTGGCCATCATATTTTTATGAAGTTTCAAACAGCAGGACCTGATAATGCAACCTCAATCATTTTAAACATCGTAGTTCTCAAACTATTAGTTATGTGTACTGCTGGGAAATATAATCATCCAATTTTTGGCACTTCATGATAGATAGAAGAAACAAGATGTGAGAAGATTAACTTTCATAGTAAAGTTTCTAAAGGTGTAACAAATTCTGCAGTGGCCTTGTTTCAAGCTGTTTTTAACCTATTGATCTGATAATCAAGTGAAAAGCATTAACAAAGTTTATTTTATGTAAATGAATTCAATTATATTTTAAATTCTCTTACTTACAGATGTCCTGCATTTCGACCAGCTTGTGGAAATGAACTAATGGGAAATGATAAAGGAATTGATGAATATTAATATTTTCATTTTTATAAATCTAGAGACAGACATAGATGCAAATTTCTGTAGTAACACATTTGGATGGTGGGGATGTGAGAAGGGAGTATAATATTTTTGCAAGTTGGGGAAACATTATATAAATTGGTGGATGCGAGTTAAAGCTTCAAGATGAGTTGCAACAGACATTCCTTCAGACAGTTTTGATAACATGTTGATTTGAATGTTTTGGACACACAAAACAGAAGCCTTCAGATTTTGAGATCAAGAGCAGACTATAAATAATGTTAGTATAACATTGCACGTACCTATCTAAACACAATTCTCCCAGGACAGTCCGCATTAAGAAAGAATAGACAAAAACAATACGGACAAAAGCTAGCAAAATAAGGAAAACATCAATGTATTAGCTTGAGGAACTATGACTGAAGCAAAAAGGTGTTAATCATTTTGGGTTCAGACATAAATCAGCAAGGGGAAACAATCATTGGTGTGAAATATTTATAGACCACCAAACTTATAATACAAAAATTGGACATGCTACAATTAGGAAAAGAGTGATGTATTTAATGTGAGTAATAAAGTAACAATGAGAAATTTAAATTTGCATGCAGACTCAATGAAGTCAGCATTAATGTGTTGGAGGATGAATTCCTGAAGAGCGTAGAAGTTGTTTTCCTAGACTCATATATTTTGGCATCAATCTGAGATGAGACCAGGTTGGATTTAATATTTTGTAATGAGAAATAGTTAATTAACATGTGTTATTTAGATAAATCTATGGGAAATAGTGACCATAATATCATAACATTTTGGGAAATAATGACCATAATGTCTCAGAATTTTATTTTAAATTGAATGTGCATCATTCATCTTAAAGCTGAATGAAGGCAAATTTAGATATCCAAGGACAGGTTGGTTGGAGCCAAGTTTGAAAATAAACAAAAATAATCAATAGGAGAGAAGCAAATTCATAAACGTAAGGTTCACAACAAAATGTACAAACATCCAAACTGGAATGTTGGTTCTAAAGATATGAAAGATATCTAAATTTCATTAATTGAATGGATTATCACACTGTCGGAAACATTGAGAAGGCAAAAACAAAAACTAAGTTGCTGGAAAAACTCAGCAGGCCTGGCAGCATTTGTGAAGGAGAAAGCAGAGTTAATGTTTCGGGTCCAATGACCCTTCCTCAGAATACCAGAGAAGCCAGAGATTGGTAGTAATTTAGAGCCCAGTGGGGAAAAAAAAACTGTTAAGGAGAAGGAAAACAATACAAATTCAAGCAAGTGGTGAATACAAAGATGGGCAGTAAGGGTTTTAATGATATACTTGAAAACAAGTAGACACCGAAAATGTGGTCCCATCGCAGAAAAAAAATGGAAACATTACACTAGATTAGATTCCCTACAGTGTGGAAACAGACCCTTCAGCCCAACTAGCCCACACCGCCCCTGGAAGCATCCAACCCAGACCCATCCCCCTATAATGCACACGCCCATGAACACTACAGGCAATTTAGCATGGCCGATCCACCTAACCTGCACATCTTTGGACTGTGAGAGGAAACCGGAGCACCCAGAGAAAACCACGCAGACACGGGGAGAATGTGCAAACTCCACACAGACAGTCACCCGAGGCTGGAATCGAACCCGGGTCCCTGGCACTGTGAGGCTGCAGTGCTAACCACTGAGTCACTGTGCCACCCTAGTGAACAGGAAAGTACAGTTGTTGGCCTTGCACAAGGCCATAGGGACCATAAGAAACAACCACTTGACCACTTGGCATTACAATCCTGTTCTACCAACTAATTGGATCTTGGCTGATCTGACATTCCTCAGGTATACTTTCTTGCCTTTTCACTGTAACACTTCATTCTGCTATGGAGCAAGAATCTTTCTGCTTCAACTGTAAATATACATAAGAACTCTGCTCCCACACAGCTGTGTACAATTGGGAGTTTCAAATGCTTACAAAATCCTCTAACAGTAGAAATTTCTCCATATCTCTTTATTCTCAGTACCTTTATTCTGAGACAATGCCCTCTGGTTCTAGACTCTCCCATAAGGGAAAAACATCCTCTTAGGCTTTTTCAAAAAGCTTTTCCTAAAATCCCACACAGGATGTCAACAAATCTAAGTGCAGCTCTTGGAACTGGGTGGATTGAATAGTATGGTTTGGTAATTGACCCTTTCAAACCCCTTAAGAATCCTACATGTTTAAATGAAATTACCATTCATTCTTTTAAATTCCAGTGAATGGAATCCCAACCTGTTAAACCCTTAAGGAAAATGATCCAGGTGAAAATGATACAGATCATCGTACAAGGCATTGAAGAAATTACAGCGATGTTGAGACAAACAAATTTAATGAGTAAAGTGGTAGTTGATATGAAAATATAGGGAGTGAAGTTTGATAAGTATCCTCACACAGTTAAAGTTAATGCCAGAGTGGTGAAGAAAAGGGTAATACAAAAAAGTGTTTCATTGTTGGCTATCTTTCATAACTCTAGATTCTAGAAATTATCATCATCCTGACAGTGTGGAAACAGGTCCAACAAGTCCACACTGACACTCAGAGCATCCCATCCACCTAATCTACACATTCCTGAACACAATGGGCGATTTAATATGGACAATCCATCTAGCCTGCACATGTTTGGACTGTGGAAGGAAACTACAGCATCCAGAGGAAACACACACAGACACAGGGAGAATGTACAACTCCACACAGACAGTCTCCTGAGTATGGAATTGAACCCAGGTCCCTGGCACTGTGAGGCAGCAGTGCTAACCACTGAGCCACCGTGAAATAGTGAGAAAAAGATGTTAGAAAAAGAAAAGATGACCTTTGACTGCTTAATGACTACAATAGAGAACACGTTAGAGTCTATGATTGAGAATCTAGTAATTGAGCATGGAGTGAAGAATGGCATGATCGCACAGCACTGACATGGGTGTATTAAACGGGAATCCTGCTTGACAAAACCTATGGAGCATTTTGAGGACATTGCATGCAGCATCAATAGATAGGAAACAGACAATTAACTAGGTTTTCAGAAAGCTTTTCATAAAATCCTACACAGGATATCAACAAACCTAAGTACAGCTTATAGGACTGGGTGGAATGAATCATGGGGATTTAGAAATTGCTCAGCAGAGAAAAAGCAGAGATGAGGATTGAACAGATCATTCTCAGGAGGCGAGCTTTCCTCAACTTTTATAAATGATATGGATAATGGGGCAAATAGTACTAATTCCAAAACTACTGGGGAGTAGGCCATTCGGCCACTTGAGTCTACTCCACCGTTCCATAGGATCATGGCTGATCTGATGCTCCTAAGGTGATATTGACGTAAAATTCAGGAATGCGAATACATCAGAAATGACTTCCATGCATTTCTATCATCACTTCACTCCCCCTTTTCCGTCCCGGAAATATTCCCTGAGACCTGTCTGTCTCAGTTCAAATATTCTTCATCATGCAAGTACATTTCCTTGGCTGTTGAGAAGTTTCTATAACTACAATTCACTTCAGCCTGGCTTCAGAGTAACATTCGCTCTCCCTCTGCCCCGGGTAATGAGTCTGTTTATCTTTCCCTTGACCGTGCATTCTTCCTTTAGTCATTAAATTAATTTCTCTGATCAAAGTTGCAAATTGTATGGTCATTTCAGTAAAATCTATCTCTTTTCACAAAAGAAAGCCGAGTCTCAATTTACCAGAACTGAACAAAACTCATCAGCTGGAAATTCATCAGTTTTCAAAGTCACTTATTATTTGGAGTAATCTTTGAGGAGTTAAATAATCAAACTGTGAGGACCCACTACTCACCAATTGCAAGTAAGATTGAATGTGCGAACATTTTCTGACAAAATTTTCACTCGATATTTTGGACGTCGAGATCTGTGAGTTAGTTTAATTTCTGGCTTGAGTTTCTGACTGGTTAGAATATCACAGTTTGTATTGAGCAAGATTAAACAGGAACTGAGTTGGCGATACAAGTTTTCATGTGGTTTCGCAATGCAATCTCTATCGCCCATGTTCAAGTGAGACAGGTTATTGTTAAATGTCAAAAGAAATGACAACATTGTTGAACAGTCAGCACAAAAGCAGTGTGTAGAAGTGGAAGCCTTAAGGTCCTTCTGCTAAATTATACACAGGGGCTACATTTAGCTCAGTTCTCCCAATCTCCAACTCAGCCCTCATTTGAGGCCTATTAACCTCAGGTTAAACTCACCCCAAGCCACCTCTCTTAAGTGATACTGGGTCAATGGCAATGTTACCATTACCCAGTGGTTGGAAGCCAAAAAAGTGTCTGAAGATCACAAATACTGACTGTAAATGAAAATGCAATGATACTATGATTTGCCAAATCTACAAGGACTCAAGTGCGTTAGTCCATGTTTACACTCTTGAGTTATTTGTGTGTCTTAACTGCACAATTTTGTCCGCATGGTATTTGAAACAGAATTGTTTTTTAAAAGTGGCCTGCTTTAAATTTCATGCTGGGAATAATCACAACAGTTGCACAGGCTGTTGGGCTTCATTAAACATTTCCAATGCTTTCCCAGTTTTGAAAAAAAGTCAGTAAGGAGTATATGTTTTTGTATACCAGTCTAAAGCTCACAATTGTGGCATTTTTACACACATGAATGAAAAGCAATAACTATAGCACATATAAAACCGGAAGGGATGGAGTTTGGATATAATGTCAACGACATAAAAACAAAGACATTAATGGACCAACAAGCAAAAGCAGAATCCAGTTTTGAAACTTGTGCATGTCCATCATTGAGTTTCAAACCTGTAGCTATTGACTTGGAGAACTGGACTTGCATTCTAAAATCATTTGCTGTCCTTTTTATTTTAACCTTCACAAACGCATGAAGCCAATGTCTTAACCTGGAGGGACAGGCATATGAGTGATGAAAACCATCATATAAAAAAAAATCTTGCTGAGCTTGTCAGAGAGATATGGTCCCACAGCACAGGGGAGGGATGACTCTTCTTAACTGAGATGAGCAGGGATTTGTTTAGCAAGAGGGTGCTCATTGTGCAGAGGGCTGTGGTAGCCAAGTCATTGAGTGTTTTTAAGTCAGCACTGATGGCTAACCTACCAAACATGGACACAATGGGGAAATTTATCACAACTAATCCACCCAATGTCAGAGATGACTGGTAAGTGGGTCAATGGTTACAGTCAGAAAGCAGCAGAATGGGGTTTAAAAACATCGGCCATGATTGAATGGGCCAAATGGACTTATTCTGCTCCAGTATTTTATGGTCTTACATACATGTACATTGTTGCTGCTTCATCACGTTTTATGTCAATGTTAACACCAGGACATGATAGAATGCATCGAACTTCACTACTAATTGTGTCAAAGACAGTAATTTGTGTAAAATCATAGAAATTATTAGCGTAATAGAAATTTACAGGTTTAACTCTTATTTCCCTGAATAATAATTGTATAAGGTGTGTCAAACTTATATACTTCCCAAGGGAGGAAAAAAGTATGCCAGAATCCTCTAGAAAATTCTCAAAAATGCCAGACATTTTCCACAATAACTAGTATCCATTCACAAGTTCTCCTGAATATAAATGTCTCAGTTCCTTGTCTGGTCACTTCCGATGTTTCCAATCTAATTGGCTTCTTGCTTCCTTTGGAACATAATTTTGTTCTCTCCAGAATTTCAAAGGCTAGAGGGTAATCTGCTCAAAGTCTCCAAAATATTAACAGTAAAAGATAGTGCTAAATTAATTGGGATAAAGTAGTGGCACAGTGGCTAGTGGTTGCTATCTTACAACACCAGGGGCCCCTAGTTTGATTCTATCCTTGGTTGACTATTTGTGTGGAAGTTGCATATTCTCTACATGTCTGTGTGAGTTTCCTCTGGATGCTCTGGTTTCCTCCTATCGTCCAAATATGGGCACATTGGGTGGATTGGTTGTGATAAATTTCCCCATTGTGTCCATGTTTGGTAGGTTAGCCATCAGTGCTGACTTGATGGGCTAAATGGCCCTATCTGCACTGTTGGAGAATCTGTTTCTCCATTGTATTCACTGTGTTCTTTTGTCTTTATTCTTTGATGGGATGTGGACATCACTGACAAGGCCAGAATTTGTTGTCCATTCCACATTATTGCTGATTTTGAGATCATTTCCATGGGCCATGTAAAGTTTTTACTCAAAAAAGTTCTTCAAACTTCTGCCAGATATGTGAGACAAAGACGGATTTGATTCAGAATTTAATTAAACAAACCTCTCTTCATTTAACTCCTTAGGTATCATTATAAAACACACTTGTGACATTGTCTTCTTACTTTGTCTGACTTGACGTCAACTTTAAATCACTTCATTTGACTTTACCTCACTTGAACTTAATTCACATTTCACTGTGTCTCTAAATTTACAAGTTTGGCTTGAAACAAATATGAGCCTGATCTGAGTGAAGTGACCAACTTTGCCCTCAGTGTAAATGTCACCTTGCGGTTCTTTGTCTTCACTGAAGATAACATCAGCTCACATACTTCTCAAATGTTGGTCTTGAGGGCTCAGTCCTGCACAATCCTTTGTTCTGGTTACTTTCATCTCAAAGTATGCTCTTTCATGCAGAAACCTCTCTGGCACTCAGCCAACAAATAAACAAAATCCTGATCACAATATTCAATCCCAGGTAGTGGTGTATCACTGGTAAGGAATGCCCCAATGGTTATATCACATCAAAAACAGCCACAAATCAAACTCCATAGGAATGATAGTGGTGCCAGTATGTCCAGAGACAATAAAATATCTGTTATGTGGTCAACACAGGTAACTTCACGTCACAGATTACAGGACAGGTCACAGCTTATGACGGTAGCCAGGATAATGGAGATCAGAGTTTAAACAGGTTGAGACTCTACTCACTGGAGTTTGGAATAATGAGAGGCAATCTCATTGAAACACACTGAAACATTGACCTTTACAGGGTCAATGCTGGGAGGATGTTTCTCCTCATGGGAGGGGCTAGGACCAGAGGGCATAGTGTCAGAATAGAGGGGAACCATTGAAGACTGAGATAAGGTGGAATTCCTTCTCTGAGAGGATTGTGAGCCTTTAGAACTCCTTGTCATAGAGACCTGTGTGTGGGGAGGGGTCTGTGAAGCCCTCGTGTATATCAAAGGCTGAGATAGATAAATTCTTGATCAGTCAGGGAATCAAGGGAAATGTCAGGGAAGTGAACATGAGAAATATCAGATCAATCCTGATCCTAATGAATGACAGAACAGGCCTGATGGGTTGAATGGCCTACCCCCAGTCCTATTTTGTATGATGTTACAGCCTTGGAATGTTAACTCTGTTTTTAACTCCATACAGACGCAGCCAGACCTGCCAAGTTTCTCCAGTATTTATTTCTGTGGCAACCTGTTTATCCTTTGCCCAAAACACAATCCCTAAATCCCAGAGATCATCCCAGTGAACCTTCTCTGCCTCCAATTAAATGATGTATTTCCTTAAATCAGGAGAACAAAACTACTCACAGTGTTCCAGATGTGGTCTCCCCACTACTTTGTACAGTTGTAATAAGGAACAGGAACAGAAATTGCTGGAAAAGCTCAACAGGTCTGACAGCATCTCTGAAGAGAAATTAACATTAATGTTTAGGTCCAGTGACACTTCCACTTCCCTACTTTTATAAACTATCCCTTGAATTAAAGACCAATATTCCATTAGCCTTCCTGATGACCTCATTACAGAGTGATAAATGTCATGGAGGGAGTGTGTGGCAGTAAGGTTTGTTCCAATCCACAATCAGAACAAAAATCATCCTATTGATTAGACGGAGAAGTTTCAAAGTCCCAAATTCATTCCATCTCCTTTTTTTATTTATGCTTGATGTGAATTGGTCAGCACATACTGCACATATTCTACTTCAATCAATATCAGAACATAAACCATGCCCAAGGGAAGGCCAATGGATTAATGTGAATTCCTTCGTTTGAAATGGAGCAAACAAACTAATATTAACAATGACCTTGGAACAATATGGAAATTCACAGTGAGTCTTGTGCTATTAAAAGAATACGATATCATGGCAGGCTCTGAGGCGTCACAAGCCTCTGAGGACATTTTGGATGTCTGCCTGATGTACAAAATAGCAGAGTTTTTTTTTGCCAAAAGCATCTTTCAAAACTATCGGTGTTGTGAGTAATGCATGTAATAGTGCTAGATTGCACCTTCCCATCTTGAGTCAATCTCATTAGCTGCAGTGTGAAAAGACTACACTTACGCAAGCAATTATCGTTGAAGTGACATGGGGAACTAACTGTGCACCTTGTGTAGCTGTTGGGTCATGGGAAACAAAAGGCAGACTAACCCTAAGTAAAAATTGTTGGTGTTTTTTATCTGTGGAAATTGATACAACATGTACACATTAAGGCTGTACCTGAAAACAGCATTTCCCCTCTTACACCCTTACAATGTCACATTGGAGGTGGTTTGAAACCATTAGTCTTTTAGAATACATTCATTGATCCAAACTGACCCTTGTCATGTATCAGAATCTGTGCAGCTACAACACAGGCAATCAATGCGTGAACAGAATTACAAAATTGATTTTCAAGGCTATTGATGCCAACTAACACAAAGAAACTTGTGGGGGGATTTGGGCGGGGGTGGGAATACATGCCGTGAAACACTGTAAGCTTGCGCAGAAGGGCAGCAGGTAATTAGGAAGGGCTAAGGGAATGTTGGCCCATACTTCAAGGGGGTGGAGAATAAGAGTGGGGAAGACTTATTGCAACTGTACAATGTTCTGGGAATACCACAACTGGCAAACTGTGAACAGTTTTGCTCCCCTTATTTAAGGAAATACACAATTTAATTGGAGGCAGATCAGAGAAGGTTCAGTGTTCAGAGACAGTACAATAGAAACATACAGAGAAATGTGCTCAGTTCCAGCCATTCACAGCAGTACAACTGTTTATACTCTCGTCAATGTGGATCATTCAGCTGCTTGCCCTTGGTTATTGATCAAAGCCTCCAGTTTGATCTGTTTTTCAATTTGACTGACACAAGGCTCCATGGAAAGCTGCTGAAAAATCTTGTGGCAGTTTGGAACAAGCAAAACTGGAATCGGGCCTCCTCCGCATTCCAAATGACACGTGCTGAACAGAGTTTCTTATTCCCCTCTACTCACAGTATGTGCCTATGGAGCTGCCATGAAATCCTGCTGACTCACAGTGGGCTGTAAATGATGTCGGTCAGAAATGCTACCAAAAAATGTCCCCCAGAAACCAGCGACTTAAGGTAAAAGGACAGGACATTCCTAAGCTCCACAGATCACATGAAGGAATAACCTGCTCTAAAACTTGCTTAAATCACACTTAGTTGCATGTCTTGATAATGATATTAATAAATGATGTGGATGTGAATGTGGACATGAGACAAATGATATTTGATTTATTGTTGTCACATGTACAGAGGTACAGTGAATAATCTTGTTTTGCTTGCTATACAGGCAGATTATACTATGCAAAATACATCAGAGCTATTGAACAGAATGCAGAATATGGTCTTACAGCTGCGTAGAAGGTACAAAGAATTTGAGAGGTCTGTTCAGAAGTCCAATAATAGCGGGTAAGAAGCTATTCTTGAACCTGTTGGGACATTTTTTTCAAACCTTTGCATCTTCTGTCCAGCTCTATAAATCTACTTGGATGAGAACTTGAAATGTTATAACATTCAAAGAAATGGGCCAAGTGCAGATTCACAAGTTGTTCAGTTGACACAGATTCAATGGGTTGAAGAGCTAGTTCTGTTCTGTACATTTCTACTTTGAAGCAAATGTGAACATTTAACCCAGGTCTCTGAGCTCAAAGGTTAGGGTTTCAAACTCTGCACCACAAACCATCACTCATTAGTGCTCTCACTAGAAGATTGCCCTTTACTTAATCTCCCTTTTCATTGCACAGACTGGCATGTGCAACATAACCAAGAGGCAAAATTTATCTGTGAGTGAGCAGTGAGATGTGACAATATCAGGCAGTGAGGGCAATATACAAACATCAAATTTTGATACCAATACATCAGGACCAGCCACTGCCGCTGACAAATTCCTGGGCAAATTCTTTGGGGAGATGGACTGATGCTGTGCTCTTCAAAGTTGAGAATCAGCATTGAAGAAGTGTTTTGAAAAGGTGGAGGTGGGTGGGACATCTGCTGTATACCTAGTTCCACATGTGGATGTATCATATGGCAATGCAACCTGATATCACACATGATCTTATTTTTAATGCTTGGTCTGTCCACCCCTAATTGCCCAGAGGAACAGTGAAGACAAAAGCACATTGCTATGGGTTTGGAGTCACACCTAGTTTTGACCAGATAAAAAGTCTTTCAACTAAAAGGACATTACTAAACTCAGGCAATAGGCTGGAAGTGGGATTACTGTAGATTTATAACAGTTTTTGGCAGTACTGTTTTAATGGATTAAAGGGCCTGTTATACACTTTATGATAGGATGTGAAGATTCGCAGTCTCCTGAATGTGTGGGGAAAAGAGAGAGCAGCTTTGGAGAAGACACAAGTGTGGACCAATTGGCAGGGAGTGACAGAAAGCATAGAATTGTAGCCCATCTTCTGAAAACACATTGGAAACAGCAAGTGACTCGATTCACACTTCAAACATCATAGTCCTGTTGTGAAGACATGAATAGTGCGTTTTCTCCGATCCTTTTTTGCTCCTGCAAAAAGTAAAAAAAATCCCAGTGTATTATCATATTAACATGTACTGAATGTGAAAATGTTAGCATGTGGGCTTCCTGCAAACATTGTGAAAGTATCTTCTGAATGGAGCCCAGTTTATGGATCCTTGATACATAAAGTATCTAACTGCATACACAGATAATGAAAAATGTCCTGTGGTTATAGCATAGAGCAGGGACTGTCTTGAAATTAAAGATAAGGAAACATGTAGCAAATAAGCAGATTCAGTGTAGAGCAGGTTACATTAGGGAAGGAGTCACATGGATAGCCATAAGACTGTAAGTCCATTAAGAAATAGGAGCAAAATTAGGCCATTCCACCCATTCCACCTGCTCTACCATTTGATCATAGCTAATCTCTCAACATCATTCTTCTGCCTTCTTCCCATAACCCTTGATCTCCTTACAAATCAAGTATCTCTCTACATCTGTCTTAAAGACACTCAGTGACTTGTCCTCCACAGCCCTCTGAGGCAAGGATTTCCACAGATTCACCTCCTTCTGGCTGTCAAAATTCTTCCTCATCTCAGTTCTAAAAGGCCATCCCATTCTTCACTTTGCGGACCATAGAACCATAAGATATACTGCAATTGGATGGGTAAATGGACAGTAAGGTCAGAAGAGGGCGTCTGCTCGAGCCACCCATGTACATAGCCAGCAGGAACTTGAGGATATATATTACTAAAGTGGACTTCAGAACTCCAGTACAGTGGAGCTAATATTTATTTAAGTGGCAAAAAGAAATGACCACGCCAGATAAGAGACAATGAAACCATTTCCCCTTGACATTCTGTGGATGTCACCAGTGCTGATCATCCCATTAACCAGAATCTGAACTGTGGTGTACAATTTTGGTCACTTACCGGAGGACGAACGTGAATGGTGATTTAACCAACATTTAGCAGATGGAATTTGACATGGCTAAATTTGAGAATGTTTATCTATTTTTGTTGGAAGATGAAAAAGGTGACATTCTCTTCACAGTGCGATGGTACCAGAAGGATCTGGGTGTCCTTGTGCATGAATCACAGAAAATGACTATGTGGGATGTAGGTGTCACTGGATGGCCAGTATTTGTTACCTGTTCCTAGTTTCCTTGCTAGGAAATTTGAGAGTCATCCACATTCCTGTGGATCTGGAGTCACATTTAAGTCGGACAATTTCCTTCCCTGAAGGACATGAGTGAACCAGGTGGGTTTTTCCAATGACTTTTGGCTGACTGACTGACAAACATTTCACTTCTTAATTTCAGATTTTACGTTTTTATTGAATTCAAATTCCACCACTTGCTGAGGTGGTATGTGAATGCAGTTCCCTTGGAACATTTGTTGAGTTTCTGGATTAATAAATCTCATGATAATACCACGAGGCTATAACCTCCTGGTTAGAATATGTCAGCACTTCGGAAGTAAATGGCAGTAGCATTGCCTTGGAGAGGGGAAGTATAAGGTTCTGTTGGTAATGCCTCTCTTGGAATACTTCGTGTAGTTCTGGTCACCCTGAGATAGGAAGGAAATTGTTAAACTGGAGAGGATGCAGAAAAGATTTACAAGGATGTAACCAGGACTAGAACATCTGAGTTATAAGAAGAGGCTGGATAGGCCGGGAAGTTTTCCATTGGACCATGGTGATGTTATAGAGGTTTATAAAATTACGAGGAGAATAGATAAGGTGAATAGCCAAGATCTTTTCCCTATGGTAGCAGAGATCAAAACTAGAGGGCATAGGTTTAAGTTGGAAGGGGAAGGATTTAAAAAAAAACCTTTTTCATACCGCAGGTGGTAAAAATGTGGAATGAACTGCTAGAGGAAGTGGTAGGTACAGGTACAATTACAATGTTTAAAAGACATTTGCACAGGGCATAGCCCCAGTGAATCGCAGGGGCTGCTGCCTTGTTAGAGAGAAAATACTGGGTGTAACCTGAGGGTTATTAAGCCTCAAACAGAGGTGAGATGGAGGAGAGTCTTTCTTGGTGTCCTTAGCCAGTGTGGGAATTGAACCCATGTACTGTTCTGCATTAGGAAACCAGCTGCCCAGCTAACTGTCTGCCAATGTAATGGTGAATGCGCCAAGGCAGAGAATAGAAGAAAGTGTCAAGGAACATTGAAGATTCAAACCAGAAGCAGCAATGGCAATTTTACCTGCTAGTGGTGAGCCGCTTGCAAAATGTTCAACAATGATGACCACCATCAGAATGAGCACGAAGACACTGAGGTAGAGATGCACCAACATCACCATGGTGTGATCTTGTTCTGTGCAAGGAGAAGAACCCAGTTTAGATTGGGAATGTTAGGGGGCTTGAGGGGCTGAGAGAAATGATTGAGGAGCATTGACATCTTGTGTAGAGACAGCCAACACTTAAATGGTTACAATGCCTTTGAACTCATTGCCACAGGTGGTTGTGTTTATGGGGAAGAGTCCTTATTGGCTGAGATAGATACATTCTTGATCATGAGTGGAAATCAAGAGTTACAGAGAAAGGACAGGAAATTGTATATGAGGCTTGTCCAATCTGTTACAATCCTCTTGAATGGTGGAGAAGGCTCGAGGGGGTGAATAGCCTACTCGTATTCCGAGTTTCTGCATCCACATCTGTCATGATGGGACAACTCTCAGTATGGATTGTGGAATGATTTGATCTTTCCAATGCATAGAAGGTACATAATTTTGCAAAGCTATCCTTTGTGAATATCAAGTAGAGTGTTGATCTCTTGCTACATGTAAACAGAAATGAGAATGTGACAGGTTGAAATTCTTTGCATTAATTGTTGTGAACAAATACGGATTGATCAGATGCTAAGATGTAGAGACAACTAAGTGGTGGAGGACACACCCTGTTCAGTGTCAATGGTGACGAAGTGGTCGAGAGCTTCAAGTTCCTTGGATTGAAGATCACCAACAGTATGTCCTTGTCCATCCATGTTGACAGGATGGTCAAGAAAGCACACCAACTCCTCGACTTCCTCAGAAAGCTAAGAAAATTCCACATGTCCACCACGACTTTTTATAGTTGCAACATGGAAAACATCCTATCCAAATATCAAGCCAGTTGGCACAGCAATGCTCTGCCCAAGACTGCAAGAAACTTCAGAGAGTTGTGAACACAGCCCAGTCCGTCACACATACCAGCCTTCCATCCATTGACTCTGTCTATACTTCCCATTGCCTTGGGAAAACAGCCAACATAATCAAAGACACCTCCCACCCATGTTATAGAACAAAGAACAAAGAAAATTAGAGAAATTAAAAAGAACAGGCCCTTTGGCCTTCCAAGCCTGCGCCGATCCAAATCCTCCATCTAAATGTGTCACTTGTTTTGCAAGGATCTGTATCCCTTTGCTCCTTGCCCATTCATGTATCTGTCTAGATACATCTTAAATGATGCTATTGTGCCCACCTCTACCACCTCCGCTGGCAAAGCGTTCCAGGCACCCACCACCCTCTGTGCAAATAGCTTTCCATGCATATCTCCCTTAAACTTTTCCCCTCTCACCTTGAAATTGTGACCCCTAGTAATTGAGTCCTCCACTCTTAGAAAAAAAACTTCTCGCTATCCACCCTATCTATACCTTTCATGATTTTGTAGACCTCAATCAGGTCCCCCCTCAATCTCTGTCTTTCTAATATAAATAATCCTAATCTACTCAACCTCTCTTCGTAACTAGTGCCTTCCATACCAGACAACATCATGGTGAACCTCCTTTGCACCCTCTCCAAAGCATCCACATCCTTTTGGTAATGTGGTGACCAGAACTGTATGCAGTATTCCAAATGTGGTCGAACAGAAGTCCGAAACTACTGTAACATGGCCTGCCAAATCTTATACTCAATACCCCATCCAATGAATGAAAGCATGCCGCCTCCTTGACCACTCTATCCACCTGCGTTGCCTTCAGGGTATGATGGACCTGAATACCCAGATCTCTCTGTGCATCAATTTTCCCCAGGGCTTTTCCATTTACTGTATAGTTTGCTCTTGAATTGGATCTTCCAAAATGTATCACCTCGCATTTGCTTGGATTGAACACCATCTGCCATTTCTCCGCCACTCTCTAATTTAACTATATTCTGCTGCATTCTCTGACAGTCCCCTTCACTATCTGCTACTCCACCAATCCTAGTGTCATCTGCAAACTTGCTAATCAGACCATCTATACCTTCTTCCAGATCATTTATGTATAGCACAAACAACAGTGGTCCCAACATGAATCCCTGTGGAACACCACCGGTCACAGTTTTCCACTTTGAGAAACCCCCTTCCACTATTCTGTCTCCTTCTCTGTCTCCTCTTGCCCAGCCAGTTCTCTATTCATCTAGCTAGTACACCCTGGACCCCACATGACTTCACTTGCTCTATCAGCCTGCCATGGGGAATGTTACTGAAGTACACATATATGACATCTATGGCCTTCCCTCATCTATCAACTTTGTCACTTTCTCGAAGAATTTTATCACGTTGGTAAGACATGACTTCCCCTGCACAAAACCGTGCTGCCTATCACAAATAAGCCCATTTTCTTCCAAATGTAAATAGATCCTATCCCTCAGTATCTTATCCAGCCGCATCCCCACCACTGATGTCAGGCTCACCGGTCTATAATTTCCTGGATTATCCTTGCTACCCTCCTTAAAGAAGGGAACAGCATTAGCAATTCTCCTCAGTGAATACCGATGCAAAGTACTCTTTAATAATCTCACTCATTTTCGCCGACTCCTCGCATAACTTCCCTCCTTTGTCCTTGAGTTGGCCAACCCTTTCTCTGGATACCCTATTACTCCTTATGTATGAAGAAAAGGCTTTGGGATATTTCTTAACCCTGTTTGCTAAAGATATTTCATGACCCCTTTTAACCCTCTTAATTGCTCATTTCAGATTGGTCCTACTTTCTTGATATTCTTCCAAAGTTTCACCTGTTTTCACTTGCCTAGGCCCTATGTATGCTTTCTTTTCCCTCTTTGCTAGTCTCACAATTTTACCTGTCATCTATGGTTCCCTAATCTTGCCCTTTCTATCCCTCATTTTCACAGGGACATGTCTGTCCTGCACTCTAATCAACATCTCTTTAAAAGCCTCCCACATATCAAATGTGGATTTACCCTCAAACAGCTGCTCCCAATCCACATTCCCCAGCTCCTGTCGAATTTTGCTGTAGTTAGCCTTTCCCAAATTCAGCACTCTTCCTTTAGGACCACTCTCGTCTTTGTCCATCAGTATTCTAAAACTTACGGAATTGTGATCACTATTCCCAAAGTAATCCACTACTGAAACTTCATCCACCTGGCTGGCCTCATTCCCCAACACCAGGCCCTTTCTCAAGTTGGATTATTTACACACTGCTCTAGAAAACCCTCCTGGATGCTTCTTACAAATTCTGCTCCATCTAAACCTCTAACACTAAGTGAATTCCGGTCAATGTTGGGAAAATTAAAATCTCCCATCACCACCACCCTGTTGGTCATACATCTTTTCATGATCTGTCTACACGTTCGTGCCTCTATCTCCTGCTCACTGTTGGGAGGCCTGTAGTACCGCCCCAACATTGTTACCATACACTTCTTATTTCTGAGCTCTGCCATATTGCCTCACTGCTCGAGTTCTCCATAGTGCCCTCCTTCAGAATAGCTGTGATATCCTCTTTGACCAGTAATGCAACTCCTCCACCCCTTTTAATCCCTCTCTATCCTGCCTGAAGCATCTATATCCTAGGATATTTAGTTGCCAATTTGCCCTTCCCTCAACCAAGTCTCAGTAATAGCAATAACATCATACGGGAGTACTAATCCAAGCCCTCAGTTCATCTGCCTTACCTACTGTACTTCTTGCATTAAAACAAATGCACCTCAGACCACCTGTCCCTCTGTGTTCATCATCTGCTCTCTGCCTACTCTTCCCTTTAGTCGCACTGACTTCATTATCTAGTTCCTTACAGGCTTTAGTTACTACCTCCTTACTGACCACTAACCTCCTCATTCGGTTCCCATCCCCCTGCCACATCAGTTTAAACCCTCCACAACAGCATTAGCAAAAGCAGCCCCGAGGACATTGGCTCCAGTCCTGCCCAGGTGTTGACCGTCCGATTTGCAATAGTCCCACCTCCCCCAAAACCGATCCCAATGTCCCAAAAATCTGAAACCCTCCCTCCTGCATCATCTCTGAAGCCACTCATTTATCCTGCCTATTCTTTCATTTCTACTCTGACTAGCACATGGCACTGGTAGCAATCCTGAGATCATGACCTCTGAGGTCCTACTTTTTAACTTGGCTTCTAACTCCCTAAATTCTGCTTGTCGGACCTCAGTTATACTCTCTTCTGCCCTCTTTTCATCGAGCAGAGGGTATAAAAGGTCAAAAACATATCCCAATAAATTCAAGAATAGCTTCTTCCCTGCTGTTATCAGACTTTTTAACCAACCTCTCAGATGTTAAAGTTGAGCTTTCTCTGTAATTATAACATCATGTTCTGCATTCCGTTCTATTACCCTGATATATTTATTTAAATAATGATTTGCCTGGATAGCATGCAAAACAATATTTTTCACTGTATCTCAGTACATGTGACAATAATAAATTAATCAGTCAAATTGTTGTGACAATAACAAATCTGATGAAATCAAATCAAAACTTGATATGACTTACTTTGTTCTTTACCTTTCCAGAAAATTGCAACACTTTCACTGAATGAGGAAGCAACTGGATGCCCCGAGATTTCTGTTTGATACAGGCAGCTGTAATTCCCTGCTGTGTCTTTTCCCGTGACATTGACGGTGAAATTCACGCTTTGCTCATGAGCAGTCACCCGACGCAGCTGTGTGAAATTTGCGAACTGATTTTTGTACAAGTAAAATATTCCTCCTCTGGAGCGGATCTCCCCTCTGCATGTGATGATAACAAACTCTTTGCCCGGGCTTGCCGCGGGACCCTGCACTGTGCTCACTCTGGGCGGTGAGGGTTTGTCTGTCATGTGGAACAGCGCAAGAAAGTCACCAGGTAAAAACGGGAAACAATGATTAATGATGAGAATCATGTGAAGAAATCTGTCCGCCTCCTGGATCCCAAATTTCATGAGTCCAGACCCAAATATAAGATAGTTTTGAAATAGACATGTCAAGTTTTGTAAGCACCCCATTTAAACTGGTCCATTAGCAGCCAGCCCATCACTGACATTCTGCACATGCCCCCACGCTGTACAATTGCTGGATTGAACAAGTGCAAATGACAATCAGAAACTAGGAGCTGGGGGTTTGGCCCTTTGAATCTACTCCACCTCATCTCCTTTGGTCAGAGATAACGGGAACTGCAGATGCTGGAGAATCCAAGATAACAAAGTGTGAAGCTGGATGAGCACAGCAGACCAAGCAGCATCTCAGGAACACAAAAGCTGACGTTTCGGGCCTAGGCCCTTCATCAGAGCTTTGATGAAGGGTCTAGGCCCGAAACGTCAGCTTTTGTTATCTCATCCACACTTTGTTATCTCATCTCCTTTGGTCTTTGACTTAAGGATGATAGTCAAAGAGTCAGACAGCATGGAAACAAACCCTTTGGCCCAACTCATCCACACTGACCAGGTTTCCCAACTTAACTAGCCCCATTTTCCTGCATTTGGCTCATATATATTTAACCCTTTCCTATTCTTGCACCTCTCTAAATGTCTTTTAAATGTTTTCATTGTACCCACCTCTACCACTTCCTCTGGCAGCTCGTTCCATACACTCGCCACCCTCAATGTGAAAAAGTTGCTCCTCAGGTTCCTTTTAAATTTCCCCTCCCCCTCACCCTAAACCTATGTAATCTGGTTTTGGACTCCCTTACCCCTGAGAAAAGACCTTGGTTATTCACATTATCTATGCCCCTCGTGATTTTATAAACTTTTAGAAGGTCACCCCTCAGCTTGCTATGCTCCAGGAAAATAAAGTCCTAAGCTGTTCAACTTCTCCTGATAACTCAAGCCTTCCAGTCTGAGCAATATCCTTCCTATAGCAAGAAGACTAGAACTATAGACATTACTCCAAATTTACCTGATCAATACCTTGCACAGCTGTAACATGACATCCCAACTCCTCTACTCAATGAACTGACCAATGAAGGCAAGTGTCCCAAGCGTCTTCTTCACCACCTGTCTACCAGCAGTGCCACTTTCAAGGACTGTGTACCTGCACCCAAGGCCCCTACCATTGGCTACATAACTCCTGCCCTCGTTTCCCTCACCAAAAATGCACACCTTACATTTATCTACACTGAACTCCATCTGTCACTTTTTGGCCCATCTGATCAAGACTTCTCAGGGTTAAGCATTAAGGGTTGTTTGAACTTGGTGGAAAAACAACCGAAGGAAAATATGTGAAAAACAGGCTTGTTGAATATGCCTAAAGTTGTTTCAGCTAATAGATTCACTCATTAGTTTGCCTACATTTAAATTAAATTAAGCTAATAAGTTTGCTTTCTAGCAAAGCGTGTGTCTCTTGCAGTCGTTTTGATCAGGCCTTAAAAAAACCCATTAGACACTAGCAGCCTATCAATATACAGCAAAGCTTTAATTATTGGCACCTATAGGTCCTGGAGTGTGCCAGTTGATCAAATATTCTGGATAATCTAGAGTGTGACAGTACTGTATCTCTAAGAGGGATTTGTTCTGTGCTGTTTCTCTTATAGAGGAGTCTTACTGCAGTGATGACAGAATGCCTGAATCAGAACATAGAACATAGAACATTACAGCACAGTACAAGGCCCTCTGGCCCTCGATGTTGTGCCGACCTGTCATACCGATCTGAAGCCCATCTAACCTACACTATTCCATATACGTCCATATGCTTATCCAAGGACGACTTAAATGTACCTAAAGTTGGCGAATCTACTACCGTTGCAGGAAAAGCGTTCCATTCCCTTACTACTCTCTGAGTAAAGAAACCACCTCTGACATCTGTCCTATATCTTTCAATTAAGTTATCTCTCAACCTTCTTCTCTCTAACGAAAACAGCCTCAAGTCCCTCAGCCTTTCCTTGTAAGACCTTCCCTCCATACCAGACAACATCCTAGTAAATCTCCTCTGCACCCTTTCCAAAGCTTCCACATCCTTCTTATAATGCGGTGACAAGAACTGTATGCAATACTCCAAGTGCAGCCGCAGCAGAGTTTTGTACAGCAGCAGCATAACCTCTTGGTTCCAGAACTCGATCCCTCTGTTAATAAAAGCTAAAACACTGTATGCCTTCTTAACAGCCCTGTCAACCTGGGTGGCAACTTTCAAAGATCTGTGTACATGGACACCGAGATCTCTCTGCTCATCTACACTACCAAGGATCTTAACATTAGCCCAGTACTTTGCTTTCCGGTTACTCCTACCAAAGTGCATCACCTCACACTTGTCTGCATTAAACTCCATTTGCCACCTCTCAGCCCAGCTCTGCAGCTTGTCTATGTCTCTCTGTAACCTATAGCATCCTTCGTCACTATCCACAACTCCACCGACCTTAGTGTCGTCTGCAAATTTACTAACCCATCCTTCTACGCCCTCATCCAAGTCATTTATAGAAATGACAAACAGCAGTGGACCCAACACCGACCCTTGCGGTACACCACTAGTAACTGGTCTCCAGGATGAACATTTCCCATCAACTACCACCCTCTGTCTTCTTTCAGCAAGCCAATTTCCGATCCAAACTGCTATATCTCCCACAATCCCATTCCTCCGCATTTTGTACAATAGCCTACTGTGGGGAACCTTATCGAACGCCTTGCTGAAATCCATATACACCACATCAACCGGTTTACTCTCATCTACCTGTTTGGTTTAGCTCCTTGAATGCGTTTTTGTAAAATTAGAAATCAAGGAAGCAAGGAAAGGTGGAGTCAGGCTCACACAGACCCAAGATTGTGCTTTCATTTAGAGTTTGGAGCTGGCTGTTGAAGCTGCTGGAAAAATGGCAAATGGTGTTTAATCTGGATAAATATGATGTGATGCAGTTTTGAAGGTCAAGTACAGGTAGAAATTACACGGTGAATGACAGAACCCTTCGGAGCATTGCAGAGGGATCTAGGTGTGCAAGTCCACAGATCATTAAAGGTGTCAGTGCAGGTCGATAGGATAGTTAGAAAAAGCCGAGGCACGTTTGTCTCCATTGAGAAGAGGATAGGCGAGTTATGCTGCAGCTTTATAGAACTTTAGTTAGGGCACACTTGGATGCTTTGGACAGAAAATGTTTACCCGGATGTTGCTGGTTATGGGGGAGTTGTGGCTATGAAGGAAGTTTGAACAGACTGGGTTTGTTTTCACTGGAATGCAAGAGTTTGAAGGGCAACCTGAAAGAAGTTTGTAAGATTGCGAGTGTAATGGAACGAGTGGAAAGTATGAGGCTTTTTCCTAGGGTGGAGGGCTCAATTACCAGGGGACAGAGGTTCAAGGTGCAGGGAGGAGAGGAAGGGGAGGAAGGGATTAGAAGGATATGGATCCTGTAAGGGAAGACAGTTTTTGTGTAGAAAGGCAAAATGTGTTGGTGCAGGCTTGGAGTGCTGAAGGGCATGTTCCTGTGCTGTTTTAATTTGTTCTGTAACTTTTGCTAGTTTACTGAGCATGCTAGTTCATAGGGTGTGGAATAAAACAAAATTTGCTACATATCAATAAATAAAAACTTAAATTGCTGCACCTAACAATATATAAAATTGATGGCAGAATACAGACCTGCTTTGCTGCTTTTGTTTCAGATCCCCAGCATTCTCATTTCTTTGTTTTATTTTATCTATCAATAAATAGGCAGGGTAGATTCAGGGAGGATGTATCCGAAGACTGTGGTGGGGGTTAGGATGTGCTGGGTTAGAATTTTATAAGTTTCAATCAGATCCCCTTCTCATACTTCCAAACTCTAGATAATACAGGTCCCTGTCAAATCAATCTCTCCTCCCAGGACAGTCCTGCTACTCCTGTTATCAGCCAAGTGAACCTCTGCTGCACTCTCTTTATCTTTTCCTCAGTAGGGAGACCACACTCTCCCATTCAATTAAGAAAAAACAGAGAAATTAGGATAGCATTATTCACCCACAAATCTCACGATTGATATGTGGTCCATGACCTTCTCGCCATCGTCAGGTCAGAAGTGGAGATGTTCACTGATGATTGTACAATGTTCAGCACTATGGGCCACTCCTCAGATACTGATACAGGCTGTGTCCAAATACAACTAGATCTGGACAATATCTAGGCTTGGGCTGACAAGTAGCAAGTAATATTCATGACACACAAATGCCAGGCTGTGACCATCTCCAATAAGAGACAATCTAACCATCACCCCTTGAGGTTCAATGGTGTTACCATCACTGAATCTATCCCATTATCAACATCCTGGGGGTTATTACTGAGATATAATCGAGCCACTACCCCTTGAAATTCCTGAAATACCCCCACTGTCAACATCTTGGGGGTTACCATCAAGAGTCAATCTAACCACCAACATCTTGACATTACTGTCACGGAATCCCTCCAACTATCGACATCCTGACAGTTATGATTGAGAGAGAAGCTAACACTTGGCACTCAATGGAGTTACCATCACCTTCAGTGAGCGTGACAAAGTGATGTCATGGATAGGAAAAAGGAAAGCATTTGTGACAACATACCTTGAACATGTATCTGAACAGGATGGCTTGGTGAAGACAGACTGCCGTTGTTCTCAAAGAGGAGACACTGACATTGGTAAGTGCCTTCAAAATTATCGTCAGCTTTAAAGCGAAGATAGGCGTCACATGGCGGCACTGAAATGTTGAATTGATGGAAAACTTTTGAGCCTCCATAAAAGTAGATCGTTGCAACTGGGCACCGACAGCGACAATACATAACTATTGTCTCCCCACGCACAAACATTTCATAAGAAGGCTTCAGAGACAGACCTGGCTTCGGGAGAATACCTGAGGAGAAAGCAGCCAACACAGTTCGTGCACAGAATAACTGCAACAAATTTACATGTTTTTCATTACGCTCAACACAGAACTATGCACTTAAGCATGAAACAGAGACAGCTAGCAAATGGGGCAGCAGGTAATCAGAAAGGGCTAAGGAAATGTTGGCCTTTATTTTAAAAGGATCCTATTACAAGAGTAGGAAAATTGTAATGCAGCTGAACAAGGTGCTGTGGGGACTACATCTGGAGAACTATGAGCTGTCACTTTATGTTCAACAATGAACTGACAAATGCTTAAAGCAGATGGATGCAACTCTGGCTTCAAGGTGCCCCCATGCACAAAATTTTGGGAGGAGTGCATTGCCAAAGTGAAACAAAAGTAGGTCTTTTGGGAGCACCACTTCCTCTCCATTATGGATAAAACCTGGTCATCAGGTGTAAGGCTCTCTCTGTTATTGCAGGTAGCACAGGTCTGGTCCATCCCCAAAACTGTGCTGTTTCAGTCACCCGAGTCATCTTGCGTTTCATCTGGAAGCTTAAGGTAGACCAGGACTACTGGGATTCGATGTACAAAACCCTGGATGAGGTTGGGGGAGGAAGACGGAATGAAGGTACTCATCCTTCTGACCACCTTTGTGTGCAGCTGCATCAAGCTGTGTGTAGACCCTCAGTACATAAACACCAAGTGTCACTATTTACTGAGGATCTACCTGTCCCTGATTTTGTAAGAAATGGGACGGATCTCATTGTTGATGAACACTCCAAGTGGTCAAACTCTTCCATAACACTTGTCCTTCATCGAGAAATTTGCAAAGAAAGACACCTTTGACCACAAGTTCAACAGGAAGTGGTCAGTATGTAGCCACCTGTGGGAAGAGGAATAGGTAGATCCTGTTGCATGGTTCCCTGACCAGTCAAAGTCAGAATGCTTTATCATAGGAACTTCCCAACAAGCACCAAGAAAGTGCTTTGCTGATGGTGAGATCCTTTATGTGTGCCCAGTCAGCCTGCGCCACCACATGCTGCCCTCGAAGTGTCTGCGGTGGGGTTGAGGCTGATGTACACATCTCCTTCTGGAATGTACCTTTGCAAAAGAAGTCTGGAGGAAGATGCAATGGTTTTTGTCCAGGTTCATCCCTGGTGCCTCCATGATGCAGGATTCTGTGCTCCACGGTCTGTTCCCCCGGGTGCACGCTGTGACAAACATCTGTGCCTGGAGGACCATCAACTCGGTGAAAGATGCTCTTTGGTCTGGTAGGTCTTGTTGGTCTTTCAGGCCAAGGAGCTGACCCCGACTGAGTGTTGCAGACTGGCACATTCCAAGACCCAAGACTAAGAGTTGAGGGATGCACTAAAGCTTGGGGCAGCTGTTGCCAAGGGACAGTCAGGGAAGACCACAGTATGAGGCCTTCCTGCTGAAGGGAAATGGGCATCCATTTAGTCATCAGATCCTCCTAGCACCTCCAATACGTGTAAACATTAATTTTGTGTAAAAAAGGCCCTTTTTTGGGCTAGTCAAAGTTCAATGTTTTGTTTGCTTGCTTGATACGTATTTCTGCAGAACTGAACTGCTTTTGTGTCAATGTATATACACAAAGACTTTTATGAATAAAGTTTAGTTTTGAAAAAGAATGCAACCAGTCGAACTGTTACACTCCCAAAGAAAACCATTCAGAAACCACAAGCTCCTCCATCCTATCATGTTAAACTTCGGGACCTGGTAACCCAAATATTTCCTGACCAAACACAAAAGGGCAAGCTACCCATGTGACCCTAGAGACCTGAAGTTTGACTGAGTCAAATCCATTCACAAGAGCGGCATGTTTGTTTCTGCGGACAATAAAAATCACCATTGTCCAACCTCACTATAAGGGCTGCACCCTCATTAAAAACAGAGAAAGACAGAGAGATGGGGAGGGAAAGAAATACGAAAAGGTGGTAGTGTTAATCTGAAGATCACCACTCCTCAGGCAAGGGTAGAGGATGAGGAGGAGAATCCTTCACGGTGATCTCAGCCCATGCAGGAATTTAACCCATGACCCCTTTCCCTGACCCCACCCCCATGAATAATAACAAAACCAGGTGTCAAACTTTTTTTTCTCCAATTGCAGGCGATTAATTATGACAGTATTAACATACACAGACTTATTACATTGGCCAATATGACCACATTTAAATGTCGCATACTCACGTATCGATCCAACCAGAACGTGGAGATTCACTAAACAGGGGAGGGGGTGGGAGAGGAAGACAAAAAGATACATCTCTGAAAGTTTTACCCAATCTCCATAAACCATGAGTGCTTAGGGAGGGTGGCTGGACTTGAATGGATAACTTTGTTTCCCTTTCTCTCGCCACAGATGCTGTCAGACTTGCTGTTGTCTCTCTAGCATTGTCTGCATTTGTTTCAGAATTCCAGCAACTGCATTATTTTGCTTTTATTCCAGCCTTTTAGTTGCCTTCATGCCACACAATAACCAGCCTCAGAATAAACTTTGCATTTAAAATATTGACATTTACCTTGGACTAGATATTCCCAACACTGCTTACTGATCGTTTCTTTCCTAATCATTTCTTTGCCCTTGTTTTCTTTTTATCAAAGACCTCAACTAACCATTCATACCAATGTGACTATATCTTGTTTCGAAGTGTATACTACATTCTGTCCGTGCAGTTCCTCATTTCTGTGCCCTAGACTTTCTGTTGAAACTTAGTTTTTCAAGTATAATCAAGTTTTATGGAACTAAGTTTGGGAAAATGTTGTCCCATACTCACTCATCATAAGCAGAACAGGGAATATAGACATGTTTCGACAATAAAGTTGACCACTCTTTGGTTCCATCAATGTGATGCAGTTGGTCAGTAATTTCCTTGTGTTCTGGCTGCTTTGTGGATGACAGTGATGATGTGTCTGGGATTGAGTAACTGAGGTTGCAACAGAGAACACAAATTTTGAAATAAAAAAAACGAGGAATCAACGTCACCTTAAGCTGTAACAGAGCGACTGACAAACATTCTTAAACTGATGACCCCCTCAGTTATTGGACCATACATTCTGCTTTTCCCCTGCCCTATCGGAATTATATAAGATTCCCTCCCACTCCCCCCACCACACCACCAACTTCATTCTTCTAAACTCTAGTGAATATAATCCTAACCAATCCAGTCTCCCTTAATCTGTCAATCCTGCCATTCCAGAAATCAATCTGGGAAGACTTCACTGCATTCCTCTGTAGCCAGAACATCCTTCTTCAGATATGGAGACCTGAACTGAACACACAATACTCTAGCGTGTGGTCTCGCCCTGTGCAATTGCAGCTAGACACCCTGCTCCTGGAATCAAATCCTCTCATTATGAAGGTGCCATTTGCCTTCTTCCACTGCCTGCTGCTCCTGCAATACTTACTTTCAGTGACTGGCGTAGGAAGGATGTCTAACTGTTGATCAACACTCCCCTCTCTCAATTTATGGTCATCCATTCAATCATGAAATTTTACATCAACTATCTCACCAACAATGGAGATGCATGCACACACCAAGTCGTCTTAGGGAGAATTTCAACTGTAATCAAATGAATGGATGTTTGCAACTTTCATATTAGCAACTTCTTTAGGTTAAGCCACAGTGAAGATGGCAGGCAATGCCATTAAGAACCAGAAGGCAATATTTACGATCTCAAAACTTAGAGGGTTGTGTCTCCTTGAATTGTCTCTTGAACATTGACAAAGGCTTAGAAGGTTTAAACCTCTATAACCTCAATCCTGCTCCTCTATTGTTGGCTTCATAGGAATCATTTAGATGTGCACTTGAAGTGCCATAACATTAAGGCTACGGGTCAAGTGCTGGGAAAGTGGGATTAGAATTAAATGTTAGAATTAGATGTTTTTGACTCGATGCGATAAAGGGCCATTTTCTGTAAATCTATGACTCTCAGACTGTGTTCCTCTGATCCTGGTTATAAATAAGCAATGGAACGTAAGCCTACAGTGCTGTTTGTATTTCCATGTCAACAAGCATTGTTGGTACAAATCAGTTGATGGACGCTTTCCACTCAACACCGCTACATGAAACCAGATGCATATGGTACTCTCTTAGAGATTGCCATCAATTCATTTTAAAATTAATGACTTTGTTAATTGAAGTCAGTGGGTATTTTATAGTGCTAATGAACTGTTCCCTGAACTTCGACTGATTTACTCCATATATAAATGAATTGTATGGCAACTCATACTCAGCAGCATAAATCCAATTCTTTCAAATATGTGAAAACTGTCACTGTAATATTTGGGATCAACTGCTGCAATCTGATAGTATAAGAAGTGTATTACATAGGACGACCACAGCAGTACAAAGCTACTAGAAATAGTGAACTGTAAAATCATTGACTTTCTCTGCTTTCCATTACAGAATCATTGGGCTTCTCTTCCTTGTTCTGACCTGCCAAACCTTTTAGGATTCAATTTATCACTAAAACATATCTGACTATCATAGCATTGAAGAGAAAAACAAAAAGGAAAGGGAATAATGGTGTTAACACCTTATCAAACCTGTCATAAACTAATCACTTCAGTTCAGTAAATTAGCTGGGCTTTATTTGGTAAGAAGAATAAAAGCATGGACTATTTTCTAAATGGGGAGAAAATTCAGAAGTCTGAAGTGCAAAGAGAATTGGGGCCTCTCATCCAGGATTCACTCAAGGTAAGCTTGCAGGCTTGGTCAGTAGAATACAAGGTGTGGAGCTGGATGAACACAGCAGGCCAAGCAGCATCTTAGAAGCACAAAAGCTGACGTTTTGGGCCTAGACCCTAGACCCAGCAGAAAAATGTACTCCTGAGGCTTTATAAGGCTCCGGCCAGGCCCCATTTGTAGTATTGTGTGCAGCTTTAGGCTCCATATCTCAGGGAAGTTGTACCAGTGGAGCGGGTTGAGAGGAGGCTAATGAGAATGGTCCTAGGAATGAAAAGCTTAACATATGAGGAGCATTTGAGGACTCTGGAACAATACTCTTGGAGTTTAGAACAATGTGGGGGGGAGGTGGGATCTAATTGAAACTTACAGAATACTGAATGGCCTGGACAGAGTGGATGTTGGGAAGATGCTTCCATTTTAGGAGAGACTCGGACCCAAGGGAACAGCCTTAGAGTAAAGGGAAAACCTATTAGAACGAGATAAGGAGAAATTTCTTCAGCCAGAGAGTGGTGAATCTATGGAATTCACTACCACAGAAGGCTGTGGAGGTCAAGTCATCGCGTACATTTAAGACAGAGGTAGATAGGTTCTTGATTATCAAGGGGATCAAGGATTACAGGGAGAAAGCAGGAGAATGGGGTTGAGGAACATAGCAGCCATAATTGAATGGCAGAGCAGACTCAATAGGCTGAATGGCCTAATTTCTGCTCCTATGTCTTATGGTCTATTTGACAAGACCAGTGTACATTGTGACTGGCAACTTTAGGTTCACTAGTAAAGAAAATAGGAACATTTGTTTTACAAAGAACAACAGCTATTTTTACAGTACAAAGGTTTCAGGTTCTGGCATAAAGTGGCCACAAACTGATCAGAAAAGAAAGTGACGGTGAAAATCAGAACTCATGAAAATCAAGAAATTGACAACAATGCATGCAAACACGAGCTGCAGGAATGGCCCCTGGTAAAAATAATTATTCAGCTGATGGTACAACATCAGTGATGATGACCGTCAAATCTGCTGTTGCCGCCACCATCTGAGTAGTGCATCTTGAGAACCCATATTTTCCCGGGGACAGGGCCACAATTGCCTGTGCATTAACTGTAAGAGGGAGTATGGAAATTTATTTAGAAATTACAGGTTGAACAGTATTCAATTTGAGTCAAAGTGGCAATAGCTGGATTTTAGCATTCAATCAAATGTGGACAAGATGTACAGTACGTAGAATGTAAAAATAATCTCAGTCCCAATTTCACCCCATGTTAGGCTGCGTGCAATGAATAAAGGCTGTGGGCATAGAATGCTTGAACATGAAGTAAGGCAAAATATTTCTGAAGGGGCAAGATGGTCATTTGAATATGTTAATACCACCGATAGAAACAAATTTGATATTTACGTTCGTTCAGGATGAAGAAAAGAATTGACAACATTAACAAAGTAGGAGGAAAACTGCCGTGTTTAATCTTTCCCATAAAGGGTTCAACCATTTTGGCTCACACAATGAAACCTTAGATTACGGGGATAAGATTATTTAAATAACATTCTCTTTACAATCATCTAATTGGCAGCAGGGATGCTGTTCAGAGACCAGGAGCAGGAAACTGCTCGTGTGAAAAATGTACAAAGCTGGTCAGGAAGTAACACTATCCAAAAGGAATGTGGGTTTCGGGGGGCTGAGGTAAGAAATTGCACGTGGGATGTACCAGCCGAAGCTTTTGGAGAGATACTGAACACATGATGAACTTTGTGTCAACAGCAGCTAAGAACTTACTCATGAAAGAAAACTCAGGCACTTCAATTACAAACCAGGAAATAAATGGCAACCTAATCAAGGATGCGATGAATTTCAAAGATACAGTGATTTTTAAAGCAAAAAGCCAGTTCACATAGCAATGTATGAAGCAAACACAAATAATGCTGGAGAACCTCAACAGGCCCAGCAACATCTGTAGGGAGAGAAACAGAGTTAATGTTTCGAGTTCAGTATGATTTCTGAAATGTGCACGTATTTTGTCTGTTTCTGTTTGTGTTTGTTTCACATTTCCCGCATCTCCAATATTCTGCTTCTAAACTCATGGAGCAAAATGCAGAATAATTGCTGCAGTTAATTTCAACAGTAAACTAACAAAAACAGTGACATTTGTCATAAAATTGATACTACAACTTAGCTATATGTCACTTAGCATAATGTGGACAGTTTTTTTTTAGACAAAAGGGCAGGAGTATAGTCAGAAGTTTTTAATGTGACTTCTTAGATCCAAGTACTAGGTGAAAAAACTTAAGAACAAGGTAGAACGAAATAAGGAACAATGTTAAAAGTTAAACATTACAATCTTTCTTAGTATTAAGTTAAAAAAAAATGAAACCAAAAGTTCAACAATTATCATATTTCTTAAGTGCAATTTGTAAAAACCATATTGCAGAAACATGCATTCTGACACTTGAGAAGTTGCAAATCATTTTGGAGGAATGATTTCTCACTGATAGATTATAACTATCTGGAAAGACTGAAGGAATTGGATTTTTTTTACTAAAAGAGAAAGGATGTGGTGGCACTGGAAGCAGTTCATTGGAGGTTCACTAGATTGATTCCAGTGATGAAAGGGCTGTTGTAGGAGGAGTGGTTGAATAGCTTGGGATTACATTCACTGCTGTTCAGAAGAATGAGGAGGGATTGTATTGAGGTACATAAAATACTAAAGGGGATTGATTAAGGTAGACATTGAATTCATGATCCCACTTGTGGGACAGTCTCAAACAAGAGGTCATAGATATCTAGAGAGAGGAGGTAGTTTCAAAACTGGGATGAGGAGAAACTACTTCTCTTAGAGGATTGCCAATCTATGGAGACCACTACCCCAGAGTGCAGTGGAGGCAAAATCAATCAACAGATTCAAAAACAAAATTGGTATGTCTCTGATGAAAAACAGGCGAAAAGGCTTGGGGGAGCACACAGAAAAGTGGAGTGCGAGCAGGATAAGATCAACCATGCCTATATTAAATTGGTTTGAAGGGCCGAATTGCCTGCTCCCGCTTCTAATTCCTGTTACAATGTAAAATGGTCATTGTCAGAGGCAAACTGGAACTCTTTAAAACCACTCCAAAGATGTGGCATATATATGTGTGTAGCAGTTTAGAAATAACATTAGTGAGAAACTTGTGAAAATATTGCACTTGCTTACACAGGGTTATTAAGGCAAGCGGTATAGATGAATATTAGAGATGATCTGAAAACATTTGAAGCAACAAAACATAGAAACAAGTAATACGTATTGCAATCGCATTGGACTTTGTGGCGCTCACATGGAATGAAACAACAACACAAAAAAGGTTAAAATTATATCAGCGATGACAGGAACTGCGATGCTGGAGGATCTGAGATAACAAAGTGTAGAGCTGGGTGAACACAGCAGGCCAAGCAGCATCATTGGAGCAGGAAGACTGACGTTTGGGGCCTAGACCCTTTTCTGATCAAGGGTCTAGGCCCAAAACGTCAGTCTTCATGCTCCTGTGATGCTACTTGGCCAGCTGTGTTCATCTAGCTCTACACCTTGTTATCACATTAAAAAAGGTGACTGGTATTAGTTTTGCTGTTATAAATTGCTACCTCAGAGAAATAATCATAATGTAACTTGTTACATTGAAGTGTGCACACCGAAGTACAGTATGTGCTAAAAATCTATAATATTTATTTCATAATTGCAAGTCTGATCCTTGCTGATATGGTGTATAATTCCATTCTACGTATCGCTTCTGATCTAGTGAGCAAAAACAGAATTCAGTTTTCTTGTGTGGAGACACAGTGAGTTATAGAGAGGAAATGGTCAGTCAAATTTTGTCTAGTTGCAGAGGCAGAAAGATCAACAACTACAGATTGTATTCATTTGGTACAATAGACAAATAATAAGACACCACTTACAAGCAATTGAATGTGAAAATGTTGTTGGGAAATGGGATTAATCCATTTCTAACCAATCCATGCATTTATGGAAATGATGTTATATTTCAAATCACTAGTTATGTTGAAGATTGGAAAAACATTGTTACGGAAGGTGTGATGGCCAAACCCTTCTGATAGTTAAACCAAAATGCAAGCCCCAATTTGATATGATGGGAGGAGGGGTTGTCCTCTAATAATTACAACTTGGAACACCCAGAGAAGCTGAGCTTTCCCCTCATAATCTATTAACAGGTGTTAAAGATAAGTGAATACCTGATCTCCACTTTCCAAATAACAAGAAACAATTTATTTATTTAACCCAAAAATGAACAAATTAACAGAATTACTAACAAACTGACAATTCCCCCTTAGACTACTAACTACTTCCTAAATGGCCTAAATTCTCCTGGAATATTCTTCAAATAAACACAAGTCCCACTTAATGAACCTAATTAATAAGAAAACAATAAATTAAGACATAATCTCTCCAAGTTCACACAGACAGTCTTCTGGAATATTCCATCTTCTCCACTCTCTTCTCAAATGCCTTTCTTTCACTAATTCTGCTGTTAGGGAATTTTTTTCCCTCTATAAATTTTTCAATGAGGACTTTGAGCTAATGTACTGTGGTACCCTTGATTAATTGGATGGGCTTTCTCTGAAAGTTAAATGGTGCTAACTCTTGGCAAGTGGTTGATGACTCTTTCCAATTTTCCAAATGCCCTTGTTTAATTTACCCATAATGACAAAATCAAATTCTTATAATATGGAAAAAAAACATTCTTTTTCTGAAGAAAGGCCTAGGCCTAAAACATCAGCTTTCCTACTCCTCTGATGCTGTTTGGCCAGCTGTATTCATCCAGCTCTACACCTTGTTATCTCAGATTCTCCAGCTTCTGCAGTTCCTACTGTCTTTTATAATATGATTGGTTTCAGGTTGTCAATGCCATCAGGTTTAAATTCAATTGGATTTCTGTATCTAGGTGCTTGGTTTAAATTAATTGAACAAATTCAACCTTGTTGTCTGGGGGAAAAAAATGCTGCTTGGCTGTTCTATACAAAATGTTTCCATTTGGAAACTTTCCATGAGACTGCATTTTTAAATTTCCAAGCACAGACAAAGCACAAGCTCTTAAAGGGACCATTGTACTCTTTTTCCCACAATCATTTTTACCAACAAATTACTGTTTCCAATTCATGAATGCTCTACCCAACTTTGTAACAAATGCTCAGTTCTTGCCATGTGCCATTGAATGCTTTTCATTGCTTTCCATCAGTGTAACTCATTGGGATTAAGAAATATAGCATTTCTTCCTCTTAAATTTTTCATTGAAAGAAAAGCCTTAATTGTTAAAAAAAATCCACTTTCCAGAGAAGCACATTAGTTAAACAAGAATGCATTTCCTTGCATGTGACCATCTCATTGTAAACACCCAAATAAAGCCAAGTCAAAATTTATAACAACCTTGATAATGTACATCCAATGATAGCAGCTCTGACCCACAGTGAACCCAGTTCTAAAGTGGCAAATACTTCCGGGAAAATATGAGCTCTGTGCATGGTATTCCATGGCACGGATTCAGACAACTTTCAAAGTTATGCTAAAGGGAGGCAATGTCCTAGTGGAACCGTTGCTGCACTACTATTCCAGATATCTTGGTAATGTTCTGGAGACTTGGATTTGAATCCTACCATTGCAGATGGTGGAATTTGAATTCAATGAAAATAAAAATCTGTTATTGAGAGTCTAATGATGACTCTAATCTGGTTCACTGATGTCTTTTAAGGCAATAAATTACCATCCTTACCTTTTCTGGCCTCCATATGACTCCAGACACACAGCAATGTATCTGACGCTTCAACTGCCCTCTGGGCAAATACACAAATGCTCCAGCCAGCAATGCTCTCAGCCCATGAATGAATTTTAAAAATGACTTGCCAGGGACACTAATAGCACCAATAGTGATGCAATATATTTCATCAACAATGGTCAACAATTCAAGCATTTTGCATAAGAAGATCTATTCCTGAGTGAGGAAGCCATAAACATTTAATTCAATAAAGTATTAAAGTGTTCACAGATACTATTTTATACTCTTTGAGATTCCCAGTGGAACTTTAAAGTTGCATCATTGTATTTCTGTTTTGTTTGGAAAAATACATTATTACAGAGGTATTAGGCCCCTGTTGCATTAGAATGATTCTGTTCTGAGACTTCATAGGAAAACACCAAAGAGGAGCCTTATAGACTTAGTGACGTGATAATAGAACAATCCCTTTGAGCAATTGATTGCAGAAAGCATAGAATCAGGAGTCATACAGCATGGAAACAGGCCCTTCGGTCCAACACATCTGCACCAATTAGACATCTCAGTCTGACATAGTCTCATTTGTCAGCATTTGACCCATGTCCTCTTAAACCCTACCCATTCATATACCAATCCATATGCCTTTTAAAAGTTGTAATTGAATCGATCTCTACCACTTCCTTTTGAAGCTCGTTCCATACATGCACCACCCTCTGTGTGAAAAAAGTTACCCCTTAAGTCATTTCTAAATCTTTCCCCTCTAACCTTAAATTTTTGCCCTTTAGTTTTAGACTCCCCTACCCTGAGAAAAATACCTTGGCTATTCACCCTATCCATGTCCTTCAAGTTTTACAAACTTCTACGAGGTCATCCCTCAGCCTCCAATATTTCCTTAGAATCTGACTGTCCAGCCTCTCCTTAAAGCACAAACCCTTCAGCCGCAGTAACAACCTTGTAAATTCCAAACACCCTTAATGTGAAAAAAGTCTTTCCCTTATATCTCCTCAAAACGTTTTACTCCTTACCTTCAATCCCCTGGTCATTGATCTCTCCAGTAAGGGGACCCATTTCCTCTTTTCATTATATCCAATCGCACCCTCTCAATCTCCTCTAATCTAAAGAAAACAACCCCAGTATGTCCAGTCTGTCTGAATAACGGAAACACTCTAGCCTAGGCTATATCCTGGTAAACGTAAACAGAAATTGCTGGAAAAAACCTCAGCAAGTCAGGCAGCATCTGTGGAGAGAAAGCAGGTTAACATTTCAAGTCCAGTGATCCTTCTTCAAAACATCTTCTTCAATCTTATGTACACCCTCCCCAGTGCTTTCACATCTCTCTGTGAATTCCAGAACCACACGGAATATCTAGCTATGAACTAACCATGGTTTTGTATAATTCCCACATCACCTCCCTGCTCTTAAACACTATGCCTTGACCAATCAAGGCAAGTATCCCATAACCACTTTATCCTCCTGTCCTGACACCTTAAGGGGCACACAAATGTTCCTCTGACCCTCACTGCTTTCCAGAATCCTAACACTCATCACATATTCCATTGCCTTTTGTGTCCTTCTCATATGCCTCACATTTACCTGGATTGAAAAGTCATTTGCCATCTGACCAGCCTGTCTGAAATCCCTTTACAAACTTACAGATTAACCCTCCTACGTTCAAGTCTAATCATGGAGATAACCACAAACAGAAATGGCCCTAAAACTGGCCTGTATATGATCCCACTGCACACAGACTTCCAGGTAGAAAAACACTCTCCAACCATCACCCACTGCTTCCTGCCATTCAGTTAACTGTGGATCCAATTTTGCTAAATTTCCTTGAATTGCACAGGCTCTTTCACTTGATATTAGTCTCCAATGTGGGACCTTGTCATAAGCATCGCTGAAATTCAAGTAGATGATACAAAAAACATTGCCCTCATCTATACACCTGTCTTCAAAAATTCACTTGACCCAGTGAGACACGGCCTCCTGTTAATGGAACCATGCTGATTGTTCTTAATTAATCCCTGCTTCTCCAAATGCAGATTAATCTTGTCCCTCAGAATTGTTTCCAATTGTTCCCCCACCATTGAAATTAGACTGACCAGACTGTTCTTTCCTATTTATACCTTTCTGTTTCTTAAATAATGGTACTACATTAGCTATCCTACAATCCTCCCGCACCTTACCCATGGTCAGAAAGAAATTGAAAAGTTTTGCAAGTGCTCCTTCCCAATCTCACTCCACTACCTGGTATACATTTCACCCTTCCCTGGAGAAGTATCCACTTTTAAGCCTGCCAGAATGTTCAGACTCTTCTCTCTGTATGTGCTAATTTCTTTAATTATATCACAATCCTTGTTGCTGATGCCTATTTACTTACCTTCTCTGTCAGTAGTAACACTAATCTAAAGTATTCTTTTAGACTTTTCCCCAGGGCAGGATTGACTGCCACGAGGGGTCATAGTTTTAAGGTGTTAGGAGGAAGGTATAGAGGAGACGTCAGAGGGAGGCTCTTCACCCAGAGAGTTGTGAGCGCATGGAATAGTTTACCAGTGGTAGTCGTGGAAGCGGAGTCATTAATGACATTTAAGCGACTGCTGGACACGCACATGGATAGCAGTGAATTGAGGGGAATGTAGGTGAGGTTATTTTATTTTTGGATTAGGATTATTCCAAGGCACAACATCGTCGGCTGAAGGGCCTGTACTGTGTTGTGCATTTCTATGTTCTATGTAACTCTACCTACATCTCAGCCTCCATGCACGAGTTATTGCTGTTGTCCTTCATAGACCCTACCCTTTCCCTCCTTATTGTTTTACCTGTAATTGTCTGTAAACTTACTGACTAGGCCTTCCATTTGGTCATCGAAATAAGTTGTATGAATAACAAACAATAGATGACCCAGAACCGATCCCTGTGGAACATTGCTAGTGACAGGCCTCCGGTCCGAAAATCAACGGTCCACCATTATTCTCCGTCTTCTGTCATTAACCCAATTATGTATCCAATTGGCAAGGTCATCCTGAATCTCATGTGGCCTAACTTTACTGATTAGGTTACCATGCAGAACCTTGTTGAAGGATTGACAAAGTCCGAACAATGTCTGCAGCCCTGCTACCTTCAATCTTTTTGGTAACTTCCTCAAAAACCTCAATCAAGTTTATGGGTCGTAACTCACCTGAAACAAAACTATACTGAATATCCCTGATCAATTTTTGACTCTCTAAATGTGCAAGATAAAGTAAAGAGTAGTTGTCTTTTCCACAGAATGGAGGATTTCAAGACTGGGGCACATTGTTAAGGTGGGAGGAGGGAGATTTAGAAAAGACGTAAGAGGCAATTTTTTTACACAGAAAATGGTTTGTGTGTGTAATGAACTTCCTGAGAAAGTGGTGGGCATTGCCACAATTACAACATTTGAATAGGTACATGGACAGAAAAGGTTTGGAGGGATATGGTTCAGGAGCAGGCTGGTGGGACTAGCTTGGGATTATGTTCGGCATAGAATGGTTGGACCGAGGGGTCTGTTTCCGTGCTGTATGACTCTAAATCCTATCTTTTATAATCGCCCCCCACAATTTACCCACAACCGAAGACAGACTCACAAATCTGTAGTTCCCTGGTTTCTCCTTACAGCTTTTCTTAAACAACTGCACAACATTAGCCACCCTCTAGTCATCAGGCACCTCACCTGTAGTTATAAATGATGCAAATATTTCTGCAAGGGGTCTTGCAATTTCCACCCTTACTTTCCATGATGTCTGGGTTATATCAAATCAGATCCTGAAGATTTATTCACTTTTACATTCTCTAAAACCTCCAGTACTTCCTTTTCCGTAATGTGAGCTGTTTTAAAAACATCAAACTTTTGCTAATAGAGTGGGATCTTTCTGTTTCCCCCTTTCCCTGCATTTTACTCCCACTGTGGGTAGGTGCGGAATAAAGTATATTTTCCAGGGAGTGGCAGGGGAAACCCGGCGCCTGGGAATAGTGGGGATATCACAGATTGGGAGGGCACTTAACTGGGGCAGGAGGCAAAATATTTGGAGAAGGTTCAAATCAATGGAAGGGCTGTAGACTGAGATCTTGCTCTGTATCACTACAGCCAATCGAAAGGCCAGTAATCTCTGCACGCACTCACTGTGTCCTCCATCCTAGGGGTTGGGGCTGTGAGATGGACGGTGGCTATGACCCTGAGATCCAAATGGTGGGTGGGGTGCGGTCAACAGGGAGGGGGCAGGAGAACTCAAAGGAAAGGATACTCAGAGTGAGGGGCAAGGGGCAGCTTGTTGTATGAGGGAGAGAGAGAGAGACGGAGGAGTTGCACAAGCGACAGGCAGGTCAGAGTATCATGGAGGACCTGTCTCCACAGGGAGGGGATTCATTCAGGGCTGTTCAGGGGCATATCCTGAGAAGCCTGGGCAGGACCCAGGTCTTTTAATGGGGGGGTGGGGTGTAGGCACGGCGGGCTGAGAAGCCTTCTTCTGCACCTATGAGATTTCTGTAATCCTGGGACTGGATCTTGCTGTACATTGATATGGTTAGTCACAGGCCCGTCAATTCACACACTTGCCCTTGTCTTGGGAAGGGTCCTTTGTGAGGGGGAGGGTAGGAAGGCTATAGTACATGGAGGGGGCTAAAGAGGATTTTTATGTATGGAGAGTGGTAATGGAGGGTGTTTGGATGGGGGCAAAGTTGGGAGAGCAAAGTTGGAGACAGAGAAGAAAGAGTCAGAGAGAGAGAGAGACAGAAAGAGAGAGAGAGACAGGGAGAGAGAAAGAGAGAGAGAGAGAATTATGGTCACTGGTCCCAGAGTGTTCCCTCACTAATACCTCAGTTATTTGCTCTGCCTTCTTTCTCAAGAAGAGATTAAGTTTTACCCTTTCTCTAGTAGGACAATCTACACACTAATTGAGAAGGTTTTCCTGAATGAACTGAACAAATTCTTCTTCACCCAAGCCTGTGTTTGGAAAGTTAGAGTCCCTGACTATTATAACCCTATTATTCTTACAGCTCACTGTGATTTCCCTATATATTCCTGTTGGTTATTGATAGGCGTATAGTACCATCTCATCAAAGTGATCACCTCCTTCTTATTTCTTAGTTCCACCCATATAGCTTCGGTGGACAATCCTTTGGGAATATCCTCTCGAAGGATTGCAGATATGTTCTCCCTAATCAAAAATGCCACTCCTCCTTCTATCTCACCTCCCCTTCTATCCTTCTGAGAGCATCTGTACTCTGAAACATTGATCTACCACCCCTGTCCCTGTCTCAGCCATGTTTCTGTAATACCTGTGATATCCCAGTCCCATGTTCCTTTCTATGCCCTGAGTTCATCTGCCTTACCGATCAGGCGCTTTGTATTGAAATATATGCAGTTTAATTCATCAGTTTTCTCTCATTCTCAGCCACGCTCTTATCTGTCTTGTCTATTTTAAATTTCTCTCTTCAACTTGTGAAGCAGCCTGAACCTTCTCCCTTGTTTAACTCTTGGTTAGGGCCCCACCTCCTACCGGAAGAGTTCAAACCTTCCCACGTAGATCTAGCAATTCTCCCTCCCTTGTCACTGGTACCCCTCTAGTTCAGGTGCAGGCCATCCCTACTGCCCCAGAAAAATCTGAATCCCTGCACCAACTCCTCCTCATATTCCTTATTGTGTTCCTATTTTCATTAGTACATAGCACTGGGACTAATCTACAAATTTCTATCCTGCTTTTTAATCTCCTGCCTAACTCTTAATATTCAACCCGTAGGGCCTTGTCCCTTTTTCTACCTATGACATTGGTAGACCCCTGGCTGCTTACACTCCTCTTTGAGAATTTTCTGCAACCGCTCCAAGATATCCCTGACCCTGGCACCAGGGAGGCAACAGACCATCCCAGTGTCTAATTCACGGCCACAGAAATGCCTGCCTGTGCCCATCCCAAAGTGTCCCCTATCACAATTGCTGGCTTGGACTTTGCCAAAACCTGCTTTATTCTAGAGCCCATTGTGGTGCCAAAGACCTGGCTACTGCTGCTGTTTTCCTCTAAGAGGCTATGCCCCCCAGTAGGATTCAACGTGGAATATTTGTTTGAGAGAGGAATAGCTATGGGAGACTCTGCACTACCTGTCTACTTCGCCTGATTGTACCTGCAGTGTGAGGACTCCCTGAAGCTGTTACCTATCACACTCTGTGCCTACTGTATATTCCTCAGTGCTTCCAACTGCTGCTTCAACTGATCCATGCCTTTTGACAGGTGCTGTAGCCAGACACACTTCCTGCTGACATAGTCACCAGGGACATTCAACTGCTCCCTGGTCGCCCACATCTGACAGAACGAGTATACCACTCCACTGGCTGCCACCTCTGCCACTTTAACAACTGGCAGGCAGAAGGAAAAGAAGTTTTTACCCTTATACTGTTGCTACTCACCCTCCTCAACAAAATCTGGTAGAGTCCTAGGCCTGCTCTTAGATCTAACCAGCTGCACCTCAAGCACAAAGCAGTCCCTCTCAGAAATGATTGGAACAAGGAACAGCAATGCTTCCCTCGGTCATTTGCCCAAACTTCCACACTAGGGTCAACTCACACACTCTTGGTTCTTGCACATAAAAGTCACAGTTTAAAGCAACTGCTATATATTAAAAAAACCTGTTTTGCTTGTATCCGGTCTTGAAGGAAATATCTAAAACTGCCTTATATGTGACACAAAACCTTTGAGAAACATGCAGAAGGAAAAAAACATTATGAAAAAGCCACTACAATCACTGGCAAACAGGCATAGACAAGAAATACTTCTTTAGGCAGGAATGTCAACATGAATGAGTGAGAAAAAATTGTTCTTGTGGCTGCATTGATTTCTGTTTGAAAATGTAAATGTGGATTACCTGCAAAATGGGCATTGAGGCTGGAGTAAACAGCAAGAGTTGTAGATTTTGTTACTGACTCTTTCATGGCAAGTGGGATCTCTGATTCAGCCAGCATTTTCTCACACCCATAACTTCCCAAGAGTACACCTTCAGAGCATCAGGTGCACATGATGTTTTGGAGATGGGACAATACTTGCTAGGAAAGGGTAGTCAGGGATTATTAAAGTAGATGAGTAATAACAGCAGGTTAATGAAGAGCATTTCTGAATTCTAAACAAATTGAATTGCTAACAGTGGAGACAAAGATGTTCAAAACTTAAATTGCCCAAAATCAATTGAGCCACTGCATCCTGTCTATACAACTGAGATGTATCTATCCCTAAACAAAACCAGAAGAGTGAGCCTCCAAAGCACAGCACCACCCAGCCCACCTCCCCACTAACTGGCGTACAGTAGGAGAGGCTTAGAAACCTCAGGGAACCTACGGTGGGACAGAAAGGATGAGAAGAGCATGTAATGAAAATATTCCTAGTAACAAATTAAAATGTGCATTAATTATTTTTAAAAAATCACCCAAACAAGTTTCATCATTTGTTTATTTTGCATATGTAAGACGAAGGTTTGTTTTCAGTTTTTTTGAGCAGCTGGGAGATGAAACAGTGGAAGTGGAGCAGGGAATTTGCCTTCCATTTGCCATACCATTCTATAGGAAGTGCACACTGCCTCTGCTCCTGCCAACTTTTATCTTCTACTACAGCTGGAGAACAAGTTGAATCCCAGAAAATTATGTCGTACCCAGTTGATGGAAACATAGAAATAAATTTTAGCTTCGTTGTCAAGAGCCATTGGGACTGAAGCAGACCTCGATTAACAAATCGTATAATTTATCTAAGTAGATATTTCATTGCATTCGTGAACTACTCTCTGAACCTGGACTGGGCCACCCCATAAATAAAGGTATTTGTGCAGCAACTTGAAATCCGCAACATATATCCAACTTTCCGAAAGATAAACTCAGAATTGTTGTAATCCCTGGGACCTCTCCTGATTATAAAATAATATAAAAATTCTATGACATGTGTTAACTACAGAAATATGAAGTTGCCAGATATGGTGAAGGGCAAAATTGTCAACTTCCTCTACTCTCCATTTCTGGATTACTTTGACTCTCACTCTGAGTCTTCAGTCTCTTATGGACTAAACTAATCACTAAGGTGTGTCTGACTGTCAGGGCATTCAGCGACAGAATTAATACAAATGGAAAATATGGAGTTAAATTCTTATTAAACAATTAAAAAACCACCTGTCCAAGTTCTATAAAATAGTTTGCCTTTAAAAGATAGTCCCATGGTAAATTGTAAATTATCCAGACAGGTTCTACTGCAAAAGAGAAGGGAATAGTTTTCAAACAGATTAGAACACGAGCTAGTGACAGAATCAAAGCAGAAGTTTTCTCAGTGTGAAACCTCCTTTTCAGCTTCAGGCAGCAGGTGGCCACAAATCATTCAAAAGAGAAAGAGCCAGGCGGAACAATCCGTGGTTGAATGAGTCAGAACATAAATAACATTACACATATTGCACATTGGGGTGATGTCCAGGAAAGATCCACAGAAACAATGAAGATTAATACAATAGACTATGACCTCAGTGACAATAACTAAAAGAACTGCCATTGCCACGGCCACTGGAGAGTAAGTAGTGCAGTTCAACAGGCTACACTTCTCTTGGGACAGGATCATAATTGTTGTTAGATTAACTGCAAAAGATAGAAGAGAAGAGAGAATTGACATTTCCTACTAAACATCTCTATATTGAACCAGATATTAAGAGTTCAGGTTGATGGGAAATGAGTGAAAATACTATTTCATTTTTTGCTCCCCCAAACTGCCTAAGCATGTCAGTCTTGTGATAGCATTTGCATGAGTGACCACTCTGCAATCCCAGTGTATACAAATTTCCATTTTCACATTTCCTGCCAAGCCCAACATCCCAGATTTCATTCAGGAATTGTCACTACAACATGGAATTGCTCTGAACAAAGGTCCAATCTTAAATAAAGAAACATTAGTGAACAGGATTTCTGGTTAAAAGTAATGTAAAGACTGTTGCATCTATCTGCAACATCTCTCCTTTGGTCTTACACCCTGTCATTTTAAATGCCAAGAATTCCATAATCCTGATGTTTGTGATTAAAAGAAAATAAACAATATTGATAATTTAAACGTACGTCGCAACACTTTCTACGAGTCTCTAACTGGGCTCTGCTGTCAAGCCGAGATTGTCTATCCCAGGGGAAGCTCTGTCACATGGCTACATTAGCTGTGACAAACCACCTTGTTACTGAACTCTCACTTTGCATAATTCGTCTTTGGAATCCACTTCTTTAAAAAAAAAATTCATGGGAAGGACAGTGTCACTGACTAGGCCAGTATCTATTGTCCGACTCAGAGGGTAGTTCAGAGTCAACCACATATAGGCAGATCAGGTGAGGTTGGCAGTTTTCTTTCCTGAAGGACATTAGTAAGCCAGATGATCAGTAATGGTCATAGTCATTATTAGACTCTTAATTCTAGATTTCTATTGCATAAAAATTCCAACATCTGCCTTGATGGGGGTCAAATACAAAACCCCAGAACATTATCTTGCTCTCTGGGTTAACAGTCCCAGCAATAATACCACTCCGCCATCACCTCCCATCAACTGTTTCTCACTTTCCTTGTCCATACTGTACCTTTGACTAGGAGTCTGGACAAACATGGTGATCAGAAAGAAGCCAGTAGCGGAAGTCACTTGGATCAGGAATCTCAATTAAGATGGTGACCAACACAATGGCTTTGCAGAACACCTCCGCTCAGTTCGCAATAAACAACTGCACCTCCCAGTCGCAAGCCATTTCCACTCCTCCTCCCATTCTTTAGATGACATGTCCATCATGGGCCTCCTGCAGTGCCACAATGATGCCACCCGAAGGTTGCAGGAACAGCAACTCATATTCCGCTTGGGAACCCTGCAGCCATATGGTATCAATGTGGACTTCACTAGCTTCAAAATCTCCCCTTCCCCCACCGCATCCCAAAACCAGCCCAGTTCGTCCCCTCCCCCCACTGCACCACACAACCAGCCCAGCTCTTCCCCTCCACGCACTGCATCCCAAAACCAGTCCAACCTGGCTCTGCCTCCCTAACCTGTTCTTCCCCTCACCCATCCCTTCCTCCCACCCCAAGCCGCACCTCCATCTCCTACCTACCAACCTCATCCCACCTCCTTGACCTGTCCGTCTTCCCTGCACTGACCTATCCCCTCCCTACCTCCCCACCTATACTCTCCTCTCCACCTATCTTCTTTTCTCTCCATCTTTGGTCCGCCTCCTCCTCTCTCCCTATTTATTCCAGAACCCTCTCCCCATCCCCCTCTCTGAAGAAGGGTCTAGGCCCGAAACGTCAGCTTTTGTGCTCCTGAGATGCTGCTGGGCCTGCTGTGTTCATCCAGCCTCACGTTTCATTATCCTGTTATGATTATGTCTCTCATTTTAGGTTATAACTATTACTACTCGAAAGTTCCATTGTGACAGGTCCTTTCAGTCATAAACATGATGAGCAGCAAGTATTTTACTATTGCTGAAATCTATACCCAGCACCTTTATACAGTGACTATTACAGCCAAACCTACTTTGCCTGAGAAAACTATCACCAATCATTGCCTCACAATTGGTAGCTGATGTTGTAAATCCAAAGGACAATTACATGTCAGTGGGGAACATGGTTGTTACAAATGACAGTTGACTTGTGGGAATAGAATATCACTGCGGGGAGAATGTAGGACAGTTTGTTTAAATAAGTAATTTGGCCGTGATGCTGACTCCTGCATGAACAAGTAATAATGTCAGTTATAAAGTAAAATCAGTGAAAAGTCCTACATAGATAACAAAGTGTAGAGCTGGGTGAACACAGCAGGCCAAGCAGCATCAGGGGAGCAGGAAGGCTGATGTTTCAGGCCTAGACCCTTCTTAAGAAATTTCTGAAGAAGGGTCTAGGCCCGAAACATCAGCCTTCCTGCTCCCCTGATGCTGCTTGGCCTGCTGTGTTCATCCAGTTCTACACCTTGTATTCTCAGATTCTCCAGCATCTGCAGTTCCTACTATCGCTAAAGAAATCTTACATATTTACAGCTCATCAATGGTAGTAGCCCATTACCTGGAACACCAATGACAGCGAAAATGCTGTAGTATATTTTTCCAACACTATAAAACTGTTCACTCATTTTCTGTTTTGTCAGAAGTTCTCCTTCAGGCTGCAACAATATCACTGTCTCAACTCAGTGCCAAGGAGTGTCAACAGCTTGGAGTTTATTCTTTCTCGGAATATCGGGGGAATAGTGAGGTTGCAACATCTTTCACCCAATTCTAATTATTTTTGGATAAACACATTGCTGTATCCAATTAAGTCATGTTGTAATAGAATGTACTAAAGTTTGAGGTTGGAAGTAAAAGACTGAATCTTTCTGCTAACTAACTAATGGAATTTTAAAATAAATATGATTATTCTGTCCAACTCTGTCAGACCCATCTGTGACTCATCTATAGCTTTAGAACTTAAAAAAAACAAGATCTGGAGCTAAGTGTATCACTGGCATGGCCTGCACTTTTTGTTCTTTAGAAATTACCCTTGATCAGAGAGACTTGCTTGGCTAATTTTACAGCGTATTTAAGGGACAAATCCATTTCTGTGGGTCACAACTCCCATGTCAGACAGGGTTGTGACAGAAGACTTCTTTCAGCGAAGGATATTAGTAGACCTGACTCATTTCAACTGTGAATGATGTTCGTTCACGATCACCATTTCTGAGATGATTTTTTTTAACAGTTCTGTTCATATCAGATATGAAGCACGAACTCTGTTTTCTCTCTAAGGATGCTGACCAGTTGAGTTTCTCCATTTTCTCTGTGATTGAACCTTATCTTTCAGATTTCTTAATTGAATTCACATATAACCATTGTTGGCATGGTGACATTTGAACCCCCTGTCTCCAGAACAATAGTGTGCACCACTAGATTATAAATCAATTAATTCCACCAACATGAGTTTCCTTCCCTTTGCTAATTTATTGAAGTGAACGCATAAAAGCAGAATGAACCCTCATTCACTATTTCAAAGTAAATGGGCTGGAAAAGAAATATTTACATTGGTTCTACCTTTAAACTGCAGCTGCAAAAATTGTGACGTTACAACTGAGAGAAAGAGTTGAGCAGTATAGATGCTCTCAAACAATGCAGTAGATTTATGCAGATGACTTAAGACAAAATTGTCACTAAATTCACAGTCCCAAACCTGGGACTTTGCGTGCCCTACTCATCCACAAAGTGCACAACCACAATGAGTGGAATTGAAATCCATCTATTTAGAAAGATGGGCATTGTTAGTATTGACTGCAAACAATGTGATTGGCGCCCAACTGGTCACATAGAACACATAACATAGAACGCAACAGGCCCTTCGGCACATGATGTTGTGCTGAACTTTTACCATAATCCTAAGATCTGTCTAACCTCCACCTCTACCTTATACGATCATTCAAATCTAATTGCCATTTAAATGCCCCTAATGAGACCGACACCACTACCCTCTCCGATAATGCATTCCACACCACTACCACTCTCTGAGTAAAGAACCTACCTCTGACTTCCCTTCTATATCTATCTCTGCTCATTTTAAAACTATGCCCCCTCAGAACACCTATCTCAACCCTAGGAAAACATCTCTGGCTGTCTACTCTATCTATACCTCTGGTCATTTTGTACACCTCTATCAAGTCACCTCTCATCCTTTGGCATTCGAAAGAGAAAATCCCTAGCACTCTCAACCTTTCCTCGTAAGACATTCCCTTCATTCCAGGCAACATCCTGGTAAATCTCCTCTGCACCTTTTCCAAAGCCTCCACATCTATCCTGTAATGAGGAGCCCAGAACTGGCCCCTTTACTCCAGATGTGGCCGAACCAGGCTTTTGTATAGCTGGAGCACAGTTTCATGGCTCTTGAACCCGATCCCTCTATTAATAAAAGCAAACACACCTTACACCTTCTTGACAACTCTATCCACTAGGGTGGCAGCTTTCAGGGAACTGTGAACATGGACCCCAAGACCCCTCTGCTCTTCGACACTGCCAAGAATCTTTCGTTAACCCTGTATTCTGCTTTCAAGCTTGTCCTTCCAAAATGAATCACCTCACACTTTTCAGGGTCAAATTCCATCTGCAACTTCTCAGCCCAGATCTGCATTCTATCAATGTCCCTTTGTCACCTAAAATGGCTCTCTACACTGTCCACAATGTGACACACCCTCGTATTGTCTGCAAACTTGCTAATCCACCCTTTCATTCCTACATCCAAATCATTTACAAAAATCACAAATAGAAGAAGGCCCAGGACAGATTCTTGTGGTATATGACTCGTAACTGAGCACCATGTTGAATATTTTCCATCCACTACCACCCTTGTCTTCTAAGGGTCAGCCAATTCTGAATCCATTCTGCCATATTTCCCCCATCCCATCTCTCCTTACCTTCTGTGTGAACCTACTATGGGGAACCTTATCAAACAACTTACTTAAATCCATGTATACCACATCCACTGCTCCACCAGCATCCACGTGTTTGGTTACATCTTCAAAGAATACAATAAGGTTTGTTAGGCATGATCTATCCCTCACAAATCCATGCTGATGATTATGAATAAAACTGTGTCTTTTCAAGTGATCATAACTCCCATCTCTTAGAGCCCTGTCCATTAATTTGCCCAACACTGATGTAAAACTAACTCGCCAGTAATTTCTAGGGTTATCCCTATTCTCTTTATTGTACAAGGGAATGAGGTTTGCCTCTTTCCAATCCTCCAAAACTATACTCATGGTCAGTGAAGATGAAAAGATCATCACCAAAGGCCCTGCGATCTCTTCCCTCGCTTGCTATAGAATCCTTGGATAAATCCCATCAGGCCCAGGAGATTTATCTATCTTCAACTTTCTCAAAATTCCTAGCACACCCTCCTTACTAACATCAACCTCCTCTCGCCTACAGCACGGTGGCTCAGTGGTTAGCACTGCAGCCTCACAGCACCAGGGGCCAGGGTTGGAATTCAACCTTGGGTAACTATCTGTGTCGAGTTTGCACATTCTCCCCGTGTCTGCGTGGGTTTCCTTCAGTGCTCCGGTTTCCTCCCACAGTCCAAAGATGTGCAGGCTAGGTGGATTGGCCATGCTAAATTGCCCATAGTATTCAGGGGTGTGTGGGTGGGATGCTTCAAGGGATGGTGTGGACTTGATGAGCAGATGGGCCTGCTTCCACACTGTAGGGAATCTAACCTACCAACCTGTTTCACACTGTTCTCTGGACAACTAGGTCCCTCTCAGTTGTGAATACCAAAGAAAAGCATTCATTAAGACCCCTCCTATCTCTTTAGGCTCCATGCACAAATTCCCTTTACAATCCTTGATTGGCCCTGACAATTGTAGGCACCACAGTTCAGCAACCATGTGAAGATATTGGGGAGGGTGCAGTCAAGAAAAATGAATGGTTTATGGAGTATAAATGTCTGTTATGAAGATAGAATAGAGAAGTTGAGATTTTTTTTGCCTGCTGAACTGAAGTGTAAGGGAAGATTTGTTTAGTTCTTCCAGAATAATTAGGTTCTTGGCAAAGCAAACAAGGAGGAACTGTTCCAACTCATAACTGGATAGTGAATGATAAAGCGCGGATTGAAAAATATTTGCAAAATCAAATGTGATGTTGAGAGAAGAAAATGACAGCATGTAGTTTGGGTGAAGAGAGAATCATAAAATCGAACAAGACAGAAAAGGTTCTTCAGCCCATGGATCCTGCACTGACAAAAGCCACTTTAATTGCACTAGATAATAAAATGTGAGGCTGGATGAACACAGCAGGCCCAGCAGCATCTCAGGAGCACAAAAGCTGACATTTCTGGCCTAGACCCTTCATCAGAGAGTTTAATTGCACTAGCCTCACTTTCCAGTGCTTGCCCAATAGCATTGTTAAGTTGAGTTGAGATGCTCATTTGGAGCCTGGGAGCGGGACTCCAGCAGTAGCATGGCGTGAGCTTGTGTAGCGCTGAGTGGGATTCTTGCTTTTGCATAGTGAGGGCTGGTATAGCATGGGAGTGGGACTCTGGCAGCAGCATGACATGGGCTGGTGTAACCTGAGAGAGGGATTCTTGCTTCTACATGGCAGGGGGCTCTGGCAGCAGCATGGCATGTGCTGGTGTAGCCTGGGAGCGGGATTCTTGTTTCTGCATGGTGGGTGATTCTGGCAGCAGTATGGTATGTGCTGGTGTAGTTCGGAGCAAGTATTCTGGTGGCAGAGTAGATTAGGATGGTGTAGCCCAGAGGAGGGACTCTGGTGGAAGAGTGGAGTGGGTTGGTGTAGCCTGGAGCAGGGTTTCTGTTGGAAGAGTGGAGTAGGCTGGTGAGACAGGATCAGCACTTTGGCAGTGAAGAAGGAAAAGTTAGAATATCTTTAAGTTTTCATTCCTTTTGTAATTTCAATTTAATGAAAATGGCACCAATGCATGGCAACAGTATGAACTTTTCACTGTATTTTATGTTGAACACACGTGACAATAAGTGATTCAATTCAATTCAAAAAGGGAGTTAGAAGTAGAAAATACTCTAATTAGTGATGGACAAGTTTATTTATACTTGAGGCAGGACATGACTGGGGAAAAAGTGACTATCTTGTATCTGTGCCAAGACGGAAGGTGCTGCCGAGTTATCGTAAAAGTTGAGCCACTTGAGACTCACTGAATTGTTGTGGCGCAGGCTGAGCTTATTCGGACCAAAGTGTGTGTACCAGCTCTTCAAATGAGCAACTCAACTCAACTTAACAATGCTATTGGGCAAGCACTGGAAAGTGAGACTAGTGCAATTAAAGTGGTTTTTGTCAGTGCAGGATCCATGGGCTGAAGAACCTTTTCTGTCTTGTTCGATTTTATGATTCTCTCTTCACCCAAACTACATGCTGTCATTTTCTTCTCTCAACATCACATTTGATTTTGCAAATATTTTTCAATCCGCGCTTTATCATTCACAATCCAGTTACGAGTTGGAACAGTTCCTCCTTGTTTGCTTTGCCAAGAACCTAATTATTCTGGAAGAACTAAACAAATCTTCCCTTACACTTCAGTTCAGCAGGCAAAAAAAATCTCAACTTCTCTATTCTATCTTCATAACAGACATTTATACTCCATAAACCATTCATTTTTCTTGACTGCACCCTCCCCAATATCTTCACATGGTTGCTGAACTGTGGTGCCTACAATTGTTGACAATGCCCCAGCTGATGTCAATCTATTGCTGAATATGTGGTCTACACACAAATTTGGCTATTGACCCCAATAAGCAAGGTTGAAAGTTTTGACAAAGAAAAAGGAAGCATATGTAATTTTTAGGAAATTGCAATCAGACAAGACCTTTCATGATTATAAAGGAAGACAGGAAGAACATAAACAAGGAAATAGGAGGATTAATATGGGCCTGAAATGTCATCGGCAAGTAAGATTAAGGAGAAATTCAAAACTAAGTCCACTCAAAGACCACGAATAACATTTATGCATAGAGCCAGAGGAACTGGGTGAGATTCTCAATGAGTATTTGGTATTCTTTTCCATTGGTATTCATCAAGGAGAAGGTCATGGCTGCTGGTAAAATTAGGGAGGGGTATATTGATATTCTAATGTGCATCAAAATTATGAACAAGGTGTTATTGGGTGTCTTGAAAAACATTATGGCCAATAAACCCTTATGATCTGATGGGATTTGTCCCAGGATACTGATGGAAGCAAGTGAAGGGATTGTTAGGGCCTTGAAAGAGATCTCTGGATCCTAGTTAGCCAGAGGTAAAGTCCCAGAGGACCGGAGACTAGTCAAAGTTGTTCCTATGTTTAAGAAGGGCAAAATGGGGTCAATGCAGGAAATATTAGATGGTGAACCTTGCATAAGGGGTTGAGAAAGTTTTGGAGAAGATACTCAGGGACAGTATTTCCTTGCATTTGGAAAAGAATGGAGCTAACTGGGAATGGTCAGCATGGCTTTGTGTGGGAAGTCTTATCTGACATCCTTAAACAAGTTTCCTCATAGTAGGCTGGTCCAGAAGTTGAAGTCACATGGAATCCGTGGTGAGGTCGTATGGTGAATTCAAAAGTGGCTCAGTTACAGAACATAGAAGGTTAGTAAGATAAGTATATATGGTGGTAAAGAAGGACACGGCATGCTCCCTTCTTTGATCAGGGTATTTAAAATTAAATTTGACAAGTCACGTTGCTGTTACATAAAACTTTAATTACACCACATTTGGAGCATTGTTTGCAGTTCTGGTCACCACACTAGGACAGATGTGAAGGGTTTTGAGAAGGTGTATGAGGTTTCCAGGGTGTTGACTGGATTGAAGTTATAAGGGGAAGCTAGACAAACTTAGATTTTATTTTGCAAGATTATCAGAGGCTGTTGGAAGTATATAAAATTATGAGAGGCCTGAATAGGATGGATAGTTTGAGTATTTTTTCCTTCCCAGGGTAGCAGCATCAAATAATAGGCAGTACAGTTTTAAGGTGGGTGGTGGAAATTTTAAATTAGTTGTGCAAAGCAAGTTATTTTACACAGAGGGTGGTAGATGCCTGGAACACTCTGTCAGAGGAAGTGGTAAAAGCACATATGACAGCATCTTTTAAGGGAAATGAATATAGGAATATTTCCATTGGCACACAGTTGGTGAGTTGAAGGCTTGTCCCTTACTGTTCGATGTTCTTTAATTGTAAAACTGTCAAATTAGCAGCTTCATTTAAAATGGGAAAGAGATAATATTGCAGACGACACAAAAATAGATCATGAGGGATATAGACATGTTAAATGAGCAGGCAGACACATGCTGATAATATATAATATAGGAAAATATGAGGTTATGCACTTTGACAGGAAAAATAGAGGAGTTGCACAATATTTAAATAGATAAAAACTGCAAAAATTTACAGAACAGAACAGTTTGGGAGCCTTCAACCATGAATCACAAAAAAAGTTAACATTCATGTTTAACAGGCAATGACAAAAGCAAGAAGCACTGGCCATTTTTTCAAGGGAACAGAGTATAAAAATAGGTCAGTCTAGCTATAATTATACAAGTCATTAATTAGGCCTCAGCTGGAATATTGTCAAATTTTATGCGGCCTTCTGTAAGGAAATAGATTTTGGCATTGGAGACAGTCCAGAGAAAGATCACTAGGATGAACCCAATTATGGAGGATGATCTTATGAGGAATGGTTGAGTAGGTTGGACCTACACTCATTGGAGTAGCGAAGAGTGACAGGCTACCTTATTGAAAGGTAGATTCTTTGGTCATACAGGGCAGTTGTGGAAACATTTCTCATTCTAGGAGATTATAGAATCAGACAGCATAATCTCTGTAAGGTATTGGCCAATTAAGACAGAGATGCAGAGGAACTTCTCCCCTTTCTCTGGAGAAGGAGGCCGTGATTCAAGGCCCACTTGCTTCATAAGTGTGTCATAACATCGCTGAGCAGTTTGATTAGAAAGTAGACTTTAAAAAAAAATTCTCTCAGAAGGTCTGAATGTTTGAAATTATTTAATACAGAAGACTGTAGAATCTGGGTCATGAAGTATACTCAAGCTTAAGATAAACAGATTTCTAATCTGCAAAAGGTTCAATGTTTATGGGATCACCACAAAATGTGAGATTGAGTTTTATCACTTCAGCCATGAGCTTATTGAAAGACAGACCAGGCTCACTGGGCTAAATTGCCTTATACTTCTCCTCCATGTCATGGTCTTGTGGTCTCAAAGGACACACTGATGTTGTGATGCCAGCTGCCTTCAAATTGTAAGATACAGTATGAAAATATAAAAATTGTTTTCATACAATAAAACTTCAGTTTTCTTTCTTTAAATTTTCATTTGGAGATACCTTGAGTTAATATATTTTGTAACTAATAGCATGGTCAAATTATTGAAGAAATTTTGTTTTACTCAAAAATAAACAACAGACATTTGGCAACATTCAGTTTGGACAGATATTTGAATTCCCTGTATATGTGTGTTAAGGTACTTCGTGTAGGAGGCAGAAAACATCACTCACAATATCTTCAAGAGACAGATCAGGTGAAGGTGGAAGGCCATGCGCAGATGCTGCTGGAAACCGGTTTGAGTTTTCACGTTGCTAGATGGCTAAATCTTAAAAAAAATTCAAAATAAGGACATATATTTATTCACTGCTATGTCAATTGGAGAAAGAAAATTGTTGAAGATTTATTTCTGTAACAGGAAATTGATGTCAGCTGTAAATTACAGGTTAGAGTTTATGACATTAGGTCTCATACAAAGGCATAGAATCATTGGAAGAAAACAGAATTAAAGATTTCCGAGATGTGGCCACATCAGAGAGATTACCCATTGTCTGAAAAGATTGCAAATATTTGTATTATGTCTGCTGATTTCTAAAGCTACGCATCAGAAAAACAAGAAAATGAAAATAACAAGAGTAACACATTCTACTAGCAAAATGGTTACAATGTGGAACAAAAACAGAAGTTGATAGAAAAGCTCAACAGGCCTGGCAGCATCGGTGGTGAAATAATCACAGTTAAAATTTCAGGTGCAGTGACCTTTGAGTTCTGAGGAAGGGTCACTGGACCCAAAACATTAATTTTGATTATTTCTTCACAGATGCTGCCAGACTTGTTGAGCTTTTCCCGCAATTTCTGTCTTGTACCTGATTTACAGCATCTGCAGTTCTTTTGGCTACATGTGGAACTCTGCCACGTGGTGCGGGAGAAACACTGAGATGTAGATGTCATCAGCAGAAAGTTGGAAATGTACAAGATGGAACACAAATAAGAGGACAGCTGAAAAATCGTTGCATTGAGAGAACTGTACAGATCATCGACAAGAACATTTGACTAATGGAACAAAGTTTCCATGATCAGTTATAAGAAGGGAAAGCGCTGGAGAAATTCAGCAAGTCTGGAAACGTTCGTGGAGAGTGAAATAGAGTTAACATTTGGAATCCTTAGTATCTCTTCTTCATAACAGAAGAACTGCACATCTGCCTGATATGTAGCCATATTCTATGTTGTATATAGCTGGTGATATAGGCCTCTGAACTAAAACCCTAGCAATCTACCTAGCAATGAGTGAATTAATTACACTAGGAATGGCCAATCAATGCCAGTACAAAATAGTTGAACCGATGCCATGAATCAGAATGCAAAAATCACATAGTCCTTCCACAAAACAAAATGGTACCAAACATCAGGAAAAATTAATGCTGTTTCCTAAACCTTGCAATTATATCTCTACTGTTCGACATTTCAGAATACCAGCAATTCCTAGTATTGCTTATTCTGTGACATTGTGCTGAATTTTTCATTCAATGATTGAAACAAGAGGGCAGTTTGCTGTGAGGCTCATGGTCAGTCCCTTAGTTTATTGATTAATTCAATAAATGATGTCAACGGATATCTCAGCGCACTCATAAACTGCTCTCTGAACTTTGACTGAGTCACCCCATAAATAAATGTATTAGTGCAGCAACTCAAACTCAGTAGCATAAATCCAGCCTGCTGAAATAAATATAATGAACCCTCGTAATATTCAGGATTTGTTCCTGTAATGTTATAATATAAGAAATGTAGAACATATGCTGACCACAGCAGTATGAAACTGCCTGATATTGTGAAAAGTAAAATTGCTGATTTCCGTCTGCCCTCCATCTCTGGGTCTTTGTGATTTTCTCCCTTACACATCCCCCTCAATTGCTTACGGACTCTACTTGCTACCAAAATGTGCCTGACTGTCAGAGCGTTGAGCAATAAAATTAAAGCGAATGGAATCATTGGGGTTAATAAAGTAGCAAACCAATCATAACCCACCCATCCTGGCTCAGTATAATAACTTGTTTTTGAATCACAAAACCACGACATGTTGTTTACTATTTCTTTGGCTTCAATTGAAAAGTACAATGGAATGTTTTTTAAACTGAGTAGAATCCAGGTTGATGTTAGAACCACAGCTGCAGTTCTGTTGGTACAATATTTAGTTTTCAGCTTCTGGCAACAAATGGCAACAAATCTGTCAAAGGAAAAAGTGACAGTGAACCAGACTGAACAATCGATTGCTGCATGAATCAGAAATGTGAGAAAACTACACACTGGGGTGATTTCCAGAAAAGATTGCGGAAAATAATAATGGGCGATCTGTGACAGTATAACATCAGTTGTAATGACCAAAAGATCTGCAGCTGCCATTGCCACGAGATAGTACGTAGTGCATCTAGACAGGCCACATTTCTCACGGGACAGGATCATTATTGCCACCAAGTTAACTGTAAGAAAAAGAAGAGGTAAGACAGATTGAATTACTTACAAAATAACCACTGAATAGGAGTTCAAACAGTAAGATTGAATATTTACCCTTAAAATTGCTGACTTAGGAGTGTATGGAGTTTGTTTATTCAAAAAAAAGAATTTCAATGCTGACATGTAACACCCTTCCTTCTTCTCCTTTTGAAAGTTTCAAAAGTCAATGGTATGAAGAGAATAATTGGCTGTGCATTGTTTTAATGACACTGGCACCATCCAATGTAACTTTTTTTTAACAGGGATAGCCATGAGCTAACAGAACTCACTGATTTTGCAAAGTGGGTAGCTGAAGAGATTCAGAGACAGTTTTTCTCATAATTTGAAATTTCAAGGGCTGCTGTACATGCTAGGCAATGCAGTGCCATACTAAAGTAATGTTTTTCATAGATATTCAGTGTAATTTTGTAAGAGGTCCCATTAGGAAAATTTGAGTGCTCGTGGGTTTTACAGCAAAACTGGAAGGAGAGAGGAAGTTGCTGAAGGAACAGGTGCCATGTGCTGAAAGTACATAGAATATTCAATAAATCTGTCACTGAATTTATTTTTAGCCCTATTACGTACACAGGGGACTTCTTCAGGACTGCAGAAGTTGGTATATTAAATTAACAGAAGAAGAATTAATTAGTTATTTCTACCAGAAACATTATTTGTGGCCTGGGCTGCTGGAAAAGAAGGAGGTAAAGGCTTACTTATGGGTAACGGAAGAAACAGTGAACTATGAATAACAATTCATTCTCCAACATGGAAATTCTGATTTGACTAATATCAAATTTTTGAATACAAATTATAAAGAGACAATAAACATCATTGTGTGCATGCTATATACTTTTTTTCCTAAAGCTAATTGGTAGACACCACACAAAAGAACATGGCTTAAACTGAAGGGTCTAGGGCTGAAACGTCAGCTTTTGTGCTCCTGAGATGCTGCTGGACCTGCTGTGTTCATCCAGCCTCACATTTTATTATTATGGCTTAAACTGAGTTTGGGTAAGACATTATAATATATAACAAGCTGCCTGTAAACAATTTTTTCTTAGATTACAAGGTGTAGAAATTTCTGAAGAAATTTGGCCTGAAACGTCAGCTTTTCTGCTCCTCTGATGCTGCTTGGCCTGTTATGTCCATTCAGCTCTATACCTTCCTATTTCAGAATCTCCAGCATCTGCAGTTCCTACTATTTCTGACACAATTTTTTCTTTGCAAATTGCTGATTGATGATAAATGGTGTTCCATCAAGATTGGTATTGGGACAATGTTTGTTCACAGTTCATTCACGCAGTTGGGCATATGAAAATAGTGTATTCAATAAATAATATGCCAAGTACTTTATGGTTAAAAGTTTACCATTATCATTTATGGCTCTGGGACTGATAACATTATTATGAAAAGACAGCACATTTGAACATCATTTGAACTTATCTCAACATTAATTTTTCCCTGAAAGAGTGGAAATAGACATGAAAATAGACTGAATCATAGAAAAGTACTGGTTCGTTCTTACTTACAGAACTGGAATGACCAAGAAACAAAACCTAAGCCTCATTTGATATTTTAGTGAGAAAAATGCATTTATGATTGAGAGATTGGATCACCCATATTTGCTTAATAAAACAAATCAAATACCACTATCAGTTACCATAACTATTTTGGTAGAAACAAGTCATCGCATAGTTTACTTGTATTCTCTAGGAGTATCACCCTGAATGTTTAATTGTCAGTGAGCAGTCAATATCTGGTTCCCTTAGTGTGTTTATTTGCAAAAATCTTAAAGTAACAGTAATTCTTAAAGTAATATCTTAAACATCCCCATTTCCCATTATTAGTTTCACTGAACAAGAATGAAGATCTGTGGATGGTAGAAAACAATCACCTGAAACATTGATTTCAATGAATCGGTAAGGTTTGTTGCAACCCAGTACTGACCCAGCCTCAATAATCACTTACCAGGAAATTGAAAACCAAAAGAACTGCGGATGCTGTAAATCAGGAACAAAAACAAAGTTGCTGGAAAAGCTCAGCAGGTCTGGCAGCATCTGTGAAGGAGAAAACAGTGTTCCAGTGAAGCCCAGCGCAAGCTGGAGGAACAACACCTCATTTTCTGCTTGGGGGCCCTACAGCCCTCCGGACTCAATATTGAGTTCAATTATTTGAGGGCCTAAACTCTCCCATGTCCCAGCCCCCTACCACATAGCCTGCTGCTACAAACCCCTATATTTGGTCACTAACGGTCCCCATTAACAACTATTCACCCTCCCAGTCTGATTGTTAGCAACTCCTTTGTCTCTCCAACTGTCTTTCTCTCTCTTTGAGCTCTATCCTATCATTTACTCCCTACCCCACCCACCTCCCTATTTTCTGCATGTAAACTGACATTTTCCCAGCCACCATCAGTTCTGAGGAAGGTCACTGGACCTGAAACGTTAACTCTGTTTTCTCCTTCACAGGTGCTACTAGACTTGCAGAGCTTCTCCAGCAACTTTGTTGTTGTTTTCACTTACCAGGAACTCCAATGACAGCAATAATGGTGTTGTATATTTTTTCAACCTGTTCAAGTGTATCAATCATCCTCTCAGGCAAATTCTCTGAAGTCAGTTCTGAACATATATATGTCTGGATCAGGTAATTTATGTACTGTGGATTATACACAGGCTGTTGAGTTTTCATAAAGGCGTAAAAATTAGATGTTTCCTTTTAATTGAGCAAATTACGACAGCCTAACTAAATCCCTCGTGTGATTATGATGAAGCAATTGAATTGAAAATTAAAGAAAAACAGGTGGGAAAATTCTGATTGCAATGGTCAGGTAACGCTAGTTGCAGCATATTTTTTCCAACAATGGCTCTGTCCTTTGTAAAACAACCAGTGTCAACTCTGTATTTCATTCTTTCAGGATGGACTTTGGTGTGTTGTGTATATTCATTATTAAATATCAGATCATACAGCACCCTCTTTGTCATCTGATTCTGAAAACTTTCTGCTTATGAAAACTAGTACTAAATGAAACTACAACATATTACAATACCTTGTGCTTGCAGATTTAACTAATACAGCATCTCAAGCTAACAGAGAATCTCAAATCAGATACCTCTTTTACATTTTCTCCACCAGAGGACATCTCTGCAGAAGTTCCTCAGGGGAATGTCCTGGGTCCGACCATCTTCAGCTGCTTCATCATGAGGTCGGAGATCGGGGTGTTTACTGATGATTGCACAATATTCAGCACCAATCGTGACTCCAGCAACACCTGAGAAGTTTGATATGACTAAAGACAGACAAAGCTTGATTGGAAAATCCACAAACATTTCTTCCCTCCACCATGTAGCAGCGGTGTGTACCATTTACTTAATGCATTGCAGAAGTTCGCCAAATCTCCTTGGACAGCACCTCCCACAACCACTTCAATTGAGAAGCACAAGAGCAGCAGATGTTTTGGCATGCTCACCATCTCCAAGAGAACCAGCAATCCACTGACCACTCTATTATGGAAATACATCATTCTTCTGCGTCTTTGGGTCTAAATCATAGAATTGCTTACCTATTGGCATCTTGGGTCTACCTACAACATATGTGCTGCATTGGTTTATGAAAGATGCTCAGCGCTATTGCCTGCTGGTGAATAAAAATTCACTCAGGCAAGAAGGTGCATATCCTTGATTGAATTAAGATAAAAGCAGATGCCATTTTTCTCTGCTTTTCTAAAATATTTCTGTTTTATATTGAAACTAGAGCATTCCAAAAAAAAATCATCGCCATCCCGTATTGCCCAGCACGAGTCATTGGTATTGAAGTAACACTGATATACTTCCAAGCCAGGTTGGTAAATACTTAGAGTAGAATTTACGAGTCATTTCCCACTGTTCATTATCAAAAATCAATCCCATTCAGTATTGATAATCAAACCCCACACGGTTCAGTATTGACAATAAAACTTCACACCATTCAGTACTGATAATCAGACCTCGCACAGTTCAGTATCGATAATCAAACCTCACACCATTCAGTACAAATGATCAAACGTCACATATTTCAGAATTGGTAATCAAAGCCCACACCGTTCAGTATTGCTAATCAAACCTCACACCGTTCAGCGTCGATATCAACTGCGTACTGTTCAGTATCAATAAGTAAACCCCACACTGTTCAGTATAAATAAGTTAACCCTGCACTGTTCAGTATCAGTTACCAAATCCCATTCAGTATCAATAATCAAAGACCATTCAGGAATGGCAATTATCCTCATTCAATAATCAAGCCGATAATTAATGGGGGGTATATTTTTTATTGGGATCAATAATATTAAGCTTATTTTCTCTGGTTGACAATCCCCTCATTTATGTTTCTAACTCAGAGGAAAATTGTGGAAATGAAATTGAATCATTATGTCAATGCACATTGGGAAAAAGATATAGACACAAACTGCAATTTTGACAAGGAAACAGCGTGTGGGAAAGTTTAAACTGAGCAAAAATGATACACGCTTGTTGTGGGGCCAACACAATTCAAGATAATCTTTCTAAGCTGCAATTTACCTCTGCAAATTCACAGTAATCAGCCTATGAATTAATTTGAAATCACTTGCGATCATGTCCTGGAGTTACTCAGAGGTGATGTCATCTTATTCAATTGGCCTTTCTGAGATGTTTCTGTCTCTACAAAGAGTGCAAGACAAAGGGGGAACTGCAAACGAAAGTACACCGAAAAGCCACACACACAGACCAGGTGTTGAACTTCAATGGTAACCATCTCAGCACACACAAACAAAGCTGCAAGCGAACATTATTTAAAAGGGCAACAACACACTACAGCAACATGGAACTATGTCAAGAGGAGGAGGAATACCTCTTCCAAGTGTTCAAGGTTAATGGATATCCAAAGAACTGGGTCGGGGGATGCGTACAGGAACAGCATCAGAAAGATTCTACACAGTCCGACACACTCATCACACTACCCTACATCAGGAACACGTCAGAACTCACCACAAGACTCCCACAACCGCTGGGCATCTGAGTGGCACACAAACCCACATCAACCCTACGACAAGTGCTCACCTGAACTAAAGACGCATTCCCTGCCATGGACAGGACCAATGTCATCTACAAGATCCTCTGCATAGACTGCAAGAAACACTACATCGGACAAACAGGAAGGAAACTAGCAACAAGAGTACATGACCACCAACTGGCTGCAAAATGACACAACCAATGCTCACTCAATTCAATCCACATGGACAAGAAGAACCATGACTTCGACTGGGACAACACCAAGAGCCTGGGACACGCTAGGCAGAGGTAAGCACAATAATTCTTGGAAGCATGGCACTCCACAAATCAGGGTATTAATAAACACATTGAACTCGACCCCATATACATTCTACTCTGGAGGAAACCTGGAAGTGAGGCAATCCATCATAATAGATCCCAGAGTTTAAAAACCAGGCAAAAAAACACACCAACACTTCATCAGAGGCTGCACTGAGACTGTTACCAAGCACAGTAACAAAATTTCTGCAGAACAACAAACCAGCTCGGTGTGCCAACCAACCTCCACACCGACAACCCAAGCTACAGATTCACACCAAACCTTAGAGACTATGAATATTTGCAGAGTGCCTTTACTAAATCCATACTTATTGCTGAGGGGAATGCCCACAGGGGATCTCTGCACAGTCTGTCTGTTCCCTTTCCTCCCCCTAACTGTAACCCATCTATCGTTGTCCTGAGCCTTAGGAGTGACCAACTCCCGGTAACTCCTCTCAATTACCCCCTCTGCCTCCCGAATGATCCGTAGTTCATCCAGCTCCAGCTCCATTTACTCCAGCAAATTACTTACCGATAGCGGGCAGCGGTGTTTTTTTTTCCTCTTTCAGAGAAGGAGCGGGAGCACCAGAGGAAGTGACGAGGACCAGAGGGGCAGCCGGGAAGGAAAGCAGTGAGTATAAATACTCACCCTTCGACGCCAACGGCCTTTTTGAGTGCGAGCAGCAGCGGAGGCAAGACGGACCCGGAAGACTGCAGCTAAGGTAAAGCAGTTTATTTTTAAAATTACTTACCGGTAGCGGGCAGCGGTGTTTTTTTTTTCCTCTTTCAGAGAAGGAGCGGGAGCACCAGAGGAAGTGACGAGAACCAGAGGGGCAGCCGGGAAGGAAAGCAGTGACCATATATATTAGCAAGGCGGCCAGAATGGTCAAAGAAAGAGTAGGGCCGATCAGGGATAGCATAGGGAACTTGTGTGTGGAGCCTGAGGAGGGAGGGGAAGTCCTAAATGAGTTTTTTGCTTCTGTCTTTACGAAAGAAACGAACTTTGTAGTGAATGAAACCTTTGAAGAGCAGGTGTGCATGCTGGAATGGATAGAGATAGAGGAAGCTGATGTGCTGAAAATTTTGTCAACCATTAAGATTGACAAGTCGCCAGGCCCGGATCAGATTTGTCCTCGGCTGCTTTGGGAAGTGAGAAATGCAATTGCTTTGCCACTTGCGAAGATCTTTGCATCCTCGCTCTCCACTGGAGTTGTACCTGAGGACTGGAGAGAGGCAAATGTAATTCCTCTCTTCAAGAAAGGAAATAGGGAAATCCCTGGCAATTATAGACCGGTAAGTCTCACGTCTGTCGTCTGCAAGGTGTTAGAAAGGATACTGAGGGATAAGATTTATGACCATCTGGAAGAGCATGGCTTGATCAAATACAGTCAACACGGCTTTGTGAGGGGTAGGTAATGCCTTACAAACCTTATCGAGTTTTTTGAGGATGTGACTAGAAAGGTTGATGAGGGTCGAGCTGTGGATGTGGTGTATATGGACTTCAGTAAGGCATTTGATAAGGTTCCCCATGGAAGGCTCATTCAGAAGGTCAGGAGGAATGGGATACAGGGGAACTTAGCTGCTTGGATACAGAATTGGCTGGCCAACAGAAGACAGCGAGTGGTAGTAGAAGGAAAATATTCTGCCTGGAAGTCAGTGGTGAGTGGGGTTCCACAGGGCTCTGTCCTTGGGCCTCTACTGTTTGTAATTTTTATTAATGACTTGGACGAGGGAATTGAAGGATGGGTCAGCAAGTTTGCAGACGACACAAAGGTCGGAGGTGTCGTTGACAGTGTAGAGGGCTGTTGTAGGCTGCAGCGGGACATTGACAGGATGCAGAGATGGGCTGAGAGGTGGCAGATGGAGTTCAACCTGGATAAATGCGAGGTGATGCATTTTGGAAGGTCGAATTTGAAAGCTGAGTACAGGATTAAGGATAGGATTCTTGGCAGCGTGGAGGAACAGAGGGATCTTGGTGTGCAGATACATAGATCCCTTAAAATGGCCACCCAAGTGGACAGGGTTGTTAAGAAAGCATATGGTGTTTTGGCTTTCATTAACAGGGGGATTGAGTTTAAGAGTCGTGAGATCTTGTTGCAGCTCTATAAAACTTTGGTTAGACCGCACTTGGAATACTGCGTCCAGTTCTGGGCGCCCTTTTATAGGAAAGATGTGGATGCTTTGGAGAGGGTTCAGAGGAGGTTTACCAGGATGCTGCCTGGACTGGAGGGCTTATCTTATGAAGAGAGGTTGACTGAGCTCGGTCTCTTTTCATTGGAGAAAAGGAGGAGGAGAGGTGACCTAATTGAGGTATACAAGATAATGAGAGGCATGGATAGAGTTGATAGCCAGAGACTATTTCCCAGGGCAGAAATGGCTAGCACGAGGGGTCATAGTTTTAAGCTGGTTGGTGGAAAGTATAGAGGGGATGTCAGAGGCAGGTTCTTTACGCAGAGAGTTGTGAGAGCATGGAATGCGTTGCCAGCAGCAGTTGTGGAAGCAAGGTCATTGGGGTCATTTAAGAGACTGCTGGACATGCATATGGTCACAGAAATTTGAGGGTGCATACATGAGGATCAATGGTCGGCACAGCATTGTGGGCTGAAGGGCCTGTTCTGTGCTGTACTGTTCTATGTTCTATGTTCTATGTTCATACTTAAGGAAAGCAAGGTCAGAGCAAAATTAGACCACATTGGTGTGATGTCTTCATCATTTTACTATATTTTCATCCGATAGTTCCCATTTCATTCTGTCAGCCTTGGTTATACAGTCAAATGACACTCAAGCAACCTTGAGTGTAAAAACTGAAGTGACAGAAGAACAATCTGATGGTAGGATATCATTGAGATGTGGATTGAGGAAGGTTTTGTTAAAACCGGAGAAGATTAGCAACTCCACCTATGCCTATGGGTGATGAACCAATGACCATACTGTTCCTTTAAACATTGCAATGACTTTTGTCATTTTCCTCATCCAATATGGCATTCCTGAATACAGAACATCTCAAAGGTCATGATTAATGCACCCACAATTTCTTCATCTCTTCCTGACTGTTGCCAGCACTTTGCAGCTTCAGATCCTCAACAGTTTACCAGCTTCAGTTCTGTTATTTTCACCATCTTTATTCAAATTTACACTCAATCTCATCAGCTCCCAATCCTGAATTACTTTAAATTTCCATTAAATGGAGGCAGAGCTCTCTCTCCTTGAAGGAACCAGTTGTGTCTTAAAGAGAAAAGACTATTGAGGTTGTTGACTTGCTTGCTGAGCTGGCTTGTTCTCGTTCAGATGTTTTGTCACCATACTAGGTGACATCACCAGTGCAGCCTCCGATAAAGCGATGTTTTACTACTCCACTTGGAATTTATACTGTCTGGTCCATTCTGGTGAGGAGTATTGTCATTTCCTGTTGTGACCTGCATGGGTTTGTATATGGGGTCCAATTCTATATGTTTGTTGATTGAAGTATGCGTGGAGAATCATGCTTCAAGGAATTCCAGTGTGTGTGTCTATTGGCTTCGGCTACTCAGACAAAGTAACTATAGTAGCCAACTCAAACATAGACATGCATGGGAATTCCTAGAGGCATGGTTCTCCACATGCATACTTCAATCAACAAACATATAGAATTGGACCCCATGTACAAACCATGCAAATCAAAACAGGAAATGACAGTACTCACCTTAACAAAATATAAATTCTGAGCAGAGTAGAATAACATTGCTTCATTGGATGCTCAACTGATGATGTCACCGAGCATGGTGACGAAACGTCTGAACAAGAACAAACCAGCTCAGCGAGCAGTCAACAATCACACCCACGACCCGAGCTGCAGATCTTTGCCAAAACTTTAAATAAAAGACCATTGGACCTTGGATGGCAGTGAAGGGGCAGGTGTAACGCTTCCTGCAGTTGCACGGGAAGGTGCCAGGAGTGGTGGGGCTAGTGGGGAGTGTGGAGCAGACGAGGGAGCCATGGAGTGAGCAGTCCATATGAAAGGTAGAAAGGGGTGAGAAGGGAAATATCTCTTTGGTTGTGGTGTCAAATTGTAGTTGGCGGAAGTGGTGGAGAATGATGCGCTGGATGCAGACGTTGGTGGGTGGTACATGAGGACAAGGGGGATTCTGTCTTTATTTTTGTTGGGGGAGGGGATGTGAGGGCAGAAGTGTGGGAAATGCAAGAGCTGCAGCTGAGTGCATTTTCAATCATTTTGAGGAGGGATGTTATGGCCCTTGAAATAGGAGGACGTTTGGGATGTTCAGAAGTGGAATTCCCCATCTTGGGAGCAGATGTGACAGAGGCAGAAGAATTGGCAATATGGAATCTCCTGCTTGCAGGATGGTGGGTGGGAGGAGGTCTCGTCCAGGTAGCTGTGGGAGTCGGTGGGCTTGAAATAGGCGTCAGTTTTGAGGCGGTCACCAGACATGGAGATGGAGCCCAAAGCAAACCTTCCATATCAGACAGGCGCTCACCTATACATCTGTCAACTTGTTATTCTGCATCCACTGCTCCCCATGTGTCCTCCTCTACATTGGTGAGATCAAGCGTGGACTCGGAGATCATTTTGTAGAGCACCTGCTCTCTGTACATAACAAACGACAACACTTTCCAGTCACCAACCACTTTTGTTCCTCCTCCCACTCCCTGGGTGACATGTCCATCCTGGGCCTCCTCCTGTGTCACAATGACACCACCCACAAACTAGAGGACCAACACCTCATATTCTGCCTCAGGAGCCTACTGCGTAATGGCCAAAATGTGGAAGTCAACATTTATAAAATCTCCTCAAACCGGCCTTATCCCATGTCCAACCCTCCCTCTCATTCCCACCTCCTTGATCTGACACAAAGTGACTGTCTTCTCTCCCGTCCATCTGCTTCACCTATTCCAATGACCAATCTCCACTATTCCCTACCTGCACCATCCCATCTACCTACCCCAATCCCACCGCTCGTCTCTCTGTTTATTCCTGAGCTCCCTTCCCCCTCCCCCATTTCTGAAGAAGGGTCCTGACCAGAAACGTCAACTTTCCTGCTTCTCTGATGCTGCCTGGCTTGGTGTGTTCCTCCAGCTTTACGCTGCATTGTCTCTGACTCCAGTATCAGCAGTTCTTACTATCTCCAGGAACAGGGAGGTGTGATTTCCAGCACTCCACCTCAGTGAGGCATAATACTTAGCTCTTATTTATTTCTTCTAAATTGTAATTAACTTCCACACTGTTGTTAAGGACAATCTGTAGCCATGTCTGATTCAGCACCGTATTAACATTTGATTTATTGATCCAGGTTTCACTCTGGGACCTGACTTGTCCCACTAGCTAGGATCATAACATTTATTTGATAATAATAATATTTGATAATAATTTGATAATAATATTTGACCAAGGTTTCACTCTGGGACGTGACTTGTCCCACCAGCTGGGATCATAACAAGTCAGAGCTCTTTAACTAGCTCTGAATTCAAGAGAGGCGTGTGTCTATCTTAGAGAAATAGTTATGTGGAGGATTTTAATGTAACAACAGTGTTGTGTGAAGTTTATTGCATGGATTGGACTTTTAAACTGAATTAGAATTTGCTAATATTTTTGAGAATATGAGACATCAATGATCAAGTCCAACCCCAACTCCCTGTACAGGATCACAATGTCCTTCTATGTTGTGTATGCTACCACAGTGATTTAGAGTGAGACCCCTTCACCCCCATTCTACATCCACGTGCTCCATCCATTCCTCCCTCTACTCAAAATGGTATGTTGTCCTTCACTGCAGGTAAGCACAATAGTTTCTGCAATTTGTTTCTAGTGTTCTTTCATGGGATGTTGGCATCACTGACAAGGTCAGCATGTGTTACTCATCCCTCACTGCCCCTTGAGAAGTTGTTGGTGACTGTATTCCATTTGAGTAATAGTTTAGTCAAGTTGAACAGCTTGCCATACAGAGAGCAGTATCAATGATGCTGCTGTGGGTCTGGAGTTACATATAGACTAGGCCAGGTAAGGTTGGAGATGTTGGTTTTGGACTAGAGTGGACAAGGTCAGAAGTCACACAACACCACGTTATAATCTATCAGGTTTATTTGAAAACACAAGTTTTCAGAGCCTCAGTCCTTCTTCAGGTGTTAGTGAGAGAGATATATCAGACACAGAATATATAAATAAAAGATCGAAGGTGCACGTTATTAATGAAAATGCACTAAACAAACCTAAGATGCAGTTACATCTTTAATCAGTTGGAAGGCTTTAATTGATTAATATGTATATGTAAACACCCGAATTCCTTTCAAGCCATGGTCTTGAGAAAACTAAAGGCTTTATCATATAAAGAAGAGGTGATATTTTAGGACAGATCAATGTATGTTAGGTGTGAGGCCTTGTTTAGAATCTGTTTGCATTTGGTACCACCTACCTCCTCCAACCCAGCAGCCCCCATTTATTTCAGAGCCTCCTTCTTCTCCCACATTTCTGAAGAAGGGCCCCAACCTGAAACATCAGCTTTCCTGCTCCTCTGATGTTGCCTGGCCTGCTGTGTTTCTCAGCTCCACACCTTGTTATCTTTAGCAATTAGCAATTCTTACTATCTCTAACAGCATCTTAGGTTTAGTACATCGTCATCAATAGAGTGAACCTTTGATCTTTTACTTATAAATTCTGTTAGATGCTATCTCTCTCACTAGCATCTTAAGAAGAACTGAGGCTCCAAAAGCTCGTGTTTTCAAATAAACCTGTTGGACTATAATTTGGCATTGTGTGATGTCTGACTTAGGCAAAGTAAGGGCAGCAGACTTCCTTCCTTAAAGGATATTAGTGAACCTGATGGGGGTTTCCAGAAATCAATGATTATTTGTGGGCCATCATCACTGAGATGAGCTTTCAATTCCAGATTAATTGATTGAATTTAAATTCCAAAAGCTGCTGTGGTGGGATTTGAACCCATGCCGTCAGAGAAGTAGCCTGATACTCTGGATTACTTGTCCAACGATGTATCATTATACCATTGTCACTAACCCCAATTGTACAGTTCTGAGTCATTCATATCATGATCTAGTTGCAAATAGCTAAAGCCCCTGTACAGATCCTTGGAACAATACACTTGTCATAGCCTGTCAATTCTGAAAATGTCTCCTTTATTCATTCTTTCAGTTTTCCGTCCTTTAGCCAATCTTCAATCCATGGTGGCACGGCGCTCAGTGCTTAGTATGGCTGTCTCATAGCACCAAAGACCAAAGTTTGATTCGAGCCTTGGGCAACAGTGTGTGTGGAGTTTGCATTGTTTTCCTTCGACAGTCCAAAGATGTGCAGTTTGGTAGATTGGCCAATGCTAAATTGCCCCATACTGTCCAGCAATGTGCAGGTTATATGCATGAGTCATGGGAAATACAGGGATGGTGTAGGGGAATGGGTCTGGATGGGATGCTTTTCACAGAGTCTCTGTGGACTTGATGAGCCAAATGACCTATTTTCACACTATAGGGATTCTATGTTAACATATTCCTCTAGTCCTTAGAGCCTCATGAAATCTTTGTGAGACAATAATGTGCCAAAATCTAAATATTTCGCATCCTCTGGAGCAGCCAGAGTTGACACTGCTGAATACAACCTCAGGAACCTCAAACTGATTTTTCAACCACAGCTTCCTCTCAGAAACCAAGCTGACTCAGTCAAATCAAGTTCTGCTATTCATGCACAGTCGCAGCAGTGTGCATCATATTTATCAGAAGTACATACAGAAGTTGCTGGAAATACTCAGCAGGCCTCGTAGCACCTGTGGAGAGGAAATATAATTAATGTTTCGGGTCTTTACAGGAAGTGGGCTGTCAGGTTGTGTAGTCAAGTTAGCTGTGGGAGTCGATGGGTTTGTGGTGGACATTGGTGGCCAGCCTATCCCCAGAAATGATGAGAAAGGGAAGAAAGCAGCCAGAGATAGAAGAGGTGAAGATGAGAGCAGTTTGGACCGGAAGCAAAATTGATGAAATTTTCAAATTCAGGACGAGAAAAGAAAACAGTACTGACTATGTTACCAATGTAAAGGAGAAAGAGTTGTGGGTGGTGGCTCGAGTAGCAATGGAACGAGAATTTCCGAGTTCAAAGGCGTGACCATAAGTAACCTCAAGGATCTCGGTTGTACTTGTCTCTTAGTAGGGTACGTGGAACATTCCCCTTCAAGCTCCTCACCATCCTGACTTGGAAATATATCATTATTCCTTCAGTATTGCTGGGTCAAAGTCCTGGAAATCTCTCCAACACCACTGTGTATTTGAGGATTAGGAAGGCAGCTCTCCATCACCTTCTCATGATCAACTACAGACCAGCAATAAGCTCTTTCAATAAAACCCACATCCCCTTAATAAATTTAAAATAAAGTCCCAATTCCTTGCTACGTCCAGCAGGAGAAACATGAACTAATGGGTTTAACTGTTTCCTCTGCTCTGCTTCCAAACTCTGGCTCTCTCGCTTTCTTTCTAGTCTCTCTCTCTCTCTTTTGTCTCTTTCTCCCTTGGTCCTTCTGTTTGTCTCTCTCTATGTTTCACTCTTAATCTCTCACTGTCTCTTTCTGTTTGTGTTGCTTTTTCTTTTTAATTCTTTCTGCCTCTTTCTCACTGTCTCATTGCCTCTCTTGCACTTTCTCTTTCTGTCTACCTCTCTCTCCCCCTTCCCACCCACCACTACACCCACCCCCCTCATTTTTCGGTGTTGGTCTCTCTCTGTGTCTCACTTTGTTTATCTCGCCTTGACAACCATCTCGCCTTGATGCACTGTGTGTGTTGTGACTCTGCCTGCAGTTAGTCTGCTGTGAGTCTGCAAGCTGTGCATACAAATCAGTTAGATGGCAGTAATGTCTGTAACATAATCTAGAATGTGTTTTGTTGTTTTAAATAAACTAACACACAGGGTTAATAAATTCTTTACAAACAATTAATCATGAAAAAATTCTTGTTAGAATGTCAGGTACGAACAGCAATGGGAGATTGAGACTTTAATCTGAGCCCAGTTCAGCCACTTGGGTCAATATGAATGAACTGACAATCATTATTCCATGAAAGATTATGAAGGAGTTCTTCTTGAGACACAAGTTAACACTGAAGTTTAACACTGAACAACATCAGTCAAAATAAAATAGCTGCACTCACTGTCACATGGCTACTGGTGGGATCATGCTGTGTGTAAATTGGCTTATCACCTTTCCTGTAATTCACCAGTGATGACATTTCAAAATTCTTCTTTTAAAAACAAATTGTTTTGGATATTCTGAGGCTGTGAATGTTGCAGTTTGACATGGAAGCTGAAATAAAAGTTTACACTCAACAGTTTTTTACATTGATTCTTTTTACAGTTTTGGTGCAGGAAGGATGTTTCGGGAGGCTGCTGCAGCAGCGAAGGCGATGTGGTTAGTTCCTCATGGCCTCTGTGGCTGCACCCTTGTGGGTCATGCAATGTGGGTTCTGTGTCGGTATCCGTGGTGTCTTCAGTGATTTTGTGGGCCTGGCCTGGCATTCCAACAGCCCAGATCTGCAGCATCTTCAGGGATGGTGTAGGTTTGGCCTGGGATTCCTTAAGGCAGCTTCTAGGGTGTCTTCTGGCTCTGGATTCTAATGGCCCGGTGTGGTGGTCTGCTTCGGTAATGAGGTCGGTCCTTCAGGTTGCTTCTGCAGTGCCCTTGGCAGCATGGTGTTCCGGCCCGAGATTCGGCAGCTTCGATGTCGGCTTTCTGCAGCGATGAACAATGTGGTTCCTGATTTTTTTTTTTCCCAACCTTGGGAAAACATGAGCCGTGGTTTGAACAAAGATGGACTTTGTTTCAATTTTTTTTACATATGATTTCTGTTATAAATATAGGTAACAAAGTCAAACACGTTTCACTGTATTTTTTTGAGAAATGCAAGTGAGAGGAAATTACTATTCTCTAGATGCCAGTGTTGTAGTTGCACTGGAACAGCTTGGCTCAGGGTGCAAGTTTGCAGAATATTGTCAGGCCCATAGCCTTTGCAGTGTCCATTAGTGTCAGCCATTGCTTGATATCAAGTGGAGTAAATCAAAGTGATGTAGAACTGCCATGGTGATGCTGGAGGCCTCAGGAGGAGACGGAGATGGATCATTCAATTTGCACTGCTGACTGAAGGTTGTTGCAGATCTTTCAGTCTTATGTTTCGCATTGATATGCAGGGCTTCCCCATAATTCAAGATTGAATATTTGTGGAGCCTTCTCCTCCAGAGAGCTGTTTAATTGTCTACCACCATTCCTGGTTTGACAGGACTGCAACACTTAGACCTGATCTGTTGGTTGTGGAATTGCTAAGCTCTGTCTAATGTTTGCTGCTTATGTCCTATTTCATGCAAATAGCCCTGAGCTGTTGCTTCACCAGGTGAATGCCCCATTTTTAGGTATGCCTGGTACTGCTCCTGGCCTACCCTCCTGCATTCTCCATCAAACCAGTGTTGATCCCTATCCTGATGTTCGTACTAAAATAGGAAATATGCTGTGCCACACTATGTTGAAGATTGTATTAGAGTACAATTTTGCTGTTGATGACCCACAGCGCATCATGGTTACCCAGTTTGAGGTGCAGTTCAAATTTTGGCACATCCTGCTTGATGTTGGCTCAGAAGACTTTGCCATCTTTGTTTCCAGATTGGTGTCTGGTAGTCTGCCTGGTTTTGTTCTTTTTCTGAGATGTTCTCACAGTTTAATACAACTGAGTAGTTTGCTAGGTCTTTTCAGAGGACAGTTAAGAGTCAATCACATTGCTGTGAGTTTGAACTTGCATCTATTCCAGCCTATTTCCTTCCCTAAAGGACATTACTGAGCCAGATGGGTTTTTTGAGATAATGAGAAAGGTTAAACCATAAGGTGATGAAAGAAGAGCAGGAGCAGACTATTCAGCCCATTGCTGTATGGTCATCATTGGGCATTTAAGTCATGCCATTTTATCTCAGTGTTACTGCTTTGGAGATTTGGAGGCTACTGTCCACAGCGCTTCTGTTGGAGACCGCTTTTGTCTGAATAAACCAAAGTTCCCAAATAGTGATCACATATTGTGAACCTTCATCATAACTGCTTCTACTAATAGCTGTAAAATTATTAATGAGCTTATACTATGTCTGACAGCATGAAAAAGATGCATCTTTTGGAAAGCATGTTCAGAGCAAACAGCAAAGTTGATCAATGTTATTTTCTCTTCATTATTATTCAACCATCTTGGCTGCACATAGCCCTCACACCCCTCTCCCTGTTTCTCTCTTAGCTTGACTAGAATCTGATCTGTGCATATTCTGTGTTCTCTCCTCTGTACACAGCCCCATCGCCACTGGGTAGCTTTGAGAAGTTGATGTTGGTGTAGAGAAGGTCCTTAGTTCTCTTGTGCCGTGCAGCGTCTCCTCTCAGTGGACCCTCAGAGACATCTTGGGGAGCTGGTGCAGGCCCCTCTCGAATTGTATCCCTGGTTGTGTTCTGAGAGTCAGTAACCATGATGTTCTGTGAATCCTGCAGAGAAATGGAAACAGAAGATGTTCTCACATCGTTTATCGGCAGGGATAGGTTTAAATTATTGCACAGCCTCATGCGAGTCAGTCATGTTTCTGTGGGTTTAACCTTCTCCCTCTTACCTTGAAGGCTAAAGTAATGAGCTCATTGTTCACATTGACTGAATTTCCCAAATTCTCCTCAGCCACTGAGGGAGTTTATTTATTGAACTGTAGCCAGTGATGCAACATAGGAAACCCAGCAACCAACTTGCACATAGCAAACTCTCAACAGTTCTGTTGGAGTAACTCATGTCATTACATTTTTTAATGCTGTTTTGTTAAAGGGAGATAATGATAGGTCCCAGGACAATGAGAATTGCTCCCTGTTTGTATTCACAAGTGGCCACAGGATCTTTAACACCTCCCAGAAAGCAGACAGAGCAGTTTAATTTACCAACTGAAAGATGGTACTTCTGATAGTGCAGAGTTCCATCAGAGAAATGGACACAGAAGACATTCTGACAATTTACAGGCAAATTTCGGTTAAATTACTGCACAGCCATTTCCATTTCTGTCTGTGTCCTTCATTCTCTCTGTCACTTTCTGTCTCTCTCTCTCGTCAACTTTCTCACATGCCATCTCTCGCTTTCTACTCTTTCTCACCTCTGATTTAGAATAGCATAGTTTGAATCAACTTTAGATTTGAGCTCTCTTCTTTTAAATTTAGATTTGAGCTCTCTTCTTTCCTCACCCTGAGCAGTCCAAAATACTTTCACAGTCAACACCTTTCTGAAATGCATTCACTGCTGTAATGCAGGCCAATTTGTGGCAGTCTGTGTACAGAAATGCTGCACAAGCAGCAATGCAACAAACAGTCCCCATCAACTTTGTAAAAAGGTTGATTGAGGGGTAAGTAACAGCTCCCTCAGTACTGACCCGCTGACAGTGTGCCACTCTCTCAGCACTGACCTCTGACAGTCTGCCACTCCCTCAATACTATCTCTCCAGCATTGTGGTGCTCCTTCAACACTGACCCTCCGACAGTGCCGCGCTCCCTCAACACTGACCCTCCGACAGTGCGACGCTCCCTTAGTACTGACCCTCCAAAATTGCAGCCGTCCCTCAGCCCTGACCCTCCGACAGCACAGCGCTCCCTCAGCACTGACCCTCTGACAGTGCGGTGCTCTCTCAGCACTGGTCCTCCGACAATGCGACGCTCTTGCAGCACTCACTCTCTGACAGTGTGCCACTCCCTCAGTCCTGGCCTTCCGACAGTGCAGTACTCCTTCAGCACTAACAGCCCAAAATGAGAATGCTAGATAATAAAGTGTGAAGCTGGATGAACACAGCAGGCCAAGCAGCATCTCAGGAGCATAAAAACTGACGTTTTGGGCCTAGACCTGAAGGGTCCAGGCCCAAAACGTCAGCTTTTGTGCTCCTGAGATGCTGCTTGGCCTGCTGTGTTCATCCAGCTTCACACTTTATTATCTTGGATTCTCCAGCATCTGCAGTTCCCATTACCTCTGATACAAAAATGAGAATGCTGTCAGGTTATGTTTACATTTACAGAGTTAGTTATGAAACCTATGACCATTTGACTCTGAGAAAGGGAAGGTGAGAGTGCGTGCCGTTGTTTACTCCACAGGTAGAAATCCATGGGTAATCTGTCTGGGAATCTGGGACACATGTTGCCTATTCAACCATGTTGGCTGCACACAACCTGCCCACGTTCTCATCTGATATATATCTATTCTGATCCATGCCTCTATGCACAGTCTCATTACTGCTGTGTAGATTCAGGAAGTTAATGTTAGATTAGATTAGATTCCCTACAGTGTGGAAACAGGCCCTTTGGCCCAACAAGTCCACACCTCCCCTTGGAGCATCCCACCCAGACCCATCCCCTTATAGCTCACACACCGCTGAACACTACGGGCAATTTAGCACGGCCAATCCACCTAGCCTGCACATCTTTGGACTGTGGGAGGAAACTGGAGTACCCGGAGGAAACCCACCTCGATATGGGGAGAATGTGCAAACTCTGCACAGATAGTCGCCCGAGGCTACAGGGATTACCTGCTGATTCTTCTCTGCTCTTGAAATATCATTGGTCTTTGAAGCTGTCTCCTCAGCCACTATCTTTCTCCTGCAATATCACAATCACAATGTGGTTCTAACTCATTCAGGGTAGTCAGAACTGCAGATACTGGAGTCAGAGTTAACACTGTGGAGCTGGAGGAACACAGCAGGCCAGGCTGCATCGAAGGAGAGGGAAAGTCTCCTTTGAAATGTCAATTTTCCGGCTCTTCTGATGCTGCCTGGCCTGTTGTGTTCCTCCAGCTCCACACTGTGTTATCCCAATCTGGTTACGTGTAACAGAGCCAGTGTAGCACAGATACAGTTATACATTTGGAAATTCTTGTTGAATCTGCTTTCACATGCCTATCAGGCAGTGTGTTCCTGATCACAACAGCTCATAGCTATTCATCTGGACACCCATCAATGGAAGGCCCACCCTAGGTCATTGGGACATGGGAACCACTTACAGAAGGAGTGTCTAGTGCCTCACACCAGGGCAACCGTCACCTACTGGAGGAAAAAAAGTTGACAAAATATTCAGAGAAAAGTTATATGAAGCATTCAACTTACTCTTGCACATACAGGAAGATTATGATTCCAGTCAGGAAAACACTGAACAGGATTCCAGCCATGACCAGTCCAACCGTCCATTTATTGGAGTCTCTGCCTGTCAAAGCAGCCATTAATTACTGTGCTATAGTTTTGGAATGGTGCTCTGATATGTCGTGAGAGACAATATACTCCATTTTTACTCTTGAGCAATGTATTTACTGCCCCTTGAGAAGGTGGCAGAGTAGTTTCTTCCTGAACCACTGGCAGACACAAACAGAGAGAGGAGTTCAGGGGGACATGAAATGGTAGCTACATTGGAGGTTGAGGTTGGAGCCATCTGTACAGACTGACCAGGATAAAACAGGAGGTTTCCTTCAATCTGCTTGGCCTGCTGTGTTCATCCAGATAACACTTTGTTACCTAGGTTTCCTTCAATGATGGAGTATTAGTGACACACTTCGTAATCTGCATTTTTATTTTAATTAAGTTCACAAATAATTGATTATCACCTCATGATCACATTGCTGTTTCTCGATCTTGCTGTGCACAAGTTGGCAGTCACAATTCCAACATTCAAGTAATTACCACACTTATGAAGTATAACAATAGCTGTAAATACACACTGTCACAATCTGGGCAATGCATGAGTGGTTGTCTTCCTTCTGGATGTAATCTAGGTATCATTTCTATGTGTATTGGCCTGGATAAGCCAATGGACAGTTAGCTGTTCAAACACCACAGACAGAAATTGTGTGTCAGGACTCTACAGAATCCACAAGCAGCTGCCTCCATGGGATTTGTCCAAGAAATTAGAGATTCCGATTGACAATTCCCTTACATCTGGAACGCTGTGACAGCCCATTAAAGCCGAAGGCTTTGGAGAGGACCACTTTCTTCATGTTCATAAATTCCCAGGAAATGTCAGACAATTAGCAACCTAGTCTAACATGTGCATAGCTAGCAAACTGATTCCCTGGCCCTCAACTGACCACACAGACCCCAGTTTCTCCTCAACCAAACCCTTCCATCCCCTGGACATCTGGCAATCACTCCTGCTCTGAGCAGGAATATTTCCACTCCCCAACAAGCCAATGTCATTCTGCTCCCGCCCCTGCTCCCCATCAACCAAAAAGCCCCACTCCACACAACCAGACATGCCTCCAACCTGCCAATGGCCTGAAACTCAGACAACACCCACCCTGTTACCAGCCTGAACATCTGACAGCCAGCCCTGCTCACCAACCTGAAGTACCCTTCTGCTGATGGTTGCGACACACTTATCTACTGGCCCTGATTGAACGACATACAGGGTCAGCATCAGAGCAGAGATATCCAACCTGGGCACCTTCTCCACCCAACACTGCTCTCTTTCACCACCCACGTTCACATCAGCCCTTGCTGTGTTGTCCATGTTTGTGTTAAAGTGCCTACTGATATCCAGATCCCCACCACTGACTGGCCTGACATGAATTGTGTTCAGTTTTGCCATCGTCACATGTGGAGGTATTGGTCTAAGAGGCTGGGTGTAAAGATCACCTTAAAAGGGGTAGAGAGGGGTGGAGAGGGTAAGGGAGAGGATTTTGATTTAAGAGTAAAGAAGGCAAGCAAAGAACATTATTCTCACCTTTGATCCAAAGATACACATTGAAAATGGCTGCCCCATGTGAGGTTCAAACCAAGGAAGACGCTTTGACTTCTTCTTCATCCTGATGCCCCATCAGAATAAGTGAACTCATCACCAGATGCTGCTCATGAGCTGGCGTGACACAAAACCTCTGTGTGTTTGGTTACTGTTGACGTTGGCATGGGGCAGGTGCCAGCTGAGGTCTCCAGGGGTGTTGGAGGTGGCCACACAGACACAGGTGATCCCCTTTGAGCTCATTCTGCCTTCTGGGAAATCTCTGGACCATCTGAGGAAGGAATGACAGGAAATGGTCAAGAATGGTACAGGTACAACCTTAATGCTGAAACCTTTGTCAGTGCCTTGCTTCACACCAAACTCAAGTATCTCAATGCTCTTCCTGCTGGTTCCATCTCCGACATCTAAAATTGTGGATCTCCCACGTGTGAATTGGCATCGCAGCAATCACGCTGTATCATTAACTGAACTATTGTCACTCAGTCTGTAGACATCACTTCTTCCGACCCCGACATTCCTCCCTAAGTCTGTAACCTCCTCCAGCCCCTACACCCTCCCTGTCTCTGTAACCTCTGCCAGCATCTACACTGCTCCCTATCTCTGTAACTTCCTCCAGCCCCTACCCACTCCAAAATGTCTACCCTCCTTTAAATCTAGCCTTTTGAACGGACCCAGATTTCCATCCCTCCACCACTGGTGGGCATGACTGCAGCTTTAAGGGGTTCTAAGGCCTGAAATTCCCTCCCTAATCCTCCATGCCCCTCTCTCTCCACCTTAAAGATGCTTAGGAACCAATGTTGGTTACCTACCCTGGTATAGGTCTCTGTATTTCTGTAAAGCAGATGTTAGAGCAGCAAGAAGGTGGCCCCTCCTTATTCTAAATGACAGTGAGTGAGCTGCCCTCAGACAGACAGTTCCTGAGTTTTAAGAAGATACAGACAAAGTAAAATGCTTACATTCCACGTTCAAGTGGATCGTGTCGGAGCTGCTGTTACCCAATGGGTTTGTCACTGTGCAGTAGAATCTGGCATCATTCCCACGTGTCACTGGAGTGAAGGAGAGAATCCGGCTGCTTGTGTTTAACCGGGTGCTGGTGTTTCCCTCGATCCTGAACCAAGTGTAATGAGATATCGGTGGGACACCTTCATTGGAGCAGGTTAATGTGACATTTTGTCCTTCTCTGATCCCACTTGAGGGTCCACTGATGGACACTGTAGTCTGCCGTGGGGGATCTGGAACAAGAGCAGAGAAGAATCAGCAGGTAATCCCTGTGGCCTGTAACTCTGAGATCTCTACACTTCTCCAGTTCCAGCCTCTTGAGTATTTCCTGATATCCATCCCTCAACCTTCAACTATCTGGAGCCCAAAGCTCTGGAATTCCCTTCCTCTTTTTACACCTCTTTCAGACAAAACATGATCCTGACCCACATAAGGATATCTTCAGTCACTGACCAGAAGCACATTCAAAGCAGTTTAACTTAAAAAGCCCCTGAAAAGAGTGTGAAAGTGTTTGTATCTGTGTTTGCACTTATCCTCATGCCTGTCCTAGACACCGTAAAGCTGACAGGCTCTTGGGGATATTAATTTGTTTGCAGAGATGTGGCTGTGGAATCTCTTGTGTGCAGATGATGTCACACACAGAACCAGAATAAAAGAGGAGCTGGAGAGTGTGATATTCCCAGACAAAATACACAGAGTCATTTGGATTGAACATGAATGAGACAATGGCCAAAGTAATGGCTTGAAAGGGCAAAGAGGATATCAAGATTGGGTGCATTGAAGCAGGGGGCATGGATAAATTCTAATACTTGGCTCAATGATAAACATCAAAGTTACATCCAGGACTGAAATGTGGTTTAACAAACTAACAGCACGCTCCGCAGTCAGTGACTTCAGTCTCTGAAAACATCACCATGAAGCTGAGAAAACATCAGATGCAGTCACTAATGTGGAGGGTTATACTCGCCAGATGTGAGACTGGATGCTGAAGAAATTAGATGAAAGGAAGGTAACTGCTTTTGAAATGAATGTATGGCAGAGGATACTCAGATTCAGCTGTTGGAGACCAAATTGTGGCTTTGAGAAAGATCAGAAGACCAGGAACCAAAAGTGGTGCTATGTCCCGTTAGAGTGAGATGGACCAATCAGTTCAGACATAGAAATGGAGAACTGTCTTTGTCTCAGCAACAATTGTTGGAGAGTATCAGGTGGTGGATAACAGTGAAGGCATGAAAGAAGGAAGTGTTGAAATCCAGAGAAGAAACAAGACAGTGCCAACAGCTCCTCTAAACATATTGTAATAACGAATAAATGTACCAGCTGTCTCACATTGCACAGTCATGTTTATGGAGCTCTCCAATGCCCCATGATTATTCTCTGGCACACATCAAGAGATTCCAGTCTCCCTGTATGTTATGTAAGGAATCTCCAACCACAGCTCATTGTTGGAACTTATTCTGTTCATTGTGGCATTACGATGTCTCCATGTCAGGTTAGAAACAGGGAAGCTCTCAACAGGGCTGATTATCACTGCAGTTTTCCCCTCACTTTTCTCAATTGATGAATCTTTAATCATCTTAAAACCAGTAATTGATAGATTCTGTGCAGCATCTAAAAACAAATAAGCATTAGTTAATGCATGTTGACTATGAAGCATTTTGAGAGATCCTGATAATATTAAAAACGTGAAATCAATATATGAAACTTTGACACAAAGCATACAAACCAGGCAAACACTACAGTTCAGTACCAAAGATACAACAAAATAATTGGGTTAATAATGAAGGCGTGCAACACTCAGGGTCAGCATTGAGGGAAAGCAGCACTGTCTGTGGGTCCATCTGTTTATCAGTGCCCCTCAGGGTCCTACAGTTCACTGTGTAATCCCTTGACATTTTTATTGTATTGAAAATGCATCACCTTACATTTATGTGTGTTGTATTCCATTTGCCACTGATCAACCTGTCTGTGTCATCCTGCAATCTAAGGCTATATTTCTCGCTATTTATCAGCTCACTGATTTTTGTATAATCCACAAACTGATGTGACTGATCAACCCTCCTACATTCATGCCTCAATCTTTTATGCACGCATCGATCAGTGAGGGGCACAACAGTTATCCCTGTGGAATCCACTCGACACAGGTTTCCAGTCACAAAAATACCCTTTGAAAATCACTCTCTGCTTCCTGCCACTTGCCCATTTCTGGATCCAAATTGCCAACTTTCCTTGGATTCCTACTCCTATCAGCCTCTTAAACAGGACCTTATCAAAAGTCTTGCTAAAGTCCAAGCAGACGACATTAAATGCATTGCCTTTCATTTTTGAACATGGAACCTCATTGGCCTGGCCACCTGGCAGAAAAGCTGGAAGTATTTGCCAGTACCCATTCTATTCCCTCCCTTGCCTCACTGAACAGCCTGAGATACATGTCATCTTGACCTGGCATTTTTGGCCAGCCAGACCATCAGATCCTGCTCTCTGTCAATGCTGATTTTTTTTCACTCCTCCTCCCTGTTTTCTAAACCCACATTGTCCGCCTCGCTAGTTAACACCGGCACAAAAGGCTCATTCAGAAACCGACCTATGTCCTACAGGTCCACACACAAATGAACACTGTGGTTCTTAATGGGCCCAACCCTTCCCAAATTATTCTTTTACCATTTTAAAAGAAGTTGGGATGTTCCCGCATTTTATCTGCCATTATCCTATCATGCCCCCATTCTGTTCTCCTAAATATTTTCTGAACATCTGTCTTACATATTCCATGTTCCTGTAGATCTTTTGTTTTAGCACCTGGTATGGGCATAAAATTCACCTTTTCTCTTTACCCAGTCTTGAATATCCCTCAACATCCAGGGTTCACAGGATTTGTTGGTCCCACCTTTTATCTTTCTTGGGAAATTGTGCACCCGTAATCTTCCTAATTCCTTTTTGAATGTGCCCCATTTTTCCGACACAGATTTACTGAAAAGCATTCTCTGAGTCCACTCTGGCCAAGTCATATCACATCTTATTAAAAAAATCAGCCTTCCCCAGGTTTAGAACTTCAATTTCAGGTCCATCCTTGTCACTTTCCATGATGAGCTTATATCTAACAGAGTTACAATTGCTGTCTACAAAATGCTCTCCTGTAGATATTTCAACCACCTGTTCTGTTTCATTGCTCAACGGTAAAGTCCGGGACCATCACCTCTCTTTTAGGGCCTTCACTGTAGTGGCTTAAGAAGTTGTGCTGGATGTATCCAAAGAATTACATTCACTCTGACCCTTCCACACTATGACTACTCTAGTTAATTTTGGGAAAGCAGAAATCTCTCACCGTTACTATCCTATTCCTTTGAGCTCTCTGAAATTTGTCGACGTACTTGCTCTTCTATTTCTCTCTGACTGTTCAGGAGCCCGTAGTATACACTCAGTGGTGTGACTGCTCCATTTTGGTGTCTAAGTTTTACTTAATGGCTTCACTTGAGGAGCCTACTTACATTCATCCCTCCTTACTGCTGTAATTGATTCCCTGATCACTTTTGTACCATCTCCTCCTGTTTTGCCTCCTTCCCTCTTTTAGCTGAAGATCCTGTATTCTGAAATGTTGAGCTGCCAATCCTGTCCCTTTCTAAACTATGTTTCAACAACAGTAAAGACAATATACCCTATATTTTAATTTGTGCCCTCACCCATTGATCGTTAGACTCTTTGCCTTCCAACCTTCCCAATCTCCATGTGCCTTTACAGGGCCATATTGTCTGTTCCTGACTCTCTCACCATCTATTCTAGTTCTCACTGTGCATTTGGCCTTGCTGAGCCATCCCTCAGGATCTCAATCCACTGCCAAGTTAGTTTAAACCTTTCCCAGGAGGACCAGCAATCCTCCCCACATGGATGCAGGTCCCATTCTGGTTCATGTGCAACCTCTCTGCCTTGTACAGGCCCCACCAACCCCAAAGAGTCCCATTGTCCCAGAAATCTAAAGCTCTCCCCCATGGACCATCTCTCCAGCCACATATTAACCTGGATGAACCATCTGTTTCTACATTCACTAGCACGTGGCAGTGGAAGTCATCCAGAGATTACAACTTGTGAAATCCTTTTGTCTTCTGTCTACATAAAAATTACCTCCAAATTCAGCTTGCAGCACCTCACCGCTTTTCATCCTGATCTTGTTGTCCCACAATCTCTGTCTATTGCCCTCTGATGTAGATGCTGAATGCTGTGCACACTCTCCTTGCACAGTGATGGTTATGGACCCCTCCACTACTCCATGGTCATTCTCTGCCACACACCGATCGTCTCTCTGTTACATTCAGTTTCTCTGGATACAATGTGAGGAATCTACCACCACAGCTCATTGTTGGAATTGAGCATGTTCTTTTCCCTTTTACTGTTTCATTCTCACTTGCTCTCGTTGTTGCTGTCTCTTTCACATTTTCACACTCTTGAACTCTCCAGCTGTCTCAAACTCAAGCTGAAATATTGGGCTAAACTCAGTGATGGTTTGAAAACTTGGCAACAAGCAGCACACTTACACTGAGGCAGGATTAGCAGCAGAAATCAACATGTTTCCTGAATGTTAAAATATTGTCAGATTGTTGCTGTACACAGGACAAATGGATCCAAACAAAAAAGAAAACTGGAACAGATAAATCTACAGTTTTCTGTGCACAGGCTGCTTGTTGAATTGTCTGTCTGTAATTTGCACCACCAATTTCCATCAATACAGTCTGAATGCTTGTGTGTGCGCAAGTGTGTGTTCTTGTATATGTAGACCTGAGAGACATTGAAGTCTGTGTAAACTCGCATTGCATAGTCATGATTATGGAGCCCTCCACTGCTCTTTTGTAATTCTCTGCCACACACTGATAGGCTCCAGTCTCCCTGGATGTAATGTGAGGACCTCCAATCACAGCTCATTGTTGGAACTTGTTCTGATCATTGCGGCATTAAGATGTCCCCAATCTACGTAACGAGTGCAACTTTGGAATATGGGAGAAAACCCATGCAGGCATAGGGGAAACTCCACGAACACAGTTTTCTGGGGTTGGAGTGGAAACCAGGTCCCACACACACACACACACACAAACTTTCCCCCAAGACAAACAAAGATCAAATCCAGCCAAAGTGAGTGTGGAACGGGGTGTGGGTGTGTAAGTTGTGTGCAGCCAAGATGATCGAAAGGCAACATCTGTCCCAGACTCCCAGACTGATGACTGATGGATTTCTAACTGTAGAGTAAGAAATGGTTCAGTGGGCAGCACTCTCATCTTCCCTTTCTGAGTCAGAAGGTCACGGGTTTAATAACCAACTCCACAAACTTAAACATAACCTGACAGCACTGTCACTTTGGGGAGTGCCACACTGTCGGAGGGTTATACTCAAAGTACAGCCCTTGTCCTAAGGAAGGGCTCCAAGTATAAACTGAAAGCACTCGAGTTGGAAGCAGTTTTTAACAGAGAAGTTAAAGAGGTGGGGATGAGCCAACAAAGATGAGTGTATATGGGGAGGTAGGAAGGAGATAGGTCAGTCCTCAGAGGATGGACAGGTCAAGGGGGTGGGATGTGGTTAGTAGGAAGGAAATGGGGGTGGGGCATGAGGTGGGAGGAGGGGATAGGTGAGTGGAAGGGCAGGTTAGGGAGGCGGGGACGTGCTGGGCTGGTTTTGGGATGGGTAGGGAAGGGGAGAGTTTGAAGCTTGTGAAATCCACATTGATATCATTTGGCTGCAGCAGAATATGACTTGCTGTTCCTGCAACCTTTGGGTAACATCATTGTGGCACTGCAGGAGGCCCAGGATAGACATGTCGTCTGAGGAATGGGAGGGGGAGTTGAAATGATTTGCGACTGGGAGGTGCCCAATGGTGTCAATGTGGATTTCACGAGCTACAAAATCTCCCCTCCCCCCACTGCATCCCAAAACCAGTCCAGCTCATCCCTGTCTCCATACTCTGTTCTTTTTTTCACCTATCCCCTCCTCCCACCTCAATCCGCACCCCCATTTCCTTCCTACTAACCTCATCCCACCCCGTTGACCTGTCCGTCCTCCCTGGACTGACCAATCCCCTCCCACCTACTCTCACCTCCACTGGGTCCATCCCCACCTCTTTAACTTGTCTGTCTCCTCTCCACCTATCTTCTCCTCTATCCATCTTTGATCCGCCTTCCCCGTCTCCTTATTTATCTCAGAACCCTCTCCCTCACCCCCTTATCTAATGAATGGTCTAGGCCCGAAACATCAGCTTTTGTGCTCCTAAGATGCTGCTTGGCCTGCTGTGTTCATCCAGCCCCACAATTTGTTATCTCTATTGATCATTAGACTCGTTATCAACTCGCCCCATCACTGGTACACGGCCATTTGCAATTCGCAAAGGGATCTTCCCAAGGTTACACAGCAGATGGAGGAGAATCCTGGATACAGGAGTGGACAAGTTCATTCTACCTCGGCTCATGGCAATTACAGACTCCCAATCTAAAATTCATACTACGCCTAACATGTGGGTTCTGTGCGGTAGGACAATGTTAATAATGGTATTCAGGAAGCACACAATCGTTTAGAGGATGAGATAGTAGGAACTGCAAACGCTGAAGAATTTGAGATAACAAGGTGTAGAACTGGATGCAGCAGGCCAAGCAGCATCAGAGGAGCAGGAAACCTGGCATTTCGAGTCTGAGCCCAGGGTCCAGGTTATCACTTAGAGGATGGTTTGAGAACAATGATGAGAAGGACCAGAGAGACGACAGAAAAAGATTAAGTATGAATCTATCGGAATACATTGGCCACAGGTCACAGAAACAAGCCATTCAACTCAACTAGTCCTTGCTACTGTTTATTCTCTTCTTGAACCTCCCATGACTGACATCAAAACCCTCAACTCCCTTCTCATCCAGTCCCACCATTAAATACATCAACATGGCTTGCCTCGACTACGCCCTCTGGAAGTGAGTACCACATTCTGCTCAAGCTGAGTGATGAGGATTCTCCTGCATTTCTTGTGTCTGTCTTATATCAATAGTGATACCAATAGTAATATCAGGGATGTTTTGGTTAGGTGCTTTAGGCATTGGGAAATCAGGTTTAGGGGAAATGGGTCTGGGGTGAGTTGCTGTTCAGAGGGGTGGTGTGGGCTTATTGGGCCGAATGGCCTGTTTCCACACTGTGGGATTCTATGGATTCTTAAAATAGTCCTCGGTGCTTCCCCAAGAGGATGTATTCCTCCTGAACTCACTGTGTTAAAGCCTTTCAGAGAAACATCACTAAGGTTACCCGTCAGCCTCCTCTTTCAGCCGGAAAAGACTAGTCTGCCAGTCCTTTCCTGATGTATTGATATTTCTGGGATCCACCACACTAATTTTCTGTGCACTCTCTCCAACACTGCTAATCCATTTCATAATGTGCTAACCGGGATTGCACACAGTACTGCAGTTATGCTCTGACTGATACAGGTTTAACAAAGTGTTCCTCCATTTCAATTGTGCTCCTGCAGAAATAAAGTGCTGTGTTTGGTTTGTTACTGTGTGGCTTTGCACATCCATGGAGCAGCGGTTAATGATTGCTGCATTTGTACAACATGAACCCTGTGTTCCACAACACCACCTGACTGACATCTTCCACTGCAATTTTTCCTGCCACTGTTCATTCATTGTCGTTTGTTGGCTTGGACTTGTTATTGCTGGAAAAGAGATCATGCTTTTGAAGTATTTCATTTTGCACTCATCGGGGTAGATTCAAGAATGCCACATTTCAAAGGGGACAATAATCTATACTATATGAAGAAAGTTTCCCATTTCGTTTGCAGGCAGATCGTGGTCATGACATGCCATGGAGAATTTATCAGGGAACAGTTATCACCTCAATTTTTTAAAAAATAAAATAATGTAGATGCTGTAAATCATAAAGAGAAACAAAAATTGCTGAAAAAGCTCAGCAGGTCTGGCAGTATCTCTGGAACTCAGGAAGGGTCGCTTGACACGTAATATTAACTCTGAACTCTCTCCAAAGTTATCGCCTCAAAATTTTGTCAAAAATTAAAGCAGCCAAGTTGACTCTGATTGGTCATGGTGTTACTGGAGATTGAAGGAAAAATATTGCAGATGCTTGAAATCTGAGCCAGCTGTGAGAAAAATACAGAAATTGAGAGAAAGTCTGTGGAGAGGGAAACAGAGTTCACAAAGAAGCCTGGAATGTCTGTTCAGAACTGGAAGGTACAAAAACAAAGTTGCTGGAAAAGCTCAGCAGGTCGGCAGCATCTGTGAAGGAGAAAACACAGTTAACATTTCAGATCCGGTGACCCTTCCTCGGAACTGGGAGGTATTGGATAAGAGATAACAAAGTGTAGAGCTGGATGAACACAGCGGGCTAAGCAGCATTTAGGAGCAAAAAAGAGCAGATGTTTTGGGCCTTTTCTGATGAAGGGTCTAGGCCAGAAACATCAGCTTTTGTACTCCTGAGATGCTGCTTGGCCTGCTGTGTTTATCCAGCTCCACACTTTGTTATCTTGGATTCTCTGGTTCCCATTATCTCTGGTGTTGGATTAGATTAGATTTGACTCCCTACAAGTCCACATTGCACCTTGAAGCATCCCACCCAGACCTATCCCCCGATAACTCACGCACCTCTGAACACTATGGGCAATTTAGCATGGCTGATCCACCTAGCCTACACATCTTTGGACTGTGGGAGGAATTTGGAACACCTGGAGGAAACCCACGCAGGCATGGGGAGAATGTGTAAATTCCACACACACAAGTGCCCGAGGTTGGGATTGAACCCAGGTCCCTGGTGCTGTGAGGCTGCAGTGCTAACCACTGAGCCACTGTGCTGCCCCATCCCACCCCTTGGATAAGAGGTATTTTGTTTTATAAATTTGCCAGAGGTGCAGAGGGACAGATGATAGAGACCCAATGCAATCGACAAATAGGTTGGTAATCATGGAGAAGAAAAGTCTCAAAGAGGTGTAAATTGAAGAGTGAGTAGGAGAGAGTTAGTCCATGTTTCACACTGCTGTATTGTTGGTTCCGATGCAGCATTGGAGACTGATTTCTCCCCAGTCTCAGCCCTGACCCTACTCTAGCAGACAGTCTGAAACACTTGAGCAAAGTGCCTCCAGCCTGAGCTCTGCAGGTGTTGAGAACGACAATAAAAATTTTACTGTATGTTTGCTACCTTTCTTCACTGACTGCTTTTCCTTCCTTCTTTATCGGTTATCTTGTACCCTTACCAAGGTTTCTAGCACAGTCAGGGTAGACAGGTACTGAGATATTGAACAGTCTAACTATTTTAGGAGATGTGATTTACCTTCATGAACAATTTTGATGAAAATCAACAAAAAGCACAAATTTCAGAAAATTTTAATTGAATATGCCATTTCAAAATAAACATAATTCCTTAAGTTTTATCAAGGCTCACTCCACAAGAGCAGATCATGATTTTGTGACTGCCATTAGCAAACAAAGCTTCAGTTTTATGATAATCACCACAGATATGCCATCCCTGATCTCCAGTCTTCACTCTCTGCCTCTGCAAACTCCGCTAGATCTGCAATGTACACAATATCTGTGCTCCTCCACCACTGTTATCAGACTGAAAGTCAGTGTATATTAAGAATCATAGAATCCCTACAGCGTGAAAACAGGCCCTTTGGCCCAGAAGGTCCATGCTGACCTTTGGAGCATCCCACCCAGGCTCAACCCCCTATAACACACCTGATCTACACATTCCTGAACACGATGGGCAACTTCCCACGGCCAATGCACCTAGTCTGCACATCTTTGGACTGTGGAAGGAAACCAGAGCATCCAGAGGAAACCCATGCAGATGCAGGGAGAATGTGTAAACTCCACACAGACAGTTGCCTGAGGGTGGATTCAAACCCAGGTCCCTGGCGCTGTGAGTCTGCAGTGCTGGCGGCATGGTGGCTCAGTGGTTGGCACTGCAGCCTCACAGCACCAGGGGCCTGGGTTTGATTCCAACCTCGGGCAACGGTCTGTGTGGAGTTTGCACATTCTCCCTGAGTCTGCGTGGGTTTCCTCCCACAGTCCAAAGATGTGCAGGGTAAGGGGATCGGCCATGCTAAATTGCCCGTAGTGTTCAGGGATGTGTAGGTTATAGGGGGATAGGTCTGGGTGGGATGCTTCAAGGGGCCGTGTGGACGCTTTGGGCCGAAGGGCCTGTTTACTCACTGTAGGGAATCTAATCTAATCTAACCACTAAGCCACAATTTTACCCCTATCAGTGAGCACACAGTGATGTGTGATGCAGAGTTGGTGTGACTGTGTACAATGGCTCACCGCTGAATTTGTTCCCAATCAGCTTACTGGAAGAAAGTCTTTGTGAATTATTAATCAAACAGAAGCCTGTCTAAACTGACGATGTCATTACCTTGGAGGACTGACAGTAGGAAGGCATCAACCATTGCAATCTGTATTTGTGAGGTCACAGCATCATCAAGGATATTGTAAATCACTTCAATGACAATTGTTTCATTACTTACCTAGGACCGGTCCAAATGCTCATCTGGGAGTAACTGCTGGGACCCTCCGCTTGTACTGAATGGCATCTTCCTTTGCTGCTATCCCCTGTGTATTTAATTATAAAGTGCAGATGTGTGACTCTGTATCAGAAAGAGGAAGTGGGGAACCATTGAGAAATTACACAAAATGTTGCTTTCATTGTAAATAGTTGACCATTTAAACCCGATTCTGTGATGTTTCTGTTCAGAGCCAGGCAACCAACCCCATGCTGTTTCTGCTCTGGGGTTTTAAAATTCTCTCCCTCAATCTGAGGCAGAAAATCAGAGGATGGAGACCCCATTCCAGAATCTCAAACTCATGCTCTTGTACAAACGTTTCAGCTAGCAGCAACAAGAGGCCATTCTGCCCCTTGATCCTGCTCTACTGTTCAATACGGACATGACTGAAGCGTATGTGTGCTGACTTACACATTCCTGTCTGTTCCCAACAACATTTAGTTTCCTTGCTGAACAAGAATCTGTCTTCATCTGCTGAAAAATATTCAATGATCCAGACTCCAGTGTCATCTGAGGCAGAATTCCAAAGTTAAAAAAACCCACTGAGAGAAAAAAAAATCTCATTCCGTCCTGAAAGAATGATTCTTCATTTTCAAAGAGTGCACCCTATTTCAGAACTCACCCACAAGCAGAAATATCATTTTCATATCCACATTATCCAGACCTTTCAAGCCCTCGTGTACTTCAGTCAGGTCTCCCCTCACCCTTCCAAACTCCAGGGGAAACAATTCCAGTCTGTCTAAGCTTTCCTCATGAGAATATGCATTCATTCTGATATTAATCTAGTTAACTTCTGAACTGCCAGCAACACATTTACCACCTTTGTTAAATGAGGAGACCCAAACTGTACACAGTATTTGAGATGTGACCTCACTAGCGCACCATATAACTGAGACATAACATCCATAAATTTATATTGAACCTCTTTTGAATTAAAGAATAACATTTCATTGAACTTCTTAACCATTCCTACACCTGCATTGCTAACATTTTGTGACTAATGCCCTAAAACACTTCTGCATCTAAGAATTTGTAAGTTGTTCTCTGTTGAAATAATTGTTTATATTAATTTTTCTTGCCAACTGGGCAGCTCTACTTTTTTCCACATGACACTCCATCTGCCAGAATTTTGCCCACTCGCTGAATCTATTGTTTCACTCTGCAATCTCCTTATGGCTTTAGCACAACATACATTCCTATCTATCTTAGTATAATTAGCAAATTTAACTTCCATGCTTTCTATCCTCTCATTTATGTCATGATACCAAGTTTAAAAAGCTGAAGCTCCAGGGACGATCTTGTGGTACCCCACTTGTCACATCTTTACTATATGCTTCAACTTTGGGAAAGAACCTTTCATCTGGCATCTTGTCAAAAGCTTTCTTGAAATTCACAGACACTAAGTCTACAGGCTCTCTTCATCCAAAGTGCTCATTATTCCTTCATATACCTGCAATAAATAGGCTAATCAGGGTTTCGCCATTCACAAAACCATTTGAATTCTTCCTGATTACTTTGAATTTATTCAAAAGCCCAATATTACCCCTTGTAATCAATTCTAACCGGTTGATAACAGAAGACAAACTAACTCGTCCATAGTTTCCTTCTTTTGTGGCCTCCATCCCTTCTTGAATAGAGGGATTATATTGGCTACGTTCTGATCTGGTGGAATCTTTTCAGAGTCCAGCAAATTTTGTAAAACAACAGCAACCCATCAGCTACATCTTTCACCACGTCCATTAACGCCCTTGGATGAAGTCCAACAGATTGCAGGGTCTTGTCAGCTCACATTTCCATCAGTTTGCTCATTACTGCTTACCTCAGCATTGCGTGTACTTTCATAAAGTTCCTCTCTCTCTTCCACTTTACATTTATCGCAGGAATGTTTTTGTATCCTTCAAAGTGAAGACAGGTGCAAAATACTTGTAGTTTTCACTCATCATTTAGCATCGCAGAGTAATACAGCCCTTCAGCCCAAACTGGTCCATGCAGACAACGGTGCCTACTCAACTCATTCAAACCATTTTTTTTTTCAATTCATTTGTGGGATATGTGCATTACTGGTTGGCCTGTATTTCTTGCTCATCTCTAGCTGCCCTTGTAAAGGTGGTGGTGAACTGCCTTCTTGAATCGCTGCAGTCTACTTGCTCTAGGGTGGCCCACAATGTCTTTAGGGAGGAAATTCCAGGATTTTGACCCAGCAACTGCAAGGGAATGGTGATATATTTCCAAGTCAGGATGGTGAGTGGCTTGGATGGGAACTTTGAGGTGGTGGTGTTCCCATATGCTGCCATCCTTGTCCTTCTAGATGGAAATGGTCATGGGTTTCGAAGGTGCAGCCTTTGGTGAATTTCTGCAGTCAGCTTGTAGATAGTACATACTGTTGCTACTGAGTGTTAGTGGTGGAGGGAGTTAATGCTTGTGGATTTAGTGCCAATCAAGCGGGCTGCTTTGTCCTGGATAGTATCAAGCTTCTTAAGTGTTGTTGGGACTGTACTTATCCAGGCAAGTGAGGAGTTTTCCAACACACTCCTGACTTGTGTCTTACAGATGGAGGACAGGCTTTGAAGAGTCAGGAGGAGGCCATACAGCCTGTCAAGGAACCCTCCAAAGAGCATGTCACCTTATCCCTGTAAACATGTATTTTCGATCACTTTTCCACCCAGCCTGTACACCCCTGGACATTATATGTGACGTAGCATGACTAATCCACCTAAACTGCACATCTTTGGACTCTGGGAGGAATACCAATGCAAACTTAGGGAGAATCTTCTAACTCCACACAGACAGTCGCCCAAAGGTAGAATCAAACCCAGGTCCTTGGTGCTGTGAGATAACAGTGCTAACCACTGAGCCACCATGCCAGCCTGATTTGACCAAATACATTCAGGCTGCCTCTATGTTCCAATGTTTCAAAAAAGCCCAAGGCCTCACAACCTGTAACTTTGAGTTTTCAATAGACAGCTCACGTCTCCGCCTTCTTAAAAATAAAGGACAAAGAAATACTTAGTCTCATGGTATTAGTAGACTCCAATAGATGCACAATACATCGACCTTAAGCAAGTAAACATTGCTTCTACAGCCCATTTCAGTTCATTTTATTCTGTCACCAAATGCCTCCGGCTTTCATCTCTTGGCCTGCCACACATGTAATTTTCAAATTGAACGGCTGCAATGATAAGCTCCATCCAAACAGTGTGGAATTTCTATCCATGAATTTCTCCAAAAACTTGAAAATGTTTTGGTCATTGCATACACATGTCTCAGACACATTACTAACAAAATAAATGTTGGAATATTACATGGCCAACTCCAAACTCAGTTATGCTCCTGGTCCATGTCAGGAGACACAGACAGATGACCCCATGGAATGTGAAAACAAAGATTAATGGGGAGTCTCCTATACTGTCAACGAAGAGGGCAGTAACATGATTGCTGGAATTGAGTGAGTTTTATTGAACTCAGGGGTCCTCCTCACTCTTGAAATATTTCTGTTGATGAATAGTCAATTTTATAGAAAAATACCCAATAAGTCTTTCTATCTTCCCATTGTCATTGTAAGAATACAGCACTGACACCCACATCACTGTCATCAAGAGCTGCCTTAAATGATTTTGCGTATTTAGGTGTGGCTAACACTGGGACAGTGGTTAGTACAGCTTTCAGGCTGTCGAATGTCTTCTCACAGTCCGCCAGTCACTGTAGTTTTCTGTATTTCCTCAACAAGTCAGTCAGTGGAGCTACCGTACTGCTAAAATTTGGCATGCTTTTTCAATAAAACTCACTCAATTCCAGCAATCATGTTACTGCCCTCTTTGTTGACAGTATAGGAGACTCCCCATTAATCTTCATTTTCACATTCCATGGGGTCATTTGTCTGCGTCCCCTGACATGGCCCAGGAGCATAACTTGGGCTTTTGTAAATTCACTCTCAGCCAGGTTTATCACCAAGCCTGCCTCCCAAAGTTGACAGAACAATTCCGACAGATGCTCCAAATGTTCCTTCTATGTGTAACTAAAAATCACTAGATCGTCAATGTACACCATACAGTTGGGTAATCCCAAAAGATTTATTGGTTATAACAAGGTGTACAGCTGGATGAACACAGCAGACCAAACAGCATCAGAGGAGCAGGAAGACTGACGTTTCAGGCTTAGGCCCTTCTTCAGAATTTCTTTTGTGAAGAAGGATCTAGGCCCGAAAAGTCCGCCTTCCTGCTCCTCTGATGCTGCTTGGCCTGCTGTATTCATCCAGCTTTGCACCTTGTTATCTCAGATTCTCCAACATCTGCATTTCCTACTATCTGCAAAACTCACTGACTTATCCTGTTGTCCAACATTCGTCTTCCCAGTGTTCTTTCTGAAACCACCAACAGTGCGATTTCATGTGACCTACTTTATTGCAGGGAAAACACCTAAGCTTTTTTTAAATTCTCTGTCACTTTCATGGGTTTCCTTTTTACCTCGAGGTAAACGATCTTTACTGTCTTCCATGCTATCTTGTTTTCCTTTACTGCCTGAGGATTTCTCTTTTCCCCAATTTCTTTCTCTCTCAGTTGAAATTGATGTTGGAAGCCAAACGTTCTTTTATGAACCAGCTCATAATCATGTGTCATTTCCACTGCAATTCTTGCCATTTTGACGCCCCTCTCTCCCACAAGTTCTCACTACTTCAGTAAGTGAATTTTTGAATGCTTCCAAAATAGTTGTTTCCCAAAGAGCATTATATTCTTTCAGAGCCCTTATGCACAAATGAAATTTACTCTGATTGATCCTTTCAAACTCAATCTAAGTTTGACCAGTTTCCTTCCTCAGATTCCTGAAATGTTGTCTGTAGGATTTTGTTAATAGCTCATATGTGCTTAAGATGGCATTTTTCATCTCTTTATACTCCCCAAATATCTCCTCTGACAGTGATGTTAATACCCCACCAGCTCTTCCTATCAACTATGTTTCAATCAACAATAAGACCATTTATTGTTGGCCGTTTCATTTGTCTCACCACTTTCCCAAATGAAATGAAAAAGGCTTCTATGTCTTTCTCATCAAACTTTCAAAACGCTTCACAATACTTGAACAGATCCCCGCCAGGCCTTGCCTATGATGGGATTGCTCTCATCACTGTTCATATCACTATCATACGTTTCACCTCCACCTATTCCATTTTAAGTTGATTTTGAGTTTTCAGTTCCAACCTCTGAAGTTCAAAAACTATCTCTTTTTCCCTTCCTTCTCTCTCTTTCTCCCTTTCTTCTCTTTCTTTCTCCTTTTCTTCTGCTTGAGCCTTCCTCTCCTTATCTCTTATCTCTGATATTAACTGTAATTCAAACTGTTTCATTTCCCTTTTGCTTTTCTTTAGCCTCTAATGCATGTTGCTTCATTTTCAATTGAATTTTAGCCATTTGGGGCAGCACAGTGGCACAGTGGTCACATTTCTGGATTATTGGGCTCAAAGGTAGTGAGTGGAAAGTATCAGTGTCTTTTGTTTCAGATGATGAATTTGGTTGGTTTAAACTAGATTTCCTTTGAGTAATGATGGCTCTTTCAGTCACTAAAAGGTTTCCTAAGGGTGGAAGATGTCACTTCGGGGGTTTAACAGAAAGTAAGCAAGTCAAAACTTTTGGAATTGGGAAACAAGCTGGAGTTGGGTTTGCCTGTGTCTTTCAGAAAAGTGAGATGGTTGTGACAATGGCACAGTCTTCACAATTGCCAGGAATGCCATTGCAATCTTTGGAAGTCATAGAATCAGATTGCTTCTCATCCTTCTAAGCTCAAGTGTATACAAGCCCAGTTGCTCCAATCTTTCAACATATGATAGTCCTGCCATTCTGGGAATTGACCTCGTGAACCTATGCTGCACTCCCTCAATAGCAAGAATGTCCTTCCACAGATTTGGAGACCAAAACTGCACACAATGCTCCAGGTGCGGTCTCACCAGGGCCCTGTACAGCTGCAGAAGGACATCTTTGCTCCTATACTCAATTCCTCTTGTTGTGAAGGCCAGCATGCCATTAGCTTTCTTCACTGCCTGCTGTACCTGCATGCTTGCTTTCATTGACTGATGTACAAGAACACCTAGATCTCGTTGTACTCCCCCTCTACCTAACTTGAATTAATTTGGATAGTATGATGTTGCAAGAATATCTTTTTCATTTTGAAGATTTTGTCCAGGCACTTTTCCTCTTTCCCACATAGTTTTGGGGTGTTAAAGTGTGTCCTGCCCTGTTTAAGTAGTGTACAAATAATGCAGCTTTGTTCGGAAGTGCAGTGGAAGTTAAAGATTCAGTGTGGGCTGAATTTCTCGATACTGAGCTTTGTAACTCCCCTTTGACCCTACGCTCAACTTTAACATTTAGAAATGGAAGTTGATTGTTGCTTCTTCTTGCTTTGGAAATTTAATCCCTGCAAACACACTGTTGGCATGCTGGGTCTCATCTATTGTGTTGCATTTAATAATCATAGTAGTGTTTTCCATGTCCCAGATGCACATTTATGTGAGGGAGGATAGTGTATTCCAGTCTTTGCATGATTGCTTCTGCAATGCATTCTGTGATGGGTGACCCCATTGTTGTACCATTGTTCAGTTTTGTATACTTTACCACTATAAGAGGAAGTATGTGGTGAGGCAATGATCTGGTAGTTTAAGTATGTGGTCATTGCTGAATCAGCTGCTGCTCTGCAGTGCTGCTTCCTCCAGTAATTTGGCAACTGTTTCTTTCACAAGTGGGATGCTGATTGATGTGAATAAAGCTGAGACATCTAACGATAGATAATCTCGCTGTGGTTGATTTTTATGTTCTTGAGGACTTTGAGGTGTTTTGAGAGGATAGAATGTGGTGATCCGTCGATTGGCTGTTTCAATCTCTCTTGTTGGTCCTTGGCAAATTTGTGTGAAGGTGTGCCTGGCAGGGAAACAATGGTTGAGAGAGCGATATCTCGTTTATTTCCTTTAGGATGTCTATAGAACTTGGGGGGAATGGGTGACCAGGTGTATGTGCCAACTGGTTATGTTCTGATGTTGTCTGCCTTGCTTACTGGCCCTGCATCCTCTTGTCTCTTCAGTGCCGAGGTGATCCTCTTTCCGAGCCGCGATATTGGTTCTATCGCCACCTCTTTGTAAGTGGTTGTACCTGCAAGCACTGCGGGTGCATTTTGAAAGTACAAAAATAAAGTTGCCGGAAAAGCTCAGCAGATCTGGCAGCATCTATGAGGGGAGAAACAGTGTTAAATTTTCAGGTGCGGTGGCCCATCCTCCTGATTTAAAGCATCCACAGTTCTTTCAGTTTTTTTGGCATTTTGAACAAAGTCTTTTTTTACAGCATGACGGCCAGGCACCCTTTGTCTGCAGGGAGGATTATGATGGTCTTATCTTTCTTGATTTGATCTTGTGCTTGTAACTCTGAAGTGTTCAGGTTGTTCCCTTTGCTCGTCCTGTGTAGTGTGGGGATGATAGTTTGTGAGAGTCTGTTGTCTTTTAATCTCGTCTCCAGTATAGCCATGATGTCTGTTCTGTTCGCAAATTTGCAGTAATGGTTCAGTCCAGGTAATAGGACAGCTTTCTCAGTTTCTTTGTGTTGTCTGCTAGTTAGGGTTCTTGTCCATGTGTCTGGTTTATTGCTATTTTTGCCTTTGTGATGGCTCAGTTTAGTGAGTTTCTGCTGTAGTGTGTGCCTCTTTGCAGTGTAGATTTTGTGCTGATTGATGGTGATGGCATGTTCTAGGATTGTCGTCCACTGCTGGTTGTAGGGTTCAGATTCTGTGAATTTTGTCACAACATTTCCCAATCGTACCTGCGGAGTCAGTTGTGGGCATCATTAATCGTTGCCCGTAGCATTCCGCATTTGTTCTGTTCAGCTGTTTTATATGCCTGTGGTTTGTTGAGTGGAGTGCTGTATTTCACGCTCTGATCAGTACCTGATACCTGACGCATTCGTGGAGAAAGTGAAGTTGTTCGTGGGTAGAGCTCAATCTGTTGGTGAAGGTTTCCCATTGTCTGGCAACTTTTTGCTTGTTATGCCCGTACATGTTCAAAGTTTTGGCAAAGATGTGTAGCTCAGATTGTAGTTGACGTTGATGACTTGCTCGCTGAGCTACCTTATTCTCTGTTAGACATTTTGTCACCATGCTAGATGACATCATTATGGAGCTTTTAATGAGGGGCTGCTATTTTAGTGCACTTGGAATTATATAATTATATAATTATACTGCTTGTTCTGTTATTCTGAGTCGTGCCGTTTCCGGTTTTGCTCTGTGTGGGTTTGGAGGTGGGTGTGTGTTTACTGTGTTTGTTTATGGCATTACGGCTGGAGAACCATTAAACTGATGACCTTCCTTGTCTTCTTGCACTGATACTGCGGAGAGTTATCGTGCCGTATCGCTGCTCATTGATGTTCATCTATTCTGATGGCTAGTTTCCATCCTTCCTGTCCGATGTAATGTTTGTCGCAGCGTGATATTTTATAAACCACGTTGTTTCTACGTGTTGTAGGCATGTGGTGTTCAATCCTTGTAAGTATTTGTCGTGTAGCGCCTGTGGGCTCATGGGCCACCATGACTCTTAGTGGCCTTAGGAGTATTGTTGTCAATTCTGATATGTTCTTGATGTATGGTAATGCAGCCAGTTTGTTAGAGCGTACTGCATTCTCCTGTAGATGGCTGTTGACAAGGCATCTGCAGATGAAGCTGAGGGGATATACATTCATATCGGGGATTGTGTGTAGGTGTTTTTCCCCTTTCCTATATAGTTCCAGGCTGTGTTTTCTGCCCTGTTTAAATAGTGTCTTCATGCAACTTTTCTGTGTGAATTGGAGTGGTGGCTGTGGAAATTAACGATTTGATCAGTGTGAGGTATTCTGCTGTATACTGTAGTTTGAAACTCCACATTGGCCATACGCTCAACTTTAACATCCAGAAACAACATCGTGGGCCAAAAGGCCTGCACTGTCGTGTACGGTTCTATGAAATGAACCTACCTGATGCATTTAATCCCTGTGAAAATGCTGTTGATGAGTTGCTGGGTCTCATCTATTTTGTTGCTTTTAATATTTGCAAATGTCACATCAACGTTAGGGTCCACGTTTGAGGTTGAATGTCGGGGAGGGTGTGTATTCCAGTCTTTGTGTGGCTGCTTCTGCAATTGGGCCTGTGATGGGTGACCCCATTGTTTTACCATTAATCTGTTTCTATACTTGACCATGAAAGAGAAGTGTGTGGTGAGGCACCAGATCAAGGACCTTAAGCCTGTGTTGTTTGCTGATTTAGCTGCTATTCTGTGTTGTTGCTTCCTCTAGTCGTGTGACCACTCTGTCTTTGGCTACTGGGATGTCAAATGATGTGAATAAAACTGTGATGTCAAATGATGCCACAATGTCATTGTTGTTGAGTTTTATGTTCTTGCGGGTACTGAGGAAATCTCCGGTTCATCGGATAGCATGGGGTAAGCTGTTAACTGGATGTTTGAATCTCTGTTGGTGGTCCTTGGCCAGTTTGAGTGAATGTGTGCCTGGTACCAAAACAATGGCTGTGAGGGTAGTGTCTGGTTTACCTTCTTTAGGAAGTCCATAGCAGTGGAGGGTTTTGTGGGAATGAGGTCCTTAATCCTTGTAAATGTTTGTCAAAGACAGTCTGTTGGCTTGTGGTCCAGGATGATTCCTAGTGGTCATAGGAGGCTTGTATGTGCCCTAAAGGAATGGTTCTCCAGCCGTAATGCTTTCTATAATCAGACAGATTTGGACCCCGCATACAAACCCATACAGATCAAAGCCTGAAATCTGATTGCTCATCATAATGTACCAAATAAATGTAAATTCCAAATGGAGTAGAATAATGCCTATATTGGATTTTTAATAATAATCTGTCTGTGCGAAGCCCAACAATACAGGAGTCATTTCACATGAGCAGCTGAGATCAGGCAGGATTCATTTCAATATTCATCCACTGATGATGTCACTGAGCAAGCAGATGAAACATCTGAACGAGAACAAGCAAGCTCGATGACCAAGTCAGCAACTTCATCCAACACCCGAGCAAAATACATTTGCCAAAACTTTGCATAACGGTTCACATTTACCATTCCTTGATGCAAGTCTCTTCCTCACTGGCTGATCAGTCATGGTGACGGACCCAAATTCTGGTGCAGAGGAACGTGATCTCAAACAATCATCAGCGGAGACCATTGAACTCTAATTCAAATCATAGAACACAGTATGGTTATGTACTAATGGCCTCGAGTGAGATAGAGAATTGAATTGGATAAAAAAAATTTGAGAATACTTCAGTAGTAATAGGACGGTAATAGCAAGAGATTTGAACTGCACAAACAATAACTGGGACAGCTTGACTGTGCAATGCAGAGAGGTAACAGAACTCTTAAAATTCATTCAAGTGACTTTTTTTAAATGATCTGTCTGTGTGAAGCTCAACAATACAGGAGTCATTTTACGTGAGCAGCTGAAATCAGGCAGGATTCATTTCAATGATAGTGATCGTACCTCTTTCAGTTTCAGGGTTATAGAAAAGAATAAGAATAGGACAAGAATAAAAGGTCTAAACTAGGGGAAGGTTATTTTTCAACAATCACTCGCAGGATGCAGGTGTCGTTGTTTGGGCAAGTATTTATTGCCCATCCTTTCTGAAAATGTAAAAGCCCGTGTGGTTCAGGGGAATGTTTCAACTTGGATGCAAAGTTAACTGTAAAACAAGAAGCCAAAGGCTGTGTTTGCGAGTGCAAAGCTGTTGCAAGTGGTGTTCCACAGGACTCGGTGTTGAGACCCCTGCTGGTTGTTTTTCACTTTGGCGACTTGAACGTGAATGTGGAGGAACAATTTGGAAATTTGCAGTTGACACAAAAATGATCAATGTAATGGACAGGATAGAGAATAGCTGGTGAGACCAGACTGATGAATAAAGGTTGATGAAGGGTGGAAGAAAGTGTCGAATGAAGTTCAACTCTGCTAAGTTCTGAGGAAGCGTCACCGGACCTGAAACGTTAACTGTTTTCTCCTCCACAGATGCTGCCAGAGCTGCTGAATTTTTCCAGCAACTTTGTTTTTGTTCAACTCTGCTCTAAGTTGAGGTCATGCTTTAGCAGAAATCAAACAGCACAATGGAATAAACAATACTTGGGAATCTACTGACAGAGGATGATGAAGTGAGATATTGTGATCTGTCAGTGCATGGGCCCTGAAAGCCAGCAGTACAGTGAGATCAGGTGTTGAAGAAATCACCTGCAATGCTCTCCTTCCATTGGCAGAAGAATCAAATTTAAAATGAGGGCTATAAAAATGAGACATCGGTGAGAGCTGGAGTGGGGCCAGGATCCTTGTGAATGCTCAAGGCTGATATAGATAGAATCCTCATCAGTCAAGAAATCAAGAGCTGCTGGGAAAAGGAAAGGTAGTGTGTGGGACAAGATTCGGATCAAACACAAACCTATCAAATGGCAAGCCACCTCGACTGACTGAATAGCTGAATACTACATACCTTCCTCATGGTCCTATTGTGGAACCAGGGGAAATGGGTTAGCTGTTCATAGAATCACAGAATCACTATAATGTCGAAACAGGCCATTTGGCCCTACAAGCCCACAGTGACACTCTAAAGGGCAACCCGACCAGAACCATTCCCCTACCCTTGATTTCCCCATGTCTAACCCACATCACCTGAACATCTCTGGGCACTGTAGGCAATTTAGCATGGCCAGTTCACCTGGAATGCACATCTTTGGACTGTAGGAGGAAACCAGAGCATCCGGAGAAAACCCACACAGACACAGGAGAATGTGCAAACCCAATAGCGGCAGTAGCCCGAGGCTGAAATCAAACCCAGGATCATGGCTCTGTGAGGCAGCAGTGCTAACCACTGAGCCACTGTACCACTGTATACAGGCTGTATTATCAGGCTCTGCCAAAATACATGATGGAGATATCACGCATTCTAATTTTTACACTTTCCTTTTAAAATTGGCAAATGTGACATACAGTGTTCCAGAAAGATTCATTTGATCTATCTCTAATCTTTCATCAAAACGCAATTCATAGTTGTAGTACAGTAGTTCGGACAAAATTAAGGCTTGGTGTAACTTTACTGAAATACTGCATAGGATATTGTATTATGCAAACACCGAATATTGGCTGTTTCACTTTTGGTAGTGTCCTATAAACATCTGCATGGATCAGGAAGTTTCGCAATGCATTTATTATTCTCACGTGCTATCTCTCTCCACTTCAACAGAAAGAAACACCAACTGGACTTTTTGTTTGATTTTTGAGAGGAAGGTACCACTCTCTAAAATTTCCCTCTCACAGTCAAGAAATCAAACCTTCAGCTCCATAAGCCAACAACAAGCACTAAATAAGTAAGGCCACAGCCTCAGTTCTATGTTTGTGTGATTCTGAAAAAGCCCATTCACCATTATTTCACCTGACTTTAAAAGAAAGAGAGAAAAGTGAAAGCAGTTTAAAAGTGCCTGCCTGAAGGATGCATTTTGGCAGCAATGTGACAACACTCCTCTGCAAGTGAAACCGCACAGAACACATCAGTGAAAGGCACAGTGCCATCACACGGTATAAATGGTGGCACCTCGAAGAGATGCTGTCAGATTACCTGTCAAGAATTTTCTTCCAGAGTAACACTTGTTCCTTGTTAGCAGAATGCTTTATTCCATTGTTCATCAGGCAGAATTGAGCGGGGAATCCAGACCGAGTGTCAGAGGCTAAGGGTAGACTGATGGCCATTTGAAACAGAGATTAGAAGAAATCTTTTCACCAAGAGAAGAGGGAGATAATATGTTAACATACAATCATCCAGACCAACATTCAGTGTGTTAACCCAATTTTTTTCAGTAGATAAAATGTAATGATTTTCATAACCAGGATTGTCTCATCTATTTGATGAGATCAAATGCACAATTTCGAGGCAACAAAATAACAAGCAATGTCAGAAAGATGATTTACTCAATTAACAATTGGGATACCGGTTTACCACAAAAACGCATTGAAAACAGAAACAGGAGGAGGCTTTTCAGACCTTAGAGCATGTTCTGCCACTCACTAAGATCCAAGCTGATTAACCAAATCCGGCCCATGTTCCCGCATTCTCCCCACATTTGCCGTTCATCTCTCAGGTTCCAAGAAATTTATTTCATTCCTTCTTCAAAGCATTCAAAATTTTAACCTCAGCCACTGCATGTGGCACAGAGTTGCACAAGCACCCCCCTCTCTCGGTAAAGACATGTCTCCTCATCTCAATCCTAAATTGTCCTCATTGTGCCAGAGAAAGAGAAGGGGAGAGAGACAGAGCGACAGGCAGGACATCAGCTTTCCCAGAAAAGGGGAAGAGAGAGAGAAGGACAAAGTGGGAGACTCGGGGGAGAGAGAGAGGAGGGGAGAGATGGAAAGAAACAGTGAGAGTGAAGGGGAGAGAGAAGATGAGGGAGAGATTGCTGTTGCAGCAGCAGTGCACATTCAAAACAATCAATGTAACTTATAAAATATGTGAGAAAATCTGCAGATGCAGAAAGCTGTGGAAGAAATGTTCAAATGGCAGTGTGTATATAAATGGTCTGGGACAAAGGTAACCAAGCAGTATCAGCAAATGAATGCAGGTTTTCACCAAAGCTAAATAATTTCGAGCTGAATTTTCTGAGCAACAAATCTTCAAGTTGAATCAGGACTGATGTTCACATTGAGGTCTGGGGTGTGGTGGTTGGTGGCTCATAATTTATTCTGTGTAATGTGGCCACTGTGAGATAAAGTGTTGACTCTCCAGTCCAATAGTTACAAGAAGAATGAAATCTGCTGTTGGCCCAGTGAGGAAATGCAAGAGGGAAGAGCATCCTTGGTGATTAGAAGATTGAGTGGTGACTTATAGAAAATACATATGATCCTGAAGACATTGGATTGGTTCGATTGCAATAGGATATTCTGTCTTGCTGGGAAATTCAGTACGATGGATAGGGTTTAAAAATACTGGTCAGGCACTCAAGACAGAGAGCCAGAAGCATTCTTTCCTCTCCAGTGCTGGACTCTTGACAACGGCTTCCTCAAAGGGCAGAGGAGACAGTGTCTTTCAAGATATCTACAACAGTGAAAGGGAGATTCACAACGGCAATGAAATATTGTCAAGGGTAAGTGGGAATGTCCAGTTCATTTCAAAATTAAATCAAACACTATCTCATTGGCCTCTCAAGTGTACTCAATTTGCAGAGTGGCCTCCTCTGGATCTTTGTTTGTGTTTTTGGGAAACTATTTCAAAGAATTATTGTACAGAGTGATTTTATTTAAAGAGAAATATGCATTGATTTCTGATTTTTTAAAAGACCATTGATAGTTTTATGTGAATATGATCACTGATTCACCATAACTGAAACCTTCTTACAAATATGAATTGTGTTGCTAATCAATTTTGCAGCAGGTTCAGTGGCTGTGAAGTCCCTCAAGGCATCGGCAGGTTTCAAAGAACAAAGAACAAAGAAATTACAGCACAGGCGCTCCAATCCTGCACCAATCCAGACACTCTACTGAAATCTTTCACCTAATTTCCAAGTATCTCTATCCCTCTGCCCCGTGTCCATTCATGTATCTCTCTAGGTACATTTTAAATGATGCTATCGTGCCTGCCTCTTCCACCTCCGCTGGCAATTTGTTCCAGGCACGCCCCACCCTCTGCGTAAAGAAATTCCCACACATATCTCCCTTAAACTTTTCTCCTCTCACCTTGAAATTGTGACCCTGAGTAATTGAGTCCCCCACTCTGGGAAAAAGCTTCTTGCTATCCACCCTGTCTATGCCTCTCATGATTTTGTAGGCCTCAATCAGGTCCCCTCTCAACCTCCGTCTTTCTCATGTAAATAATCCTAATCTACTCAACCTATCTTCATAGCTAGCACCCTCCATACCAGGCAACATCCTGGTGAACCTCCTCTGCACCGTCTCCAAAGCACCCACATCCTTTTGGTAATGTGGCGACCAGAACTGTACACAGTACTCCAAGTGTGGTTGAACCAAAATCTGTAGCATGAACTGCCAATCCTTGTACTCAATACCCCAAATGATGAATTATAGCATGCCGTATGCCTTCTTGGCTACTATACCCACCTGCGTTGCCACCTTCAGGGAACAATGAACCTGAACACTCAGATCTCTCTGCACTTCAGCTTTCCCCAGGGCTTTTCCATTTACTGTTTAGTTCACTCTTGAATTAGATCTTCCAAAACGCATCACCTTGCATTTGTCTGGATTGAATTGTATCTGCCATTTCTTTGCCCAACTCTTCAATCTATCTATAATCTGCTGTATTCTCCAACAGTCCCCTTTGCTATCTGCTACTCCACCAATCTTAATGTCACCAGGAAGCTTGCTAATCAGATCATCTATACTTTCCTCCAGATCATTTATGTACATCACACACAACAGTGGCCCCAACACGGATCCCTGTGGAACACCACTGGCCACAGTTCCTCATTTTGAGAAACTCCCTTCTGCTACAGCTCTCTGTCTCCTGTTTCCCAGCCAGTTCTCTGTCCATCTAGTTAGTACACCCTGGATGCCATGCCACCTCACGTTCTCCATCAGCCTACCATGGGAAACCTTATCAAATGCCTTTCTGAAGTCCATGAATATGACATCCATAGCCCTTCCCTCATCTAACAGCTTTGTGACTTCCTCAAAGAATTTTATCAAGTTGGTAAGGTGTGAATGTTCCTGCACAAAACAATGCCACCCATCAGTAATAAGCCCATTTTCTTCCAAATGTAAATAGATACTGTCCCTCAGTATCTTCTCCAGCAGCTTCCCCACCACTGACGTCAGGCTCACTGGTCGATAATTACCTGGATTATGCTTGCTACCCTTCTTAAACACGGGGACAACATTAGCAATTATCCAGTCCTCCGGGACCTCATCTGTGCTCAAGGATGCTACAAAGATATCTGTTAAGGCCCCAGCTGTTTCCTCTCTTGCTTCTCTCAGTTACCTGGGATAGATCCCATCTGGACCTGTCCACCCTAATGCTTTTTAGAATACCCAACACTTCCACCTCTTTATGGCGACTTAACCTAGAATAATCAAACATCTATTCCTAACCTCCACATCCGTCATGTGCCTGTCCTCAGTGATTACCGAAACAAAGTACTCATTAAGAATCTCGCTCATTTTCTCTGAAACCTCGCATAACTTCCCTCCTTTGTCCTTGAGTGGGCCAACCCTTTCTCTAGTTACCCTCTTGTTCCTTATGTATGAATAAAAGGCTTTGGGATTTTCCTTAGTACTGTTTGCTAAAGATATTTCATGACCCCTTTTAGCCATCTTAATTCCTCATTTCAGATTGATCCTACTTCCCCGATATTCTTCCAAAGCTTAGCCTGTATTCAGTTGCCCAGACATTATGTGGGCTTCCTTTTCCCTCTTCGCTAGTCACACAATTTCACCTGTCATCTATGGTTCCCTAATCTTGCCCTTTCTATCCCACATTTTCACAGGGACATGTCTGTCCTCACTCGAATCAAACTCTATTTAAAAGACTCTCACATATCAAATGTGGATTTAGCCTCAAACAGCTGCTCCCAATCCAAATTCCCCAGCTTCTGCCGAATTTTACGATAGTTGGCCTTCCCCCAATTCAGCACTCTTCCTTTAGGACCACTCTCGTCTTTGTCCATCAGTATTCTAAAACTTATGGAATTGTGATCACTATTCCCAAAGTAATCCCCTACTGGAATTTCAACCACCTGACTAGGCTCATTCCCATCATCAGGTCCAGAATGGCCCCTTCCTGAGTTGGACTACTTACATACCGCTCTATAAAACCCTTCTCAATACTTATTACAAATTCTGCTCCATCTAAATCCTAAACACAATGTGAATCCCATCAATGTTGGGAAAATTAATATCTCCCGTCAACACCACCCTGTTGCTCCGACATCTTCCCATAATCGGTCAACATATTTGCACCTCTATCTCATGCTCGCTGATGAGAGACCTGTTGTACAGTCCCAGCATTGTTACTGCACCCTTCCTATTTCTGAGCTGTGCCCAAACTGCCTCACTGCTGGGGTCCTCCATAGTGCCCTCCTTCAGCACAGCTTTGATATGCTCTTTGACCAGAAATGCAACTCCTCCACCCCTTTTACCTCCCTCTCTATCCAGCCTGAAGCATCTATACCCAGGGATATTTAATTGCCAATCTTGCCCTACCCTCAACCAAGTCTCAGTCATAGCAATAACATAGAACATAGAACATAGAACATAGAACATAGAACAGTACAGCACAGAACAGGCCCTTCAGCCCATGATGTTGTGCCGACCATTGATCCTCATGTATGCACCCTCAAATTTCTGTGACCACATGCATGTTCAGAAGTCTCTTAAATGTCCCCAATGACTTTGCTTCCACAACTGCTGCTGGCAACGCATTCCATGCTCTCACAACTCTCTGTGTAAAGAACCCGCCTCTGACATCCCCTCTATACTTTCCTCCAACCAGCTTAAAACTATGACCCCTCGTGTTAGCCATTTCTGCCCTGGGAAATAGTCTCTGGCTATCAACTCTATCTATGCCTCTCATTATCTTGTATACCTCAATTAGGTCCCCTCTCCTCCTCCTTTTCTCCAATGAAAAAAGTCCGAGCTCAGTCAACCTCTCTTCATAAGATAAGCCCTCCAGTCCAGGCAGCATCCTGGTAAACCTCCTCTGAACCCTCTCCAAGGTATCCACATCTTTCCTATAATAGGGCGACCAGAACTGGACGCAGTATTCCAAGTGCGGTCTAACCAAAGTTTTATAGAGCTGCAACAAGATCTCACGACTCTTAAACTCAATCCCCCTGTTAATGAAAGCCAAAACACCATATGCTTTCTTAACAACCCTGTTCACTTGGGTGGCCATTTTAAGGGATCTATGTATCTGCACACCAAGATCCCTCTGTTCCTCCACACTGCCAAGAATCCTATCCTTAATCCTGTACTCAGCTTTCAAATTCGACCTTCCAAAATGCATCACCTCGCATTTATCCGGGTTGAACTCCATCTGCCACCTCTCAGCCCATCTCTGCATCCTGTCAATGTCCCGCTGCAGCCTACAACAGCCCTCTATACTGTCAACGACACCTCCAACCTTCGTGTCATCTCCAAACTTGCTGACCCATCCTTCAATCCCCTCATCCAAGTCATTAATAAAAATTACGAACAGTAGTGGCCCAAGGACAGAGCCCTGTGGAACACCACTCACCACTGACTTCCAGGCAGAATATTTTCCTTCTACTACCGCTCGCTGTCTTCTGTTGGCCAGCCAATTCTGTATCAAGACAGCTAATTTCCCCTGTAGCCCATTCCTCCTGACCTTCTGAATGAGCCTACCATGGGGAACTTTATCAAATGCCTTACTGAAGTCCATATACACCACATCCATAGCTCGACCCTCATCAAATTTTCTAGTCACATCCTCAAAGAACTCGATAAGGTTTGTGAGGCATGACCTGCCCCTCACAAAGCCGTGTTGACTGTATTTAATCAAGCCATGCTCTTCCAGATGGTCATAAATCCTATCCCTCAGAATCCTTTCTAACACCTTGCAGACGACAGACGTGAGACTTACTGGTCTGTAATTAAATTGGGAGGTGGTGGGATTTGAACTAACATCCTTTTCAGAGACAAAAGCAATTAATTTCAAGGTCTGGTGCTTGTGGGGGTCTGCCAAAGCAGTGGTTAAGTTCAACATTCTTGGAAACAGTCTGGGAATAAGTTTCTCTCCAAGTCACAACAGCCCCACCAATACCCCTCCCCTCTCCTCCTCCTTCATTTTATGGACCGTGAGATTCTGCACATGGGTATGGCACATGTGTCTTTATGGCTTTATAGCTACAATGAAACCGCAGCCAGGCATAGATGATACTGGCACTTTGTAATGCTGCTTGCAACGAAAAGCAGGAATACTTCCACTTAATTAACAGTGCTTTCGCTTAAATTTGGTTGCCAACAAAAATTATGACAGTAAATAGTCAGAGACAACATGAACATTAATTCAGAGAGATGAGAGTGCCAACAATTGAGTCAGAGAGATAAAAACATTGCTATTTATAAAAATTCATGTGCTGCCCCATGGAGATCATTTTTGGCCAGCAGATAGGCCGAATTGTCAGCTTGAATCCAGTGAAGGTCTATGAATTTCGGAATAGGCATTGTCATCTTTTTGATGCAAATAAAGGCCTGAGCTATAACGTTATCTGACTACAAAACCACTTCATTCAGTGATTATTTTCAATCTCTGAGGATCCAAAACGTGTCTCTGGAGATTTCTCTCTTCTCTTAATATGGGACTGTTTTCAGTGTGTTATCTCATAGTGTCTCCGGGACTGTCTCCTCCGACGTTAACACAGATTAACAGTTGCACAGAGGGAGGGGTAGGAGAGATCAGAATCTGAGAACAGGACATTGTAAAGTCATTGCAATGGATCATAACCTGGAGAACAAGGTCCTGGAATGTTACACGATGGATTGCAATTTATCCTGGTCTCTTTTTGTTGTTTCTCGTCTGGACTTTTCAGATTATTGGATACAAAATCTGATTTATATTATCCAGTACTTTTCCTATCTGATGCTCATTTTTGTTGGAATCCCTGGTAACTCTCCGCATTTAGCTATTAATTGCTAGCCCTTTCATTAACAGTAGTATTGACATCATCATTCATTCTGTGACTATCCTACTGAACCTTGCTGAGGTGTCAATTCCTCCATTTCATCCCCTATCTGTGCATTAAAGCCATTATGCAATCATCAGAGACACTTCGCCCCACATCAGTTGATTAGGTTGCATGCAATTACAGCAACAAATTATACAAGAGTTCAAATATTATCCTGTTCTCCTTTCAACCGTGGGCAATTCTTTTTAAGCATTTTACTAATAGTATGATCTAATTTTTCTTTAAACATTTGTTAACATCAATGCCCATCCATCAACGTCCAACCCGCCATTACTTTAAATGATGGGAAATGTTTCTACAGATTACAATCAGATATTGTGCCGATCGCTGTAGCTACATTTTAATCATCAATAATGTGTTCATAATTAGAGTTGCTATTGCATTCTCCTTTATTTGAGTGATGTCCAACAGCTCATTCTCTGCTGCTTCAAGGAAAACAAGCTCAGTATTTGAAATCTCTCCTCATATCAAAATGACTGCAGTGCAGGCAATTTCTAGGTCAATTTCTGCTTCACTCTTTCCAGTGCAATTACATGCTCCTGTAATGTGGAAGCCAGATAATTATTGAGTTCTGCTTGACTGAGATTGCTGCATGGGCATTTTTTTAAAATTAGGATCAGGAAAACAGGCATTCTGGTATTGAGAAAAAAATTTCCCTGGAATTCTAATAAAGCGAAACTCCAAAAATGACAGCTGTGAATTATTTGTCACGCTTTGCAGTATCAGATGACTTTCTGAAAAGACTTCCAGAAGTTTTTGAAACATGATAACAGCCAGCATTTCCTAGACTCAATCCCTAATGAAACAATTTAGTGTGAGCTTCAATGATCTATTCTGTCATAACAAAGTCATCATTGTCTTATCAACAGGGATACAGTGGATCATGGCTTTATACAGTGATCCCTTTTATGTGTATCTGATGATATGACAGTGAGAGTTTTGCATTTGACGTTTTGGAACAATTTAAACTGTTACTTTTCAAAATTGAACACAAGAATTTCTGGAAATGAGAGTGTACTGATGTTGTGAATGATGGTGTCATACAATCATCTCGTCCATGTGCATTTGTTTGTTTGAGGAATCAGTGTATCCTATATTTTTCATTTCATGTTTTGAAATAGTTTACTCCATTTATTTTCCAAATGCAAATATTTCCATAAATGAGCGCATTTGGAAATCACATCAGGTTATCAATCAAAGTGATGCTCTCCCCTATATGCTAATGAATGATGTTGTTTTCTTCCTGCTTTCATTGCAGCTAATGTCATGACAATTTTCATACTGCTTTGCAGGAACTGAGGCCTGTCTGGATGCATCACACATTGCCTGATAATGATGGCTATTGCGGATCTTACAATTTTTCTTGATCTGATATTAAGACATATGCCAATTGCTTATAGAATTTATTCCCTGATGAACCTCCCTGTGTGCAATATCCATTCTCTCCTCCTTTATGCAGCCACTGACTGTTGAGTCTGGTTTGCTGTCGCTTTCACATTTGATCGATTTGTCGCCATTTGTTGCCTGAATCTGAAAGGTAGATATTGTACTGAGAAAACAGCGACGGTGGTTCAAGGATCAGTGACTGTTGTCAGTCGTTTAAAGAATATATTCTGGTATTTCATGTTTTAGATTTGGTATCGGGGCCAGAACTTCCCTTGGTTTTGCTTGGTGACGTCAGATGGGATGTGGTCCCCAGTCTTTGGTGTAATCGAGCTCATCCATAACATTCTAAATCCATGTCTTCCATTGCCATTGCCATTGGTAAGTGGAATATATGTGTGCTTGTGGCATCAGCGTGGAGGTGACTTACATGGCAACTCATGGTGCTTTTGATGTTGAGTCTGAACGAATGGAAAGTTAGGACGAGACGGACCTTTTCTTTGTTGTGACAGAGAAGGAAAGGGTTTAGTTCAGATACAGCGAATAAAAAAAAAATCATCTTCGAGAGCGGTGAACATTTGTTTGAGGAGAAAGGTAGACATTTCGCATCTACCCCTGCGGAAGGTGGCAGCGTTAGAACAAACATGATGGAGACAGAGAGAAACCAGGTGAATGGTTGAAGTCATTTGAAGAAGCATTTGTGGAGAGGTATAGTCTGGGCAACTATGCAGGTTGATGGGTTTATATTGGAAATTGACAGCCATCCTATCCCCAGACTTGGAGACAGAGATTTTGAGGACTGTAAGAGTGGCATCATAGATTGACCCCAGCCAAATTGAGTGGAAAGTGGAAGGAAAATTGATCATTTTTCCAATTCCACACAGCAGAGGCAAACAGCGCCATTTATGTTACCAAAAAAAGTGGAGAAACAATTGTTGGTAGGGCCCAGAGTGAGATGGGAACAAGGAATATCCAACAATGAGATAGGCATAACTGCCAAAACTTTTAAACGTTACACAGTCAGAAGGTTTAAAAGAGAACTTACTCTGAGTGAGGGCGAACTCTTCCATGTGTCTGGATGTGAGTTTGCTCGCTGAGCTGGAAGGTTAGTTTTCAAACGTTTCGCCACCATCCTAGGTAACATCATCAGTGAGCCTCCGGTGAAGCACTGGTGTTATGTTCACCGGAGGCTCACTGATGATGTTACCTAGAATGGTGACGAAATTCTGAAAACTAACCTTCCAGCTCAGCGAGCAAACTCACATCTAGAAATTCAACCTGAGCTACAAATCTTCTCAAAACTCGCTCTTCCATGTGTAGTTGGGTGATCTTAGGAATGTATGGCTCAGGCTTTCATGCCAGGAGGGAGAGGAGAAACACGTGACCTAGAAATTCTCAAACTAACTTAATGCTTCACAGTGCCTACGTCACTCCACCAGTACAATCATCACATGGTCTGCCTCCATGTCCATCAAAGCTGTCTTCCTGTCCACTCAATATTATAGCCCCAGTTGTCAGTCTCAATGTACCTAAACAATCTAGCTCCCGACTCTGTTACGCCCATTCCATTGACCAGCCTCCACGTTCACTAGCTCTCTATCTCCCACCCTGAAATATGGAATGCCTTTGGCCACTTATCTCCTTCATCATCAATCTCATGTCTCCAACCAATTAATCTTGCTCTGATCTCATTCTCCACCTTCCATGTTCAATATCATGCTTCTTTCAAACCATCCAACATGAAAAGGTCCATCGAACGGCCATTCTGATCCAACTATTATCCCAATGTAATTGGCAGTTCTTGAGATGTGCCATCAGCCTAAACACCACACCATACCATTGCTTCCATTTGACTGGGCATGTTTCAAATCCATCAACATTCCTCAACAGCTCCCAGATATGCTCTCAACCCATGAGCCAGTGTCCTCTGACAGGCATATCCACCATTACACCTGTCCTATTAGGTAATCATCTTGTCCATCAGAACACTTCACATTAAGACACAACTCATTCTTCCCATCAGCCAATCACATGTCAATTAGAGCTCCATTCACCAGCCACACTATCACATCCATTCCATTGCCCAGCGTTGTGTACTTCATCTCGCTCTCCTGCAACCCTGTGTAACATACTCATCCCATCGGAGAGCGTCAGAGGCATTCATCACTCTCAAGCCACATCCCACCATCTCTGACAGTACACAGGCCAGTCCCCGTATGTATCATCATTCTTGCTCACAGCCCACTCCGCCTCCATTCTATGTACTAGTCTCCATGTCCAGCATCAATTTTTCCAAATCTTACATCATTCGCTAGTCTCCATGTACATGTGAACATTAGGAGTCTAATGATGGCCATCAAACCGATGTTAATTTTCAGATAACCCATTTCATTCAAAGAATAAATTGGATCATCACTCTACATTCCAAGTCAACATTACCCACATCTCAATAGCCAGAATTTCTCTCAATATCATTGTCCATACTCTCTACACTGTCGCTAACATCCCATTAGCTGGCCAAACCCATTCAGAGTGTAAAAAAATGGAAAATCCATTCCATCCACAGCTGTTTACTCAAATGGTATTAACTAGTCAACTCGATAATTCCCTTTCAAACTCTATCTGTAAGAAACCATGAAAATAGAACCTTTCAAAGTTACAGGATTGTCACAAATCCTACTAGTAAATAGTAAAACAGGAAAGGTGAGGTTAATTTCAAACTACTGTAAAATGAAGACAGCCACGAGTTGACCACCTTGTTTGGGCACCTTCCATATCCACGACTGGAAGACATTGCCAGGTCATTAGTGGATGAAGTTTGACATTTAACAGAAAAAGCTGCATCTACTGTGGTTTCTGAACTAGCAGAACCTTCTTAAAGCCCTGGAGGAATTATTGCCACAACCCTTTCCATTGTTGGCCTTCGTACGTTTCAGCCCTGCTGAGGGGAGGACGAGAAAGCACGCCTTCACGTCTCCTTCTTTAAACACAGATTTCAATCATGCCAGACATAATGAAATTTTTCATCTCAATGGAGGATTAGATCGGGGTGAAGTCATATCAAGAGGACAACTATTGCAAGGTTAATTTGAGTCAGGGGCATCATTGCATTAGGGTACTTGTTCTTTGAAGGATTTAGTCACACCTAAGGAAGGATCACGTTTGCGGTAGTTGTATCAGAACATAGCTCTTATCAGGGTGCTTGCCATTTCTTGGGTAGGAATGCAAGTGTATCATCATGTTAAAGTGTCGTTTCAGAGGCACTCACTTTGGGAGTTCAGACACGTCATGGGAAGTTTTGTTAAGTGGCAGAGTTGTCAGTGGTTAATGGTGCTTGGGGGTGAGCAATATCAAGGGTAGCTGTGGTAGAGGGTAGTCTTGTCAGTCATTTAATTGTGTCAGGAGTTTACTCATGTCGGGGGTAGACATGTTGGGGAAATGGAGTATCAGCATATGGTCACGTTGAGGACTCTGTGTTTGGGAGCAGCCGTGGCAATAAGTAGTCATGTCTGGGGCAAACATGTTGAGGTGCAGACTTGTTATCTGAAGTCCTATCATGGCCTTAAGTGTCAGGGATAACTGTGTCAGGTGGCAGTTTTGTCGTGGATAGCCTTTTGAGTTGGTAGTTGATGGAAAATAAAAATATAGGGGCAGATGAAGGGTTAAATCTTACAGTGATCAGTAGGATGATGTGCTGAATTATGGAATGTTACAATAATCAATGAAATGCCGTACCTTAATAGAATGATGTGCTTGAGCATAGGCCAAGGGAGTATAGAACAATGGTAGTATAACGAGGCTAACTATTAATGGCAAATGAATTAAGTTAATTAAAGCATGTGACATAGAAGTAAGCACGAGCATGATGTAATGGTGTCAACCCGAGGCGAAGAACCATTGTGGCAGATGTAGTAATAAATAATCACAATCTTATAGATTAAGTTTGAAGCAGAAGAGACCATTGCAGCAGAAAATGATCATAGTCTAATAAGCTGAGAAATAAATTGTAGCAGAGATGATTCAGCAGACGAATAGCTTGGAGAGATAACACTACTTAACACAAGATAACAAAGTGTTCCTTTCTGATGTAGGGTCTAGGTCTGAAACGTCAGCTTTTGTGCTCCAAAGATGCTGCTTGGCCTGCTGTGCTCATTCAGTCCCACACTTTGTTATCTTGGATTCTCCAGCATCTGCAGTTCCCATTATCTCTCCATGTGGTGTAAGTAAGTCCCTGTGGATACTGCCTCGTACAGGGACAGGGCAGAGAGTTCTGTAGATACCACCCTGGAAAAGCAGGGGTCAGTATGGCAGAACAAGTAAAGTAAAGGATGTTGTACTGAAAGTACTAGTGAATCTATTTTAAATTAAAAGCAGGCAGATTGTCAGTAATCGGCTGGAACAAAGTAACAGGGAACAGTTACAGTTTTCAGCAGTAGCATCAGATTACAGAGGTCTGTAAAGACAAGGACTTTTTGATAGTTGGGCCAACGTGGTTTTAACCTTGAAAAAAGGGACTGCAATTGAAATACTAAGTACAAGGTTTCCAGTGGCAAAAAAATTATAAAAATTTCTGAGAAATGGGCAAGAAGAACTGAGAAGTTATTGACTAAATGGCCAAAAGAGGGTACCTTTGATATTAGTATATGCGAGGAAATGGAAGGGTTAATTAAAAACCACAGACCAACAGACAAATTTTTAAAAAACGTGAAAAGAGGGAACAGGAGATGGAAATACTAAATCTTTTTAGGAAAGAAGGGGACGAGTTGATAAAACCTCAACAGGCACCAGTTGTGACCAGGAAGGGTGCCAAAGGACAGGTTAATCAGACTACAGAAGTAGAAGAATCAGAAAAGAAATCCTCCCTGTGCCCAGGCTTGGAGGAGCTGGATAGACCCCCTCCCTATGCAGACAATGAAAATGCGAGGCAATGCCCCGTAATAAGGGGAACGGTGGAGATAAAGGGATAACTAGAATGGGAAAGGGGTGAAAAAGAGAAGAATACCTTAAAGGAAAAAAGAGAGGCAGAAAGAAAGATAAGGCAGGAAGAATTGGAAGCTATACAGCAGGAACAGCAGGAATTAAGACAAGAAATTATTACATTGCAAAGATTAAGGCAACACAAAGAGTATGAGGAGTTCCTGGACAGTAAGAGGAAGGCACGGCAGGGAAGGAGTGAAAGTAACTCAATGGTAAAAGAGGAGGAAGAGAAACAGACAAACGGAGATACGCGAGCAGGAAAAGTGAGTAAAGGATGGGATGAATTGGAGATAAAACCAGAACTAGAATCTGATGAGGAAACACCACGTGGCAGTTGTAGTAAAGGTAAAAAGCCCCCACGAGGGAAGATGCTGCCATTACTTACCAAAGCGGGGAGACTGCCACATTACGAACCTTGACGAACCCAGGATCTGGAGGGGCTGAGGTAAAATTAAACAACAGCCCAAACAGAACTGGGTTCCCAAGGACAAGGACAGAGAGGTAGGGGGCCAAAAAACATAGCAAGAGGCCAGACTCAGGGAGAGACAGAGGTAATGTATTGGAGATGCTATCAGCCAGGCAACTTTAGAAGGAACTGCCCATATTGGTTCCGGCCCTCCCCGTACCATAACGGGCCTATGTGCAGAGAATACCTGACTGCCCCACCACAAGCACCTGCGGGCCCAGTGGGACCTGTCAACCCATATGGGGTCTGCTAGGGGTGCCCAGGGAATCCAGGTGTGAAGGGACAGTGCCTAATGATAATATGGGAGGCTGAACAGGAACTCGTTGTGCAGGTTAGTTTAGAAGGACAGTTGACACCAATACTGATAGATACTGGAGCCACATACACCTGCGTCCAACCGCAATATGCCTCCCACCTTCCCATGTCAGGAAAATTTGTTAAGACTATAGGGTTCTTGGGAAAATCACAGTTGACATGATTTACAGCTCCAGTGAGATTAAAAATGGAAGATAGAGAAATAGTTTTGCCAATATTAGTATCTAAAGGAACACCGCTTAATTTGTTAGGTAGAGATGCCTTGCTAAAATTAGGAGTGAGATTGGAATGTACTCAGCAGGGTTTAAGTGTAGAAAAAGTAAGTGGTCAGATGGTAATGCAGAAAACTGGAAATGCTAATGTATATTGGATAGGAGACATAGAACATTATATTCAGAACACGTGGGAAAAATGGGAGACAGAAATTCTAGCATTACTACCCAAAGCTAAACCGCCCAAGTCTGAACTGTGTTGTACAGTAATATTTGATGAGACTCAGAGTGAAACATTAGAAAGGCAATGGCATTGTGAAGTTGTTACTCAACAACATTTAAAAAGTGAAGCCATAATAATAGGAAAGCAGGGAATGGCGTTGCAAATAAAAAGAAATGAATTCCTGGAAAAAATGATATCGTGTACCGGGAGGCGTACAACATGTGACATTGTTAGTGAGTGAGGGACGTCAGTCTAAAGACTTAGGACCCATGGTAAGGCAAGCAGAAAGGATTAGTGATTGGCAAGCAAAAGCCTCAGGGGTTTAGAAATCTGGGAATAATGATTATGTGCGAATCGCAGTATGTACAGATATGACGGGAAGCCCAAAAGAAGTTGAGGTAACTCCCCAGCGGAGTACGCTGGTAACAGTTGAGAAAAATAATCCACAACAGGATGAGCGACTGAATGCATTGCCAGTTATTCTATGGTCGCAGCATGACACAGATGTAGGGACAGTGAAGTCAGCAAATCCAGTAGAAATAAGACTAAGGAGAGGAGCTACTCCACCTAGAAGAGTATCCCTTAAAGTCAGAAGCAGTAGAAGGAACAGCAATAATGATACAGGGATTGCTGGAAGCAGGGGTGCTTAGGAAAACAAACAGTCCCTGTAACACTCCATTGCTGCCAGTTTTAAAAGCAGATGGATCTAAATGGAGACTTGTGCATGATTTGAGAGCAGTAAATGAAGTGGTGGAGAAGTGGCCAGACGTGGTTCCAAATCCACACATACTGTTGACCAATGTACCCCCACAGGTAGGCTGGATTTCAGTTGTTGATTTATGTTCTGCTTTCTTTAATAGTCCACTAGCGGAGCATTGCTAGTATTTGTTTGCTTTTATGTACAAGGGTCAACAGTACACTTACACTAGAATGCCGCAGGGGTTTAAACATTCTCCACATGTATTTAACCAGGTTTTAAAATCAGACTTAGAAAGCATGACGTTGGGAAGTAGGCTGATTCAGTATGATTTATTAGTCTGCCCAGAAAGTCAGGAATAGTGTGAGCAAGACACTATTCTCCTCCTAGGACGATTAGCATATGGGGTTACAAGGTGTTCAGGAAGAAACTACAGTTTTGTGAACAGCAAGTTGAATACCTGGGTAGACTGATTTCTAAAGGGACGAAAATGATAACGCCAAATCAGGTTGAGGCAATTGCTAAAGCCCCCAGACCTGAAACAGTAGGACAGATGATGACATTTTTGGGAATGGCAGGGTTTAGTTCAGACTGGATTGAGGAGTACGCTGAAATTACAGCACCCCAAGGAAAATAATGAAGGCAGCGGGACACTCATGCTTGAAGACTGCCCTGCAATGGAACGAGGAGGCTGTGACGGCCTTCAACACCCTTAAACAGGCCTTACAGTCAGCTCCAGCATTGGTCCTGCCTGATTATGACAGACCTTTCCACCTCTACGTGTCAAACAGGCAGGAAGGGTATGCCACTGCAGTGCTTATGCAGGAGGCAGGGGTAGGGAAATCCAAACAGCCTACTGCTTACAATAGCACTCGATTGGATGAAGTGGCTCAAGGATATCCACCGTTTTACCAACGATTAGCAGCTGCATATTATGCATACGAGGAGGCATCTTCTGTAACAATGGGTTATCCTGTTGTACTGCACACACACCATAAGGTAGTGGAATTGGTAGAGAGAGGACAATTTGTACTGACACCTGCTGGGATTGTAGCATATCGAATGTTGTTAACATTCCCAGACATAACAATACAGAGATGCACTACAAAGAATATAGCAGACTACGTCCCACTAAAGTATGAAGGAGGACCCCACGACTGTGTTAGGGAGGTAACCACATTTGCTAAATTGAGGGCTGATTTACAATCTGAGCCATTGCCTGCTCAAGACAAAGAGATTTTGTTCACGGATGGTTCGTGTTATAGGGACTATGATGGGAATCATGCAGGATTTTCAGTTGTGATGTGTGACCAACCCCAGTTCAAGACAATTAAGCTGGAGACCTGCCCATAACCCTGTTCAGACTGAGATTAAGGCTTTAACGGTGGCTTGTGAGCTAATGTAGGGTAAGAAGGCTGACATCTACATGGGTTCGACCTATGCTCATGGGATATGTCACCTATTTGGGGCGGTGTGGAAGCAGAGAGGTTTCAAGAAAAGAAATGGGGAACCCACACCACATTGTGAACAAATTATAGAATTGACTAATGCTATGATGAAACCAAAGGCACTGACTGTCATCAAATGCCAGGCACACAGGAAAGGCAGTGATATGGTGATAAATGGTAATCAGGTGGCAGATGAGGCGGCTAAGGTAGCTTTGGGTTGTTCTTCAGTTGTCATTGCACCCCGGGTGCAAGTAGACCCAGAGCCAACGATGTAGCTCATCATTGAAATTCAAAGTTCAGCCACCCAGCAGAGCAGACACTATGGAAACAAAGGGGAGCCAGGCAGAATCAAGAGGGTCTATAGAGTACAGAGGATGGTCTGTGGGTGGCACCCACCCCTTTGTTGACAATTCTTATTTCAGAAGCGCATGGACTAGATCACTGTGCAAGAGGAGAAATAATAAGGAAAATAAAAGGGGACGGGTTCTGGTCGCCCTACTTGCAGGCTTCAGTGGACTATATGCTATCACAATGTGAGGTGTGTGCCCAGTATAACATCATAAAGGGGATAATGACCCCTATAGGGCACAAAGCAGTACCCGAACGACCGTTTAAGCACTTAGTGATTGACTATGTTGATATGACAAAGAAGGTAAGAGGAAATAAGTACATGTTAGTGGTGATTGACAGGTTCAGCAGGTGGGTGGAAGCAGCTCCATCCAAAGGTTTGAGAGCAGGAACAGTAGTAAAATTTCTGACGAATGAAGTTATCCCAAGGTTTGGTACACTGTCTGAAATCAGTTCAGACAATGGGTCTACCTTTGTACAAAAAGTAGTTAAGTTGGTTCTACAGGCTTTAAGGATCAAACAGAGGTTTGGATGTGTACCATCCTCAGTCACAGGGCATGGTAGAAAGAATTAATGGGACTTTAAAAGTTAAGATAAATAAAATCTGTGCAAGTACTAAGCTTAATTGGGTCGATGCGCTGCCACTAGCACAAATGAGTTACCGCATGCAGACTAACTGCATGACAAATTTAACACCGCACGAGATGCTTACAGCCAGGCCCATGCTGGTGCCCAAGTGGAGGGGCCCATATGAAGGGCCCAGTCTAGAGCAACTAACCCTAGAACTTAAACAGCACATGCAGCAGCTAACCATTATACATGAGTCTATCCACGCGCAGGAGAAACAAGAAGAACTGGCACCTGGTAACAAAGAAGGACCTATCAATCCCAGCACGTACGAGTCTTCCGGAGGTGGTGGAATGAGCCAAGAAGGGAAGGACCTTTCATGGTAACTAAGGAACCACCTACTGCCGTCCGAGTGAAGGGACGACACGTGTGGCACCACCGTAATCACTGCACTAAAGCTGTACCGCAGATACACACTGACTCTGAAGCGGAGGTAAGTGGGGCTGAGGCTGAGGGGGCTGAACACAAACAGGACGCACAGGAAACTGTGCAGGACACTAGCACCCCCAGCGGGATCATGAGCAAGGAGTTGGTGAGGTCCCTGAAGATGCTAGTAATTTAAGGACGAGCAGCAATGAGGCTATGATGAGTCTGTGGCAGGTGGCCCTTCCCCTAGTGCTGAGGCCGAGCAAGGGACAGGGACAGTCCATGGAGCTTCCCTCCTAGTTCCAGACCTGCATACTCGTATACAGACTTGGAAGCCATTAACATGGCTGACCTGGCCTAATGATACTGGTGTTAGACAGGTTGGGAGACACAGGAATGTAAGGAATGTAGAGCCTGCTTCCCTGACATGGATGCATGCCCCTAATAATCACTGGTATCGATGGGCGAACTATACAGCTAAGATGATAGCCAGACAGGACAGTTTCCTATGCACCAAGGCAACTCCATCATTTTATGTTGTCCCCATGCCCTATAACTCCACAACCAGTGCTCAATGGTGAGTGCAACAAGCCACCCAACCCATTAACCCGAATGATTCATCAACTTACATGCATTTTATCAACAAGACCCCATAGAATGACAGCACCTCCAGTGATGGTGTGGTCATGAAACCCCGTGGTCCACCAGTAGGACTAATTATATGTTCCCCATGGCTGCCTTTGATATTGGTGAAGACTTGAGCTTTGAATGTGAGAGATTTCATAATTCCACAATTTGATTTTATTTACTATTGTCACATGTACCGAGGTGCCTTGAGAAGTGTTGTTTTGCATGCTATATAGGTAGATTGTAGTAAAAAAACTAACATGCCGGAACAGCAAATAATCAGGAAAGCTGATAGAAGCTGATCATTCATCGCAAGGGGAATTTAATAAAAAAATCAAATAAGGTTTTGCTTTAACAAAGCAAAGCATTCATGAGGCTGTATCGAGCCAAATGTGCACAGCATTGGCCTCATTTAGGGGAGGATGTAAATTCATTGAGGGCCATTCAGTAAACATTTACGAGACTGGTTTTTGGAAGAAGTGGGATGGGGTGTATTCTGAATAGAAATTAAACAGGATAGCTTTGTATCCCTTGGACTCGGGAAGAACACAAGTTGATTTGATGGAAGTCTCCTAGATCTTCAGGGTTCTTGACAGAGTAGATATGGTCAGGATGTTTGAATATCTTTGAAGGCAGTGGTGGAGAGGTTTTTGTCAAGCTAGCAAAATGGGAATGTTCAACAGAGATCGACTGGAAAACAGATTTGAGGTTATCATCAAATGAGCCATGCTTTGACTGAATATAGAATATAGAGAGGAGAACATTACAGAGCAGTACAGGCCCTTCGGCCCTCGATGTTGTGCTGACCTGTGAAACCAATCTGAAGCCCATTTCCCTTCTTACCCATCTTGGTGTCATTTGGGAATTTAGCAACCTTATCTTTAGTTTCTTCAACCAAGTCATTAAATCAAGTGTAAATAGTTGAGGTCCTAGTGGCAATCCCTGTGGCACATCACTTGTCACACCTCGCCAATCTTCTGTCCATGCCAATGAGCTTTTGTTTTCCATAGCAACCTTTGATGTTGCACCTTGTCAAATGTCTTTTGAAAATCTCAGTACAGGAAATCCACAAGTTTTCCTTTGTCCACTGCACATGTGAATACACAAAAGAACTTTAATCATTGGTTAAAAATGACATCACTTTTGCAAAATCATGTTGACTCAGCCTTGACTGCCTCCTGGAATATAGTGTCCAGGTAAGTTGCCCCCATCCTGATGTACTGCAGTCCCTGTATGTTCATAAACTCTGGGCTGAAACCTCTCAAGCTGAAAATATGTGTTTGCATTAAGTCAATACAGTGTGGAGCTGGAGGGACATAGCAGGCCAGGCAGCATCAGAGGAGGAGGAGAGTCTATGTGTCAGGCCTAGATCCTTCATCAGGAGTTTGTCCTGGACATTTGAGGAGAGCCTACTCAGTGCAATTACAACACACTAATGCAAAGGAAATCAAAGGAAGTTTGCCACAAAATATTTTTATTTCTAAAATGTATTTTTGCTGAATATGAAAACATGTTCAAGTATGTAATACAGCATATTCAAATCAAAAACCAATCATATTTTCAACAAGTTAGAGAATGTGAGATTTGTACGTCTATAGTGGCCTAGCATAGAAATTCTGGGCCATTTATTCTGAATTCCAAAATGGATTTCTGGACAAAAAGATGATCTGAACTTTCCCCTCCAATGTAAAGATGATATGCTTTGAATGGAAACCCTTTGGACAGAGACCATTACTCATCTTAATCTTTTATCTGTTATGAACTGTCACATGCAACCTCTATACTTCTGACCCTGCAGCATAGATACTAAATCCCATACCAATTATCAAGCATTCTGCTTTCTTAATGAGCACAGTTGCCTTGTTAATTGTAATCATACAAGCATCAGCAAATTTAATGGTTCATTTGTTGCAGCTCAATTATTTAAATGTTTACTTCAGAATACATTGTTATGAATTCTCCAAGGGCCATGTTAGCTACCAAGTTTTGTATAATACTTCTTTAGTTCATGAAGTTGTTATAGATCCTAATCCATGCTTGTTTATCATTGTTTTGAACTGATTTTTTAACTTCATTTTCATTCCTTGAATAGTTTCCTTTAAATGCATTAAGGTTTAGAACATAGAACATAGAACATAGAACATAGAACAGTACAGCACAGAACAGGCCCTTCAGCCCACAATGTTGTGCCGACCATTGATCCTCATGGATGCACCCTCAAATTTCTGTGACCATATGCATGTCCAGCAGTCTCTTAAATGACCCCAATGACCTTGCTTCCACAACTGCTGCTGGCAACGCATTCCATGCTCTCACAACTCTCTGCGTAAAGAACCTGCCTCTGACATCCCCTCTATACTTTCCACCAACCAGCTTAAAACTATGACCCCTCGTGCTAGCCATTTCTGCCCTGGGAAACAGTCTCTGGCTATCGACTCTATCTATGCCTCTCATTATCTTGTATACCTCAATTAGGTCCCCTCTCCTCCTCCTTTTCTCCAATGAAAAGAGACCGAGCTCAGTCAACCTCTCTTCATAAGATAAGCCCTCCAGTCCAGGCAGCATCCTGGTAAACCTCCTCTGAACCCTCTCCAAAGCATCCACATCTTTCCTATAATAGGGCGCCCAGAACTGGACGCAGTATTCCAAGTGCGGTCTAACCAAAGTTTTATAGAGCTGCAACAAGATCTCACGACTCTTAAACTCAATCCCCCTGTTAATGAAAGCCAAAACACCATATGCTTTCTTTACAACCCTGTCCACTTGGGTGGCCATTTTAAGGGATCTATGTATCTGCACACCAAGATCCCTCTGTTCCTCCACGCTGCCAAGAATCCTATCCTTACTCCAAATTTAGCATCTGTACCAGCAAAAACATGAACCACAGACTGACAGAAGATCATTCCACATTTAAAAACACAAGAACAAACAATATTCTGTTGCCCACCATTCCTTTGACTAAAATGTATCGCTCAAACAACAGCACAAAAACAGATAACTTGGTTGTTATTGGATTGATCTTTGCGAGGATTTGCTGTGCACAAACCCGCGACTGTGTCTCCTACATTGCAGCAGTGACTGCACTCCAGAAATATTTCATTGGCTGTAAAATGCTGTAGGAAGTTCTCAGGTCATAGAAGATGTAAGGAAAATGTATAGTTATTCTCTTCTGTGCATTACCTTCCAGCCTCCCAGGCTGCACCTGAAACGAATTCTAGTCCAAAACTGCATTGACTGGATACAATAAATGCTGTTTTCTCATTGGTATTTTCATGCTAAGTTCCTGTCCTACATGCTATGCAAAATATTTGTCCTTAATTACAAGCCCCATCAGAACCTCATCTTGGCCATGTAGTGACCTCTAGCCCTATATTGCAGCCTGCAACATTAAATCTCTTGAATCTGCGGTTCTTCTCTCTGCCCCTTACACTGGTGGCAGAATCCTATGATATTATTGTTACCTGCTTTGGAACATCCTCCCAACTTCTTATTGTTTTAATGCTTCACCGTTTGCTTTTCAAAGCCTCTGCAAAATCTATCATGTCTCAATCATGCTTGCTGTCATCTCCATTAACTTGCTACTTACCCCTCCGTGTCTTCTCCCTGTTTTACATAGGGCCTTGATAGGTTTATGATGCTAAAAGAGATACACAACAGCAACTGGTTATAGCACCCAAAAGTTCAGCCTATATTGTCTTCTAAGTCTCAAGGCTGGCTGTTTGGAACCACATACTTCTTACACCCCAAAAAAAAATACAAAATCACTTTTTCTATGTACAAACAAGGGACTAATTCTTTGTTGAGGCCTTGCATTGCAAGATTTGCTTGTAGATTTTAAGGGAGTATTTTTTAAAATGGATGCCTATAAACTGCAACAAACAGGTTTTTAAAACATATACAGAACCATAAGATGTGGGAATGCAAGTCCAAGACCCTGCTTTCTTAAAATAAAACTAGGTGCTGCCAGATGTAATTGACAGCACCAATCCACTCAGCCATCCTGATTTCTGACATACACCTCTCCTTTTTTATCACAACAGGCCTCTTTTCAAGGACACCAATCCCCTCCCCATCCCAAATCTGCCTAGAAAAAAAAGGTGAAAAGTTTAATCTAATCTGTACAGTTTCCAGTATATATGTATATCTTGCAAGGAGCTATATCTCACCTTAGTACCGCTGCCAGCTCAGTCAAAATGCATGACTTACCAATAAATCAGTGATATCAATACGGCACTTTGCAGGAACAATGTGCAGAAAACTGACACACAGATCAAAGTTATGGTTAATGACCAGTGCTAACTTCCAAACATTGACCTTGTTTAGGGATATGGTTTGATTATATCAGTGACACATTAGTTCTTGCATCAAGGGTGACTATTTTTTTCAAATGAGATCAGACCAGACCAAAAGTGGAGAAATCATTCTCCAAGCTTGAAATTGCAGAAACAATATCTGTTCTCGTTACTTCAAAGTTAAATAATACAGTCAAAAACAGAAATAAAAATTGTTCTGTTTTTATCACAGTTCAATTTCTGGTTCAAAAGTTTTGTGAGGGTGAAAAATAGCATAGAATTTTTTTAAGCATTCCTACAGTGTGGAAGTAGGCCATATGGCCCATCCAGTCCACTCTGCCCCCTGAAGCGCCCCTAACCAGATCAAATCCCTGGCTTTCATCCTGTAATCCTGCATTTCCCTTGGCCAATTCACCTAACCTGAGCATCTTTGGGCTGTGGGAGGAAACTAAAGCACGCAGAGAAAATCTGGAAATCAATTGTTAGTTCTGTGTTTGACCATTCTTCAAAAGTACTTTATTGACTGTGAAGCACCATGAAACAGCAATTGTGAAAAGGACTATATGAACCCGAGTCTTTATTTCTTCAAAGGTGGAATCGCACATTTAAAATTATGTCATGTAAAAAGAATGCATGCCCAAGTACAATTTCAGATATTTTGCAGAAAATTTCTTCCCCACTAATCCAACAACAATATTTTGAAAGGACGTTGGATATGCCACAATATTTGAGTGGTGGAGTGTGTCTGGCTGTGTTGGTCATCATGGATTCAAAATGGACTCATGGTGGATGACCTCGCCTTGTGCCATAAACAGCTCTATAATTCCCATAAACTGATTTTGTCCCATACAAACTGTACACTTTAGCTTATGTGGGGATGCATATCTGAAGTTACAACACAAGAACAGGATATTAGACCCTCTGTACAAGCAAACTATTCCAACCATCTGACCCAAATCCTATCAACCCTCTTTTTCTTCATCCAGCTTTCCAAACTAATCTTAAATTTTAACATAGTTTCTTCCTCAACTCTTAAATGCTGATAGTGAGTTCCACATTCTCACAACCCTCTGTGTGAAACAGATCCCTCTGCCTTCTGCTCGAAATCTTGTATTTGTGGCCCATGTCCTTGACTCATCAACTATTATTCATGTCTGTCTCATTTTATCATGTTTTTAAACACTACCTATTATCAACATGGAAATACGCAGCTTTCCAGTGATTTGTTTTCAATTCTTTCTCTGTTATTTCCATTTCCTAATATCATTCGGTATCCAATCTGTGCTGTACTCTTTCTAAAATTTCAATGTACTTTTATGGAACCTAATATTGCACATAGAACTAAACTGGATTAAACATTGTTTATAATTAGAGATTACACAGTGTTTGTGTGGACAACGGGCCCTCTTCCTTCCCACAGAGTTTGTTTAACTAGAGTGCACCATTGTCCTGAAGTGTTTGGGTAATGGCAGCTACTTCATACTTGATTACTGCTAATCAGTCCCATAATTTGTCTTTTACTAGTTTGAGCCTGTGTCGATGGCATGACACATGAAAGAAGCTGTCTGGTGTTTCATAGAATACATAAACTACACTGTGGAAGCAGGCCACTTGGCCCATCGAGTCCACACTGACTCTCCAAGGAGGATCTCAGCCAGACCCACCCCTGCACACTGTGGGCAATTTAGCTTGGCCAATCCATCTCACCTGCATATCTTTGGACTGTGGGAGGAAACTGAAGCACCCGGAGATATCCCGCACAAAAATGCGGAGAATGTGCAAATTCCATACAGACAGTCGCCCAAGGCTGGAATTGACCCTAGGACCCTGGTACAGTGAGGCAGCACTGCCACCCACTGAGCCACACTGCCAGCTTCTCCATTGGAAGTTCCCGCATCCCGTGACGATTGACATAATTGGAAGTGCTTATGTACATGTGAGTTTTTAAGCAAGTTTGTATCAAGCCAGCAGTATAATTTCAAACGAGAATGTCTGCATTGCTGAGAAACCAGAGACAAGCAAGTGTGTACACATATCAACAGAAACAACAGGACTTATTAATGGTGATCTGTGTGTAAGGAACTGCCAGGAATATTGTCAGCAGTAAAGAGGAGAAAGTAAACAGGAACTTCAGTCATGCATCACGGTTTATGGAATAAGCAGCTGTGCAGAAAGATTGCCGGGCACACCAACAATAGCAATGATGAAATAATAAGTATATTTTGCAATTTGAAATCGAGTTTAATTTTGATAAATGTGAGGTGCTGCATTTTGGAAAAGCACATCAGGACAGGACTTATACGCTTAGTAGTAAGGTCCTGGGGAGTGTTGCTGACCAAAGGGAACTTGGAATGCAGCTTCATGGTTCCTTGAAAGTGGAGTCACAGGTAGACAGGATAGCAAAGAAGGCATTTGGTGTACTTGCCTTTCTTGGCCAGTGCATTGAGTACAGGAGTTGGGAGGTCGTGTTGCAGGACATTGGTTAAGCCACTATTGGAATATTGCATGCAATTCTGGTGTCTTTGCTACAGTAAAGATGCTGCTGAAGTTGAAAGAGTCCAGAAAAGATTTACAGGGATGTTGCCAGGATTGGAAGGTTTGAGCTAAAGGGAGAGGTTGAATAGACTGGGACAACTTTCTCTGGAGTGTCAGTGCCTTATACAGGTTTATAAAATCATGAGGGATATGGATAGGGTAAAAAGACAAAATCTTTCCCCAAGTTTGGAGAGGCCAAAACCGGGGGACATAGGTTTAAAGTGAGAGGGCCAAGATTTAAAAGGGATCAAGGGGCAACATTTTCATGCAGAGGGTGGTGAATGTATGGGATGAGAGGGCTACGGGCCAAATTATGGCAAATGTGGCGAGATTTATTCAGGATATCTGGTGGGCATGGATCGGTTGGACCGAAGGGTCTATTTCTGTGCTGTTTGTCTATGACTCTGTGATAGATCTGTGAGCCGACTGATGGTACAACATATTTTGCAGTAAGCTGGTAGAATTTTGATGAGAAAAACTTGCCACCGGTTATCACATTCCAGCCTCCTGCTCTCTTTTTTTAGTGGTTGCGGACACATTCCAAGCAATTCGGCTCATATTCTCAAACACTTGTTTTTCCAAATTATAAAGCTCTTTCTCCACCACAATTGCTCTTCCCCCCCCCCTCTCTTTGTCTCTCCCTCACTCACTCTGTCTCTCTATTTATCTCTCAAACTGTGGGATATTTGTTAGTTCCTAATATATTCTGAGTCAGAATAAAACTCTCAGTAATCGTATGGAAATACATATCTGCTGAGAGATTATATTTCATCGTCTATGCCAGTCAAAGTCAAGGACCTAACCATACTAAACACATTTTTCAGTGTTTGACCCTTATCCTTAGAGCCAGATAGTCAGAGAGTCATAGAGCAATACTGCAAGGAAACAGGCCCATCGGCCCAAACCTATTCATGCTGACCCTGATGCCCACCCAGCTCGTTCCAATTGCTCTCACTTGGTCCATATCCCTCTAAACGCTTCTCTTACATGTAACTGTCCAAATAATTTTCTAAATATTCTGTGTAATGTCTCCCTTTCTCTCAGCCTTACTATTCCTGGGAATGTCCTCATAAATCCTCTTTGCATACTTTCCAGTTTAACCATGTCTTTCCTATAACAGGGTGACCAATAGTGTACACAATATTCCAAGTGTGGCCTCACCAATGACTTAGACAATTGTAACATAACATCCCAACTCCAATGCTCTATGCCTCGACTGATGAAGGCCAGCATGTAACATGCCTTCTTCACCACCCTGTCCACCTGTAACGCTACTTTCAATGAGCTATGTACTTGTTCTCTGAGCTCCCTCTGTTCCGCAACACTCCTCAGGATCTTACCATTTACTGTGTAGGTCCTACCTTGGTTTGACTTTGCAAAGTGCAGCACCTCACACTTATCTGTATTGAATTGATTTTGCCAGGCCTTATATGCCTTGGCATCACAAGTGCACATCTAATACCATTGCAGTGTTTTTTGGGGCTTCTGACTCACCTTCCTTGCAGGCAATGATTTCCTGAATTCCACCACAGTCTGTGTGAACACAATTTCTGCCCTGTCTCCTCTCAACCTCCTACTCCTTACTTTATGTCTATGTCACCCCATCATTCATCCCTCATTCAAGGGCAAATATTCCTCCTGTCCATCCTATCTTTGCCCCCCATCGTTTTAACATGCCTCAATCATGCCCCTGCTGAATCTCCTCAAGGAAAACAACCTCAATCTGTCCAATCTCCCTTCCAAATAAAACTCTCCAGCGTAGACAACATCTCCTCTGAACCCTCTCCAATGCTATCACATCCCCCATATCATGTAAATTTCAGAATAGCTGTGGCCTAACCAACATTTCATGAAGTTGCATCATGACCTCCCAACACTTAAAATCTATGCCTCGGCTAATAAAATCAAGTGTCCTGTATGTTTTTTTAGGGACCACATCATTTAGTTAACCTGTTACCTTAAGATACTTGGATATGTGCGCCAATGCCACCTGATCACCTAAACTTCTCAGGGTCCCATTGTTCATCATGTATTCCATACCTGTTTGCTGTGCTCAAGCCCATCACCTTGCAGTTGGAGAGGCAGAATTGCATATGTTGGCCTTCATTGTGAAAAAGATTCTCGTACAGAAGAAGGGAAGTGTCTTGCTACATTTGTAAAGGGCCTAGGTGAGACGACACCAGGTGTACTGTGTGTAGATTATATCGTCATATCATAGGAAGAAATTCTAGCTCTGGGACAAGTGCAAACAAGCTTTGTCAGACCAATTGCTGGAAAGGCAGTTCTGTCATAAGAAGACAGACGGGATTGCACAGGGCTATCTCAAAAAGAGGAAATGCTGGAGAAAGTCTGCTGGTGCGGAAGATGTGTGGAGAGTGATCAGAATTCACATTTTGAATCAAATGGCCTATGTTCAGAACAAGGGTTCAGAATAAGACATGAAACTTTAACTCTATTTTCTCTCTACAGATACACCCATAACTCTTGAGTTCCTCCAACAATTTCTGTTATTTATTTCAGATCTTCCACATCAGCAGTTCTTTGATTTATTTAAACTAAGACTATATTCACTGGAGATCAGGAAAATATGGTGTTGGAGGTCTCTAAATTCTAAGAGGGCACTGCAAGGTGAACATAGAGGAGGATGTTCCTGGTGGCTGAGTGGCCCAGAACGAGGTATCACAGTTTAAGAATAATTTGTGACTAAGGGAGGCTGTGTAAGCTGAGGTTGTGATGGAACTGAATTCACACATGATGGACTGAAGGTTTTTTTTGTGTTTTATATCTCTGTGATACTATGACCTGCTCCCAGGAAAATCCTTCCTTCCACAATCCTAGTCACATATTGACCCGGAAGAATAAGAAAGCCAGGCTGTAAAGCAGCATGTACCTGATACCTCATTCTTGTACAAATTCAGGGAAGGCCAGCTCAGCATGAGCATTACTGAGAAAGAACACCAACTCACTGTTATTTCACCTCAACCCTTTGATTCTGCTTATTTTTCAATCAACGATGCACATTTTATGTCAAGTTGGAGTTGGAAGCAGTGCTTGCAAGATGCCCAGCAACCGAGACTCTGTCACAACACATCCTGTAAAAGAACTCATTGATGCAAAATCTCTTCTTTAATGTTGTCAACCATCCCACACAAGTGTACAACTTGTAGGGAATATTCCAAGACATCTCTCACACAAAAGGCAGATTTGAGAGCTACCTTTTCCTTTGCCACAGGAAGGTTATTGATGATGAAATAGTAAGGACAAGTAGCTTCGTGGATGCAAAGTGGTTGCATAATGAGGAGCAGAGGATAATGACGCAGAACCAGGAGTCACAGTGCAAGCATAGGGGGTAGGCCATTTCGGACTGAGGTGAGGAAAAATGTGTCCGCGCAGAGTGTGGTGACTCTATGGAATTCTCTGCCACAGAAAGCGGCTAAATCTAAAACATGGGAATATTTCAGGAAGGATTTTGACATTGTTCTTGGAGTTAAAATGATGTATTGTTATCAGGGAGAAAGTAGGACCAGTGACTGAGTTAGATGACTGGCAATATTGAATGGCAGAGAATGTTTCAATGATTGACTACTGCTCATATTTTTAAGTTTCTGTATTTCAATGCTCAGTGGAGTTTTTGGGATGGGGGTGGGGCTGGCAGCAGGGTGGTGGCAGTGGGCAGGAATGTTTAGAGCAGATTTCACCAGAGGACAGTATCAGGACCCTTGCTTTTACTGACATTATTCATCTGGGTTTTAGAACATAGAACATAGAAAAGTACAGCAAAGTACAGGCCCTTCGGCCCATGATGTTGTGCCGTGGAATATTCCTAATCCAAAAACAAAATAACCTAACCTACATTCCCCTCAATTCACTGCTGTCCATGTGCATGTCCAGCAGTCGCTTAAATGTCACTAATGACTCCGCTTCCGCGACAACCACTGGCAAAGTATTCCATGTGCTCACAACTCTCTGGGTGAAGAACCTCCCTCTGACATCTCCTCTATACCATCCTCCTAAGATCTTAAAACTATGACCCCTCGTAGGAATTGTATAGGTTCTCCGCACTCTCAGGAGCTTCATTTCAGATCCACAACCTGTTCAGTGAGGTTGTGTAGCTGAAGAGTTTTGGTTGGAGGATAAGCCTTAATATTCAACAAATGATTCAGTTTTAATAGAACTATAATGGAATTGCTTGAAGTCCTGTTTGGATGCATCATCAGGATTCAGCTGGGATTTGAGTTGGGCATAGTGTTCACATTATAGTTACAGTGAACATTGGATATGGTTTAGAATTGTGTCAATGTTTGATTAACTGTTGGCTTAATGAAAGGATCAGTGTTATGTTCGGGTTAGTCTTAGATATGGGGCGACCCTAGGAATGGGAGGAGGAGTTGAAATGGTTCGCGACTGGGAGGTGCAGTTGTTTGTTGCGAGCCCCCTCCAATTCCTCAGAACAACAACAGAAACGCAACAACATTATCACTTCTATATTCCCATCCTAGTTCAATGTTTTCGAGAAGATTTGTAGCTCGGTAGTGGATTGGGTTGTAGACATGGTCACCGAGCCAATGGGTTTGGTTGCAAATGTTTTGTTACCCTGCTAGGTAATATTATTAGTGCGCCTTCGGTGAAGCATCAGTGTCCCGTCCTGCTGGTTATTGAAATGCCTCATTTTACTGGGTTAGTGGGTACTACATCCAGTTTTGATTCTCAGTGGCTTGTACACAGGACCTGATTCAATGTGTTTGTTGATGGAGTTCCAGTCTGAACACCAGGCCTCCAGGAATTCCCTGCCATGTCTCTGTATGACTTCTGCCATTAGCGATGTTTTGTCCCAGTTGAATTTCTGCCTCTCATTGTCTCTGTGTAGTGAACAAGTGAGAATTGGTCGTATTGTATTTTATAAAACATATTGAGAGTAAATCATTGCATTATCTCCAAAATCTCCAGCTCCAATCGACTCAATAATGTTTGCCTGCATTATCCAAATACTTAAATGTTTCCTAAAGGGCTATCATTTCCTGTTATCTTAGATTTAGATTCCCTACAGATTTAGATTCCCTACAGTGTGGAAACAGGCCCTTCGGCCCAACAAGTCGACACCGCCTCTTGAAGCATCCCACCCAGACCCATCCCCCTATAACCCTCACACCCCTGAGCACTACGGGCAATTTAGCGTAGCCAGTCCACCTAGCCTGCACATCTTTGGACTGTGGGAGGAAACCGGAGCACCCGGAGGAAACCCACACAGACACAGGAAGAATGTGCAAACTCCACACAGGCAGTTGCCTGAGGCTGGAATGGAACCCGGGTCCCTGGTGCTGTGAGGCTGCACTGCTAACCGCCGAGCCACTGTGCCGCCATCTCATTTTTGTATCGGGTTGTTAGATTGGACATTAACCCAATAAATTGCAGAACATTTAAAGTTTGTGAAAAGGTGAAATAGTTCATGGGATAGCCATAATGAGTCAGCAGATATATTAAATGAGCTGCAATGATACTGAAGGAGGGTATTCCACACAATGTTACTGTACCATGTTTCTGAGTGAGCAATGCATGTAGTGACAAAGCCTTCTTCCCACAACACTGCACACTGTCCCTCACCAATATTAATCCACATTTTTTCTCATTGCAAGAAAGTATTTGAGCATGCCAACTTTTCCAAGACCTTTAGCCTCTCATTATCGCCATCATTCCCCTCAACAACTTTTCTTTCAACTCTTGTCATTTTATGTAGGTCCGAGGGTTGACCACGGGTACCCAAATGGGCCTCAGTTATGCCCGGCTCTTCGTGGGGTAGGTGGAACATTCCTTGATCCAGTCCTATTCTGGACCACACCCTCAACACTTTCTCTGATATTTTGGTGATGTCATTAGTGCTGCTTCTGTCTTTCATTCGGAATTGAAAAGATTCATGAACTTTGCTTCCGATTCCCATTGCACCCTCACTTTCACCTGGTCAATTTGACTCCACCCTTCCCTTACTCGGCATCTCAGTTTCCACTTCTGAGGATAGACTGGCCATGAACATTTATAATTAAGCCACAGCTACCTGGACTGCATGTCGTCGCATCCTGCTTTCTAAAAAACACTCAATTTGATTCCCTCATTCCTCTGTTTCTTTTGAAAAGGGAGACTCCAAAATGCCCACCCTCTTCACCAACCAAAGACTCCACAAGCTGTTTCGAGAGGACCCTCAACCGAGTGCGAACCATCTGCTGCATTTACATCCTCACACCCTCTTTTACCTCCCTCAACAGCGATAGAATTCCCCTTGTCCTTGCCCACAATCCTACCACTAATGACATCCAGAAGGTCTTCAGCCATCATTTCTGCCACCTTCAGTGAGATGCCACCAAGAGACACATATTCCCCTCCATTCCCTTGTCCGCCTTCTACAGGAGCCTGGTCCACTATTCCTTCACTCCCACATCATACCCCCACAGCCTAACAGCACATTTCCCTGCAACCGGCGAAGGTGTCAAGCCTGGCCATTTACCTCCTCCCTCCCCAATATCCAAGGGCCAAAACATACTTTCTAGGTGAACAGGACTTTACCTGCACTACTCACAGTCTGGTCTACTGCATTCGCTGCTCCCTCTACATGAGGGAAACAAAGCATACACTGGGTGACTTCTTCACAGAACATCTACGTTCTGCTCGCGTAAAAGACTCTGAGCTTCCAGTTGCCTGCCACTTTAACACACCACCCTGTTCCCTGGACAACATCACTGTCTTGGACTTGCTGCAGTGATCCAGTGAAGATCAGCACAAGCTGGAAGAACAGCATTTCCTTTTCCACTTGGATCATGACAGCCTCTGGACTCAATATCGAGTTCAATAATTTTAGGGCCTGAATTCTTCCATGTCCTAACCCCCTACCCCATATACAATGCCTTGTTATCATTCAGTCTTCCACTATAAGTTATTTATTGTTCGCCACTAACAGTTTCCATTAACAGCTATTCACTCTCCAGGCCAGACTGTTATCCACCCTTTGTCTGTCCAAATGTTCTTCTCTCTCTCTTTGGTTTCTATCACACCTGTTGTTTACTCCTTACCCCATAACCCCACACTATCATTTATCACAATCATTGCTGAACATTCAAATCTATAGCTGAATCGTGTTTCTGCCCATCACCGTTGATCCCATTCATCGCAAGTGCTATATCTAGCTACATCCTGAATACATTCAATGTTTTGGAATCACCTACTTCCTGTGGCAATGAATTCTACAGGCTCACCACTCTTTTGGGTGAACAAATGTCTCCTCATCTCCATCCTAAATGGTTTACCCCGAATCCTCCCTGCATCTGCTTTGTCTAGCACTATTAAAATTTTATAAGTCTCCATGAATTTGAGGCTAATTCGTTTGAACTCCAATGAAAGCAATCCAAACGCAGTCAACCTTTCCTTCTATGTCAGTCCCGCAATCCCCAGTCACCCGCAAAAAATGTACCTCTGTACAAAAATGAAGTCCTGAATACTGCAAGTAATAAAAGATTATTCCGCAGAAAGTAATACACCTATGAGAAATCAAAAAGCTTTAATTATCCAGTATCAGTTGGAATGAATATTGGAATAGCCGCAATAACTGTAAACTGGAACAGCATCATAAGACCGCAGAAAGATTATGTGTACAGAAGGAGTCCATTCGACCTATTATATGTGCATCAGCTATATCACATAGTCTGACACTATTACTGAGAGGCATTCCTGTCATTTCCCATGTCCCTGCATGTCATTGTTATGCAAAAAAATCCCTCTTCAATGCTTCAGCTGGACTATGCTCATCTTTATTGATTAGCGTATTGACTACAGGAGTTGGAAGGCCATGTTGCAGGACATCAGTTAAGCCATGACTGGAATATTGGGTGCAATTCTGGTGTCTTTGCTCCAGATGCTCACAAATTTGAAAGGGCTCTGAAAAGATTTATAGGAATGTTGCCAGGGGTGGCGGGTTTGAGCGACAGGGAGACGCTGAACAGAATTGGGCTTTTTTTTCCCCTTGGAACATTGGAGGCTGAGGAATGGCATTGGAGAGGTTTAAAAAATCATGAGGGGTATGGATAGGGTAAATGGACAAGGTATTGACCCAGGGCTGGGGGAATCCAATACTGGAGGACATAGGTTTAAAGTGAGAGGGGAAAGATTTAAAACAGACCTTCGGGGCAACTTTTTTCATGCAGAGTGTGGTGTGCGCATGGAAGAGCTGTCAGAGGAAGTGGTGGGGGCTGCTATAATTACAACATTTAAAAGGCATCTGGATGTGTATATGAATGAAAATGGTTTAGAGGAATATTGCCCAATTGCTTACAAATGGGACCAGATCAATTTAGGATATCTAGTCGCCATGAATGAGTGGAACCAAAGGGTCTGTTTCGGTGCTGTATATATCTCTATGACACTGTGACTCTAACTCCAAACTAACTGATAACTGCCCATGGGTTCTGCATCATTCATCAAAGGAAGTGAGAATAAATTTTATTTTATTTACAATTAGTTAGTGAGGGTGAATATAATGGACTGCAACATATTAAGAGGACAAGGTGTGCTCGTAATATTATTGCTGTATTTCGAGTTTATTCATTTTAAAACACTCGGATATCATTTTCAATTCGAGTAGCGAGGCCTATGTATTATACTGAGGGGAGTTGTCATATCACCTGAGCGAACTGCATAATCCATGATCCCATGAATTATACAAACCAGGGATGAATTAGGTTTTTCATGATGTTGCCCATCCGAGAGTCAATTTCAGTTCCGCGTTCTACACCAAGTCTCCCTCTTGCATCTCAAAGAAACTCTGTGGCCTGTTTGTTGTTTATCCATTTGACACCTTGCCGGGCCTGTGAAAGCATTAATAATTTATTATCCCAATATCGGAAAAATCAGAATTTCAGACAAGGTATTATATTCCATTTTAAACGGTGTGAAAGATGGCATGACGGCCTCTCTGTTAAGTTGTAAATTGCCCGAGCTTCAGTTGGATATTTGTAAAGACAAATCAAAACAGAAATTCAGTCACATTTTGGCCATTGCAATGTTCTAATTGAATTCTAGATTATACAATTTTACAGAAAATTTGCCTCAGTATTGCATTTCAGGGGTGTAGTTATAACTGTGCAGTACATGAGGATAAAATGTGAGGCTGGATGAACACAGCAGGCCATGCAGCATCTCAGGAGCACAAAAGCTGACGTTTCGGGCCTAGACCCTTCATCAGAAAACGGGAATGGGGAGAGGATTCTGAAATAAACAGGGAGAGGGGGGAGGCGGATTGAAGATGGATAGAGGAGAAGATAGGTGCAGAGGAGAGTATGGGTGGGGAGGTAGGGAGGGGATAGGTCAGTCCGGGGAGGACAGACAGGTCAAGGAGGCGGGATGAGGTTAGTAGGTAGGAAATGGAGGTGCAGCTTGAGGTGGGAGGATGGGATAGGTAAGAACCAAGCGTAGGTGTTCTGCAAAGCGGTCTGCAAGCCTCCACTTGGTTTCCCCAATGTAGAGGAAGCCACACCAGGTACAGCGGATGCAGTATACCACATTGGCGGATGTGCAGGTGAACATCTGCTTGATGTGGAAATTTATCTTGGGGCCTGGGATAGGGGTGAGGGAGGAGATGTGGGGGCAAGTGTAGCACTTCCTGCGGTTGCAGGGAAAGGTGCTGGGTGTGGTGGGGTTGGAGGGGAGTGTTGAGCGGACAAGGGAGTCACGGAGAGAGTTGTCTTGAGAAGGCAGACAAGGGTGGGGTGGGAAAAATGTCTTTGGTGGTGGGGTCGGATTGTGGATAGTGGAAGTGTTGGAGGATGATGCGTTGTATCCGGACGTTGGTGGGGTGGTATGTGAGGATGAGGGGGATTCTCTTTTGGCAGTTATTGTGGGGGCAGGGTGTGAGGGATGAGTTGCGGGAAATGCGGGAGACACGGTCGAGGGCGTTCTCGACCACTGCGGGGAGGAAGCTGTGGCCCTTGAAGAACGAGGACATCTGGGATGTGCGGGAGTGAAATGCCTCATCCTGGGAGCAGATGCAGCAGAGGCAAAGGAATTGGGAATAGGGAATGAAATTTTTGCAGGAAGGTGGGTGGGAGGGGGTGTACTCCAGGTAGCTGTGGGAGTCGGTGGGCTTGAAATGAACATCGGTTAGTAAGTGGTTGCCTGAGATGGAGACAGAAAGGCCCAGGAAGGTAAGGGATGTGTTGGAGATGGTCCAGGTGAGCTTGAGGTTGGGGTGGAAGGTGTTGGTGAAATGGATGAACTTTTCGAGCTCCTCTTGGGAGCATGAGGCAGTGCCGATACAGTCATAAATATAACGGAGGAAGAGGTGGGGTTTTGGGCCAGTGTAGTTACGAAAGAGGGACTGTTCCATATAACCTACAAAGAGACAGGCGTAGCCTGGGCCCATGCGGGTACCCATGGCCACCCACTTAGTCTGTAGGAAGTGGGAGGAATCGAAAGAGATGTTGTTGAGGGTGAGGACGAGTTCGGCTGGGCGGATGAGGGTGTCGGTGGGGGGGATCTGGCTGGGTCTGCGGGACAGGAAGAAGTGGAGGGCCTTAAAGCCATCTGCATGGGGAAGGCGGGTGTATAGGGACAGGATGTCCATGGTCAAAATGAGGTATTGGGACCGGGGAATTGGAAGTTGTGAAGGAGATGGAGTGCGTGGGTGGTGTCACGGACATAGGTAGGGAATTCCTGGACCAAGGGGGAGAAAATGGAGTCCAGATAGGTGAAGATAAGTTCGGCGGGGCAGGAGCAGTTGGAGACAATGGGTCAACCAGGGCAGGCGGGTTTGTGGATTTTGAGAAGGAGATAGAAGCGGGTGGTGCGGGGTTGGGGAACGATGAGGTTGGAGGTTATGTGTGGGAGGTCACCTGAGTTGATGAGGTCAGGATGGTTTGGGAAATGGTGGTTTGGTCCTCGAGGGTGGGGTCATGATCAAGGGGCCGGTAGGAGGAGGTGTCGGAAAGTTGGCATCTGGCCTTAGCAATGTAAAGGTCAGTGCGCCATACTACAACTGCGCCGCCCTTGTCCGTGGGTTTAATGGTGAGGTTGGGGTTGGAGCGGAGGGAGCGGAGGGCTGCCTGTTCTGCAGGGGAGAGGTTGGAGTGTGTGAGAGGGGTGGAAACATTGAGGCGATTGATGTCTTGACGTCAGTTGGAGATGAAGAGGTCGAGGGAGGGAAAGAGGGCTTGGGGTGGTGTCCAGGAGGAGGACTTGTGTTGGAGGGTGGAGAAGGGGGTCAGTGGAGGGAGGATTAGGCTCCCAGTTAAAGAAGTAAGCATGGAGGTGGAGGCAGCAGAAAAACTGCTCTGTGCCCAACCATGACTGGTATTGGTTGATGTGTGGGTGGAGAGGGACAAAGGTGAGCCCCTTGCTTAGGACTGACCGTTCGTCCTCAGTCAGTGGGAGGTCTGGGGGGGATGGTGAAGATTCGGCAGGGCTCAGTGTGGCCGTCTCCTCTGGGATGGCTAGCTGTGGAGGCTGTGGGCGGAGTTTCGGTGGCATCAGCGGTGGGCGGAGTTGCGTTGGCGTCGGCAGTGGGCGGAGTCGGCGGCGGCGGTGGGCGAAGCGGGGTGGGTGGCAGCAGCAGCAGTGACGGTGGTGTTTGTGGTGTACGTAGTAAAGGTGGAGGCGGTGGCCCCAGCAGCGGTTGTGTTCGCCGGAAGTGGGGTGCCTGGCGGTAGCGGATGTGATGTCATCGGTGGGTTCACCGGGCGTGTCCTCATGGTCAATGACAGCGGGGACATTGTGGGGGAGGTGCAGGGGAGGCTGGGGATTTGGGAGGTGGAGGAATTCTGTTTAAGGTGGCAGGAGCCAGTGAGCTTGTTGTACTTATGGTTCTTGGTGTCCAGTAAAGCGGAATCCCTTGTCCGCTCCACACTCCCCTCCAACCCCACCACACCCGGCACTTTCCCCTGCAGCTGCAGGAAGTGCTATACCTGCCCCCACACCCCCTCCCTCACCCCCATCCCAGGCCCCAAGATGACTTTCCACATCAATCAGATGTTCACCTGCACATCTGCCAATGTGGTATACTGCATCCGCTGTACCTGGTGTGGCTTCCTCTACATTGGGGACACCAAGCGGAGGCTTGGGGACCGCTTTGCAGAACACCTCCGCTCGGTTCGCAGTAAACAACTGCACCTCCCAGTCGCGAACGTTTCAACTGACCCTCCCATTTCTTAGATGACAGGTCCATACTGGGCCTCCTGCAGTGCCACAATGATGCCACCTGTAGTTTGCAGGAACAGCAACTCATATTCCGCTTGGGAACCCTGCATCCCAATGGTATCAATGTGGACTTCACAACCTTCAAAATCTCCCCTCCCCCCACTGCATCCCAAAACCAGCCCAGCTCGCCCCCGCCTCCCTAGCGTGTTCTTCCTCTCACCTATCCCATCCTCTCACCTCAAGCCGCACCTCCATTTCCTACCTACTAACCTCATCCCGCCTCCTTGACCTGTCTGTTCTCCCTGGACTAACCTATCCCCTCCCTACCTCCCCACCCATACTCTCTCTGCACCTATCTTCTCCTCTATCCATCTTCAGTCCGCCTCCCCCTCTCTCCCTATTTATTTCAGTTCCCTCTCCCCATTCCCCTTTTCTGATGAAGGGTCTAGGCCCAAAACGTCAGCTTTTGTGCTCCTGAGATGCTGCTTGGCCTGCTGTGTTCATCCAGATTCACACTTTGTTATCTTGGATTCTCCAGCATCTGCAGTTCCCATTATCTCTGAGCACATGAGAATAGATTATTTAAATTTAAGCTGAGTTTAACAACTAACTGATACATGTTCAGTCATTACCTTGCTGTTGTGACTCTTTGTACACTCCGGGAAAGATACTTTCCTGAAACATTTAGCTTCATGCATTTATTGCTGTTCTTGCAGATTGAGAACCACTGATAAGCCCAGTCACACTTATTCATTTTGAAATTGCCCTGACGCATTCTACTGTGAGCTTCCTGCTTTAATATAAATTGTTAGAGAGGACAGCATTTGAATTAGACCCAGGAGGCGAAAGGCAGTTGCTGATGAAGTTACAGGACGGAGCACTAAACCTGTTGGAATTTGACATGCGGGTAGTTCTGTTGTCTTCCAGGTCCTCAACTTTTCCCATGAAGGCAATGAAGTTTAGGGTGCTTTAGCATATTACAGAAAAGCAACCAAGAGGTGGTCACCATCCCACCTACCTTCCCCAGCCCCAACCCTCCTCTCTATTCATTTCAGAGCCCACTTCCCCATCCCCCATTCATGAAGAAGGATCCCGAACCAAAATCAACTTTCTTGCTGCTCTGATGCTGCCTGGCCTACTGTGTGTCTCCAGCTCCACACTGTGTTATATCTGACTCCAGCATCGGCCGTTCTTATTGGGTCTGAAAGGTGGTCACACTGTGTGTCACGGAGGGGGTCAATGTTTAAAATGTAGTCCAGCTATCAATCAGACCAGACACCTTTTCTGATTGGAATTTGTAATCTTGTTGAGTCTGTTGTTATCTGGGCAAGAGGAGATATTGAATCATGCTCCTGCTGCGGAACTTGAAAATGGTGAATCCCTCATGATGTGGAGACATGTTCTCCATATTGTGACAACTGCATTAATACTTCTCACTCAGACAAACCAAAGGCAAATCTTGTGCAGTCAAGCGGAGGGAGTGTGTTGTAATGCTGAAGTTAATTGGCTGCTCATGAAAAAAAAAGTCCCAGGGTGACACTCCATTGAAATCGATACAGAAATCGTCAGTGCACCTCAGGGGGTTTCATTGACACATTAATCTGGGATTGGAGACTTGACTCAATGTTGGTCACTGTCAGTCCTTATGTGGAAAAGAAATGTTTGCTTCACAATGTTTGAGTAAGGGAAAGCTGATCCCCTGATTTAATGTGACCTTCCTGACATTTCTGAGCCAAATCAATGCGGTTGTGTTTGGACTCACCGATAAAACCAGTGTTAAACCAATGTTAGAGATAATAGGAACAGCAGATGCTGGACAATCCGAGATAACAAGGTGTAGAGCTGGATGAAAACAGCAGGTCAAACACCATCACAGGATGCTGCTTGACCTGCTGTGTTCATACATCTCTACACTTTGTTATCTCTTAAACCAGCGTTAAATCAGCGCTGCTGCACTGGGGTAGGCGATGGCCGAGTGGCATTCCCACTGAGTTGTTAATCAGGAGACCCAGATAACATTCATAATCTCATGATGACTGTGAATCGTTGTTAATGATTCACTAATGATCTTAAGGGAAGGAAACTGGTCTGGCCTACTTGTGACTCCAGACCCACAGCAAAGTGGTTGACGCTGAACGTTCCTCTGGGCAATTAGGGATGGGCAAAAATTGCTGCCTGGTCAATACAAAGGACACATGCTGGTCTTGCCAGTGAAAACCCGATGCCATGAAAATATTGAGGAAAACCTCTCTCCAGCATGAAGAACTTTGCTTCCTGGCTTGAAAATGCCTTCGATTCGCACCTGTTGCTGTAGTCATCCTATGGTCTTAGATCCAGTGCCATCAGCTGCACGTGGCACAAGCAACATCAGGCTTTGCGACTTGTTGTGTCTTGACCTGTCACAGAATTGAGCAGAATTTGCTCAGTATTGAGTTGAGTGTATTGTTTCCTTGTCACGCTTGGTTCATGAAGTCACTTTTTAGGTCATTTGCCCAAATGACATTGATGAGTCCAAGATGCACATTACAGGTGCATATTGTTCCAAAAAGTTATCGACATCTGTCCATATAAATTGTTCTTTTATTTGTAGAGTCAATGGCAAATTTCAAACAAAAGGATTCTCTGGGTGAGATAGTAGGAACTGCTGATGGTGGAGAATCTGAGATAATACTGTAAGAAGCTGGATGAACACAGCAGGCTGAGCAGCATCAGAGGAATCTCTGGGTGATACGGAATTCACGAATTTATGAATGTCATTATTCCTGAAGCCTGTGAATACTTATTGTCTGCACATATACAGCATTATCATTATCATTATATAGGTAGATGGGACATAGTGATAAAAATGATGTAAATCTTCATTCAGTCAGCCACAACCCAGTTAAATGTGAGGTGAAGTGCTTGGGCAGGTCAAAAAAAGGCATTTGGAAAGAAGATGATTGTTAGAACCCTTCAAAGGAGTGATGATCAGAGGAAGCTTGGTTTGCATGTCTATCAGTCCCTTAAAGTAATATAGCAGATAGATACAGTGGCTAAGAAGCCATATGTGAGAATTTTCTCTGTTAGCATTGTGTAGCATTTAAAAGCGAGAAGATTGAGATATATAACATTATGAGAGGCATATATCGGGTTGAGAGGAATCAACATTCCCTCTGGTAGAGGGATCAGTCATCTGGCAATCAATTTAAGGTAAGTGTCAGAGGGTTTAAAATGGAAGTGAGGAAAAGTGTGTTTCTTTTTTCCCCGAGGTGGTGGGCAGTCACTGCCCATAATAGTGATAGAGACGGAAATCCTCAGCACAGTGAAGAGGTATTTATTAGTGCACTTGTGATGCCGAGGCATACGAGGCTCTGGGTCAAGTGCTGAACAGTTAGGTTTAGGCTTGATTAGATGGGAGGCTTTCTTTCTCTGTGCTACAGAAATCTATGACCTGTTATCAAATTGAATGACATAGCATCCTTTTTAGACAGCGTGTGCACCCCTGTTCTTATTTGTTTTATTTTCATGCCTTTGGCTTTATGCAAATACAATCTGAACTGCTAACTTGGCTCAGATGAAAGCATGATGTCACTTCCAGTGTCTTGGTTAAATATTCAAATTCCACATGTTAAATACATTGTTGGTGGTGCCCAATCATTCATTATTGCACATTTGTATCCTTTTCCTGAGCATGTCTCCTCACTGCTACTGTGTGTTGCAATTGATGGGTGGGTTAGTGAATGTGCAGCCAACATGCAGATCGATAAAGTTGCAGACAGTGCAGATTGTTGTCAAAAGATTCAGTGGGAGACAGATCGGTTGCAGATATAGGGAGAGAAATGGCTGACGAAGTTTAATCCTGTAAGTGTGAGATGTTGTAGCAGAGGAGATGGAATGTTAAGGAAAAGCATACAGTTAATGGAAGGACCTTGGACAGTGGTGATGTACAGAGGGATCTTGAGATTCAAGTCTACAGCCCCCTGAAAGTGGCCACACAAGCAGATAAGGTGGTAAAGGAGACATTTCGTGTGCTTGCCTTTATTGGTCGGGGATTTGAGTGCAAAAGTCAGGATGTCATGTTGCAGCTTTTTAGACTTTGGTCAGGCTACTCAGAGAGTATTGCATTCAATTCTGGTTGCAACATTACAGAAAAGATGTGGAGGCTTTAGAAAGGATGCAGTTGAGGTTTTCAGGATACTGCCTGGTTTAGTGATATAATCCAAAAGAGGAGGCTAGAAAAAATCCGGTTGTTTTTCTGGAGTCGCAGAGGCTGATGGGAGACTTGTCAGAATTTTACAAAATCTTGAGAGGCACATGTCGGGCTGACAGTCAGAATCCCTTATTCTAGAGTCAAAGTTCTAATACCGGGGGTGTGTGGGGGCATTGATTTCAGGTGAGAGGGGAAAAGTTCAGAGGAGATGTGAGGGGCAAGTTTTTAACAGAGAATGGTAGGCATCAGGAATGCACTGTCAGGGGGTGGTGAAGGCAGGCACATTCGTGTGTTTCAGGGACTATTAACTTAGTACATGAATATGCAAGGAATGGAGGGATATGGGCGAGGCAGGCAGATGGGATTAGTTTAATTTGGTGTCATGTACGGCACAACATTGTGGACCAAAGGGTCTGTTGCTTTGCTGTACAGTTCTATGTTCTGTGATACTAGACTATTCATTTCACCTTAAACTACAGAATAACAGTTTGTTTCTGTGACCAACATTCTTTCCTACAGATACCAAGTCTCACATTACACTGTACAATTATATTTAGAATCCTGAATATTAATAGTTGCAGATTACAGGATAAATATGGATTGTACATTTTTAAGAAATTTTGTTCTACCGATTGTTCAGCTGATTATTTCCAGACACTAATGAACAATTCTGCAAATCACTTCCCCTTTTGCCTCTTGCTTGAATTATATTTGTCTTTTTTGCTTGAAATTCGAAACCACGAGTCACGAGCAGATGCCAAAGAGAAAGTTCACATGCTTTCTACCAAACTTCCTCTCCAGTTTTAACAGACACTATTGTGCTTCCCTTTTTAAACTGCTGGCTGCAAATGGGGAGAACAGATCATGTGCTGTTCTTCTGCAGATCAACTCACCTCCTCGAGGATGACAAAGCTCATCATATTCGTCCAAAAATGTAGTTTGAAGCAGCTACAGGCAGTGTTTAAACATTAGTAGAGAACAAATCGTTCATCTCAAACTCCAGTTGGGATCCAAGGTTCCCATATGGCACAGCTGATTCCTGCTCCTGTGCCTTAATCCTCTTGCAACGAAGGCTAATACACCTTCAAGATACATTCTGCAGCTGAAATGTCAAACAATTAACATGCAAAGGCACTCAGGTTTGGTTGCACATCTCTTTTTCCATGCCTTACTGTTTTTGTTAACAAACTGGATCATGTCACATGAATCTAAATTATAATTCATCTGCTGTGCATATGCACTCTCAACCAACCTTTTCTAACCACACTGAAACATCTCTTCAGCCTCCTCACCTAAATCATGAACATATCTTAGGAATTCCTGCATAAAACAAGTCTAGGATGATATTCACATTAAGGTGATATTTGCAACATACATTGAAACTCCTCAGGTAAAATAGTTTATTTGACAAATGCCTCCACCATCCAGAAGGTCAACAGTATCAGGTGCATACAGTATCAACAATCTTGATTGGACATTAGCGTGCATCTACAAAATTTAAAGGAAATGTGTTGAAATTGACTCCATTGTTAGACACCAGTTGCTCTTGCGTTTGTCACTTCTTTCCAGCTAAAATGATAACTGTTGCAATCCTTGCACGTGGCCTTATTCAGTGTGTCACTCGTTGCCTGCTAGCCATGGCAGCAGCAGATCTACTGGTCAGTACTACTGAAGTGCAAATGATTACTACATACAAATGATTATTGTTCGTCAAAAAATTTCTTGTTCACTACTACAATCTGCTCAGTTCATATTACCCTACTTTGTGCAACCACAGAGTTCTATCAGGTTCACATCACTGTCAATCACTTTGTTACTTTTGTTACCAGAGCTAGATATTGCACAGAGGAAACAGAAATGTGGTCATTTTATGTGCGAGTCTGTTACTCAGCTTGAAAAACATTCCCAGGTATGAGATCTGAATCTTTCCTTGTGTTCAACAGTCTACACTGGGGATATGTTGCCATATTTGAATATTACATTCTTTCTACATGGATAGCATTTGGCTGAGTTGGCCGTCATTTGAATCCACTGTTTCCAATTATTCTGATATTACTACTCAATGCTGCGACTGCGAAACGCACATTCGTTGCCAATGGAATCCAAAAGATGTTAAGTTGTCGGGGAGTGAAAAATATACATCTGGATGATCCTAAGATGAAGAAACTAAGAAAATTCATCATACTGTTGTTTGCTGTATTGTGTAACTTCATACTGATTTGGGAAACACGTGCGATAGTTTTCTTTTCACCCGAATATCAAACTTTATTCTGAAACATGTTTAAATGGCCCAATGTTTATCATAGACTTAGTCAGTCAAATGCTCCTGAGTTTGAGTTGCTGCACTAATACTTGTATTTTGTGACCTTGGCTAAATTAAGACAAGAGCTAAAGAAGAGTATGAAATAGCCATGGCAAGTGATGGTTAATTACCGAAACAATGGAAATGCAGAAGGATTCTAACTGCTAGCCCTGCATTTTATTGACATGCGATTCCAAGTTTTGAGTTCCACTTTTCACCAGATCCCACAACAGATCCCAGTTCTCCATGCATAGATAATGTGCTGTGAACGCTATGGTTTCCTAATGGTGATTTAGTAAACAAGATAAATGAGGTATTGTTGTCAAAGTTTTTCATTGTCATTGAGTCAAGTCTTGGATTGAATCTAATACAATTTACGTTGTTGCTAACATCGAGTTATGAACAAGAAACAATATCTCTCATGCTTGTGTGCACTTCTGGAACTCACTGCATTGAAGAGATGTGATGACACTGGAAAGGGGACAAATGAACTTCACCAGGGCTTGCCTGGGTTCTGAAGCTTGAGCTGTTAAGAGAAATTGGGCAGACAGTTTTCTGTTTTCTCATTGGCACAGAGGAGAGTGAAGGACAAAATTATTTTGACATCTAAAATTATCAGGGGCATAGATCAGCTATGGGGAAGTGCTGGAAAATGGATTAAGATAGTTTTGGGTCTGGACCCTTCCGTCAACTTTCCTGCTCTTCTGATGCTGCCTGGCCTGCTGTGTTCATCCAGCTCTACAGTTTGTTATCTCAGACTCCAGTATTGGTAGTTCCTGCTATCTCAGACCTCTATGACTCTAACTTTAACAAAAGAGAGCCATTGAACTAAGTTCTTTGTCACAAAATCCACTTGTTCAGATACATAGTCACTGTCTTCATGGGAATCACAGAAATACTGATGTGATTAACTCACTCATTTATTTTCTTTGCAAGGGTATGGAATTGTGGCTCAGTGCTGCCTCACGTTGTCATGGAGCCATGTTCGCTTCTACCCGCAGGCAAGTTTGTGCATTCTCCCCCTGTCTGCATGGGTTTCCTTCATGTGCTCTGGTTTCCTCCCACAGTCCAAAGATGTGCAGGCTAGATGGGTTATCCATGGGAAATGCAGGATTACAGTCATAGATAATGGTGAACCATGATCTTCCTTGGCATACAATATCGCCACCGCCAAATACCCCCCACCATCAGCTCTTTTCAGAATCTCATTATCTTCGGTCATGTGTCAATAGATTTTCAACAGATCACAACAAGGGCACAGACTTTGCCCTCGCCACCTCTCACTCTGGCAATTGCGTTGTAAATCGGGACATCAAGAGAGTGTTTCATCCTGAAATTCTGGAGGCATTGGGAACTCAGAACTCCTGATCAAAACCGCTGTGTTCAGCATAGATACTCCATAGCTTTGCTCCAGCCAATTCGAGCAACCCCCTTTCTGTTGTTGCGCACAGTTCCTGTAATCCTGGGTTAAAGTCTCCATCCTTTGTACCAATTGCTACATTGTTCACATAGATGGGAGAAGGATCAAATGTTGAGGGTCCTCAACAAAGACCAAGGATAGCCTACAGAGCAAAAGCAAAGTCAGCCCCATAGTCACGATCACTGCATGAATCCACACCCGGATTGAATGAATTAAAATAACTTTTATTTTCATTCATTGTTGAGATGAGGGTGTCACTGCCTAGGGAGCATCCCTAATTACCCTGAGGGAAGTTAAAATTCAGCCACATTGCTGTGAGCCTGGCGTTATGTGTCAGCCAGACAATGTAAGGATGGCAGTTTCTTTTCCTGAAGGACACTAGTGAACCAGATGGGTTTTCCGCCAATGATCAGCAATGAATTCACGGTCAACGTTAGACTCTTAATTTCAGTTATTTATTGAATTCAGTTTCCACCATCTGTCATGGCAGGATTCAGACACATGTCTCCAGAACATTATTTGGGTCTCGTCCAGTATTAATGCCACTAAGCCGTTGCCTCCATCTGCCACTGCAGCTCAGATTCACAACCTCTTCCCACCGCTGCCTCACAGGTTACTGATCGCTGTTTGCTCAGACTTGCTATGACTCCACTTGGGACTCACAGCTATTCCCAATAATACCCCTCGTGGTTTGCACACACTATCCACTACCATGTCTATTTTCTGATCACTTTGAATTTCATGTACTGTTGGCAATCTAAGTATACAGCTCTCAGTATTGCTTGCAATTGAGCTTTTTTTGTCCCTGAATGATTCTGCAGCCAGACAGTGAGTACTTGACGATCACTTTTCTTCTCACGTTCAGGCGTCCAGATACCAATCTCTCCCTTGATGCTGATGTTGTACGCCCAGATCAACACGAGAAGGGCAACAAATTTATCCCAGCCTCCCCCGAATTTCAGATACAACGGGATGTAGCTAAGAGGTAAAGCTCTCTGTGCTTTCCCTACTCATATCTCATTTCAAAATATAACCTTCGTATTTTTTGAGGACTTGCCTCAACAGTGGAGGAACATGGAGCTGAATTTTCAGTTCTGCGAATATCACATTTGTTTTATTTTCTTCGTGCTTGGATATCATTTGAACATTGAGTTGAAAACAGCATTGACAAGAAACTATGAGATTTCAGGTTAATGCCGAGCAGGCAACTGTTTTGATACTTGCTTTGAAACCTTTGGGTTTTGTGAGCACCGCAGAGGGAAGGAGCCGGAAAAAATGTTTCCTTGCAAGGGACTAGAGTATATGGCAGTTGAAAGTCATTGTCTAAAAACAGGAGCCCTGAGATGCTTAGAATCGACTGAAGAGAAAACTTCAAATTGTATTGTTGGAAATGACGACAACTTAGTGTCAACTAAATGTTCCTTACGGCCCTTGTTAAGTAAGATTGAGCTGAGTTTGAAATAGTTTTAATGATCAGGAAAGACGGTTAGTGAATAAAATTGCAACCAATGGTAGCACAGGAATTTCTTGAAAGTAAATGAATTGCACACGTGCCAGATACAAAGAATATTGAACACGGTGATAGAGGGAACACTTCACTGACTTCTGAGAGTTGGTAATGCTGTTAATTTTGACAAATATTCACAATACAATCGGTCCAGTAAACCTGAACTGACAACATATGCCTCGAGTTTTGTTTTCTATATGTAACAAACATCTTTGTTCTTTCACGAAAAGTACATGAGCAATCTCTTGCTGATATGCTCAAAGAGCAACCAAAACACAAAACAAGCAGCTAAAATAAAGCATATAGTCCACCAAAAGAAATTTGAATTGGGGTCAGCAGTGCTATCATGTCAGATCATTAAACCTACACACAGTGCCAGGAGGGCAGAGTATGAGAGTTAAACTGCTACAGAGTTATACAGCAGGGAAACAGACCCTTTGGGCCACCTGTCTGTGCTGACCAGATATCCTAAACTGATCTAGTCCAATTTGCTAGCATTGGCCCATGTCCCCTAAGCATTTTCCATTCATCTACGTATTCAGATAACCCCTATAACCACAGAAGGTGCAAGACCTGCCCCTTCGCTTCCTCCCTGCTCACTGCTCCAAAGGCCTAAACAGTCTTTCCAGATAAAGCAGTCTGGAGAGCCCGGAAATCTTGTGGAATGGATTTGCTGCACACAAAGTTGATGATGATGATGTCAACTATGTTCTTCTCTCTTATTGGCTCTATCACGCGCTGTTGACCCAGTTTAGAAACACAGTCCTTTAGGCCTCAACCAGTTTGATCAGTGGTGCTGCAGCGAAGCCCATTTTGATGAAAGACATTGAAGTCCACACCCAGAATACACACTGCACCCTTACCACCCTTAGTGCTTCCTCCAAGTGATGTTGGACAGAGGGCAGTACATGGTAATCAGCAAGAGGTTTGACCACTGCCTCTATTTGACGTGATAACATGAAACTTTGTTGCATCCAAAATCAATATTGAGGACTCCTGGGGCAGTTCCCACCTAATTGTAAACCGTCATACTACCACCTCTGCTGGTTCTGTTGTGCAGGTGGGACTAAACATGTCCAGGGATGGTAATGGTGTTGTTTGAAACATTGCCTGTAATGTATGATTCCACGATTATGATGATGTCAAGACTGTTTCTTGACGAGTCTGTGAGACAGCTCTCTTAATCTTGGCTCTAGCCATAGCCATAAGACCATGTGGTCCACCCAGTTTCATTTCCTCTTTTGTCTTTCTCACAGCTGACACAGCTGAATGGTTTACCAGGCCATTTTAGATTCACCAACAATCCTGTGGGTCTGGAGTTACTAAAAGGACCAGGTATCGACAGCAGTTTTATTTCTAAATGAGAAAGACTTTCTTGATCATGTTTTCATGGCTATTACACATTTAATTCCAGGCTTTTTATTGAATTTAAGTTCCACCATTTGCCGTGCAGGGGTTTGGACTTAGGTATCCAGAACATTACTTGGGTATCTAGATTTCCGGTCTAGCAATAATACCATTAGGCCATCTCCTCCCTGGACCACTGTAGCATATGTGCCATTCTGCTTGCTGCACTCTCGGAAGGATGTAATTACATGTGAAAGGGTGCAGAGGAGATTGGCCAGGACATTGCTTGGGTTGGAGCATTGGAGCTAAAATGGGAGAGTAGATAGGCTGGAGTTTCTCCCTTTCAGCAGAGAAAGTTTAAGTGGAACCTGATTGATGTGTGCAAAATTATGGGCAGGACAGGACATTTTCAATGGAGAAGAGGAAGTTGGGGGGTGACGTTTATGAAATCATGATGGGTATGGATAAGGGGAATGTCAGAAGTTTTTTCCCTGGGGAAGGGAGATTCCAAGACTAGGGAGCATTTTTTTTAATGTGAGAAGACAAAGTTATGGAAGGAAATGAGAGACTATTTACACAGAATGTAGTTTATCTGAATAATGCACTTCCAGAGGAAGTAGCAGATGTGCACACAGTTACAATGTTTAAATTACATTTAGATAAGTATATGAATAAGAAATTCTCGGACCAAATGCAGGCAAGCAGGACTAGCGTAGTTTGGGAATATGGTCGACTTGGACTGGTTGGTTCAGAAAGTCTGTTTCAGCACTGCATGATTCTATGACTTTATAATATAGTTCAAGATATAAAACAAAATAGAGAGACTGAAGGACCTCTTATAGAATTAGGCTGGGAAATAATAATACGGAATGAGGAAATGATAGGGGAATTGAAGACATGCTTTGAATTGGTGTTCGCAGTAGAAGGCACTAATCGCATTCCAAAATACTTATGGGGCACAGTCAGGAGATGAAATGAGTACAATAGCTATCACTTTAGAAAACAATATTACAGAATCTTAAGGGGCAGAAGTCCAGTACGTGCCCTGGAGCATCTGGATTGCAGCCTATAATCACAAACGGCATAGTTTTACAGACAGTTTATGCATTGGCCGTAATCTTCCAAGAATACAACACTCACAGAGACACAACCTGTACACAGAGCTACTCCAATTGTGCCAGTAGAGGTGAGAGTAGGTGGGGAGGGTGGGAGGGGATAGGGCAGTCCGGCTTGGGGACCGCTTTGCAGAACACCGACGCTCAGATCTCAATAAACAACTGCGTCTCCCAGTCGCGAACCATTTCAACTCCCCCTCCCATTCCTGAGACGACATGTCCATCCTGGGCCTCTTGAAGTGCCACAACGATGCCACCTGAAGGTTCCAGGAACAACAACTCCCATCCTGCTTGGGAACCCTGCAGCCCAATGGTATCAATGTGGATTTCACAAGCTTCAAAATTTTCCCTGCCCCTACTGCATCCAAAAACCACCAACCCAACATGAAATTAGAGATTTTGAACATAGGAAGAGCCGCCAAGTTTGTTATGGACCTTACGAAACCACCTTAAAGAATTCAGAGGATAGTCTGGACCCTAATTTTTCTTCTTTTGAAGGTAACAGCCAAGCGTTGCATTCCAGAAACAATTCAATTGGTCAAACTAGCAGATTTGAAGCAAAACACACTTTATTCATACAGTATAGTTAAAATGCAACAAAAGAAAAAGAAATTGGAATAGCAACACTATTGGAAAACTTAACAGAATAATAGAGTATTTTATGACAAAACAGTAACTGTTTCACTATTGTAACATCCTCTCAGCACGTCTGTGGCAAGGTTCAAGTTCAGAAAAAACATTGTTTTGCAAATCCAGTAGCATGAGCAAAAAAGATCAAGAGAAACTCTGAGAGAGATATTAGTACAGAGCGACATACTGCAGCATCGAAACCCTGCTGTGACCCCAGCAGCAAATGCTGAAAGCTAAGATAATATCTTGGTTCTGTGGGAGCTTGACCACACACCCATTCATATTGCTTCTACTGTCTGCTTTTCAATACACAGCAGGATACCTCTGCCTTAAAATCTCTCCGGCAAAAATAAACGGGACAAAATAAATCTCTTAAAGCCGTGGTGATAGGGTGGGAGCATTAGACATTGTCAGAGGATCACTCGAGAGAGTGCTGTCCTATTGGAGTGTCATTATTGAGAAAGTGTCACTTTGTCAGAAGGTGATATTGAGTGAGTGATGCCACTGCCAATGGGCACATACTGAGTGAGTGCTATCTTAAGAACACATTCAGTGTCGTGTGAAAATTCCTCTGAAACCAATTTCTCAGCAATTTCATGCCCCCAACTGGAATATTTCCTCCTGTATTTGAGATGTAGGACAGGAACATTATAACACCACCCTTGGCAGGAGACTGTAACTATAATGTGACATGTTTACAGAGGAAATGTCCATTCTATGTTTTGCTCAGGAACTCAAACAAGGTGGGAAAGATGAAAACATGTGAAAGACAATAATTGACCCTACAATGTAGACTTTAATTAATATTTACCTACAGATCAACCTGAGCATTTTCTTCCATTCTGTTAATAAATGTAAAGTTGTTGAGAACTGACATGCCTTTTGCTGTCTCTCAATGCACATTCAGAAATTATGTCCAAGTCTGAGTGAGGTCCTCTTTTTGATCAGGATTATTTGACCTGTTGGCTGCACTCAGTCTTGGACATGGTGAGGTCATACAGCAGCACTGGGAAGTAGAGAGATGACGAAATGTTTCAGTTTGCTGAGGAGGAGAAGGAGAAACTCTTGTTTGATGTTTCACACTGTACATAAAGAAGCCACATGCAGAGGTTTAATTGCATTCTATTTGCTGAAGATACTCTGCTGGTAGATTGCAGTTTGTGCTTATGTGACAGTAAGAGCTTTATTGCTTGAGCTGTCAAGGAAGTTATGCTGAACATTTAAAAAGCTCTGGTTAGTTCACAAAGAGAATATTGAATCCAGTTCTGGTCACTGCACTTTAGGAAGGTTGTGAAGTTTTTTAAGAAGGTATGGAGGAAATTGACCTGAATGTCTCCTGGGAGCAGGGATTTCAGTGAGACAGTTCAGTTGGACTGTTCCCCTCAGACCGAAGGCGTCTGGGGGCCAGTCTGACCAAGGAGAGCAAGTAGGGACGGGTTCAGATTAGGGAGACAAAGGTAAGCTATTCTCGTTCACTGATGATACAAGAACCAGAGGAGGCAGATTGAAGATTCTGGGTCAGATAAACAAGGCACGGCTTGTGAGGAAGGACTGTTATACATAGCAAGATAATGGTCCGGAACTCACTGCCTATGAGCTGGGTGTGGTCGAGGTTGCTCAATGATTTCACATGGAAATTGAACAGACACTGGGAAATAAATTCTCAGAACAACAAAGAGTGTAATGGGACTGACTGAATTGTTCTACAGAGACAGCTAGCATGGCTTTACTGGGCTGAATAACCTCCTTCTGTGCTGTAATAATACTATAACTCTCAGATGATACTAACCAGTGCCATTAACTGAATTCACTACAATGTAACCCGGCAGCATTTGTGATTTAGTTGCCCTAACAAAGCTGTAGAAAGCTTGAAACGGCCTTTCAGCTTCCTTTAACTGTTTGCCGCTCGCAGACACAAACACCAGTAACAGTGAGAACAACAGCCACCACGAATATCACGGCTCGTATTCCCAGCATCAGGATCACATGCTGACTCTCTCCTCTGCTATCTAGAAAACACAGAGAAAGAATGAATCACTTTGTGTCCATTTGCAATCTGGGTGAACACTCAAACTTCATTTCACTGTAACACTTCCTGCAATATTGGTGGTGGTGCAGTGAGAATGCCACTGGGTTAGTAATTCAGAATCCAAAGCTAACGTTCTGGGGGCATTGACTCACATTGCACCATGACAGATGGTGGAATTTAATTTCAATTCATAATTTGAAAATTTTAATTAATTAAAAAGACCGGCTGTGGGCAGGTCAGGGTCATGCTTGCTCACAGATTGGAAGCATTCTGCGTTTGGGGCCAGCAAATATAATACACAAGTTTTCAGGAAGTACAGGTGAAATGCTGTTTCACCTTGAAAAAACTGTTTAGGTCCTTGGATGCTGAGCAAGGAATTGGTGAAGGGGCAGCTGTTGCACCTTCTGCAGTTTCATGGGAAGGTGCTGTGGGGGTTTGGGTGGGGCTGGTGTTGCTGCTTACAAAATGGATTAGCATGGCCCAGAGGGAACGATCCCTATGAAGTGCAGACAGGGAGAGTGAGGGGAAGATGTGTTTGGTAGTGGTGTTCTGCTGGTGTTGGCTGAAATGATGGAAAATGATCCTTTGAATGCAGGGGCTGGTGGGATGAAAAGTGAGGGCAAGGGTCACTCGCTCACACTGATGTGAGTGATGAGAAGGTGCAAGGGTGGAAGTGCGGCATTTAAATCTGGAAAGCCATGGTTTTGGAAGAGGTAAACCCTGTCAATAGTGGTATTTTGGAAAGTGACATCATCCAAACAGATGTGACTTAGGTGAAGGGAATGGGAGGATGTGATGCTGGTGAAGTGTTTCTGTGTGTGTTCTTGTGTGCATACACCTGAGAGATGTTGAAGTCTGAATAAATTCACATTCTGCTGAGATGGTTAGGGAGCCCTCCACTGCTCCATGGTCATTCACTGCCACACAATGATAGTCTCCAGTCTCCCTTTATGTAACGTGAGGAATCTCTAACCACAGCTCATTGTTGGAACTCGTTCTGTTCATTGTGACCTTCAGACATCTGTATGTCAGGTTAGAAGCTGGGAAGCTCTCGACAGAGCAGATTATCACTGTAGAATCCTGCTCAATTATATTGACTGATGAATCTTTAATCCCATCAAGGGAAGTAATTGAAAGATTCTGTGGTGAGTTGAAAAGCAAATAATGATCAGCTAATTACATTGAATGTGCAACATTTTCCAGACCCCGACAATGTGAAAGGTGAGGCAACAGTGCAGTTTCATTCTTCATGCATCAGGTAATTGAGGCAGACCCTTCAATTTAGTACCAACAGTGCGGTACCCCCTCTGCTTCACTGTCAAAGTAGCAGCACAAAAAATATTACACGATTGGAGCATCAGTACCAAAAGAGTACCACACTGTCGGGGGCTGGCTTTGATGGAAATTCACACTGTCCGGGGGTGCCGAAGCTGAGGGATTGCCAAACTGTCAGGGGCCTGGTACTGAAAGAAATGCCACACTGTCAGGGCCTGGCACTGAGTGAGTGTTGCACAGTTTGGGGGCCAGTGCTGTGGGAGTGTCTCACTGTCAGGGTCTGGTGCAGAGGGAGTGCCGCACTGATGGGGTGGGTTGGAGCTGCGGGAGTGCTGCAGTGTCGGGGGCTGGCGCTGAACAAGTACTGTGATGTCGGAGGGGGCCACCACTGAGGGAGTGCTGCACTGTTTGGTGTGCCAGCGCAGCGGGAATGCCACAATTTTATGGGGCAGGCCCTGAGGGAACGTTGTATATTGAGGGGCTGGTGTAGAGGGAATGACGCACTGGTCGGGGGCTGGTGTGGAGGGAGTGCTGCACGTTTGGGATGCTGGCGCAGAGGGAGAGCCATGCTGTTGGGGGGATGGAGCAGAAGGAGTGCCACACTTTTAAGGGGCTGGCACTGAGGGAATGCTGCACGTTGGGGGGCTGGTGCAGAGGGAATGCCACACTGTTGGGGGGCTGGTGCAGAGGGAGTGCTGCACTGTTGGGAGTGCTGGCACAGAGGGAGTGCTGCACTGTTGGGAGTGCTGGCACAGAGGGAGTGCTGCACTGTTGGTCCCTGGCACAGAGTGAGTGCTGTACTGTTGGGGGTGCTGGCGCAGAGGGACTGCTGCACTGTTGGGAGTGCTGGCGCAGAGGGAGTGCTGCACTGTTGGTCCCTGACACAGAGTGAGCGCTGTACTGTTGGGGGTATTGGCACAGAGGGAGTGCTGCACTGTTGGGGGTACTGGCACAGAGGGAGTGCTGCACTGTTGGGAGTGCTGGCACAGAGGGATTGCCCTACTGTTGGGGGTGCTGGCACAGAGGGAGTGCTGCACTGTTGGGGGGCTGGTGCGGAGTGAGTGCCGCACTGTTGGGGGTGCTGGCACAGAGTGAGTGCTGTACTGTTGGGGGTATTGGCACAGAGGGAGTGCTGCACTGTTGAGGGTGCTGGCACAGAGGGAGTGCTGCACTGTTGGGGAGGCTGGTGCAGAGTGAGTGCCGCACTGTTGGGGGTGCTGGCACAGAGGGAGTGCTGCACTGTTGGGAGTGCTGGCACAGGGGGAGCGCTGCGCTGTTGGTCCCTGACACAGAGTGAGTGCTGTACTGTTGGGGGTAATGGCACAGAGGGAGTGCTGCACTGTTGGGGAGGCTGGTGCAGAGTGAGTGCCGCACTGTTGGGGGTGCTGGCACAGAGGGAGTGCTGCACTGTTGGGAGTGCTGGCACAGAGGGAGTGCTGCGCTGTTGGTCCCTGACACAGAGTGAGTGCTGTACTGTTGGGGGTAATGGCACAGAGGGAGTGCTGCCCTGTTGGGGGTACTGGCACAGAGGGAGTGCTGCACTGTTGGGAGTGCTGGCACAGAGGGATTGCCCTACTGTTGGGGGTGCTGGCACAGAGGGAGTGCTGCACTGTTGGGGGGCTGGTGCGGAGTGAGTGCCACACTGTTGGGGGTGCTGGCACAGAGTGAGTGCTGTACTGTTGGGGGTATTGGCACAGAGGGTGTGCTGCACTGTTGGGGGTGCTGGCACAGAGGGAGTGCTGCACTGTTGGGGGTGCTGGCACAGAAGGAGTGCTGCACTGTTGGGAGTGCTGGTGCAGAGGGAGTGCTGGACTGTTGGGAGTGCTGGCACAGAGGGATTGCTGTACTGTTGGGGGTATTGGCACAGAGGGAGTGCTGCACTGTTGGGAGTGCTGGCACAGAGGGAGTGCTGCGCTGTTGGTCCCTGGCACAGAGTGAGTGCTCTACTGTTGGGGGTATTGGCACAGAGGGAGTGCTGCACTGTTGGGAGTGCTGGCACAGAGGGAGTGCTACACTGTTAGGAGTGCTGGCACAGAGGGAGTGTTGTACTGTTGTTGGGGCTGGCACAGAGGGAGTGCTGCACTGTTGGGGGTGCTGGCACAGAGGGAGTGCTGCACTGTTGGGGGGGTCTGGTGCAGAGTGAGTGCTGCACTGTTGGGGGTGCTGGCACAGAGGGAGTGCTGCACTGTTGGGGGTGCTGGCAGAGAGGGAGTGCTGCACTGTTGGGAGTACTGCCACAGAGGAAGTGCTGCACTGTTGGGGGGGCTGGTGCAGAGGGAGTGCTGCACTGTTGGGGGTGCTGGCACAGAGGGAGTGCTGCACTGTTGGGAGTGCTGGCACAGAGGGAGTGCTGCACTGTTGGGGGTGCTTGCACAGAGGGAGTGCCGCACTGTTGGGTGTGCTGGCACAGAGTGAGTGCTGTACTGTTAGGGGTATTGGCACAGAGGGAGTGCTGCACTGTTGGGTGTGCTGGCACAGAGGGAGCGCTGCACTGTTGGGGGGCTGGCACAGAGGGAGTGCTGCACTGTTGGGGGTGCTGGCACAGAGGGAGTGCTGCACTGTTGGGGGTGCTGGCACAGAGGGAGTGCCGCACTGTTGGGTGTGCTGGCACAGAGTGAGTGCTGTACTGTTGGGGGTATTGGCACAGAGGGAGTGCTGCACTGTTGGGAGTGCTGGCACAGAGGGAGTGCTGCACTGTTGGGGGTGCTGGCACAGAGGGAGTGCTGCACTGTTGGGGGGGCTGGCACAGAGTGAGTGCTGTACTGTTGGGGATATTGGCACAGAGTGAGTGCTGCACCGTTGGGGGTGCTGGCACAGACTGAGTGCTGTACTGTTGGGGGTATTGGCACAGAGGGAGTGCTGCACTGTTGGGGGTCCTGGCACAGAGCGAGTGCTGCACTATTGGGAGTGCTGCACAGAGGGAGTGCTGCACAGTCATTGGGCTGGCACAGATGGTGTACCGTACTTTTGGGGGGCTTGCGCAGAGTGAATGCTGCACTGTTGGGGGTCTGGTGCAGTGGCAGCGCCACACTCTTGGGGTGCTGGCACAGGTGGAGTGCTGTACTGTTTTGGGACTGGCGCAGAGTGAGTACCACACTGGTGAGGGTCTGGTACAAAGTGAGTGCCGTATTTTTGATCAGCTGGTGCAGAGGGAGTGCTGTACTGTTGGGAGGCTGACACAGAGGGATTGTCGTACTGTTATGGGGGGCAGTGCTGGCACAGAGGGAGTGCTGTAGTGTTTGGGGGCTGGCACAGAGGGAGCGCCGCACTGTTGGGGGGCTGGTGCTGACAGAGAGCTGCACTTTTGGGAGGCTGACTTTGAGGAAGTGCTGTACTGTTGGGATCTGGTTCAGAGGGAGTGTTGTACTGTTGGGAGTGCTGGCACAGAGGGAGTGCTGCACTATCGTTGGGCTGGCACAGAGGGAGTGCTGTAGTGTTTTGGAGGCTGGCACAGAGGGAGCGCCGCACTGGTGCTGACAGAGAGCTGCACTTTTGGGAGACTGACTTTGAGGAAGTTCTGTACTGTTGGGGTCTGGTTCAGAGGGAGTGTTGTACTGTTGGAGGGCTGGCTCAGAGGGAGTGCCACACTTTGGGTGGGATAGTGCGGAGGGCGTGCTACATTGTTGGGGGTCTGGCACTGATGGAGTGCCACACTTTGATTGGCTGGCGCAGATGGAGTGCTGTACTGTTGGGGGGGCTGGCACACAGGGAGTGCTGCAATGTTGGGGGTCTGGTGATGAGGGAGTGCCGAACTGTTGGGGAGCTGGTGCAGGGGGAGTGCCGCATTTTTGATAGCTGGCACAGATGGAGTGCTGTACTGTTGTGCATCTCCCTGTGCTGAACCAATCATACAGCAGAACAACCTCCTGCAAAGTTAGTATTAATCTTCCATAATATCACCAACACCACACCCCCAAACCCACCCCCAGCAACAAGAATGCAGGTCCCATTCCAGTTCAGGTGCAACTCGTCTCTTGCTACCCGCTAAAAGGGTCCCAATGTCTCAGAAATCAAAAGCCCTACTTCCAACACCATCTCTTCAGCCATTTATTCAAATGCAGGAACCTTGTATTTCTGTACACACAAGCACGTGCCACTGGAAGTAATCCACAGTTATTAACTGTGAAGTGGTGTTTTTTAAACTCCTCCCGAGCTCCACAGTTTGTACTTGCAATACCTCATCCCTTTTTCCTATCTTTGTCTTTGGTACTACCATGTACCACAACTTCTGATTGTTTGCCTTCCAATGGAGGCACTGTGTAGACTCACATTCTACAGTGATGGTGATGGAGCCCTTTACTGCTCCATGGTCATTCTTTGCCACACACTGAGAGTCTCCAGTCTCCCTGTATGTAATAGAACATAGAACATAGAATGTGAGGAATCTCCAAATACAGCTCATTGTGAGAACTTGTTCTGTTCATTGTGATAATCTGATGTCTCCATGTCAAGTTAGTAGCTGGGAGGCAGATTATCACTGCACAATTCCCCTCATTTATATTGATTGATGAATCTTTAATTATATGAGGAGAAGTAATTGAGAGATTCAGTGGTGCACATAAAAACAAAAGAAGATAACATGGTAACAGAACAGTGCACAGCAAGACCTGATACTGACAGCATTTGATGACTCTCCAGGGTAAGCAATGGCCAAATGGTACTATTGCGAGACTATTAATCCAGACACCCAGCTGATGTTTTGGGGACCCAGGTGCGAATCCCAGATGGTGGAAGGTGCAAGGCAGATGGTGTAATATGAATTCAAAAAAAAATGTCTGGTATTAAGAGTCAACTGATCACCATGAAATCATTGCTGATTGCTGGAAAAAGCCACCTGGTTCACTAATGTCCTGCAAGGGAGGAAATCTGCTACACTCACCTATTCTGGCCTACGTGTGACTCAAGCAATGTGGTTGACTCTCAACTACCCTCTCTGAAATGGCCTAGCAAGCCACTCTGTTGTACCAATCACTACAAAGTCTCAAAGGAATGAAACTGAATGGATCACCTAGCATCAACCTGAAGATGACGTCTCAACCTGGTGAAGCCACCAAACAGGACTAATTACTCACCAAACAGCAAAAGTAGCAACTGAGGAGGCACCACAGATATCCACATCCTCAATGATGGAAGAGCCCACTACATCAGTGCAACAAAAATAAGACTGAAGCTTTCTCAGCAATCTTCAGCCAGAAGTGCCAAGTGGATGATCCATCTTGGGCACCTCCAGTGGTCCCCAGCATTACAGGTACAAGGCTTCAGCCAATTCCATTCTCCCCATTGGACATCAAGAAATGGCTGGAGACATGGGATACTGCAAAGGCTACTACCCTGACAAGGCAATAGTACTGAAGACAAGTGCTCCAGAACTTGTCACTCCCCTAGCCAACCTGTTCCAACAGTTACAACAGTGGTATCTACCCAACAATGTGGAAAATTGCTCAAGTGTGTCCTGTACACAAGAAGCAGGTCAAATCAAACTTGATCAATTACCACCAAAACAGCCTACTCTCAATCATCAATAAAGTGACGGAAGCTGTCATCAACAGTGCTATCAAGCAGCATCTGCTCAGTGATGCTCAGTTTGGGTTACACCAGGGTCAATCAGCTCCTGGCCTCATTACAGCCTTAGTTCAAATATGGACTAAAGAGTTGAATTCCAGAAGTGAGATGAGAGTGACAGCCCTTGGTATCTAGGCTAAATCCTAACTCCAGCAATTAGTGACACTTGCTGGCTCCCTGGACTACTCTTGGGTCCTAACTAAAGCTGCAACAACTGGTTCCCAGGACCTTACCTGAGTCCCAACTGCATGGGACGATCAAACATCTGCTTACTGTGCTGCAAGCCAATGGACCAAACGGCTCTCAGTTGCTTTTTGGCAGCAGTTTGAACAAATCTTGTCCTGCTTACAGTCTACTTAATTTTCTCTCTCTCACTCTCAGTCTCTTTGTCATTGTCCCTGTCACTCTTTCTCTTTGGCATGCTCTAACTGTCTAACTGACTCACACTCAAAGTAACTGGACCCTTGGGACTAATCTGAGTGATCTATTGTGAACTTGGCAATGAGCAAGCTTGCACCGATGTATGGTTGACAGCGGCAACTAATGGAATGCCATGCTCCCTGAATGTTACAATATTCTCGGATTGCTGTTGTACACAGTACAAATGGATGCAATGATAAAGAACAGAAAAATCTGCAACTGTCCATGCAGGGCTCTGCTTGTTAAACAGTGTTTTGGTACTCTGGAGTTTTGGAGTTTGCATTTCTTTAACACTGAATGAAAGCTGGTAATGTGTGCGGGCACATGTGTATTCTGTGTGTACCCAAGAGATGTTGAAATTTGTGCGCACTCACATTCCACAGTGATGGTTATGGAGCCCTCTACTGTTCCATGTTCATTCTTTGCCACACACCGATAATCTCCCAACTCCCTGTACGTAACGTGAGAAATCTTCAACCACAGCTCATTGTTGGAACTTGTTCTGTTCATTGTGGCATTAAGATGTCCCCAGATCAGGTTAGAAGCTGGGAAGCTCTCAACAGAGCAGATAATCACCACAGCTTTCCCCTCCATTATATTTATTGTTGAATCTTTAATCCCATCAATGGAGGTAATTGAGAGATTCTGTGGTGGGTCTAAAAACAAACAATGATCAGTTAATCACAGTGACTGTGAAACATGTTGACAGACCTTGATAATATGAAGGGCGACATATCAATGGAGTTTCCTTCTGCACATATAACACAACTGAGGCAGATACTTCTGTTTGGAGTGAAGAAAGTGGCTGATAGAGTTGTACAACTTGGAAATAGGCCCTTCTGTCCAAGTTATCCATGTTGAACACATATCTTCGGTTTATCTAATCCTGTTTGCCAACATTTATATTCCTCTAAAGCCTTCCTACTCCTATTCCCATCCAGATGCCATTTAAATGTGATAATTATACCAGCCTCCACCACTTCTTCTGGCAGACATTCCGTACATGTACCATGCCCTGCATGAAAAAGTTGGCTCTTTGGTCCCTTTCAAATCTTTCCCCTCGCGCTGTAAGCCCTTGCCCACCAGCTTTGGACTTTCCTCCCCTGGGAAAAGGCCCTTGGCTATTCACTCTATCCATGCCTCTCATGATTTTATAAACCTCTGTAAGGTCACCTCTCAGTCTCCGATGTGCCAGGGAAAACAGTCCCAGACTACTAAGCCTGTCCTTGTAGCACAAGCCCTCCAACCCCAAAAACCTCACTATGAAAGAGTCAGTACTGGTGGTGAGATGTGCTGCCGGAGGGTCAGTATTGAGAGAGGGCTGTACTGTGAGACGATCAGTACTGAGGGACTGCCATACAGTCAGAGAGTCAGTGCTGAGGAGTGCCACACTGATGGATGGTCAGTCATTGAGGGGATGCTTCGTGCTGGAGAGTCAGTGCAGAAAGAAAGCCTCACAGTCTGAATGTCGGTATTGAGGGAATGCAACACTGCCATCTTTAATATGTCAAAACTGTCTCTGCTGTTTCAGTCTGAAATTGCTCAATGGAGCCCTGGTGTGCAGCATATTGGGAATTGTGGGATCTTGCTGCACACAATACGGCCTATGGAAAGTTGAATGAAGGATGTCTCTACTTACATTGCACTGTCAGTACGAAGGTCTGCTCTGTTGAAACAGTTGGATAACGCACTCTGCAGGTGAGAGTTTGTCCGTGGTGTCTGAGTGATGGTGTCAGGCTCAGAACAGAAGTATAGGTCAGAGTGACACCATGCTGAGTTACAGTGTTTGACACTGATCCAAGTACTGCAGTGGGAGTGTCCCAGGTTAAGGCAGGTGGTGTTCCATTGCATGTTGTGTTGAAGGTACAGCTCAGGTTCACGCGCTTCCCTGCAATAATTTCCACAGCGGATATCATGGGTTTATCTGTGAAATCTAATGCATACAGAATGGACATTTTTAGATAAATATAATGTGGAGCATCAGCTCAAATAGAAACCTCATTCCTACATGAGAAAGCACGTTTACCAGGATGACCAGGTTTACTGAGGGTTAGCACTGAGGCTGGAGGAGTGCACCTGACATGTAGTCCCACCTCTCTAGGGGTCACAGAATGAAATTAAAATACTTTTCTCACTTATCAAAATGGCTAATCAACTCCCTTTGGGACCTTTGGCTTTCAATAAATAGATCTATTTGACTGAAGCTGTCTGCACTGTTTTTGTGAGCATTTGGATGTACAACCAATCTTCTGCTTTTTCCCCAACACTTTGTGCATTGCTTCTGCTTAAATAACAATCCAGTTTCCACCTGAATATCTCATGGAACCCTGACCCAAACACACTTTTGGATGGTACATTCCAGACCAAACCACAAACTGTGTCATAAAAAAGCATTAATTTCTTTTGCAAAACACTGTGAAACTGTGAACTCTAGTTCTTGATTCGTTCTTGACCATGACCAGTTCTCACTATCTGCTCAGTCCAAATCTCCCCTCAGCCTTTTCTCATCTCTGGAATCATTCGCATAAACTGCTTTTGGACCCTTTCATGTATTCACACCTTTCTTGCAGTGTGGGATCCAGAACTACACACAATACTCCTGCTGATGTGTAAACACAGAGGTCCTGTTAATGAAGCCTATAATAGTGTTTGCTTTATTAACAGCTCTCTTGACTTGTCCTGTCACCTTTAATATCTTTTGCACATACACACTCTTGTCTCTTTGCTCCTGCTCATTTTTTTTTTGATTATTATGCTTGTTCCTCAATTTTTCTTCAGTTCTTTTGTGGCCTTTGGACCAAAGTATTTCAGCTCAATCTTCTCTTGTGTTCAAACGAATTTGCTACCTTTCCACCTATTCCATCACCCTGTCAATACCCTTTTCATTTTCTACACTGTTCTCCTTTTAATTCTCCCAAGTTTTATCCTGTTTTCAAATTTTGAAAATGAGCTGGTTGTTAAGAAGGGCTGCAAAACTCAAAATATTGACTCTACTTTCTCACAATGGATTGTGCCACACAAGATCAGGTTCATGGAACATAGAACATAGAACATAGAACATTACAGGACAGTACAGGCCCTTCGGCCCTCGATGGTGTGCCGACCTGTCATACCGATCTCAATCCCATCTAACCTACACTATTCCATGTACGTCCGTATGCTTATCCAATGATGACTTAAATGTACCTAAAGTTGGCGAATCTACTACCGTTGCAGGCAAAGCTTTCCATTCCCTTACTACTCTCTGAGTAAAGAAACTACCTCTGACATCTAAGAAACTACCTTTGACATCTGAAACTGGACAACACCTTTGTTCTTCTTTAACTTAATTTTGACCTCCTCTGTCTTTCAGAGAGCTCTGGATTTGTCCTCCTTTTCCTATTGAGGGAACATTCCTTTGCTCAGGTTGAGCCTTCTTCTGTTTAATGGTAATTCATGTTGCTCTTGTTATTGTCTAGATCCAGTCAGTGTCACAGCCTTGCCCTTGTCTTCATTTTCGACCAGACCAGACTCCCTCAAAATATTTTCAGAAGGCCCTAGCTTGTACTGATTTTAAAGGCAGATGTGAAGTTTATATTCCAGATGTGATGTGACTGGTCAAACTACTGAATTTTAATCAGAACACAATTTATTTAAAATTTATATTTAACATACAATCAAAAGAAAACTGAATTTAGTATAACTTAACAATTGGAAAACTCAAACAAATAATAGATACAGTAGTTTTAACTAATTAACTCTTCCAATGTAGTAACATTGCCTAAACACACCCCTTGGCAGAATGGTAAATTCAGACAAAGTTTCTGGCATAAAATTCTCCAATCCAGGAAGAAACAACATCAAAAGAGATTTCAGAGAATGTAGCAACTCGGAATGGTTATACTGAAGCTCCACCTCGTCTGGGACCCAAACAGTTTCTGACTGCTACAGCTAAAAAAAATTAGAAAGCCCAATCTGTGAGAATTGGCCACTCCCATTCCATTGTTACAACTGTTTTCAAAACCACCATAAAGGCTTCATAAAGAATTGACTTAAGCCGATAGGAGTAGTCACCTTATTATCTCTCCCTTTGCAACCTCTGTTCAAAAAAGCATAGGACAAAATAACCCTTTTCAAGTGACAGCATCATCACGCTTGCCCCCACTCCCCGCCTTCAGACTATGGACCATCAATATACAACTAGGCTTCTTTTTAAAATCCTGTGTATTATTCGATTAATGCTTTAAAATACATATATACTATATTGACAAAAATCATGCAAACATTCACTACTACATACTATTTCAATTTGTTTACTCTCACCAATGTACACCTCCATCTTTCTACATCCAAGTCATAACAACAGTCAGCAATTACTTTTTCTTATCCTGCCACATGTATAATTTTCAAATTGAAAGACTGCAATTATAAGCTCCATTTAAACAGCCTGGAATTTTTGTCAAATTTCTCCAAAACCTTTAATAGGTTACAGTCAGTATAGACAATTACTTCAGGCACATTACTGGTAACATAAATGTTGAAATGTTTTAACACCAACACCAAGCTCAACGTTTCCTTCTCAATCTCAGAATATTTCTATTGATAAGCATTTAATTTTCTGGACAAATACTCAATAGGTCTTTCTATCTTCTTGTCTTTTTGTAAGAGTACAGCACCGATAGTCACATTATTCGCAACAATAGCCACCCTGAATGGTTTTGAATAATTAAGTATGGCTAGTACTGGGGCAATAGCTAACACAGCCTTCAGGCTGTCAAATGCCTTCTGACAGTCCACTGTTTTCTGCACTTCTTCAATAAGTCAGTCTGTGGGCTTACCACACTGCTGAAATTTGGGATGAATTCCAATAAAACCCACTCAATTTCAGGAATCACAAAGCCACTCTCTTCATGGATGGCATGGAAAACTTCCTAATAGCCTTTGTTTTCACATTCCTTGGGGCCATCTGTCTATGTCCGATAACATGACCTTGGAAAGTGAATTGTGCTTTTGTGAATTCACTCTTGGCCAGGTTTATCACTGAGCCTGCCTCCCAAAGTTGATCAAATAATTCCAATAAATACTGAAACTGTTCCTTCCATGTGTGGCTAAAAATCACAAACTCATTGATGGATACCACACAATTCATTCATCCAGAAATGACTTTATTGGTTTGTCTTTGAAATGTGGCTGGTGCATTTTCCATACCAAATGACATGATTTTAATTTGGTCCATTTAGTATTATGAAAGCTGAAATTATATTTGTTCTTTCGGATGAAGGTACCTACCAGCATCGTCTGTCTAAGTCCAACTTAGAAGTACAAGTTGCTTGTCCTACCTTCTTAATACAGTCTTCCAAATATGAAATGGGCTGTGAATCAGACTTGTTAACTGTATTGAATTTGCAACAGTCGATATATGATCATTAGGCATCATCTGGTTTTGCCATGAGCGAACTCCATTTGCTGCAAATCACTTTGATTCTGTGTTTTTAAGCATCCGTCCAAATTGGTTTGATCTGTGCCAATTTTAGAGGGTTAAGTCCATAAGGATGCTGGTTGTTTGGAACAGCATTTCCTAAACCTACATCGCGTATAATTAAATTAGCACTTTCCAGCTTATTCCCACATATTCCCAATGTGATAGCAATAACTCTTTCAGGTCATTTCAATTTTCCTCTGGAAAGTAACTCAATAATTTGGCCCAATTTTTGAGAACTTCCTCATTGTCTGATTAAATTTGAGGAATGTCCAATTCAGAATTCTTTGAACTTGGTTCCTCTCTCTGTGTGGTAACCAGTAACATAATCTCCTTTTGTTTTCCTTCTCTACTATCACGATACATTTTGAGCGTATTCACATGACACCCTCTGTGAGATTTTTTTCTACCTACAGTTCTTATCAAATAGCTCACCTCACTCAACCTCCTTTGAGAGATTTCTTTGAGAGATTCGCCTATCAATTCAAGTAACACTAACAATTTATCTCCATTAGCAAAGTTGTGAATTTTTTATTTCTTCTCTGCTTCCTGTTTCATCATGTTCATGTTTCATCATCTACTTTCAAACCTTGTCCAGCCAAGTCAACTGCCCAGCTTAAAATCCTGAAAATTTGACACATAGTCCAAAAATGTGGTCTCTGAACTCTAATTCAGAAATTTCTACTTAATTTCTTTTAGCGGTCCTCTCACCTCATGCCCAAAAAACTAATTCAAATGGACTAAATGTGGTAGATTCATTTGGTGCATACCTAATTGCAAAAAGTATAAATGAAATTCCTTTATCTCAATGTTCTGGATAGACTTGACAACAAGCCCTCAACATGGCCTTTAAAGTTAGACCACACCATTCTAACATTCACTGCAATTCTGAATGGTAGACACTGGATTTGGATTGTTTTATTCCAAAGCTATTCACATCTTCCCTGAATAATTTTGATGTCAAATGTGACCTCAGATCTGATTGTGTCTCTGTGAATAGTCCAAATCTACTGAAAAACATTGAGTAAATCTTCTAGAATTTTTTTGGCTATCATGCTATGTAATAAAATGGCCTCTGGAAATTCAGTAGACACATCCATTATGGTCAACAAATAATGTTGGCCCCTTCTTTTGTTTTAGCTAGGGGTCCAATACAAACAATTAAGACCCTTGTAAAAGGTTCCTCAAATGCAGGAATGAGTATTACAGATGCTCGTTTTAACAACACCAGTAGTTTTCCAATTTCCTGACATGAATGGCATATCTGGTAAAATTCAACAACATCCTTATGCAATCCAGCCCAGTAAAAATGTTTTTGTATTTTGTCTTGAGTTTTCGTTTCTCCTCAATGACTTCCTGCTGGTAATTCACGTGCTTCCTGCAACACTTTCTCTCTATAACACCCTGGCAGCAAAACTTGATGAACTTCTGCCCATTTTTCATTCACTTGAATGTATGATGGTCTCCATTTTCTCATCAAGACATCATATTTAAGACAGAAACCTTCTGGAATACCCTCAGATTCTTCTTCTTTGTATGCTTTTTCACATAATTGCTTCAGTTTTTACATCTTGCTGTTGTAACTTGGTTAATTTCTCTGATTTTCCACTGGCTTTTCAGCCACAGCGGCAACATTCCTCCCTGTGATCCAGTGAAACTGCTACCAAGGATATATTGTATTCCCAGAGCTGAGAATTCCTCCAGTATTCCTACCATCAATTCTTTATTTTTCACTGGATACTCCAACCTCCCTTTACATAATGGAGCACTTCTCACTATGAACTCCACATATCAACACATTTCCTAGCAATAGTCCTTCTGAATGATATATCTCCTCGTCTCTCAACATTAAAGATTGACAGGCTCCTGTATCTCTTAAAACTGCAATTTCTTTACCTGCTCCTCCTGGATGCGAGCGAACGTTACCCTTGCAAGTAAATGTTTTAAGAAGGTCTAACACTTTCTTCTCAACCAACTCCTGACCAGGTTGCACATTCTGGTCCAGCTTCTCAGACTCCACTGTGGTTTCCTTTACCACTTCAACAAATCTCACTGGCTTATCCTGTTTTCTTACATCTGTCTTACTGGTGCTTTTTCCAAATCACCAACACTATGACTTCATGTGGCCTACTTTGTTGCAGCAAAAACACTTGAACTTTTTTACATCTCTTTCCCTTTGTGGGTTTCCTTTTTACTCTGTGGTAAACTATCTTTATTCTCTTCAATGAGATCTACTTTACTTTTACCACCTGCCGATATCTCTTTCACTCAATTTCTACTCCTCACAGAACGTAACTGATGTGAGATTCCAAATATTGATTTGTGAACTAATTCATAATCATCAGCCATTTCAGCTGCTAATCTTGCTGTTTTAACTCTCTGCTTTTCCATTTGAGTTTTCACTACTTCAGGAAGCGAATTTTGAACTCCTCCAAAATAATCGTCTCTCTCAGAGCACCATATGCTTGATCTATTTTCAATGCCCTTATCTACTTGTTGAAATTACTTTGTTTAATCCATTCACACTCAATGTGGGTTTGACCAGGATCCCTCCTTAGATTTCTGAAACATTGTTGGTAGGCTTCTGGCACTAGCTCATATGGACTTGAGATGGCTTCTTAACCTTCCCCTACTCCCCAGATACCTTCCCTGACAGTGATGCAAATACCTCACTCGCTCTCTTAATTGCCTTTGTTTGGATCAACAAAACTCACAGGGTCACCTGCCACTTTATTTATTTAGTCACTTTCACAAATGAAATGAGAAAGTCTCCTCCATTCTTATTGTCAAATTAAGGCAATGCTTGGACATATTTAAATGGATCCCCACTAGGCCTTTGCTCTGATGGGTTTGCTCGCCATCGCTATCCCCCTAACTAAGCATCCTTCTTCCTTCATTTCCACTCTTTTAAGTCAATTTTTCTCTCTAATTGCCAAGTTCTGAATTTCAAACTCTCTCTCTTTCAGCTTTACTTCTCTCTATTTTTCTCTGTTATGTTGCTGGATCCTTCCTCTCCTTTTCTTTTTCCACTTCTTTAAATAGTAATTCAAACTGTTTCCTTTCATTTTCATGTTCAAGCTGCTTCATTGACAATTGAAATCTAGACATTTTCAAAAATGCTGACAGGAGTTGCAGCAAATTTAAATGTCAAGCTATTGGTGCAATTACCTCCAATTTTCTCTCAGACTAAGGCGACACCAACTCCAGCTTGTTAGCCAATTCCAACTGCTTTGCTTCGCTCACATTTTGTAAAACTCCCAAAGTCACATCTTCCACCTGCAGAAAACTCTTAGTGACTGGGAGAGACATTGCTGAACACGGCATGTCCTATTTAAACCAATCAAATTCAACACCCGAAACAAAAACACTAAAACCGACTGCTCATCGCCTTTAAATCCAACAATCTGAAACCCAAAATTGGAATTATAAAATGTTTTCCTGGCAAGAGCGACCAATTTGTTACAGACCAGACAAGAACCCCTATTAATAGAGGGATCGAGTTCCGGAACCAAGAGGTTATGGTGAAGCTGTACAAAACTCTGGTGCGGCCGCACTTGGAGTATTGTGTACAGTTCTGGTCACCGCATTATAAGAAGGATGTGGAAGCTTTGGAAAGGGTGCAGAGGAGATTTACTAGGGTGTTGCCTGGTATGGAGGGAAGGTCTTACGAGGAAAGGCTGAGGGACTTGAGCCTGTTTTCATTAGAGAGAAGAAGGTTGAGAGGTGACTTAATTGAAACATATAAAATAATCAGAGGGTTAGATAGGGTGGATAGGGAGACCGTTTTTCCTAGGATGGTGACAACGAGCACGAGGGGGCATAGCTTTAAATTGAGGGGTGAAAGATATAGGACAGATGTCAGAGGTAGTTTCTTTACTCTGAGAGTAGTAAAGGAATGGAACGCTTTGCCTGCAATGGTAGTAGATTTGCCAACTTTAGGTACATTTAAGTCGTCATTGGATAAGCATATGGACGTACATGGAATAGTATAGGTTAGATAGGCTTGAGATCGGTATGACAGGTCGGCACAACATCGAGGACCGAAGGGCCTGTACTGTGCTGTAATGTTCTATGTTCTATGTTCTATTTTACTGAAGCTCCAACTTTGCTGCGACCCAAACAGCTTTTGCCAGCCATAGCTAAAAAAAACTAGAAAGCCTGATCTGTGAGAATTAACCACTCCCCTTCCATTGTTACAACTGTTTTAAAAACAAACCCGAAGGCTTCATAAAATATACACTTAAATCATTCATTATTGATTGAAGACGTCTTGTGTAGTCACTTCAGCATCTCTGCCATTACAAACTCTCTTCAAAAAATAATCTTGGACAAAACAACCTTTTTAAAGTTACAACATCATTACAGTCCCATTGATGTGTGCGCTCCACCAGTTGATTTTTTTTCTCCCTCTTGACTAATCTATCTCACTAACACACTTCCATCCTAAACCTGATGATAAAATGATCACTGTCCCCTAAATGCTCCGGCACTGTCACTCTGCCTCCTTGGTCACCCCATTCCCAAGAAGCAGTGAACCCTTGCTTGTTGGACTGGACACATACTGCTGTAGGGAATTGTCCTGAAAACAATGCAGGAGCACTTCTCCCTTAATACCTGTTTTCACTGCTATGATCACAGCCTACATATCAAAAATTAAAGTCCCCCTTTATAAATACTGTATGCTGTTTCTTACTCAGAATTGCCTCAGAATTTTATTCCTCTATATCCTTCCCAGTAGCCGGTGGTCTGTTTATTACATGGAGTGACAAAATTACATCTTTCTTATTTCTGAGCTCCAGTTGAAGTGATTCTGTCATTGAGCTCTCTGAAAGCTCCTCTTTCTCCAGTCCTGCAGTTCTCTCCTTAACCAAATATGTCACCACTTCGCCTCCTTTTTATTTCCCTTTATTTTTGCTGAAAACTTTGCAACCAGTGACATTTAATCCATAGATAGGCCCTTCCTTGGACAAGGTCTCCATTATTGCCGGAACATCATGATCCCACATGCAAACCATGTCTGTAACTCCCTGGTGTTATAAACTATACTCCATGCATTCACATACATCCAATGTAACCGTGCTTCACAATTCTAAATGTTCTCCCTCAATCTGACCTCACTTATTTAATAAGTAATTTATATTTTAAAGCTACCTGCCTTTCCTAGTATTAATGCGCACAGATTTTACTGTTTCATATTCTCTCCTAGTCCCAACCCCACGGCTCAATGAGTATGATCCTTTCCCAACAACAAAATGCACAGCATCCCCCTTCCTACCCATGATGTTCGCCACAATGTGAACACACCCTCAAGCTGTTCTCACTCACCCAGAAGGATTGTCCTATGACCCTGGCAGCAGGGAGACTACACACGATCTTACAGACATGTTGACTGCTGCAGAAATGTCTGCCTGTTCCCAAGCTAAAGAATCTCCTCTCGGTGCTGCTCTTCCACTCTTCCCTCAGCCCTCCTGTGCGTTGGGCCCTCCATTGTAACACAACCTTGTGAGTTGCTGCATTCCTCTGGGAATCCATCAACATCACAACGTCAAGACGGAAAACCAGTTGGTGAGTGGGACCTCTAAGAACTCCTGCACTACCAACTTGTTTCTCTTGGATTGCCATGAATTCACACATCCCTTCTCTGCCTGTTTACCTTAATGTGTGGTATGACCACCTCCCTGAATGTGCTATCCACATTTCTCTCAGCCTCACAGACACAGCTCAGTGGTTGTAGCTGCTGCTTGAGCTCTGAAACTCAGAGTTCAAGCTTGTGCAGCTGCTGTAAATTCCTGTACTTGGGCAGTTCCAGACTACAAGCAATGTCTGTGACTTCCAGTATGCTTGGGGACAGGGGTTCATTTGGCCGAGCTGATCTTTCCATATCTTATACATTTAATTTTCATTACTTTCACTTACATTAAGCTTATTGGTGTACGATTAACTAATTACAGATAATGAGTGGAACGTAGGAATTTGTGATCTATTCTTCAATATTATCTTTCTCATTTGTGTCTACAATTCTACCTTCCCAAATCTCATTTACAAATTTACATTTTTAGCATGAACTGGTGTTGAAACATTGGCCCAAACAGCAGCTTAAGAACAAACAATTCACTGGTGTCTCCCATGTGGTGTCATCCTGAGACCTTTTTTTTCCCCAGAAGCAGCCTAGCTCCCAGAATTGGTGCTCCTTTGTAGGTCTGACCTCCAGCCCCTTTAAGGTGGCCATCATTTAAACTGGGGAATGGTGCTTGTGACTTACAGTTGAGTGCAGACTTGTTGCAGAATAATAACTGAATGTAAGAAAGCCATTAGAGCACACTTTTCAGAAAAGTAGAAAAAGAAAATCCTGCCTTGTTACTGGCTGTTAAACATGTCAAAGGTTATGTCCATCAGTACCACAAAGTATAAAAACTTACCTCGTGCACCAAGCGGCCTTCTTGTTTTCAGTGGCGGGTATGTAGAGAGAATGTGAGCCAGGAAAGAACAGATAAATTTGGGCATTGGCTAAACCTGAAACACGACGCGTGTAGTGTCTCCCACCCGTCCTCCTCCTCCTCTAACCACAAGAAATTGTGTGGAGATTCGGTAAGGTAAGCCTTATTTTTTTTACTCTTCTTCTGGAAATCTCGAGTAGAGGGAATGGAAGCTAGTTGTAGTTGCATGCTCCTCTTGCAGGATGTGAGAGGTCAAGGTCACTGGTGGTGTCCCCTCTGGCTTCACCTGCAAGAAGTGCACCCAACTCCAGCTCCTCAAAAACCATGTTAGGAAACTGGATGAACTCCAGGTTATTTGTGAGGCTGAGGGGGTGATAGAGAGGAGTTACAGGGAGGTGATCACACCCAAGGTACAGGAAAAAGGAAGCTGGGTGACTCTCAGGAAGGAGAAAGGAATAGGCAGCCAGTGCAGGGATCCCCTGCGGCCATTCCCCTCAATAATAAGTACACCGTTTTGTTTACCGTTGTGGGGGACGACCTACCAGGGGAAGGTCATAGCGGACAGGTCTCTGGCACTGAGCTTGACTCTATGGCAAAAAAGGGAAGGGGGGAGAATAAGAGAGTAATTGTCGTGGGGGATTCAGTAGTAAGAGGCACAGACAGGCAGTTCTGTGGATGCGAACGAAAAGAACGGATGGTATGTTGCCTCCCGGGTGTCAGGGTCCAGGATGTCTCAGATCGTGTCTTCAAGATCCTTAAGGGGGAGAGTGAGCAAACAGCAGTCATGGTACACATCAGCACCAATGACATAGGTAGAAAAAGGACTGAGAATGTGAAAAATGAGGACAGGGAGTTAGGTGGGAAGCTGAATTCCAGGACAAACAGGGTAGTTACCTCTGGATTACTACCAATGCCACATGATAACCAGGGAAGAAATAGGGAGAGAGTGCAGTTAAACAAGTGGCTATAGGGCTGGTGTAGGAGGGAGGGCTTCCATTATGAATAAAATTGGAGCACATTCTGGGGAAGGACAGACCTGTACAGGAAGGACAGGTTGCACCTGAACCGGAAGGGCACAAATATCCTGGGAGGACGGTTTGCTAGATCTGTACGGGATGGTTTAAACTAGTTTGGCAGGGGTTGGGGAACCAGATTTCTATTTCAGAGGATGAGGTATTTGGCCTTCTAACAGATACAACAGGAAGTGAAGTGGTTTATGAAGAAATGTGGTCAATGGAGCATAATTGCAGGCACCAATATGGTTTGAGGTGTGTATACTTCAATGCTAGAAGTCTCAGAAATAGAGCTTATGAACTTAGAGCATGGGTTGGTACTTGGAACTATGATGCTGTGGCCATTACAGAAACTTGGGTAACTCAGGGAGAGGGATGGGTGTTGGAAGTTCCAGGATTTAGACGCTTGAAAAGAAATAGGGAGGGTGGAAAAAGAGGTGGAGGAGTGGCATTGCTAGTCAAGGTGAGTATAGCAGCTACTGAAAGGCAGTTCGAGAATATGTCTACAGAGTCAGTTTGGGTTGAGGTCAGGAGCAAGAAAGGAGCAGTCACTTTATTGTTTTTTTTACAGCCCCCTAGAAGTTGCAGAGAAGTAGAGGAGCAGATTGGGAGGCAGATACTGGAAAGGTGCAGAAGTCACAGGGCTGTAGTCATGGGTGACTTCAACCTTCCAAATATTGATTGGATACATTTTAGTTGTAATAGTTTAGATGGAGCAGATTTTCTCCAGTGCGTTCAGGAAGGATTCCTGACATGGTATGTAAATAGACCAACACGAGGAGAGGCCACTTTGGATTTGGTGCTTGGCAACGAAAGGGGCCAAGTGTTAGACCAGTTGGTAGGAGAGCATTTTGGCAATAGCGATCATAACTCTGTTTCTTTCACTACAGTCATGGATAAGGATAAGTACTTGCAGCAGGGGGAGGTTTATAATTGGGGGAAGGGTAATTACAATTCAGTTAGGAAATAACTGGGTAACATAAATTGGGAACAGATGCTACCAAGGAAGCGCACCCTAGAAATGTGGAGATTGTTTAAGGAATGCATACTGCATGTGCTCGATATGTTTGTCCCAAATAGGCAGAGAAGATGCGGTCAAGTGAGGGATCCATGTCTCTCAAGAGAGGTCGGACAACTGATTAAGAGGAAGAAGGAGGTTTATGTAAAATTTAGGAAAAAAGGAACGGAAAAGTCTCTAGACGGATACCAGTTAACCAGGAAGGAGTTGAAGAAAGGACTTAGGAGAGCTATGAGGGGGCATGAGAAAACTTTAGCGGATAGGATCAAGGAAGACATCAAGGCTTTTAACATGTACATGAGGAATAAGAAAATGACCAGAGAAAGGGTAGGGCTGATCAAGGATTATAAAGTAAATTTGTGCATAGAGCCTAACGGGATAGGAGATGCCCTTAAAGAATACTTTTGTTCAGTATTCACAACTAAGGGGGACCTAGTTACAGAGGAGGACAGTGTGAAACAGGCTGGCAGGCTAGAAGATGTCAATGTTAGTAAAGAAGATGTACTAGGAATCCTGAGGGAGTTGAAGATAGATAAGTCCCCCGAGCCTGATGGGAATTATCCAAGGATTCTGTGGAAAGAGAGGGATGAAATCGCAGGGCCTTTGGTGATGATCTTTTGGTCCTCACTATCCACGTGTATAGTGCAAGAAGATTGGAGAGAGGCAAATGTCATTCCCTTGTTCAAAAAAAGGAACAAGGATAAAGCCGGAAATTATAGATCAGGTAATCTTACGTCAATGGTGTTCAAATTATTGGAAAGGGCTCTGAGAGACAGGATTTTTGATCACTTGGAAAGGCAAAGTTTGATTAGTGATAGTCAGCATGGATTTGTGAGGGGTAGATCATGTCTAACAAACCTTACTGGATTCTTCGAAGAGGTGACCAAACACGTGGATGATGTTGGAACAGTGAATGTGGTATGCATGGATTTAAGTCAGGCATTTCAGAAGGTTCCCCATGGTAGGCTCATGCAGAAGGTAAGGAGGCATGGGAGGGGGGAAATATGGCAGATTGGATTCAGGATTGGCTGACCCCGAGAAGACAAATGGTGGTAGTGGACAGAAAATATTCAACATGGTGCTCAGTTACGAGTGGTCTACCGCAAGGTTCTGTTCTGCATCCTCCTTTATTTGTGATTTTTGTAAATGATGTGGATGAAGGACTAGAAGGATGGATTAGCAAGTTCACAGATGAGAGAAAGGTGGGTTACTTGTGAATAGTGTGGAGGGCTGTTCTAGGTTACAAAGGGACATTGATAGGACACAGAGCTGGGCTGAGAAGTGGCAGATGGAGTTTAACTCTGAAAAGTGTGAGGTGATTCATTTTGGAAGGACAAACTTGAAAGCAGAATAGAGGTTTTACGGAAAGATTCTTGGCAGCTTGGCGGAGCAGAGAGATCTTAGGGTTCATGTTCACAGTTCCCTGAAAGCTGCCACACAGGTGGATAGAGTTATTAAGAAGGCCTATGTGTGTTAACTTTCATGAATAGAGGGATTGAGTTCAAGACCTGTGAAGTTATGCACCATCTATACAAAAGCCTGCTTCGGCCACATCTGGAGTATTGTGTCCAGTTCTGGCCACCTCATTACAGAAAAGATGTGGAAGCATTGAAAAGGTGCAGAGGAGATTTACCAGGATGTTGCCTGGAATGGAGGGAAGATCTTACAAGGGAGATCTAAGGCTTTTTTCTTTAGAATGATGAAAGATGAGAGGTGGCTTGATTGAGGTGTACAAAATGATCAGAGGTATAGATAAGGTAAACAGCCAGAGATTTTTTTCTCAGGTGGAGGTAGCTTTTACGAGGGGACATCGTTTTAAACTAAAAGGAGGTAGATATCGGTGAGATGTCAGAAGTAGGTTCTTTACTCAGAGAGTGGCAGGGGTGTGGAATGCATTGCGGGAGACGGTCGTGGAGTTGGCCTCATTCGGGGCATTTAGGCGGCTAATAGATAGGCATATGGATGATAGTATAAGGTAGTGGTGGAGGTTGGATAGACATTTGGTTTTGGGTAAACGTTCGGCACAATATCGTGGGCCGAAGGGCCTCTACTGTGCCATACTGTTCTGTGTTCTATGTTCTAAAGAAACACTCATAATCACTGATCATAATCCGCTGACTTTTTTAGACAAATCTAACAATCAAAATGTCCATCGGATTCAGTGGGGTTTGCTCATTTAACTGCATGAACAATTATTTCTATGACCAATTTTGACGAGCTATGTGACTTTTGGGAATCGCTCAGCAGTAATGTGAGCTTTGACTCACCTGATCATTAGTGTCAAGAAAATCTGGAAAGGAGAGAAGTAATTATTTTAAGAGGGATTCCTGGGAAGGTTCATGACTTGAATTGCTAGGCAAGCATTGTTTGGGGCAGATGGGGTATCTGTGTGGAAGGTGTTTAGCAACGCTATTCTGGTGTTGTTTCCTATCTTTCCAGGACATCTGTATGTAACACTTGGAGAAATGATCTGAAAGTATGCAAAGGGCAAGAACCTTTTTCCTGAAAAGATAAGAAGATACTTTATATCAGGAGAAGCTGTACAGATCCCTGTCTCAGTGGGAACGTGAGTATTTCAGCAACTCTGAATAGATGGAATCTTACTTCTCGTCAAAGACCTAACTCTAACTGACTTTTCTATCTGTCTGAAGATACTCTATCAATCTAAGGTGGACAGTATTTCAATATCATCAGTATGAAACACACTTTATCCTTTGAGTATGGATACTTAGCCTGTGGGTGTTTTGTATCACCCTTTGGCTTTTCAAGTAAGATGATCTCTGTCAAATTGGATGCTGTTTATCATGTGAATGTTTTTGTCTGGGATTAAGAAGGCATTGTTTAATTACAGAATGTATTTTAGTTGGGAAACAGTTTGTCACGTTATTTAAACCATACAGTCTGCTGACAACAACCAAATAATTTTTGAGTGACATTTCAGAAAGCCGTTGAAGGTCATGAATGGAAGTGAAGCAATATGTTGATGAGATCAAAACCAGATTTAGGAGCTGGTGGAGGAGCTTGTGGAGGAGAGTGATAATCGAGCCATGAAATGTACTGACTCTAAGAAACACACCCATAAGACTCATGAAGCCAACATAAGGCTGTACAGTTGTTCACTGAATGTTGGATGTGAACTGTTGAACAATGAAGAGTGTATCACTTACCGGAAACATGAAGCTGGGTTACGGGTCTGTAGCTGAATTTATACATTCCCTCAAATTCTACTCTGAAAAAATAAGGTCCTGCATCTTCCCGCCTGATGTTGTTTATAATCAGAGAACAGTCTCCATCTTTCAGGCGTCCAGACAGTCGGGTCCGATGGTGGAAATGTAGTGCCTCTTGACTGTGATCTTGGGAGTGAAAGGCTATCGACGATGTGACTTCTTTCTTGTTATTAAACCAGATTCCATTTCGATGTTGGTCTACCAGTTTTGAAGGATACCTGTAATGACATGGAATCTGTGCACAGGAACCTTCCTGTGCTGTCACCTCACGTGGTGTCTTGGCTTTCCAGTTTTGTGCCAGTCCAGCTGGGGAGAGAAATATCGGTATTTAGCACTGAATATTCTGTAGATCATTAGACTCGATATCCACTCCCTCCATCAGTGGTACATGTTGGCTGCAGTCAGGACCATCTACAGGACACACCAGGGAATCCCCAGGATCACACAGATGGAGAGGAATTCTGGATACAGGAGTGGGCAAGTTCATTCTAACTTAGCTCGTGGTAATTACAGACTCCCAAACTAATTTATAATGCTTTTAACACGAGGGTGCTGTGCAGAAGGACTGTGTTAATTAATGTGATTCAGGAAGCAGCAATTCACTTAGAGAATGGTATGAGAACAATGACAAGACAGACCAGAGAGACGATGGATAAAGAACAGACATGAATCTATTGGAATAAGTTGGATACAGGACACAGAAACAAGCCATTCAGCCCAACTAGCCCATGTTGCTGTTTGCACTGCACCTGAGCCTCCGTTTTTCTTCATCCCTGAGCAACATTGAAACCCTCTCTTCCCTTCTCTCCCGTGTGTACATCCAGTCCCCACATTAAATACATCGACATGATTCACCCTGACAACTTCCTATGGAAGTGATTACCACATTCTCCTCAGGCTGAGTTATGAGGGTTCTCCTGAATTCACAGTTGGGTTTCTTGTGTCTATCTTATATCAATAGGCCTCAGTACTTCCCCAAGAGAATGCATTTTTCATGAACTCACTGTGTCAAAACCTTTCAGAAGTTTTGCAGCATTGTTAAGGTTACCCATCAGCCTTCCATTTCTGCAAGAAAAGATCAGTCTGTCAGTCCTTTCCCAATGCACCGATCCATATATTTCTGAGGTACACTGTATTCATCTCCCCCATAGACTCTCAAATACTGCTGGCTCCATTTCATAGTGTACAGATCAGGATTGCATGCAGTACTGCAGTGCGGTCTGACCAGGATTCAATACAAGTTTAACAAAACGTTTCTCCATTTCAATTGTGCTCCTGCAGAAATAAAGTGCTGTGTTTGGTTTGCTACTGTGTGGCTTTGCACATCCATGGAGCAGCAATTAATGATTAATGCATTTGAACAACATGAACCCTGCGCTCCACAACTCCAGCTGACTCACATCTTCCACTCAAAAAGTGACTAGATTAGATTCCCTACAGTGTGGAAACAGGCCCTTCGGCCCAACAAGTCCACACCACCCTGTGGAGCATCCCAACCAGACCCATCCCCCTATAACCCTTACACCCCTGAGCACTACGGGCAATTTAGCATGGCCAATCCACCTAGCCTGCACATCTTTGGACTGTGGGAGGAAACCGGAGCACCCAGAGGAAACCCACGCAGACGGGGGGGAATGTGCAAACTCCACACAGAGAGTCGCCCGAGGCTGGAATCAAACCTGGGTCCCTTGCACTGTGAGGCTCCAGTGCTCACCACTGAGCCACCGTGCTGCCCCAAATGACCTTCCCATTTTCCCTGCCAACGTGTATTCATTGTTGTTTGTTGGTTGGAACTTGGTTATTGCTGAAAAGACAGCTGTGCTTTTGAAGTATTTCATTTTGCACCAATCAGAACAGATTCAAAAACGTAACTTTCAAATGGGACCGCAATCTATCCCGCATGAAGAAAGGTTCCCATTTCATTGTCAAGCAGAATCTGGTCATGCCATGCCATGGAGAATTTACCAGGGAACATTTAGCACCTCAACAAGGAATGGAACAAATGTGGATGCTGTAAATCAGAAACAAAAACGGAATTTGCTGCTAAAGCCCAGCAGGACTGGCAGCATTTTTGGACCTGAGGAACAGTGACTTGACCCGAAACATTAACTCTGATTGCTCTCCAAATTTATCACCTCAAGCTTCTGCCTAAAATTAAATCAGTCACCTTGACACTGACTGTTCATGGTGTTTCTGGAGAGTGAATGGAAAATAATGCAGATGCTGGAAATCTGAGCTGGTTGTGAGAAAGCTGGATAAATTCAGAGAAACCTTGTGGAGAGGAAATCAGAGTTCACAAAGTAGTCAGGAATGACTGTTCAGAACTAAAAGGTGTTGGAAAAGAGGGACTTTTAAACAAAAAATGACATAGGTGCAGAGGAACAGATGGCATAGAGACCCAGCGCATTGAACAAAGGGGTTGGTAATCACGGAGAAGAAAAAATCAAAAAGGTGTAAATTGAAGTGTGAAAATCAGCGAATTAGTCCATGCTCTACATTGCTGTATTGTTGATGCCCATGCAGCATTGGAGACTGATTTCTCCCCAAGCTCAGCCCTGACCCTACTCTAGCGGAAACTCTGGAACACTTGAGCAAATTGCCTCTTGCCTGACCTCTGCATGTGCTGAGAACAAAGATAAAAATGGAACTGAGTGTTTGACGTTTTCTTCCTTCCTCTATTGTTTATCTTATTGAGGTTTCTAGCGCAGTAAGAATGAACAGGAAGTGAGATACTAAACTGGCTATTTATTTTAGCAGATGTGGTTTGCCTTAATGGGCAATTGTGATGAAAATCAACAAAATGCATAAATTTCAGAAAATTTCAATTGAATTTTCAATTCACTTGAAAGTAAACATAGTTCTTTAGTTTTTTTCAAGGCTTACCACCCATGACCAGATCAGATTCAGCGACTTCAATTGGCTGACAAAGCCCCAGTTTTTTGATAATCCTCATTGACTTCCCATCCCTATCTCACCTCCTCACTATCTACCTTTGTAACCTGCTCTAGATCTGCAATGTGCATTGTGCGATCTCTGCGCTCCTCCAGGACTGTTGTCAGATTGAGTGCCAGTGCATATCAGCAAACACAGGATGATCTGTGACCGGAACTTGGTGTCAGTGTGTACACTCACTCACTGCTGAATTGGGTCCTCATCAGAGAACAATAAGAAAGTCTCTGTAAAGTTTAATCAAATACAACTCTGTCTGACCTTGGAGCAGTGACAGCAGGAAGTAAGATTTCCCAATCATTTTCCTCTCCCAAATATTTCATCAGCTTCTCCTTCTCAAGCTCTGAAAGAGAAAGGAGTTAATGAGACCTCGCTTCTGATGCAACAGCTTTCAAGAGATTAGAACAACTTTGATACAATGTCCTCACAGACTATTTTGACTCTCAATGGGATAATAGGGCTCAGCAGAGAGTTACAAGTCTGCAATAAACTATCGCAATGAATGATTTGAATATCTCAGCATCTGCCAAATCTCCTATCTCTGCTCTTGCCTTGTCCGTTGGTGGAGAAAAATGTTCATTTTGAGTGACTTGAGCCTCACCGCCTGATCTCAGTGAACAGAAATCTTTGGAGGCAACAATCACTGGAATATGCCCTTACAACATCACAACATCAAGGACAGAGAATGTTGATTGTGGAAGTGATTCCTGTTGTTATATTATTCGCCCTGGACCTGTCGAACTGCTGGCAGGAAGCTGAAAGAGCCAACAAACTCTGCTTGATCTGTACGGACTCTTCCTATGCTTCACACCATGACATTTAATTAGCATATTCAGTGTCGCTGTGAGTGCAATTGCGAAGTTGGTTCAAAGTGAGAAAGCAGCAGATTTCCTGGCATTACAAACAAACTGTTAACCCTCTATGTGGCTGTGATATTGTCTCTGTGCTGACCTGGGCAGCATTTAACATGGTTTGATGGAGTTGAATGGGCCTTCTCCTGTTCCTCTGTCGCAAACCTGAGGGGCTGAATGGACTGCCTCTTATTCGATATCACAGGCTCGAGGATCTGATTTGGTCTCATCCTGTGTGCAACAGGCTCAAGAGGCTGAATGGACCTCCTGGTCCTGTTTAAAAGGCTGGAAGAAGTGTGTGGACCTCATTCTGTTTGTGTCTAATAAGGATTGAGAATTGATCTTTGTTCGAGTCACAGACCCAGAGCTCAGTAATAAATAGAAATCTATTGAAGGCACCACCATTGCAATCTGTATTTGTGAAGTCATAGCATCATCAAGGATATCGCAAATCACTTCAAAGAAAATTGTTTCATTACTTACCCACGACTGGTCCAAATGCTCATCTGGGGAGTAACTGCCGGGACCCTCTGCTTGTACTGAATGGCATCTTCCTTTGCTGTTGTCCCCTGTGTATTTAATTATGAAGTGCAGTTGTGTGACTTTGTGTCAGAATGAGGAAGTGGGGAACCGGTGAGAAATTCCACAAAATGTTGCTTTCGTTGCAAATAGTTGACCATTTAAACCCAATTCTGTGATGTTTCTGTTCAGAGCCAGGCTGCTGATCACATGTAGTTTCTACGCTGGCTCTGGGGCTTTAGACTTCTCTCCCTTACTCTGAGATAGGAAATCAGGAGATGGAGACCCTTTTGCAGAATCTCTAACCAATATTCTTGTACAATTATGTCAGCTAGCAGCAAAATCAGGCTGTTCTGCCGCCTGATCCTGCTCTCCCATCCAATATGAACATGGCCGACGCATTTATATGCTGAATTATAAAGTCCCATCTATTCCCGACAACATTTAATTGCCTTGTCTAACTATATTCTATCTTCTTCTGCTGAAAAGTATTCAATGACCCTGTCTCAAATGCCATCTGAGGCTGAATTCCAAAGCTACAAAACCCACTGATGAAAAAAATCGCAATCTCTGTCCTGAAAGAATGACCGGACACAAAACAAATTTGCTGGAAAAGCTAAGTAGGCCTGGCAGCATCTATGGAGGAGAAAACAGAGTTAACATCTAGGGTCTGGTGACCCTTCCTCTCGAATTAAATGACAGCATTTCATTGAACTTCTTAATCATTCCAGTAGCTGCATGCTGACACTTCGGACTTAAGCCCTACTCAGTAATTCCTTAGTTGCTGTCCACTTTTTAAAAATTTTTCTTGCTGAACTGAACAACAACAAAATGAAGACAATAGTAGACTGAGAGTAATGTGGGCACCCTCATCGCTTAACAGAACTTGGTTACCCTGAACAACTTCTCCTTGAATTCCTGCCACTTCCGACAAACTAGGGCGGGGTGGGGGGGGGGGTGTGCATGTGCGGTGTGCGCGGCCAAGGCAACCTGTTTTGGTCAGAGCTATAAGACCATAAGACATAGGAGCACAAGTTAGGCCATTTGGCTCACTGAGTCTGCTCCGCCGTTCAATCGTGACTGATATGTTCCTCAACCCCATTCTCCCACTTCCTCCCTGTAACCCTTGATCCCCTTGATAATCAAGAACCTATCTATCTCAGTCTTAAATGTACTCAGTGACCTGGCCCCCACAGCCTTCTGTGGCAGTGAATTCCATCGATTCACCACTCTCTGGCTGAAGAAGTTTCTCCTTATCTCCATTCTAAAAGGTCTTCCCTTTACTCTAAGGCTGTGTTCTTGGTTCCTAGACTCTCTTACAAATGGAAGCATCTTCCCAACATCCACTTTGTCCAGTCTATTCAGTATTCTGAAAGTTTCAGTTAGAGTCCCCCAATCCATCTAAACTCCAATGAGTAGAGGGACAGAGTCCTCAAACATTCTTCATATGTTCAGCTTTCCATTCCTGGGGCCATTCTCAAAGACCTTCAAAGATCTACGTACCTGCAACCCTAGGGGTCACTGTTCAACAACATTCCCCAGGGACTCACCATTAATGGTGTCAGTCCTGCCCTGGTTTGCCATACCAAAATGTACCACCTCACCTTTATCTCAATTAAATTCTATCTTGTTGCTCACCAGCACACTGGCCCAGTTGATCAAGTTCCCGTTGTGCTCTGATAACTTCCTTTACTGTCCACATTGCCACTAGTTTTGGGCCAGCTCCTATCTTCTACATTTCTGTGTTGTTCTGTTTACATGCTGACCAACCAGACCAGATCCTGCATCACATACACCACCTTGAGGCATACAGATATGCAAGGAGATAAGGAACCAGGTTAAGACAAAGATGGGAATATTTATGTCAACCTTTCGGAAACTGTGAGATGTCAGAGTAAAATCCCTTCGAAGCTTTGCCAATTGATTGATAGCAATCCTACTTTCCAGCAAAAAAGGACGACAAGGAAGAAAAGACATAGGGATATCATGAAAGATGTAGATAACCAATCTTTCATGATTGATCCATTACCTTTTAATGGCAAAGCCATAGTTAAAGCATTGACCCGAGAAACAAAAATGGTCGCCGCACACACAAAAACAGAACCGAAAATGCACTCTAACAGTTGTGACTGCAATATAACAAGAGAGAAGGACAAAAATAACGCCTACGTGCTGTAATTATGATATGGTAGTTGGTGGGCTGCTAAGTAATGAGGGGGATAACCTTTGATTACAGGAGTATATAGGTAGACTGGTCAGATGGGTTAATCAATGACAAATGAAATTCAATCTGGATAAGTATGAGGTGATGTACTTGGGCAGGACAAACAATACAAGGGGAACTACAATAAACAGTAGGACCCTGGAGAGCACCGAGGGTTAGAGGGAATTTGGTGTGCATGCCCACCGCCCCTTATGGTATTAGGACAGATGTATAAGGCCTATGGTTATGTTTGCCTTTGTTAGCTGATAATTTAAGAGCAGGGAGGAAATACTGGGGCTGTATAAAATATTGTTTAGGCCACATAGCGAGAGTACTGTGTACACTTCTGGAATCCACTTTATCAGAGAGTGGCTCTGGCAGAGGGTGCAGAGGGAGATTTACCAGGATGTTGCCTTAGGGGCTGTAGAGTTTCTGTGATGGAGAGAGATTGGACAGACTAGTGTTGTTTTCCTTCAAGCAGAGGACATTGAGAAAGGAGCACATGATTGAGATGTATCAATGATGAGGGGCATAGTTAGGTTGGACAGGAAAAAAAACACTTTTCTCCTTTGATGGAGGAATCAATAACTGGGGAGGGGGCATGGATTGAAGATAAGGGGCAGAAGGTTTAGAGGGGATGTGTGGAAAAACATTTACAACAAGAAAGCGGTGTGGAATCTGGAACTCATTGCCTCTGAGAGGTAGAAACCCTAAGAGCATTGAAGAAAGATTTAGATGTGCACTTGCAATGCCAAGGCCATAGGTCAAGCGCTGGGGAAGTGGGATTAGAGAATAGGTTGTTCTTGACTGGCACAAACCCGATGGGCTAAAAGGCCACTTTTTGTGTTCTAGGCCTCAACGACTATAAGTTTTTGAAAAAAAACAGTATGGGAAGATGTTAAGGGACTGCATGACATGAAACATCAGGATTTGAAAGTGTGTAATGAGAGGTCACTTTGTGGCGATGGTGTTTTGATGGGTTTTCTGTGCAAGAGAATTGAATCTTATCCTCTTGTCTGGGTAAACAATCATATATCACTCCTGATTTGACCCACACAGTGTGATGAGAGGCTTTATGTCATGAGAAAAGTAGATATGACTGGATATTTAATAGATATATCTTTACAATGCAGTCTGCCGCCTCTGACATTTTGTTAGAAGTGAATAGTGAGACCAATGTTAGTGTTGAAGGTACTTTTAATGTACGAGCTAAGATCCACAGTAGGACTTTTAGCCCCTCAAACACCTGCCTATAATTGAGTAACATCATGGTTGACCATCCAACACAGTCATAGAGGCATGGAGTCATACAGCATGGAAACAGACCTGTTGGTCGAACTCATCCATGCTGACCAAATTTCTGAAACTGAACTGGTTTAGTTGAATCATTCATCCCATGTCCCTCTAAACCTTTCCAATCCATGTACCAGACCAGGTGTCTTTTAAATGTTGCAATTGTACCAGCCTTCACTACCTCCTCTAGCATCTTCTTTGATGCATGTGCCACCCTCTGTGTGAAGAAGTTGCTCCTCAGGTCTCTTTTAAATCTTTCTCCTCTCATCTTAAACCTATGCCCTATACTTTTCCGCTTCCATACCATGGGAAAAAAAAACCTTATCTGCGCCTCTCATGATTTTATAAGCTTCTATGACATCACGCCTCAGCCTCCTACTCTCCAAGGAAGAAAAACCCCAGATTCCTGCACCCTTTCCAGCTTAGTAGCATCCTTCCTGCACCAGCACAACCAGACCTGTATGTAGTACTCCACAAGTGATCTCATGAATGTCACAGCCATAACAGAACAGCCCAACTCCTGTAATCATTGCTCTGACTATTGAAGGCAAGCATGCCAAATGCCTTCTTCACCTCATTCTGGGCCTTGGCACTGAGCTGCAGTTTGGAGCCAATGAACTGTGCACATGTAAGTAATGTGTGATTAGGTGACAGAATAGTGGCCTCTGAGTTTATTTCACTTCGATAAAAAAAATCATATAAACAGAAGATTTAGAATCTCTTCGATTCAGGGGACTTACTCCAATCTGACTTGCGAAAGCCAGTATACTGTAAAAAAGAAAATGTAAACAGAAGGTTCAAAGTCTTCTCTTCATTCTAGGGGCTGGCTCATGAGTTGCTGGTCAGAGCCCATGAACTGTGCACATGTGAAAAAGGGTGACTGCTGGTGGGATACTGACCGATGTGCAGTCATTTCAGTGGTGACGAGAGAAAACAGTGTACTCCTGAAGAATTTGCTCACACCAGTCGTCTCTGAGTTGAGGTAAAGATTGCTGGCAACATGCCTTTATTTGGAAAGCTTGATTTGTTCTATCCTCCTATCGAAGGCCGAACTGAATATGTAGAAAAAACTCATTATTTTTTTCCAGGTGAATGACATGGGGGCAGATGAAAAACAGCAAGTAATCCTTCTGAAAGCGTGTGAACACCCAGCTTTTTTGGTTATTAGGAGCTTAACTTTCCCTGAGACGCCAGATACTATAACCTTTTCAAGAGTTCAAGGATTTAGTTAAGGAACATTATGACTTGAGGTTTCCTCCAGTTCTGAGATGCTATCAGTTTTATTTGGCTGTTTGAGAACCAGGGAATCCATTCAGGATTTTTAACAGGGTTAAAATAACTGGCTAAGGTATGTGATTTTGGGTTAACCCTGAATGAGATGCTGAGACACCACTTGGTATGTGGGCTTAATTAAATGACATAACCATGCAGAACCTCTTACAAGCTGAAGCTCAACTGTGCTTCAAACAGGCACTATAACTGGCTTTGTCTTTAGAAAATGTGACAATGGAGGATAGAAGCTATAGCTCATCGCAATGGAAGTGGACGCCACCACCTGACTGACTACGCTTGGGAAACACCACATGAGTGTACGTAATCACAGAGCAGAGGGACCCTAGGCCAGCCCACAGCAAAACCCCGAAACAAAGCCAAACCTTGTCCAAATGGCAAAATGTTCTTCAAGATCCTGGCCAGCAGGCCATTGTAGTTGCTGCTGGTATGCAGATTCAAAATAGCAAAACAGTCCTACAAGAACTGATTTGAGTAAGGGAATGCATAGGCCTGTATCTAGGAGAGTGCACACCCTGGAAAGTCAATCTCAATGTGGTTTGGAACAGTTAAATTGCTTAGCAACCTCCAAATCAGAACCAATCAAAATAAATGTTTGGTTAAACAGTTACCCAGTTCTGATGGACGTTGATGCCAGAGTTGCTGTATGAGTTGGTTGCAGAACCTGACCTCATGAACATCTGTTTCAGAGATAGCAGGAACTGCAGATGCTGGAGAATCTGAGATAACAAGGTGTAGATCTGGATGAACACAGCAGGCCAAGCAGCCTGCTCCTATGATACCGCTTGGCCTGCTGTGTTCATCCAGCTCTACACCTTGTTATCTCTTTTAACAAGAGCTGCACTGGACTCCCAAACTTATGTTTGTGCAAGACCTTGGCCAGATTCATTACAGGTTAAGAGTATGATTTTGGTTCCAGTCTCCGATGAGAAATAATTGGTACAGTTACCAGTGATTGTAATAAAAGGCTCAGGCCAAAGCTTTGTGGGGCGGAATGGGGTGAGAAAAATTCACCTTGATTGGCTCAACACTTTTCACTTAGAAAATGGCTGCCTGAATGAAGTCTTATTTAAATACACAAAAGTTTTTCAAGAAGGTCTAGGGGCTATAAAAGGAGCCAAGGCCAAATTGGCACATTGTGGTTGGTTCGCTCGCCGAGCTGGCTCGTTAGTTTGTTTCATTAGACGTTTCATTACCCTGTTTTTTTCTTTGCAGAAGTACATTTATAGGATCTAATTCTACATGTTTATTGAATGCCTCTTGGTTGTCAACCAGGCCTCTAGAAATTCCCTGTTTGTCTCTGGAAAAGCTGGAAATGAGGTAATCAATGCCAACGGACCCCAGAGTTTAAATAACAAGCGGGAAAACACAACAATGCTTCATTGGAGGCTGGGATGATGATGTTATGATGATGTTATCCAGCAGGGTAACGAACCAACTCGGCGAGTGAACCAACCACAGCATCCACAACCGGAGCTACAAATCTATTCGAAAACCTTAAACTTTACATATTGATCAGGAAGCAGTTCCATGATTCTGCAAGGCCTGCCCAGTGTCTTACATGTGAAAGTACAGGCAGAAATCAGGAGGCCGGAAAGTGATGGCAATATCAAACCAGTACAGTTTGCAGATTGGACAGCACCAGTTGTGCCGATCATGAAGCCTGATGGGTCAGTTCATCTTTGTGAGGATTTTAAACAAATTACAAACCATTACTCAATCGCCGCAAAGCATGTATACAAAGCTCATTGGGAATTGAGGGCGGTTGTCCTTCATGAAGCAGGACATGAGCCACTTATGCCCGCAATTGCAGTTAGATGAGACTTCCCAGAAGTATGCTAGAAGGATCTGTGCCAATATCCAAGTCTGCGATTTGGGGTATTTTTAGCAGATGATGGAGAACATTTTATAAGGCCTCCTGCATGTTGCCATTTATGTGGATGATGTGCTAACAACAGGGAAGACCAAGAAAGAACACTTAGAGAACATGGACATAGTCCTTAGACATTTCTCCAAGGCTTCAAAGTGAAACATGTATGTTCCAGGCTCCTCAAGAGGCCTACGTAGGTGCTATGAAGCAGAGGTTGACTCCCCCTTCAAATAATAAAACACCCAGAGAAGCTTGCCACATCTCATGAAAAGTGGTTTCACCTGCTTCTCACCCTACCCACCCCCAAACAGTTATAAAGAAGACAAGCACTCTGGAAGTAGCAAGTAACAATTTATTTACATAACTCTAACAGTGAACAAATTAACAGAATTACTAACAAATCAAAAACCTCATCCCTAATCTACTAATCCCGAATAAAACAAAATGTTAACAGTATGCTGTTCCAATAAACATAAGTCCCACGTATATAAACCAAATTTAAAAAAAACTTAAAACTTAGTCTCTCAAAATTGCATCCAGGATATGTCTTCCAGAATGTTCAGTGCCTTCTCTGCAGTTCTTCCATCAGGTGCACCTTTCTTTGTTGAATTCTTGTATCAGGAATATTAGCTAAGAATACTGCTATACTTCTGGTCAGATGATGGTTTTCTGAGAGCTCAGAGAATTCTGTGAGAGCCAATGATTTTCTCTTTTGTAGTTGCTGGTTGTTAACTCTAAAGGATGGCAGTTGCTCTCACACCAATTTTCAAATGTTCTCTTCTTACATACATTCGACGACCTATTAATTTCTTAAAATAGGATTGGTGCTAGGTTGTCAAGACCATCAGATTTAAATTTAATTGGTTTTTACTCTCTAAGTGCCTGGTTTAAATTAATTGGCTGATATTCAAACTAGTTGCCTTAATAACAAGATTACTGCCATGGTTACTAAACACACAACCTTTTGACACAAATGTTTCAATTTTCAGGAACTCTCGATGTATCTGTAGTCATTTATTTTAATCTTCAAGTCTGCAAAAAGACACATCACCATTTAAAGGGACCATGTACTCTTCCTCCCCTATTATTTTGCAAATAAATTCGAACATGCTGCCATCCAATCCACAAGCACTCCACCCAACTTCATAACAGAGACTACAGAAATAACAAGATCAGGTTACACCTGTTGAAAGATAAAATGAGGCAATCATAAGTGTCTTGGCTCCCATGTCTGTACCAGAGCTCATACAGAACCATTCCTCCATCCTGACACCCTTTCACCTGCTATTGAAAAAGGGTCAGCCTTGGAAATGGCCTAGTAGCCAAGACATAGCTTTTAGGAATGTAAAGAAGCAGCTATCATCATCTAAGATGTTGACACACTCTGATCTCAAGCGAGAGCTGATGCTAATGTGCGATGCCAACCCTTGTGCTGTCTGGGTAGTAGTGATTCACATATTGGCCCAATGGAAAGGAACATCCAATAGCATATGCTTCCTGGACTTTAGCTGATGCAGAGTGCAAAGATGCCCAGTTCGAGAAGGAAGGTTTGGTGGTCATCTTTGGTGAGAGAATGTTCTACCAGTACCTTTATGGATGTCAACGTGCTTGATAAGGCATTTGATAATGTTTCCCATGGCAGGCTAATGGAGAAAGTGAAGTTGCATGGGGTCTAGGGTGTGCTAGCTGGATGGATAAAAAAAACCTGACTAGGCAACAGATGACAAAAACTGGTAGTGGAAGGGGGTTTCTCAAATTGGAGGCCTGTGACCAGTGCTGTTCCATGGGCATCTGTGCTGGGACCACTGTTGTTTGTGATATACATAAGTGATTTGGAGGAAGGTATAAGTGGCCTGATTAGCAAGTTTGAAGATGACATGAAGATTGGTGGAGTAGCAGATAGTGAAGGGGACTGTCAGAGATTACAGCAGAATAGATTAGATTAGATTACCTACAGTGTGGAAACAGGCCCTTTGGCTCAACAATTCCACACTGCTCCTTGAAGCATCCCATCTAGACCTATCCCCCTATAACCCACATACCCCTGAACACTACGGGCAATTTTAGCATGGCCGATCCACTGAGCCTATAGATAGATTGGAGAGTTGGGCAGATAAATGGCAGATGGAGTTCAATCTGGGCAAATGCGAGGTGATGCATTTTGGAAGATCTAATTCAAGAGCGAACTACACAGTAAATGGAAACGTCCTGGGGAAAATTAATGTACAGAGAGATCTGGGTGTTCAGGTCCATTGTTCACTGAAGGTGGCAACGCAGGTCAATAGAGTGGCCAAGAAGGCACACGGCATACTTTCCTTCATCGGACGGGCTATTGAGCGCAAGAGTTGGCAGGTCATGTCACAGATGTATAAGACTTTGGTTCGGCCACATTTAGAGTGCTGCATATAGTTCTGGTCATTACCAAAAGGATGTGGACGCTTTGGAAATGGTGCAGAGGAGGTTCACCAGGATATTGCCTGATATGGAGGGCTCGAGCTATGAAGGAAGGTTGAGTAGATTAAGATTATTTTCATTAGAAAGACAGAGATTGAGGGGATACCTGATTGGGGTCTACAAAATCATGAGGGGTATAGAATAGACAAGGTGGATAGCAAGAAGCTTTTTCCCAGAGTGGGGGATTCAATTACTCGGGGTCATGAGTTCAAAGTGAGAGGAGGAAAGTTTATGGGAGATATGCATGGCAAGTTCTTTATGCAGAGGGTGGTGGGTGCCTGGAACACATTGCCAGCAGAGGTGGTAGACGCAGACATGATAGTGTCTTTTAAGATGTATATGGACAGGTACATGGATAAGCAGTGAGCAAAGGGATACAGACCCTTAGAAAATAGATGACAGGTTTAGGCAGAGGATCTCGATCAGTGCAGGCTTGGAGGGCCTAAGGGTCTGTTCCTGTGCTGTAATTTTCTTTGTTCTTTGTTCTTTGTAATAATAACAGACCACAAACACTTGTTAGGTCTACCCAAAGAGAGCAAGGCTCTGCCAACCATAATTTCAGGGTAGATTCAGCAATGAGCTTTTATTCTAAGTACATACAATTAGGAATTGGAACACTGTCTGGAAGGCCAACGTGGATGTCTTGACTCACCTCTCACTGGTAGATACACTACTGGTGGTGCCCCCACTTGAAGAGTCTATTCTGGACACCTTTCCAGTCACGGCTGACAGTATCAGATTGTGAACGCAAAAGAATCCAGTCCTGCCAAAACTAAAACAGCTGTTGATGATGGGAGCAACCAAAGAGTCCAAACAACCAGAATTGGTGAGAACAGATCACTGTAGCGGACAGCATTTTATCATGAGGAGCGAGAGTGATTTTCTCAAGCAAAGGTTGTCATCAGATATTGGCTGAACTGTGTTATAGCCATAGAGATGTCCAGTGCAGAAATATACCCTTCAGTCCAACTTATTCATGTGGACCAGATATTCTAAATTGATTTAGTTGCATTTGCCAGCATCTAGCCCATATCCCTCTCAACCTTTCCTATGCAAATACTCATCCAGGTGCCTTTTAAATGTTGTAATTGTACCAGCCTCCGCCATTTCCTCTGGTAGCTCTTTCCACATGCGCACCACTCTCTACATGAAAATATTGCCCCATAGGTCCATTTTAAACCTCTCCCATCTTCCCTTAAACCTATGCCCTGTAGTTTTGAACTTCTCTACCAGAGGAAAAGGGCCTTGACTATTCAGCCTATCCATGTCCGTCATAATTTTGTACACTTCTATAGGATCACCCCTCAGCTTCCGATGCTCCACGAAAATAGCTCCAGTCTATTTCACCTCTCCCTATAGCTCAAACCCTCTAACTCTGGCAACATCCTTGTAAATCTTTTGTGAACCCTTTCACGTTTCACAACATATTTTCTATTAGCTAGGAGACCAGAATTGTATGCAGTATACCAAAACTGGTCTAACCAATGTCCTGGACAGATAATAGGACGTTCTCAATGCACTGACCAGCCTTCTTCACTATCCTGTCTACTCACGACTTTGCTTTCGAGGAGCTATGAACCTGCACCCCAAGCTCTCTTTGTTCAACAACATTCTACAGAACCTTCCCATTAAGTATATAAGTCCTGCCCTGATTTGCCTTTCCAAAATGCAGCACTTCACACTTATCTAAATTAAACTCCCTGTACTCCTCAGCCCATTTGTCCATCTGATCAAGGTGATGCTGTTCACAGACAGTGGGCCATCATTTACCAACAGGAAGTTCAAGTATTTCCTAAAGTTGATTGGTATTTGGCATATAAGGACAGCTCCAAAGTCTGGCAGAAAGACCATCCACACTCTGAGGCCAGGCTTAAAGAAACAGCCTGCATCTTCACTCAATATCAAACTGCCCCAGTTCCTATTTGATTATCGGACCACCCCTCATGCAACTACAGGGAAAGCTCCAGCAGAGTTGCTAATGGGGAGACGACTCTGTATCAGTTCAAATCTGATATTCTTGGATCCTGTGGCAGGGTGAGTGAAATGACATCAGGAATGGCAATGCCAGATGCCAGACTCCTCTAAATGAGAGGGACAGTTTCCTTCAGGGTATGCTGTTTGTTGCCGAACCCATGATAATCACCTTGCCAGAGTAAGACACATGGTCAACATGAGCTCAGATCTCCTGAAGTACAAAGTTTGGGCACGAGACACACCCCTGACTAAGCATGTGGGCCATGTGAAAGCTGCAAACTCACAAATGGGGCAGGAGCAAAACAAACCCAGCTGCTCAGCACAGGCAGAAAGGCCGTTAGAGCCCGTAGGTTCTCCCCTTCCATCACACATTGAAGAAATCCCGGAGTCTGAGATGAGCTCGCTGGATGTCACAGCCTCAGTGCCTTTATGGTCCGATAAAGAGATTGAATTTCTTCCGATATGGATCCGCGTGCAAATGGCAACCTCACGACAATACATGCCACCTGTATCAGAGGCTGAGTTGGAGGAACCGGACCCAGTGCGGAAACACATCAAGAGGGGCTACAAGAAAAGAACAGACCCATGTCCCTGGACTTGAGAAGAAGGGATGTAGTGATTGGAATGAAGTCAGCCAGGTACAACTCACAGAGTATGAGTTCTCTGATTGGGGAAGTTAACCTGACCTGATCTAACCTGACCTAACCTGGATGATAGATGTAAACAGGAGTGTCAGGGGTTCTATTCACTCTGAGAATTGGCTCTGAGGAATCCCGTCCGGTGTCTAACATTATGCATGTATAAATAAAGGGTGATTTGGTGATGAAATACTGGCCTCTATAGAGTTATTTCAAAAGAACATGAAAATTTAGATAAATAGAAGTACATGTGGGAACAGGAAACACTGACTTGGGGACCAAAAATATTCCCCAGAGTAAGGCATTAATGAAAAATGCATGTACGCAGAAGTGCACGAGCGGTTTTATCATGCGTCAAGGAACCTAATGGTCTACAGAAGCCAAACCTTTGTGCAATTTCTTAGTGTTAGGGTGCAATATTCAATTCACTTTTTTTTCAGATTTGAGTAATATCATTTTCTCTTCATTGTATTTTAAGCATATTGGCTGCACACGGCCCTCACACCCCTTTCCCAATTTGTCTCCAAGTTTGGCTGTAAACTGATCCGTGCATATTCTGTGTTCTCACCCCTGTGCACAGCCCCATCACCGCTAGGCAGCTTTGAGAAATTGATGTCGGCACAGAGAAGATCTGTTGTAATGCGCAGCATCTCATCCCACTGGACTGGAGACATCTTGGGGGGCTAGTGTCTCCCACTCTCCAGTTGCATCCCTAATTGTGTTCTGAAAGTCAGTAACCACAATGTTCTGTGAATCCTGCAGAGAAATGGAAACATAAGATGTTCTGACATCATTTATCAGTAGGGATAGGGTTAAGTTAGGGTTAATTAGGCACAGCCTCGTGATAGTCAGTCGTGTTTCTGTGTTTTTAACCTTTACCCTCTTACCCCGAATGCTGAAGTTATGAGACTGAATGAAAATCCCAAAAATTAAGTTCATGATTCATGCAGATTCTACACCCCCAACACTTCACAGTCAGTGCAAGGTATTTTGCTTAAAGTGATATTACTATTTGAATATATAAAATCAGGCATTCAGTATGCACATAGCAAGATTGCGCAAACAGCAGAGTGACATTGATCCAGATCATTTCTTAATTTTGCAAGATCTTCAGGACACCGGCTTTTCTTCCCAATAGTAGCCATGCATTCTTTTACATCCACCTGAGGAAACTGTCACTTAACAACTCACCTGAACGGCAGCACGAATAAATGTGCAGTACCCCTTCAGTACTGGCCTTCCGACAGTGCAGCACTCCCTCAAGACTGAGCCTCCGACAGTGAGGTGTTCCCTCAGTACTGACCCTCTGACAGTGTGACACTCCCTCAGTACTGACCCTCTCACAGTGTGGCACTCCCCAGTACTGACCCTCTGACAATGTGACATCCCTCAGTACTGACCCACTCATAGTGCGGCATTCCCTCAGTCCTGACCGTCTGACAGAACGACGCTCCCCCGTGCTGACCCTCTGACAGTACCGCATTCACTTTGTGCTGACCCCCTGACACTGCACCATTTTCTTTGTACTGACCCTCTGATGCTGCAGCACTCACTTCGTACTGACCCTTTGACAGTGAGGGACTCACTTTGTACTGAACCTCTGACACTGTGCCACTTACTTTGTATTGACCCTCTGACAGTGTGGCACTCACCTTGTGCTGACCCTCTAAACACTGCTGCACTCACTTTGTACTGACCCTCTGCCAGAATTGATTGCCAGCTCATTTTCACATCACCAATTTGTGCGCAGCAAAATTCCCAAGCAGCAATCTTGTTTCATCTAGCATTAAAGTTCACTGGGTGGTAGGGAAGGGTAAATGGAATGTTGTCCTTTATTTCAATGTGAATAGAATGTATATGTTGGGAGGTTTTCCTAAAACTATGGAAGGCACTTGTCAGAGCACATCTGGAATACAAAAAACAGTTTTGGGCCCCCTATCTAAGGAAAGATCGACTTCATTGGAAGGAGTTCAGTCAAGGTCTACTTGACTCATACCTGGAAAGAGGAAAGGCTGGACAGAGTTAGTCTATATCCTCTAGAATTTAGAAGAATCAGAGGTGACTTAATTGAAACCTATAAGACTGGTAGAAGTGATGGCCTTGTAGTATTATCACTGAGATAACAAGAATTACAGATGCTGGAGTTAGAGATAACAGTGTGGAGATGGAGGAACACAGCAGGCCAGGCAGCATCAGAGAAACTGGAAAGCTGACATTTTTGGGTCAGGACCCTTCATTCTTGCTCCCCTGAGATTGCCTAGCCTGCCGTGTTCCTCCAGGTCCATACTTCAGTAATTACCACTGGACTATTAATCCAGAGACTCACATAATGTGCTGGGGACTTGGGTTCAAATCCTGCCATAGCAGATGGTGGAATTTGAATCCAATAAAATTCTGGAATTAAGAACCTAATGATGACCATCAATCAATTGTTGGGAAAAAACCCAATGAGCTCACTAATGTCCTTTAGAGAAGGAAATTACCACCCTTATCTGGTTTGGCCTGTGTGACTTCAAACCCACAGCATTGTGGTTGACTCTTAGCTGGCCTCTGGGGATGCTGACAAAGATGTCCAAATCATGTGAATGAATTTTTAAAAATTGTTGAAAGAATGTTTCATCTGTGTGAGAACCCAGACTTTAGAGGTCAGAGTTTAAAAATGAGGAGATGAGAGATAAAGATGAGGAAACTTTATTTTTTTCCCCTCTTAGAACGTTGTGAATCCTTGAAATTCCCTTCTTCAAAGGCAATGGACATGAAATGAATAAGTATTTTTTTTAACATAGAGGTAAAGAGACATTCTTGATAACCAAAGGCACAAAGGATTATTGGGGAATAGACAGGAATGTCGGGTTGAGGTGAAAAGCAGATTGACCACAGTTTTATTAAATGGCAGAGGAAGCTGGAAGGGTCAAGCGGCCTACTCTTGTTTATATGAGGCAAAAAAATTGCAAATGCTGGAATCCAAGGGAGACAAACAGGAGGTGGGAAGAACACAGCAGGCCAGGCAGCATCTGGAAGAAAGGATGAGTCAATGCTTTGAGTATTTCCCTCCCTCAGGATGAGAGCCAGATTCTGCCTGGCCTGCTGTATTCTTCCGGCCACCTGTTTGCCTACTCTTGTTTATATGTTGGTACATGAATTTCAGTGCTGGTATGAAGCTAGGTATGTTAGCTGCACAACCGAGAGATTGATTGATCATATCAAACAGCACTTCCCTTTGTTCTTTACAACAAGTAAGGAACTGACTGCACCCAACGAGCCGAAGCTTGTAAAACAGGCAACAAAACTTTCAACATTTGACAGCATTTGTTGGAAATTTCCCGAACGTGTCAAGAATCACACTAACAACCAATTTAGGATGGTCAGTCGAGCTCACAGTGTGGTACACCTGCATGAAACTGGAAGCTATGTGCATTAATAGACAGAGCACAGTCAATTGTACACAGAAGGAAAATGGACACGCATTGTGCCTGTTTCAATTCAACAAAATAAGTGGCAGTCATTTGCTGGTTCATTTATCGGGCTAGATTAATCATAATCAACAGTCAGGTACAGATCTGACACAAAACCTCACTGCAAACTTTCAATCAGTATTAATGAATGCATTTTCCACAGCAATACCTTGACCAATAAGAATCCACTTGCCAACCAATTGGCACTCTTCTCCTGTGCATAGTAAACATTGGTTTCCTCCTTGAATTTACATTCTTATAAACTGTCCTGATGAGTGCAAGGTTAAAGGCTTTGACAAAATGTCAAAACTTTGACAAAACTTTTTTCAGCAATACCCAAGCTCTCTACTGCTAAAGAAAGCTACATTTACACAAAACAAAAACAGTTAGAAAGCTCTTAATATAATCATCAGAACGAAGTTTCAACCTGTTGCATCACACACTCATTACAAAGAACCAATTCCAGGGAAATATCATTCCCATTCCAGCTCTTTAAATCATTACTTTATTGACTTTCCCAGTTTGTTTATCCTGAGCTGATGAGTTAATTTTATGATTCCTTTCCATGACTGCTAACCTTAAACTTCTCAAAGTTATGAAAGCCTGAACCTGCTACATTCTAAACAATTGATGATTTCTATTTGAACTCTCCTGGATAGGAATCTTCACAGACTAGAAACTCCTTTTGCTGAGTTGATTGTTTGCAGTAAATTTCCTGAACCTCCTGTGAGGAAAAGCTGTTCAAACTTATGAATTAAGTTCTGGGGACGTCTCAATTGACACTTCAAATTTTCTGTTCTGAAATAAAAAAAATAAACAAACAGCCTTCGTAGATTTACTTTGCCTGTTACAAACTAAACAGTACAATTATTTCATCCATTAAAACTACAGGGGTTATCCCAGGCCATCGCTTGATTTCTTGGAATTAAAATTGTGAGGTCACTAATTCCTAATTGATATGCTACTGACCCATAGCCATGGTATGCTACAAGATTCATCACGGAGTGTTAATTTGTACATGAGTGGGTATGCATGCATGCATGATTGTATATGGTCCTTTATATGTTTATCTGTCTGCATACCTTGTCATTCATGTTTTTGTGTGTGTTTCTGTTTATACTTCTACCTGTGTCAGAGACACTGAAGTCTGTATAAACTCGCATTCCGCTGCGATAGTTAGGGAGCTCTCCACTGTTCCATGGTCATTCTCTGCCACACAATGATAGGCTCCAGTCTCCCTGTATGTAACGTGGGGAATCTCCAGCCACAGCTCATTGTTGGAACTCGTTTTTTATAATGTGACAGTCAGATGTCTCCACATCAGGTTAGAAGCTAGGGAGCTCTTGACAGAGCAGATTATCACTGCAGAATTCCCCTCAATTTTATTGATCTATGAATCTTTAATCCCATCAAGGGGGATGGAATTGAAAGATTGTGTGGTGGATGTCAATGCAAGAAAAACAAATTCACTTACATTGACTGAAGCACTGAAAGGTAATGAGAATGTGAAAGGAGTAATACCAATGTAGCTTCCTTCATCAGGAAACAGGTCATCACACAGAAACTTCAGATCTGTCCTGAGGAGGTGCTGCACTGTCAGAGGGTTTCTCCTATCTCTTTGTTTCCTGTGTGCCAGACAGTTGTCTACCCATCAATAAACTCCCCTCAATCCGTGCTGTTTAATTAAGACAGAAACAAAATTGGTCAGCGATTTCTATGTGCCTTGCTATAAATTCCCCTGTTTCTTATCGTAAAGGACCCATATTTGTCTTCCTCTTGTCCACTTATATTTCCTTGCTTAATCCCTTCTCCCACCTGAACCTCTCCCAATCCTCAGGTCTGCTGTTCTTTCTAGTCTATTCATCTGACCCTTCTTTGGATCCAAGACTACTGTTAATATCACTTGTCTACAATGGTTGGGCCACCTTTTCCATTTTACTCCTATGTAACAGGCTTGAGGTTGGAGCTAAATGGGCCTCTCCCTGTTCCTGTGTAACAGGCTTGAGGTCGGAGCTGAATGGGCCTCTTCCTGTTGCTGTGTAATGGGCTTGAGGAGGGGCCTCTTCCCTTTCTGTAAGCTATCTCAATGACTCTAATCTGCACAGAAATAATGTCAAAGATCTTTCCACCAGCTAGCAGTTTGGTTGTAGTGACAGATGTGGTGCTGTTTTCTTACATCCTCCTCACTTTCTGACTTGAATTACAAATCAACTTGACACTTTCTCATTAAATATACAGGAGGAGCAGCACGGGAAGAGGTCATTCCATCCAGGCTGAGCACATGGCCAGTTATTCCCCATGCAAGTATTAGGATAACTCACAGGTTAATGCCATTGAGACAGAACTCACTTTCCATGACCAACCTACATAGCATTTCACATAAATGTCATAGAATCCCTACAGTGTGGAAGCAGGCCATTCAGCCCACTGTGTCCATACCAACCCAATGAAGAGCACCATCCATACCTACCTCCCTACCCTATCCCAGTAACCCTACATTACCCGTGGCTAACCCACACAGCCGGCAAATCCTGGACACTGTGGGCAATGTAGCATGGCCTGTCTACCTAACCTAATTTTATTGATGTTGTGACTTCCAGACTTTACAATCAGATTCCAATGATTGATGCCTTCAAAAGATTTCTCCCATGACACTCTGCAAGCTCCTCGTGTTCTCCTACAACTTTCCTACAATCACCTTGTGATCTCGTATGACATTCCTACAATACTCCGAAATACAGCCTGTGAATTTTTAAGCATTCCCCAACTTCCATTGGTCCAGCAGCCTTCCACTACCTCTCCCCAAACTTTTGGAATCCCTCTGTAAATCTCAGGGATGAACAATAGGTCAGAAATGGAGGAGCTCAAAGAGTAATTGGCCTAGTGTGGGAAAATGGGACTAATATAGATAGTCCAGTATTTTTGGCTGACAGGTCTCTTCCGTATTGTATGATTCTCTGATCTATGATTTTTCTTTTAGAAGTTGTCATGTTAATGAGCAGCAAAGCTGACAATACACAGTCAAACGCTGCACTTCTTGCCCAGCCTCACCATCAAAGCAATTGTCATAAAGAGGAAAAAAAAACGAAAGACCTGTTTGTTTGAAGTGTGGGATGTGCAGAAACTCACTGCATATCTCTGATCTACAAAGGAGTTAAAACCTATAGGAATCCAAAATGTTACAGCATGCAAAGAGACCAGCCAGCCCTTTGGGCTTGTTCTGTCATTCTGTTTGAATGATCAAATTGATCCCACTCTCCAGCCCACCCCCACCTTTCCCTGTAAGCCTTTCCCCAGGGCAGGATTGACTGCCATGAGGGGTCATAGTTTTAAGGTGTTAGGAGGAAGGTATAGAGGAGACGTCAGAGGGAGGTTCTTCACCCAGAGAGTTGTGAGCGCATGGAATAGTTTGCCAGTGGTAGTCGTGGAAGCGGAGTCATTAGTGACATTTAAGCGACTGCTGGACATGCACATGGACAGTAGTGAATTGAGGGGAATGTAGGTTAGGTTATTTTATTTTTGGATTAGGATTATTCCATGGCACAACATCATGGGCCGAAGGGCCTGTACTGTGCTGTACTTTTCTATGTTCTATGTTCTAAAGCATTTTCCCTTGCTTTTTAGATGTGTCACTGAATATATTTTTTGAAGGAGCCAGCACAGATCAAATGAATCGATGGCCTCTTTATGTGCTCTTTGGTCTATAGCTCTGTCCTATACAGACACTGAAAATTGCAGAAGGGTGATCAGTCTTTCTCTTCAGTCATTTGGTCTGGTGCAGATGATAGTATTACTGGAGAGATTGGATTGTAGAGGGAATCTTGGCTCGATAGACCATTATAACAAAGTGTAGAGCTGAATGAACACAGCAGGCCAAGCAGCATCTTAGGACGTTTCAGGCCTAGAACCTTCATCAGAAATCCATTTCTGAAGAAGGGTGTAGGCCCAAAACATCAGCTTTCCTGCTCCTAAGATGCTGCTTGGCCTGCTGTGTTCATCCAGCTCTACACCTTGGTATCACAGATTCTCCAGCATCTGTAGTTCCTATCTTTGATAGACCATTAGATTTCTTTCCTCTTTCAGTTCATCATGGTGCTCAGCCACTGAACAAGAAGCTGTCAATGCATGTTTAACAAGCAACATAAAAATGTCACCCAAGAGAAGAAAAACACTCTGTTACATTATAAGAGAACTGTTTGAAATCGTCTCTATTGCTATCAGAATGAAAAATTCAGTCTAATTAGCCCCAGTAACAATTTACCAGCTCTGCAAACTCAGCGAAGACCCACCGTGTGTCCCACTTAAAGTTCCTTGTTCAGCTGGTCCAGCTGCAGTCATTTCCACTTCAGCAAATTTCTGTATTAACTTGTCAATGTTTTTCTTTCGTTCATGTGCCTTTCTGAGGTCCTGAAAAAGGCTTTGCTTGACCAGATTTCCCCTTCATCTCCTTGAGGAGTTCCTTGTGTGTCCTGTAGATGGTCCACACTGCAGCTACTGTGTACTAGTGATAGAGGGAGTGAATTTCAGGGCTAGTGGTATGCAGACCATTCAGCGCTACAAATTGATATTTCTGTTCAGTTGGACAGGCACAGAGTGGAAAGTCCACACTCCAAGAGGGATCAGAGAACAGAAAGTCCCCTGTGTAGACTTACCATGTCATTACAGTTACCCTTCACATCTGGCAAAACAACTGTGAGTAGGAATCAGGCCCAATAAGAAAAAGCAGCTATTATTGATATCGCATTTTACACCAAAGGTCATAGTTATATGTCAATATAGCCCTGTAGTCAGGAAGCAGCTGTCTGGAGACCTGGCAGATGCAAACTCTTTCCTGATTATGAACAACATCACACAGGAAAATGCAGATATATGTCAGAATAGAATTCGAGAATGGCTCTCATCTTAGTTGTTATCTTGTGACCCAGCTTCATGTGTCATCTAAGCAATGTGTTATAATTATTCAACTATTCACATCCGGCGTTCAGTGGGGATTAACATAAATGGTAACATTTGCAAATTAACGCAAAACACTCCTTAGTATAGCACAGCATTAGATTGTTAATAACTCGGTGATAGTTTCCTGACATGGATAAGCATATGGACGTACATGGAATAGTGTAGGTTAGATGGGCTTGAGATCGGCATGACAGGTTGGCACAACATTGAGGGCCGAAGGGCCTGTACTGTGCTGAAATGTTCTATGTTCTATGTTCTATGTTCTATTCTAAAGCAATCTCTCACACTGACTTTAATATCAATGTATCGCTTTATCAACATCATTGAATAAATATTATCAAGTTATCCACTTCCATCTCGACAATACATTATAGGAGCAGAAATCGGCCATTTGAGTTATTGAGTCTGCTTCACCATTCAGTCAGATCATGGCTGAACTGAGAATCCACAATTCCACTTTCCGACCTTTTTCCCATAACTGTTGATTCCCTTAATGATTCAAAACCTGTCTATCTCAGCCTTGAGTATACCTAATCACACAGCCTCAACAGCCTTCTGTGGTAAAGAATTCCACAGATTCACTACCCTTTGAGAGAAGAAATTCCTCCTCATCTCCATCCTAAATGGCCAAGCGCCTTCCCCTGAGGTTATACCCTTCTAGTGCCCATCAAAGGGAAACAATTTCTCCACATCTACCCTGTCAACTCCTTGAAGAAACTCATATGGTCTTCTCATCCCCATTGATTACAGGCAAAGCCACTCAACCTCTTTACAAAAGATCATCTCCACATAGTTGGGATCAATTCAGTGTACCTTCTCTGGACTGCCTGCAATGCCAGCATATCTTTCCTTCGATAGGTTGGCCAAAATTTTTCACAGTATTTTAGATGTTGTCCAACTAATGCATTGTATAGTTTTAGCAAGACTTCCCTAGTTTTGTTCTGCATTGCCTTTGAAATAAAGGCAAACATTCTCTTTGCCATCCCTATCATGTGCTGAACTGAAATGCTACTTTTTCATGTGCAATAGAAGCTAAAGGAAATCTATGGATTCTGAAGGAGAAATTATGTTTAACCAAGATTGCAATTCACTCAAGGAACAAAATGAACTGTAGTAAAGTGAAGCCTGTAAACAAACAGAACTGGGATTTCCAAAAGGAATTTTGCAAAGAAGTTGTGACTTGTAAAATTATCGCACAAAATAGAATGTATGGGGAGTAAGACACAAGCATGTAGAGAGGATTGGCTGGATGTGAGAAGTGGGATCCCACTGAGCCGAGGCGTCAGCTTTTTCCAGTTGACATCAATGTCACAGATAAGGGGACAGAAGGCCGAATGGCTAAATTTCCAGATTACACAAAGACAGACTTGAATATATACTGAGAAGACCCAATTTTCTATATTAATGATTAGTTAAGTAATACCCAGCTCATGGGTAATAACAAGTTGTGGTTTATTGGTCTCGTTTCTTCTGGTTCAACTATGGCATTGCATTTCATATGTTGCCAATACAGTCCAGTATAGTTATTACAGCTGAACCCATTTAAGATCAATTTACAGTGTGATGAGATGAAACCCTACTTGAGATGAAAATTGTTGTATGCTAAAAACAAATTCCAGTGAGCAACATTGACCCATAATTGAAAGGCTTTCTGTAAAATCAAAATCTTCCGTCAACTGCAAAATTTAAGGCTATAATTTTGTTGCTTGGCGATTTTAGTTTTAACTGTCTCCTATTCATACAAATCAAGGAAAACACTCTGTGGGCTTAATCTTTCTGACTGAATCATGTACTTAATTAATTAATTCACTTTTTTTCTATCATCTTAGTGTGAAACACTTATAGGTGATTTCCTTACTCCCTCACCATTTCATGTCAGGATTTGAATTTAGTATTCTGAAAAGTTAACATTTTTTTTTCTAGAGAGTAACTAAAGCACAGCACATTTACAGCTGGCCACAACTTCTATGTGATAGGCTATAGAATTGTGTTTTATATCAAAATGTGGCTACAGTCTTGAGTGCTATCTATAGAAATGTGCTGCTGAGAAGTACAGAGTTTAGAACTTGATATAATTCGCTGAATGCAACAAGCCTTGTTAGTTACCTTCTCATTTCTTTTCACTTGCCTCTACCCATATTCCATTTCAAAATATGGACAAGCTGCAGAGCTGGGCTGAGAGGTGGCAAATGGAGTTTAATGCGGACAAGTGTGAGGTGATGCACTTTGGTAGGAGTAACCGGAATGCAAAGTACCGGGCTAATGGTAAGATTCTTGGTAGTGTAGATGAGCAGAGGGATCTCGGTGTCCATGTACACACATCCTTGAAAGTTGCCACTCAGGTTGACAGGGCTGTCAAGAAGGCATACAGTGTTTTGGCTTTTATTAATAGAGGGATCGAGTTCCGGAACCATGAGGTTATGCTGCAGCTGTACAAAACTCTGGTGCAGCCGCACTTGGAGTATTGTATACAGTTCTGGTCACCGCATTATAAGAAGGATGTGGAAGCTTTGAAAAGGGTGCAGAGGAGATTTACTGGGATGTTGCTTGGTATGGAGGGAAGGTCTTATGAGGAAAGGCTGGGGGACTTGAGGCTGTTTTCGTTAGAGAGAAGAAGGTTGAGAGGTGACTTAATTGAAACACATAAAATAATCAGAGGGTTAGATAGGGTGGATAGGGAGAGCCTTTTTCTTAGGATGGTGACGGCGAGCACAAGGGGGCATAGCTTTAAATTGAGGGGTGAAAGATATAGGACAGATGTCAGAGGTAGTTTCTTTACTCAGAGTAGTAAGGGTATGGAATGCTATGCCTGCAACGGTAGTAGATTCGCCAACTTTAAGTTCATTTAAGTCGTCATTGGATAAGCACATGGACGTACATGGAATAGTGTAGGTTAGATTGCCTTGAGATCGGTATGACAGGTCGGCACTACATTGAGGGCTAAAGGGCCTGTACTGTGCTGTTATGTTCTATGTTCTATGTTCTAAGAAGACATAAAGAGGGTGCAGAGAGGTTGAGTTAGTTAGCAAAAATCTGGCAAATGGAACATACTGTAGGAAGATGTGGAAACAAAGCAAAAAGCCAAGGTGAGGAAAAGAGTTCTTAAGCTTCAGAACCAGCGTGGAAACTACACCTGATCAGCTGCGCAGCTCTGAACAGAAATATCATAGAATCAGCTTTAAATGGTCAACTGTTTATAATGAAAGCAGCATTTTGTGGAATTTCTCATTGGTTGCCCACTTTCTCATTCTGATGTACGATCACACACCTGCACTTTATAATTAAACACACAGTGGGTAGCAACAAAGGAAGAGGCCATTCAGTACAAACAGAAGGCCCTGGCAGTTAGTCCCCGGGTGAGCAGGACATCGGTAACTATTAGAACAATTGCAATTCACTCCCATGACCAATGCCATTGATGATGTTATGATGTCACAAATACAGATTCCAATAAATGAAGCCTACAGTAGATTGGTATTTATTATTGAGTTCTGGCCCTGTTACTCACAAACAGCATGAGGCTAATTCAGGCCCTTGATTCCTGTTAAACACAAACATGTCCACCCAGCCCCTCAAGCCTTTTACGCTGGAACAGAATGAGATCCATCCAGCCTCAGAAGTCTTTAGAATAGGGACAGGAGGTGGTCCATTCAACTGTCTTGAGCCTGTGACATAGGAAAAGGAGTAGCTCCATTTGGCCTCATTGAACATGTTAAATGCTGCCTGGGTCTGCAGGGAGACAACATCAGAGCCACACAAATGGTTAACAGTTTGTTTGTAGTGCTGTGCAAACTGCTGCCATCTCACATTGTACTGACTTCCCAATCTCACAGTGAGACATTGAATATGCTGATTAGACTACATGGGGTGCTGGCAGGAGGAAGCAGCACGGGAAGAGGCCATGCAGACCAAACATAGAGTCCTGACAGTTCCTCCCCAGGCAAGTTATCTGACAAGTCCACGTGAGGTAAAGGAACGCAAACACTTACTGCTGTGACCAACATCATTGTTTGCTGATGTTATGGCTTTATAAATACAGATTCCAATGATTAATGCCTTTGAACGATTTCTATTTATTATTGAGATCTGGCTGTAAGGCTCAAGATTGTCATACAGAACATCTTTCTTGATCAAGATATGTGGATTATGCAGAGATGGGAGGTGAAGGGTGCAGTAGAAATTCAAACCTTTTGTTGTTTTACCTCCTTGAAGCCTTCTGATTCTCTGCAGAGTACCTATCATCCCATACAAAATCAAAGTAGTCTGTGGGGACATGGTTTAAAAGTTTCTGAAAGTCCAAGTCAACCATATCCTTTGGCAACACCACTCCACCTACCTCCAAAACACCCCCTCCTCCACCCCACCCCACCACAACTCATTGCATCCTCTCAAAGTTTAAGGGGATGTTTTATATTTATATTCCTTAACCATTGCTGTTAAATTCAAGAATCTAATTCCCATCCTAATTATGTGCTGTATCTCAGTGTTAACACATTATGACCTTTGTACAAGGTCACCTAGATGCCATTGTGTTGTAGCAAACTGTAGTGTCTCCATTCAAGTGCAATTCTGCTCTTCTGTTCCTTCTGAAAAAGCAGATGACCTCATTTTTTTTGTCACATTATACGCCAACTCCCAGTATTTTGCCATTCTAATTTACCTGTTATTAGAATTAGGCTGTGACAAAGTGGCAGGAGGTGAAATTTGAATTCAGTTATTATCTGGGATAAAAAGTTAAGTTAATGGTGACCACTATCATTTGCTGTAAAAAAAGACCCATCGGATTTGCCATAATCTGCCATAATAACAGAGGCTGCCCTTCATGTCAGTCCAAAGTCACTGTGATATGTTCTAACTTTTAACTGCCTTCTGGGTTACCTGGGACATGGTAGCAAAACCTACAACTCAAAGTCAAATCAACAAAAACACCTATCCGCATTCGTTTGTTCTCTTTACTAAAGGCTGGTTTCCAGGAGCTGGATTACCTACTTTTATTATATGCAATTTTCCGCCAGCTTGACTGTAAACCGCAAAGCAAAAAAGAGAGTTGACAGTGAAGGATTCTCTTTCACTTTGAAATCAGCAAAATCTGTAGCATGTCCCTCGGTCAGCTGAGATACTTCCCTATTTACAGAATGCAGCTATGTTGCACCAATTATTCTGCTTTGCTGGGCAGTAATTCCAGATAGAAGCATCCACATCCGTTTAAAGTCTGTCCTGTATTTCATGATCAGATAGCAAGGGCACTGAATCTAATATTGGCAGGATTTGGCCCTTGGCTTTGGAGCTAGGTGCTCCTGGAAGTGGATGGGATGTACTTGGGACATTTGCAGTTTGTGTGGAAGACTGAGGAAATGGGAAAATAACGGTGTGCTCCTGGTAAAATTCAATGAGTAAAGAGCCTTGGACACTCCCTCCTCCCTGTGCTCATAGTGAGTGGGATGAAACACTTACTTAAGTTTTCACTAATTTTGTGGTCACTCTTGTTTTCAAATGGCACATCAAATCCCATTGCATTGTGGGCATTATTACATAGGAATGCCTTTACCCTGATAACTTGAATTGATCATGTTACATTTACACAATGCAAAATTTAATATAACAAGCTCCTCAGTGATTTTGAGAATGTGATGCTATAAGAAACTTCCTTAAAAACCCTTTCATGAATGCCCCATCCAGGGCACTGCTCCAATCCTGATTCCAATTTACTTGTAAATTCAAGTTATTGCTCACTGCTGCCTACCTTAATCACAAACACCTTTGTTTCTTCTTGTACACTTTGTCCTAGACAAGATCGTTGGGTTATAGGGAATCGAAATAAGAGTAGGCCTTTTGGTCCCTTGAGTATGCTCTGCCATTCAACACAGTCATGACTGATCTGACGTTCCTAATGTCTGCTTTCTTGCCTTTTTCCCACAACTGTTGATTCCCTAACTGATCAAGAATCTTTCCATTTTAGTATTAAATGTACATGACGACTCTGCCCACACAGCACTCCATGTTAAAGAATTCCAATCACTCACAATCCTTCGAGAGAAGAAATTCATCTTCTCTGTCTTAATTTAGCATCCTTTCATCTAAGGCTATGCCTTCTGAACCTATACTCTCCAATAAGTGTAATCATCCTCTCAGTGTTTACTCTGTCCATTGCCTTAAGGAGGCACTTTTGTTTCAACGAGTTCACCTCTCATTGTTCTAAACTCCAGCAAGTAGAGTCCTAATCTGTAGAGTTTTTGCTCATAAAAAAAAAATCCTTTCATACTGGAGATCATCCAAGTGAACCTTCCCTGAACTGTCTTCAATGAAAAAAAAATTTTCTTAAATAAGGGGGCTAAAATTGCTCACACTAATACAGATGTGGTTTCACTAGCACTATGTAACAGTTGTGAAAGACTTCCTTAGCCGTATTCTCCAACCCTTTTGAAATAAGGACCAACATTCATTCATCTTCCTGATTACCTCCCATACCTGTGTGCTAGCTTTCTGTGTTTCATGCATAAGTATTCCCAAGTTTCTGCAACCTTTCTCTATTTAAATATACTGTTATTTGTTCTCCCTTCCAAAATGAGCAACTTCAAATTTTACCACATCGCACTTCATTTTCCATTTTTTGGCCCACTTATCAATATTTTACTGTAAACTATTTGTAGCCCCCTCGAAGCCTGTTTTTCCACTATTTTTGTGACATCTGCAAACTTGGCTGCATTGGTTTCCTTCCTCTAAGTCACTAAGATATGTTGTGAACAGTTGTGGTTCCAGCAGTGATCCCTGTGGAAACCCACTGATAACAGGTTACAAACTTAAAAAAAAATTCACTGTTTCCTAGATAATAAAGTGTGAAGCTGGATGAACACAGCAGGCCAAGCAGCATCTCAGGAGCACAAAAGCTGATGTTTCGGGCCTAGACTCACTGTTTCCTGTTTGTTAACCAATTCTCTAATGTTGCCAAAATACTATCTCCAATTCAATCGGCTCTTGTCTTACAATTTAACCTTTATGTGAGGAACCTTGTCAAACACCTTCTGGAAGTCCAAATACAACACATCGACTGATTTCCCCTTAATAAATTCTAATAAATTAGACACAATTTCCCTTTCATGAAATCATGTTGATTCAGCTTGATTGGATTATGATTTTGCAGAATTGCTGCATTTAACTTTGATAATTAATTCCAACATTTTTCCAAAAATGGATTTCAGTTAATTGGCATACAGTTACCCATGTTTGTGTCCATCCCTTTCTGAATAAGCATGTCACATTGTCAGGTTTCCAAATCTATGCTACTTCTCCAAAATCTGAGGACTTTTGGAAAATTACAATCAATACATGCACTATTTCTGTAGCTACATCCTAGGATCTTCAGATTCGGGTCAGGGGACCTACCTGCCTTTAGCACCATCATTTTGTCTAATGCTACTTTCTAGTGATGTTGACAGTGCTTTATTCTTCCCCCATATTCTTTAGCACATATGGATGTTCGAAGTATCATCCACTGTAAAGACTGATGGAAAACGGGGTCATGGTGCCTCGGTGGTTAGCACTGCTACCTCACAGTGCCAGGGACCCAGGTTCAATTCCACTCTTGGTTGACCATCTGTGTAGAGTTTGTACATTGTCCCTGTGCCTGCGTGGGTTTCCTTTGGATGCTCTAGCTTCCTCACACAATCAAAAGATGTACAGGGTAGGTGGATTGGCCATGCTAAATTGCCATAGTGTCCAGGGATGTTTAGGTGAGGTGGGGTTAGACATGTGAAAATATAGGGATAGGGGAATGGGTCTGGGTGGGATGCCCTTCAGAGGGGCAGTGTGAACTCGTTCGGCCAAATGGCCTGTTTCCACATTGTAGAGGTTCTATGATCTATTCATAATTTCCCTCAGGAAATCCATGCTGAATTTGTCTGGTTCTGTAATTGTTCTCCAAGTGTTTTGCTGTGAAATCTTTTCTACTTCTCTTCTACCAATGCTTGGCTAACTGGCCTATAATTCTGTTTTCTCTGTACTTCCTTTCTTAAGTAGTGAGATTACATTAACTATATTCCAATCCTTAGGAGCTGTTCCAGAGCTTATCAAATCTTGAAAGATGACCTCCAAAGCATCAAGTATTTCTGGGGTTACTTTCTTAAATACTCAGAGGTGGAGATTATCAGGCCTTGAGGATTTATTGGCCTTAGATCCCACCAATTTTCCCAAAGAATTTCCCTACTCTTATTGCTTTCCTTCATTTCCTCCCTCTCACTAGACCCTGCATTCCCAACATTTTTTGGAACATTATTTGTGAATTCCATTGTGAAGACAGGGACAAAGCTATCTCTTTATTCTCCATTGCAACTTCCCCTGTTTGTGACAGTAAGGTTTGTCTTCACTAATCTTTCTCTCGTCACTGAAGAAGAGGAAAAAATAAAGTCAAGATAGGAAGAAATAAATTCGGGGGGCACAAACTGCCTGAAATAATGATTTTACTAGGGTAGCCCTGTTTAAGGATTTTGGAAAGAAGTGTGCACTGTGGAGTTTGGAGATTGTGGTGGGAAGATCTCTAGAGAAGATAAGGCCATTATATGATTTGTTGTGTTAAAGCAATGACTGAACTGTGCATTACTCCAATGCAGTTCTGGTTTTTAATATATCAGCAAATGAACTATTACTTTCAACTTGGTATCAAGTGAATCCCTTGAGGAGGATAAAGGCAGTCAGAGTGTACTCAAAAGGGAAATCAGGAGGGCAAAAAGGGACAAAAGACATTTTTGGCAAAGGGTTTAAGGAGAATCAAACAAGATTCTGTAAATACATTAAGGACAAAACAGTAAATAGAGAGAGAATAGGACCCCTGGAAAATCAACAAGACTGTCTGTTTGAGGAACTGCGGGAGATGGGTGAGATCCTGAACAAGTTTTTCACATCAGTATTTACCTCGAATGATATGGAAAAACTTTGGGAAATGAACAATGAAATCTTGAAAAATATCTATATTACAAAGAAAGAGGTGCCGGACATCTTAAAATGCATAAAGGTGGATCCTTACATTTCACAGATGTCACTTGTGGGAAAAGGGCGACTGACTCCACCTCTGTAACAGCTTCCATTTTTTAAGATCTAGAACTCACTGCACACAGCTCTTTGAGAGACAAATTATTTGCCAAAATTATGAGGTATTACATTTTTAGCAGTAAATTTTATTGCCACGCATACTCAAGTACAGAAGTATATGAGTATAGTGAAAAGTGTACAATGTCACCATTCCCAGCACCATTTTAGCTACAGAGATACCAAGGTACAAAGTGGACAGCATGGTGGCTCAATGGTTAGTACTTCTGTTTCAACAGCATCAGGGATCCAGTTTCAATTCCAGCCTCAGGGAGGATCTGTCTCTCTGTGCACGTTCTCTCTATGTCTGTGCGGGTTCCCTCAAGATGCTTTGATTTCTTACCCCCGCCCAAAGATGTGCAGATTTGGTGGATTGGCTGTGCTAATCTGCTCATAGTGTGGACAGGCTAGGTGAGTTGGTCATGGAAAATACAGGGTTATAGGAATGTGGTAGGGAGTGGGTCTGGGTTGGATGGTCTTCGGAGAATCAATGTAGACTCTGGGTCTGCGTCCCCATTGCAGGGATTCTATTAAATTCCCAGGACATGATCAGGTGTGTCCTAGAACTTCGTGGCAAGCTTAGAAAGTGATTGCTGGGCCTCTTGCTGAGATATTTATATTACTGGTAGCCATGTGAGGTGAGCTGTCGGAAGACTGAAGGGTGGCTAATATGGTGCCATTATTTAAGAAAATGGTAAGGAAAAGCCAGGGAGCTATAGGACAATGAGCCTAATGTCAGTGGTGGGTAAGTTGTTATAAGGGATTCTAAGGGAAATGATTTATATGTATTTGGAAAGGCAAGGATTAATTAGGCATAGTTAAAATGGCATGGGAAATTCGTGTCTTGTGAGCTTGATTGAGTTTTTTGAAGCAGTGACAAAAATGATGGATGAAGGCAAAATGGTGGAAGTTATCCATATGGATTTGAGCAAGGTGTTTGACAAGGTTCTGCATGGTAGACTGGTTAAAAAGGTTAGATCACATGGAAATGAGGGAAAGTGAGCCTTTTGGATACAAAATTAGTTTGAATACAGGAGACAGTGGGTTGTTGTGGAGGGTTGTTTTTTTTAAAATAGAGTCTTATGACCAGCAGTGTGCCATAAGGATCGGTGCTGGGTCCACTGCTTTTTATTACTTATATAAATGATCTGGAGGAATGGTTAGTAAGTTTGCACATGGCACCAAAGTTAGTTGTATAGTGGGCAAAGGAAAAAGTTGTCTCAGAGTACAAAGGGATCTGATCAGACGGATTAATGAGTGGCGAATGCAGTTTAATTTAGAAGAATGTGAGGTATTGCATTTTCTAAGGCAAATCAGGGCAGGACATATACATTTAATGACGAAGCCGGGAGTGTTGCCGAACAAAAAGACCTTGGGGTGCAGGCTCAGAGCTCCTTCAAGGTGGAGTTGCAGGTCAGCAGGGGCAGTGAAGATGATGTTTGGAATGCTTGCTTCTGATTCCTTGAGAGCTGTCAAACAAGAGGTGATGTCCTATTTATTTTTTTTTGTTTTTATTTCAGAGCTTGTGAGGGCGCAGCTGATGAAAAATGTGGGTATGAACAATGATCAGGAAATCTTACATTTTGTTGTCACTTCTCCAAGGTAACTTCATTGGCAGCATGAACAGATTTATGTTTGATTGTCTTTGTAAAAGATAATCCTTTATTGAGCTCTGATTTGGAACCAATCCAGCTGTGAGCTAGGTTCCAAACTCAAACCAAGTCCGGTCCACCCACTGCTTGTATACACTTGCTCCCAGCCTGACAACGGGAGTGGAGGAGCACAGAAACCTCACGGTGTACATTGCAGATCAAAAGGAGGTTACAGAGGCAGGAAGTGGAGTAGTGATATATAGGAATGAGAAATTAATGGTGATTATCATATAGCTGAAGCTTTGTTAATCAATGGAAGTCACTGAACAAGGATTCCGTAGCGGAGGGTGTGAGCTGTGATAGGAACTGCGATATGATATTTACTCTGAAGCTACAAGTTCAGTTATTATGGTCTGAAATTTGTGTCTTTTGCTAATGTTCATCAGGATTGCCCATGAAGTCAGCACAGCAGCTCCTAGAATAGATAGAAACAAAAACAGAAATTGCTGGAAAAGCTGAAGAGAGGCAAATGGAATTTAATACCGAAAAGTGTGAGTGATGTAGTTTTGGAGGACATGATGAATGAAAGCTTCCTAAGAAAATCATAGGGATCTTGGTGTACATACAAATAGGTTCCTGAAGGCAACAAAGTAGATTGATAAGGTGGTTAAAAAGGCACATGGACTACTGGCCTTTTTTTGTAAAAGCATTGAATACAAGAGCAGAGAGGTTATGAGGGAGAGATAACAAGGAGTAGAGCTGGATGAACACAGCAGGCCAAGCAGCATCATAGGAGCAGCTTCTTCAGAGGGTCTAGACCCGAAATGTCAGCATTTCTGCTCCTATGATGCTGTTTGGCCTGCTGTGTTCATCCGGCTCTCCACCTTGTTATCTCGGAATCTCCAGCATCTGCAGTTCTAACTATCTCTGAGGTTATGATGAAGTTGTTTGTAGCATTATTTAGGCCACAGCTCAAGTAAGTGTGCAGTTCTGGTCACCATACTACAGGAAGGATGTAATTGCAGTGGAGGGGGTGCAGAGGAGAGTCAGCAGGATGGACTGGTTCAGCTATGAACAGAAATGAGATCAGGTCATGTTATTTTACTTAGAACAGAAATGACTTGGGTTGGGGGTGTAGGGGTAGGGTAGGGAGCGGGGGAGGTTTTGGGGGCATCTGATTGCTTTGCACAAAGTTTTGAGGAGCACAGGCAGGGTTGGTAGGAAGAAAGTTTCCTCCTTTGTGCAGGGCTAAACAACCAAGAGACACAGTTTTAAGAGAAAGAGCAAGAGGTTTTCATGCAGAGTGCAGTGCCAAACAGAGTGTGAGGTGGGAACACTTAACACATTGATGAAGTGTCGAGATGATCACTTGAAATGCCAGCACCTACTGGGCTTTGGGTCAATTTCTGGAAAATGGGCCTGGAGTAAAGTGGTGCTAGATCACTAGCACAGACATGATGGGCTGAAGGGCTCCGCATCATGCTGAAAAACTCAATAACTACATGCCTCCCTATCTCTAACCTGCTGCAGTTCCTACACCTCTCCCTATCTCTGTCATCTTGTCCAGACACTGCACACCCCCCAATTTCTGTAACTCCTTCAGCTCCAGCAACACTCCCTAGGTCTATAACCTCCCCCAGACCATACACCCCTCCCTCTCTCTGTAACCTCCTCCAGCCCCGACATCCCTCCTTATCTCTGTAACTTCTTCCAGCCCCTACAAACCTCCTTATCTCTGTAATTTCCTCCAGCCTCTGCACCCCTGCCTACCTCTGTAACTTCCTTCAGCTCCCACACACCCTCCCTGATTCTGTGACTTCCTCCAGCCCCTCCACCCTTCCATATCAATGTAACCTCCTACAGTCCCTGCAAGTTTCCAAGGTTTCTACGCCTCTCCAATTCTCATGTTTCTGCTGATTTCATTGCCCTACCATGAACTGTCTCCATTCTACTCTAGATTTTTGAAAATGAAGTCCTCCAGTCAATGCTCCTGTCTTCAGCCTAAAGCATGTGTCTTCCTAAAAGTATATTTGCAGCAAAAGTCTGAAGAATCATTATATGTGAGAGAGAGAGAACCAAGGGCTGCACAGAGGATGAAGAAACATCAGTTACAAAGAGAGATCCTAATCAGAAGACGGAATCTAGAGATACTGAGATTTTATGATGGGTGGGACATTAAAGGGTGTGGGTAGTGAGTGGGAGAATGGGATTAGACTTGATTGAATATTAAACAATGCCTTGAGTATGTGGGAGAGTGGGATCAGACTGACGGGGATATTAAAGAATGCATGGAGTTGTAGGGGGAAAGTGAGATGAGAATGGATGGGATATTAAAGGGTGCAGAGAGTGAGGGGAAATGTGGGATTAGGCAATTTGGAATATTAAAGGGTGAGGAGAGTGAGGCAAAGAGTGGAATTAACCTAGTTGGGATGTTGAAGGGTGTATGAAGTGGCTCAGTACAACTTCCACCCCAAAACCACTTCCCATTCTGTCAAATTGTCCAGCCCTTACATCTCCTCCCTATTTCTGTAATCTTCTCCAGCCTCTACACCCCTCCCTATCTCTGTTACCCCCTCCAGCCTCTACACCCCTCCCCATCTCTGTCACTACTTCCAATCCCTACAATCCTCCCCATCTCTGAAAACTCCTCCAGCCCCTACACCCTTCCCTATGTCTCTAATGCCTTCCAATCTGGCCTTTCAAGTATCATCCATTTCTCATTGCTCTGCCTTTGTGGGCTGTGCTTCAGTTGCCTGTGTCCCTGAGCTCAGGAATTTCCTCCTTTAACCATTTTATCTACCTCTCTCTCTCCTCCAAGATGTTCATTAAAAACTGACCTTTTTTCCTGACTTTTGATCACCTGCCCCAGCTCCTTGTTGAGGAAGCTTGGAGGCAGATTGTTCTTTCAACCCTCTTGACGCACCTCAGGCATGGCTTAAGTCCACATTGTGCGTTGTTAGTATTTTTCATCACTATTCCTGTTTTCATTTCTGATCAGCAATCTTTCCGATGTTCCCCCTCCTATGGCACCTCCTGTTTCCTGTGGGCCCAGATATGTGAGGGATTCTGAAATCTTGGAAATTCGACTCTCTGTACATAGGAACCGAGAAATGTGGAAATTATTTCTGTGGATACAGTGAAGAAGGGGACCAAGACCATGCTAACATATCCAGTTTATAGGTGCAGCTGGGGGATTATGTGCGACAGACAACAGACAACACTTCAACATACAATGCCTCAATTAGGATTTAATGATGAGGGGTGATTCATCCTGTGCAGCACAGAATTCTGTCATCTCCTGGGATTCTCAATCCAAACATATTAATGTACAATGTCAGTAAAGAGGGCATGTGGTATGTTGGCAGTATCCTCTCAGTTCCACACATGGAGCATGGTGCACAGTTTTAATCTTCATATCCCTCAGTTAGATCATACTCAGAGCACTGTGCACAGTTTTCGTCTCGCTATCCCTCTGTTAGACCACACCTGAAGCATTGTGCACAGTTCCTGCGGACAGTAAAATAGAATACAATCGAATCCATACAGTGTGGAAGCAGGCTATTCAACCCAACGAGTCCACACCAATCCTCCAAAAAACATCCCATCCACACCTATAGCACTACCCTTACATTTCCCATGGCTAACCCAACTGACTTACTCATCCCTAAACACTAAGGGCAATTCAGCATGACCAACCCACCCAACCTGCACATTTTTGGACTGTGGGAGGAAACCTGAGCACCCAGCAGAAACCCACTCAGACATGTAGAGAATGTGCAAACTCCACATAAACAGTTACTGTAGGCTGGAAGGGAACCTGGGTCCCTGGTGCTATGAGGCAGCAGTCCTGACCACTGAGCCACCATGCTGCCCTACATATTCCTCAGTTAGACCAAACTTGGAGCACTGTGCACAGTTCTAAGCTCTGTATGCCTCAGTTAGACCACATTCAAACCACTGTGGACAGTTCTGGGCTCTGTTAAACTCTCAGTTAGAACTATACTCAGAGCATTATACCCAGTTCCCTGGTCTCCATACTGTGGGTGGTTAGTGAGGCATTACAGAGGAGGATGTAGTGAAAATGAGAAACACTGGAACAAAGCAGAGGAGCTGAATGGCCTGAGTCATGATTTGATTTCTGAGGTATTCTGGTGCTCTGTCTCTGAAGCATTGTCAATACTGGGCAGCACATTGGCTCAGTGGTTAGCACTACAGCCTCACAGTGCCGGTGACCCGGATTTGATTCCAGCCTTGGGCAGCTGTCTGTGCGGAGTTTGCACGTTCTCCCTGTGTCTGTGTGGGTTTTCTCCAGGTGCTCCAGTTTTCTCCCACAGTCCAAAGATGTGCAGGCTAGGTGGATTGGCCATGCTAAATTGCCCGTAGTGTTCAGGGGTGCATGGGTTATAGGGGAATGGGTCTGGGTGGGATGCTCAAGGGGCAGTGTGGACTTGTTGGGCTGACGGGCCTGTTTCCACACTGTACAGAATCTAATCTAACACTCAAGGTAGCATGTATGACAGGAATTAGGAGAATGTATCGTGATATTCCACAGTATTATCTCTCTCCCTGGCCTGAATTGAGTCCCTGTTCCTATCTCTGTAACCTCGACCACGGGGCCCTGAACTTTGGCGTTCTGTCATGAAACCTCTCTGTGACTCTTCCCCCTCTCTTTTTCCTCCTTAAAAGCCAAACTCTTTAGCTGAACATTATTCCGCCTGTAAAAACCGAAAGAACTGTGGATGCTGTAAATCAGGAACAAAAAATAAAGTTGCTGGAAAAGCTCAGCAGGTCTGGCAGTATCTGTGAAGGAAGCAACAGAATTAACGTTTTGGGTCTGGTGACCCTTCCTCAGAACTCGAAGCTCTGAGGAAGGGTCACCGGATCCAAAACGTTAATTGTGTCTCTCTGTGGATCTGTGACTGATTTTTCTGCAATTCCATTCCTCACAATGTCTCACTGATTGAGTGGTGCTCAAGAAATGCTGCCTCCTACTGAGAGTTTTGTCTTTTCTGTAAGATGCCACTTGAAACACGAAGACTTTGATCTCCCCAACAAAGAGTGCGATAATTGAAGGTGACAATGTCATACTGAGCTGCATCAGTGACAGCAACCCCCCAACCAGCTGGCTCAAGTGGTCACGGAGTTGGGAAGAGGAGGTAGTTCCTCTGCAGACATCCAGGAGAGACCTGATCTTTTACAGAATGACTTGCAAACATGAATACCTGCACTTCTGTGAGGCTGGAAACACTGTCTGTGCGAATAGGTTTGAGGGAAGCAAGATCGAGGTTGTAAGTATGCAGCCCCGATATTGAACTCTACCTCCCCGTCCTCATCCTGATCATTCTCTCTGTTAACACTGCTACAGTCCCAGGGCAGTCTGGCACCCTCTGATCTGACCCAAAGCATCCAGAATCAAGGGGGCCTTATGAACTGCTTGATTTGCTGGCAATTTGTCATTCATAAAGTGCCCCAAAATGACCACTGGGAAGTTTTGATGGGGACACACTTGATGCACAGTTTACTGCGCAGGTCTCCTTAGCAGATGGAGGATTTCCTCGTCTTCTTCTGGTGAGCACTGGAAGTCTCACAAAATTGAATCTCAGAATATGGGGCTAGGAGATGCAGTCAGTCATAGAATCCCTGCAGTGCAGAAAGAGCCATTCAGCCCATTCAGTCCACACTGACCCTCTGAAGAGTAGTCCACCCAAATCCCCATCATATCCTTGTAGCCCTGCTTTTTCCATGGCTAACCCGGCCAGTCTGCAGATCCCTACACACAATGGGCAACTTAACGTGGCCAAACCACGCTAACCTGCACCTCTTTGCACTGTGGGAGAAAACGAGAGCACCTGGACGTAACCCACACAAATATGGTGGGGAGCATGCACACACAGACAGTCACACAAGGCTGGAATTACACCTGGGACTCTGGCTCAAACCACTGAATTGCTACACCACATCAATCAGGCAGATATTCTCTGGGGTTACCCACTGCATTCCAGGGAATTATGAAATAAGCAAGGGGCAAAGGGTCAGAGAGGAATTAAATACAATACAAATACTATTCACTCGGGAAATGTACCCAGGAAACTAAGGGGCCAAAAGGCCAATAAACTCCCTGGATCTGATGGGACGCATCTTTGGGTATTAAGGAAAGAGGCTACTGTTTGCTGATTTTTCATTATTTTTATTGTTATATTTTTATCAGTCATGGTAGGAGTTGCCAACTGGGAGTTGTGCTGAAAATAACTTGTGGAGTTTGAGATAGCTTGTGGTAAAAGGGAAAGAACCGACCAACAAGCTTTTGTTTGTTAATGAAGCCAGGCCAAGAGGCTGATTCTATATTAAAACATTTTCATCAAACATAGTGATGCCAGGAAGAACATTCTATTTAAACAGATACCAGAAGTTGGCTCTTAACAAAGTCCAAGGTTGTGGACATATTCGCTGAGACGATGGGTTTGTTTGCAAACGTTTTATCACCCTGCTCGATAATATCATCAGTGTGCCTCCGATGAAGCTTCGGTGTTCTGTCCCACTTGTATTTATATGCCTCGGTTTGCTGGATGGTTGGTAGTATTTCCGGTTTTCTCAGTGATTTGTACACAGGATCCAATTCAATGTGTTTGTTGATGGAGTTCTGGGTGGAACCCCAAGCCTCCAGGAATTCCCTGCTGTCTCTGTTTGACTTGTGCAATTATCGATGTGTTACCCAGTCAACTTTGTGTCTCTCATTGTCTATGTTTAGTGAGACACGTGAGACTTGGTCATGGCTCTTGGTGGCTAGTTGGTGTTCATGTGTCTGTATTGTCAATTCGTTATGCAGTGTTTCTCACAGCACTTGTATAGCAGTGCCACAATGACACCACCCACAAACTGGAGGAGCAACACCTCATATTCCACCTCAGGAGCCTACAGCCCGTTGCCTAAACATGGAATTCACCAGATTAAAGTCTCCCCACCCCATCCCATGTCCAAGCCTCCCTATCATCCCTGCGTCCTTGACCTGACACAACCTGTCCGTCTTCTCTCCCACCTATCCGACCCTCCCACCTCACTGACCAATCCCCATCACTACCTACCTGCACTCACCTATCACCATCCTCCTACTTGCCCCAGCCCTACCCCTCTGCTCTATCTATTTCCCAGCTCCCTTCCCCCTCCCCATTTCTGAAGAAGGGTCCCCACCTAAAACATCAACTTTCCTGCTCCTCAGACGCTGCCTGGCCTGCTGTGTTCCTCCAACTCCACACTTTATTATCCCTCACTTCAGCAACTGCGGTTCTTACTGTGTCTAATTTCATTTCTACTGTTTGTCTCTATGTCATAACACTACAGAGATAGTGGAAGCATTGGCAGTAATCTTCCAGGAATTCTTTGATTCTGCAACATGTCACAGAAGGTTGGCAAACTGCCAATATAATACTTTTGTTTAAAAAGACAAGGGGACAAATTAAAAATAGGTAACTAGGTCACTGAGTATTACAGAAGGCAAAAACAATATTGTCCTTTATTTCAAAGGAAATGTAATCTAAAAGTAGGGAGCTTTGGCTAAAGCCGTGCAAGACACCATTCACATGAAAGCTTGAATACAATGAATATTTTTGTGTCTCTTATCTAAGGAAAGATAAACTGGCATTGGAGGCAGTCCAGAGAAGATTCACTACACTGATACATGGTAGGGAGGAACTGTCTTATGTGGAGAAGTTGAGTAGATTGGGCCAGTATTCATGGAAATATAGAAGAATGAGAGGTGACCTTATTGTAATGTACAAGATTATTAGAGGACTTGACAGAATAGGGAATTGGTCATGTCTCTTGGTGGAGAGATTGTTTACCCTTGTGGGAGAGTCAGACGAGAGAGCTTAATGACGTTATTAGGGGTTGCCCTTTCAAGACAGAGATGAATCTGTGAAATTCTTTCCCGCATGGGACTATTGAGGTTGAGGTAGACAGGCTTTTAATCATTAGGGGGAATTCAGGGTTATGGGAAAAAATGAAGTTGAGAATTATCAGTTCAGCCATGCATTGAATGGCAGGGCAGATTCAATGGGCTGAATGACCTACTTATGTTCCTCTGATTTATGGTCACATACAAGAGCTAGGAGGTTATGATGAACTAATAAATACATGATTAGATTTCAGTAATTGTGTATCATGGAAATGTATATATGTAGAGGATTGTGTATTGCTCTGGGTCCCACGCTATAGGACGGATGTAAATAAATCAGGTCATACAGTACAGAAACAAATGCTTTGGCCCACTATGTCTATGCTAACTAATAAAAACTAAACACACTAGTCCCATTTACTGGCACTTGGTCCAAAGCCGACTACGCCCTGGCATTTTAAACACTCATCCAGGTGCTTCTTACCTGCTTTAACCAACTTTTCAGAAAGCATGTTCCAAATTTCTACCAGTCTCTGGGTGAGAATAATTTCCTCTGATCTCCTTAAACCTTCACTTAAAACTCTTCACCTTAAACATCTACTCTATGGAGAAAATATTCTCACAATCTACCATGTCTATGTCTCACACAATTTTGTATACCTCAATCCGAATCCGCCACCCAATTCACCAACCTCCTGTGCTCCAGGGAAAACAAACCCAACCAATCCAGTGACTCCTCATAACTGAGATTTTCCATCCCAGTCAACATCCTCGTGAATCTCCTTTACACCCTCACCAGTACAGTTACACCTTTCTGAACTACACAGTATTCTGTCTGTGGTTTATAAACTTATAGCAAGTTTTCCTTGCCCCTGTTTTCTAATCCCCAAGCATCCTGTATGCCTTCTTCATTACCGACTCTACCTGTGGTTCCAGGCATCAATTGACTTGTACACCGAGGCCCTTGTGTTCCTCAATACTCCCTAGGGCTTACCTTTCATTGTGTATACCCTTCTCTTATTAGACCTCACAAATTGTATCACCTCATACGTACCAGAATTAAATTCCATCTGGCATTGCTCTGCCCAATTTACCAATTGATTGCTATCAGACTGTGTCCTCACTATCAACAACACCACCAATTCTCATATCATCTGCAAACTTAACTTCTATGGTCACGGTTAAGTTATTCATATGCATACCAAACAACAAGGGTACCAGCACCGATCACTATGACACTGCACTGATCACAGATATCCGATCTCAAAAACAACTCTCTCACCATTACCCTTTGCCTCCTATTTCTATGAAAATTTTGGATCCAGTTGGCCAATGTGCCTTGGATCTCATGTGCTGTCACCATTTGGACAGGTTTTCCACGTGGGACTTTACTGCAATCCAGGTAAACAACTGCACTAACCTTATCAATATAAGTAGTCTCCTTTACAAGCAACTCAAATTAGTCAGACAGGATCTCCCTCCAAAAAATCCATACTGACTATCCCTGATTAATTCCTGCCTTTCCAAGTGTAGATTAATCTTGCCCCTCAGAATTTTTTCCAATCATTTCCCCACTACTGACGTCAGACTCACCTATAGGAAGGTGATGGCCGAGTGGTATTATCGCTGGCCTGTTAATCTAGAGACTCAGATCATGTACTGGGGACCTGGGTTCAAATGCTACCAAGGCAGATGGTGGAATTTGAATTCAATAAATATCTGGAATTAAGAGTCTAATGATGACTGTGAATCCATTGTTAATTGTTGCAAAAACCCATCTGGTTCACTAATGTCATTCAGGGAAAGAAAGTGCTGCCCTTACCTGGTCTGGCCTAAATGTGACTCCAGACTCCAGACTCAATGTCATTGACTCTGAACTGCCCTCTGGGCAATGAGGGATGAGCAATAAATGTTGGTCTCATCCTATGAATGAATAAAAAAGACTAACTGGTCTGTAATTACGTGGCCTCTCACTGCTGACTTTCTTAAACAAAGGAACTACCTTAGCTATCCTCCAGTCATCTGGCACGTCACCTGTGGCCAGCAAAGAAATAAATATTGCTCCAGGGGCCCAACGGTTTCCTCTCTTGCCTCCCAAAGCAGACTAGGATACATTTCATTAGGCCCTGAGGATTATACTTCCTCAATATTAATCTTAACATCCTCTAGAACCTCACCATTCCAAACGAAATCTCCAGCTACAATATCTTTCTCCTTTGTGAATACAGATGAGAATTACTCATTTAAGACATCAACCTCATCCACATTCTCTGGTTCCACATACAGATCACCCTTTTGGAGTCTAATAGGTCGCACTCTTTCCCTGGTCATCCTTTTACCCATAATGTACTTCTAAAAAGCCTTACGGTTTTCCTTGATCCTGTCAGCCAAAGATATTTCATGGCCCCTCTTTGGCCTCCTAACGTCTTTCTTTAAGCACATCCCTAAACTCTCCATACCCAGAAGGGTCTTTCCAGTTTTTAATGCATTGTACTTGACATATGCTTCTTGTCTTTTTACCAAACTTTAGATATCCCTTGATATCTAGGGCTCCCTGGGCTTGCAGCCCTTGCCCTTCACTCTTCGAGAACATAATGACCCTGAGCTCTTACAATATGACTTTTAAAAATCTTCCACTTTTCAAATGTAGACTTATCTGCAAGTAGCCTTTCCCAGTCGATGTTTGCCAGATCCTGTCTGATGGTTATGGAATTGGCCTTCCTCACATTTAGGCACTTAACTGCTGCACTATTCTTTCCTCTTTGCATGCTGACTTTGAAATTTACAGAGTTGTGGTCACTATTCCCAAAACGCTACCCCACTGACACCCAACCACATGTCCAGCCTTTTTCCCTAAAATTAAGGGAACCTCACCATTCCAAACGAAATCTCCAGCTACAATATCTTTCTCCTTTGTGAATACAGATGAGAATTACTCATTTAAGACATCTCCAGTAGGGCTATCTACATATTAGCTCAAAAAAGGGGCTTGGATGCACTTTAAAAATTCTACCCTATCAAATCCTTTCACACAAAGGCAATGTCATTTAATGTTAACAAAATTGAATTTCCTTTCTACTTTCACTCTATTCCTCTCACATCTCTGTGATATTCACACAAATCTGCTTTTCTATCTTCCTTTGACTGCTGGAAGGCCTGTCATATAATCCCAGTAAAGCAATCAACTTTTTTTATATATCTTATCTCTACACAGATAGCCTCATTTGAAGAGCTTTCCAAATATTCTCCCTCATTACTCAAGACTGGTTTTCCTTTATCAATAATGCAGTGCCCCCATTTTTCTGACATTAATCTTCCTTTTCACTCAACCCCCATCATACCTGACAATTGAGCAGCCAGTCCCGTCCTTCCTTCAACCATCTCTCAGTCATTGTAACAATATTATATTCCCATCAAATGCTCAAAGGTCATCTGCCTTACCAGGGATCCTCCCATTAAAATAGACACAGTTTAGGTTTATGGTCTTCACATGTGCCTTATCATGGAGTTGTCACCTCCATCTTCTGGACTTTACTAGTATTCATTCTATATCAGATTGAACCTTATTCCCGAACTTACATAGACTCTTTGCTCCATTTACCTGCCAAATGAATATATGACCTCCCCGAGAGCATGAACAAACCTCTCAACAATGATATTGGACACATTCTGGTTCACTTGCAACCCATCCAGCTGCACAGGTCCCTGACCCCAGAAACTGTGCCAATGGTCTAAAAATCTAAAGCCCTCCCTCCTATATCAGCCTTTTAGCCGCACATACACCAAATCTATTTTCCTATTTCTATATTCAACAGTAGAAACAATCGAGAGATTTCAACCTCTTCCTCCTTAATCTATGACCTAACTCTTTTAATTGCTATTGCAGGACCTCACTTTTGCTGACTTGTATCATCGCTACTGATATATACCATGACTGCTGGCTGTTCACCCTCCACCTTCAGAATCCTGTGCAGCCACTCTGAGACATCCCACAGAGGATGGAGGCAACATACCATTCAAGAATCTTGTTTGCAGTGACAGACCCACTTGTCAGTTACCTTTACTATCACTAAATCTCATTGACTCTTTTGCCTCCTTTCCTGCGCAGCAGAGCCAACTGTGAAACCACAAACTTGGCTGTTGCTGCTTTCCGCTGAGAGGCCACTCCACACAACAGTATCCAACATGGTACATCTGTTTGCAAGGGATTGGCCAAAGGGGGCTTCCACACTGCCTACCTGTTGTCTTCCTGATGGGCACCCAGCGCTTTGGTGCCTGTGTAGCTCTTAACTTTGGTGCCACCAACACATTAAAGGTGCTACCCACAGTGTCCTCAGCCTTAGGGATGCTCCATAGTAAGTCCGTCCACAGCTCTAGCCAATCCATCTGCCAGATCAGGAGGTGCAGCTAAACACACCTCTTACAAATGTATTTACTTTGGAGACTGGAAGTGTCCCTGATTTCCCACATATTGCAGGAGGATTATTTCAAAAGGCAGCGTTCTCCTGCCATTGTGAACCTTAGCAACTACAAAACAATAAACTAGGAACAAATTACTGAAGCTTACCCACTACTCATCAAATAAGATTTCTTGTACTCCCTCTCTTCCTACAGAACCATAAACCACAAAAATAAGGATTTTACATTCTGTCTCCTTACTGATTTTACTCTGAGTCCATAAAATTAGTTCCTAAGCAGCCAATCCGCTTGCCCTGCATCACTTTTTGAACCCTGATGTCACCTCAGGAACTCTGCCTCTGGATCCAGTGAAGGCTGCAACCATTCTCCTCCTCTTGCACTACTGCTCTGACAGGTTACTGAGATAAGGAGGGGCGTGGGCACTGGAGGAGCTAACAGAAATAGGGATGGATGTAGGCATTGGAGGATGTTACAGAAATAGGGAGGGAATGTAGGCATTGGAGGAGGTTACAGAGATAGGGAGGGGGTGTAGGGTCTGGAGAGATTACGGAGGTGAGTAGGAGTGTAGGGTTTGGAGGAGGTTACAGAGATAAGGAGGGGTGAAGTCACTGGAGGTGCTAACAGAGATAAGCAGGGGCGAAGGAGCTGGAGGAGTTAACAGCGATAGGGAGTGGTATGGGGTTGGAGGAGCTAACAGAGATAGGTTGGGGCATGGGGCTAGAGGCGGTTACAGAGGTAGGGAATGGCATAGGCACTGGAAGAGGTAACAGAAATAGGGAAGGGCGTAGGGGCTAGAAGAGGTTACAGAGATAAGAAGGGGCGTATGTGCTGTTGGAAGTTACAGAGATAGAGAGGGTTGTAGGGGGCTGTAGGTGGTTTTTGAAATAGAGAAGGGTTTTGGAACTAGTTGAGGCAATAGAGATAAGGAGGGTTCTCACATGGTCCCCTGTGGGATCCTCCTCCAGTCTCTGGAACTGTTTCTTTCGCAGAGTCTATAATTCCTTGCAGGGCTCCATTGAGGTCATGCCTGAATTACATTGGAGACTGAGATGGTTTTCACATTCTGTAGTCAATATTTCCAGATTTTTGCTACAGCAGTCCACAGCAACACAATCCTGTTTGCAGGAAAGGGAGTAAATTTTGACAGGGAATCAAACTAGCCAAAGATGTATTGGCACCAATGTCTTACACTTTGATTCATTTGCCAGTTGCAGCTGGAACAGATGAAGCCAGCATTTAATACCGAACCTTAATTGCACAAAGGACTGTTAAGAGTCACCCGCTGTGGGACTGGAGTCACAGGTAAGTGGGACCTGATAATGACAGTACTGTCTTTCACTAAATGACATTAGTGAGTCCAATGGGTTTTGCCAACAGTCTTCAATAAATTTCACAGTCATCATTGGGTGCTGACTTCCAGATTTTTAATTGAATTAATGGATTAAAACTCAACACAATCCCTGTCTCTCTGGATGAATTATCCAGTGATAATGACGCTAGGCCATTGCTCCCCACTGAAGGTGAAGGTCAGATTTGACACTTGCAGAGAGGTTACAGCCAAAAGGTCTGGGACACTTTGAGGTTCCCGAAACGCCGTTAGTAATTAAGTTAGACTCATATTTCATTCCAGCCAATTTAAAAATAAAATTTATTCATGGGATGTGAGTGTCACTGGATGGGTCAATATTTATTGCTCAGAGGGCAGTTCCGGAGTCAATCAGACTGTGGTGGACCTGAAGTCATATGGGGACTAGATTGGGTAAGATTTAAGCAGATTTACTTCCCTGAAGTGAACCAGATGAGATTTTAAAACAATCAGCAATGGTTACATGATCTCCATTGGACGAGCCTTTTAATTGCAGATTATGAATTGAAATTAAATTCCACCATCTGTCATGGTGCAATGTGAGTCAATGCCCCCAGAACGTTAGCTTTGGATTCTGAATTACTAACCCAGTGGCATTCTCACTGCACCACCACCAATATTGCAGGAAGTGTTACAGTGAAATGAAGTTTGAGTGTTCACCCAGATTGCAAATGGACACAAAGTGATTCATTCTTTCTCTGTGTTTTCTAGATAGCAGAGGAGAGAGTCAGCATGTGATCCTGACGCTGGGAATACGAGCCGTGATATTCGTGGTGGCTGTTGTTCTCACTGTTGCTGCTGTTTGTGTCTGCGAGCGGCAAACAGTTAAAGGAAGCTGAAAGGCTGCTTCAAACTTTCTACAGCTTTGTCGGTGTAACTAAATCACATGTGAAGTTAGGTTAACTTGCACTGAATCCAGTGAATGCCACTGGTGAGGATCATCTGACAGTCACAGAGTTATTGCAGCACAGAAAGCAGCCATTCAGCCAACTAAGGCTGTACTGGTTCTCTCTGTAGAACAATCCAGTCAGTCCCATTTCCCCAATCTCTCCTCATTGTTCTGAGAGTTTATTTCCCACAAGTGTCCATCCAATTTCTATTTGAAATCATTAAGCGTCTCCACTTCCTCTATGTCATAGGCAGTAAGTTCAACATCATTATCTGGATAACAGCCCTTCCTCACAATCTCTACACTGTATGTTGCCAGGTCAGAGCTAAAGGAAGACATTGAATAGGCTGGGACTATTTTCCCCAGAGCATCAAAGGCTGAAGCACAACCTTATAGAAGTTTACAAAATCATGATGCTCATGGATAGGGTGAATACCCAAGGTTTTTACCGCATAGTAGGGCAGACCAAAACTTGAGAACATATCGCAAGGTGAGAGGAGAAAGACATAAGAGGGAACTAACGGACAGCTTTTTCACACAGAGGGTGGTCTCTGTATTGAATAAGCTGCCAGAGGAAGTGGTGAAGTCTAGTACAATGATGACTTTTAAAAGACATCCAGATGAGATCATGAATAGGAAGGATTCAGATGAATATGAGCCAAATACTGGCAAATGTGACTAGGCTTATTTCAGATATCTGTTCATCATAGACGAGTTGGACTGAAGGGTCTGTTCCCATGCTGTACTATTCTCTGAATCTATGACTTTACTTGTGAACAGTCTACTCCAATCAACTTTTCTTGTCTTATACCATTAAAATATGCCTTACTGCAATTATTTTTTATTTCACTTTTATGGAAACTTATCCATTCTCATAATCATTTTAAACAAGACACAAAGTGTTCCCATACTATCACCTCAGTCACTTTCCCTGCCTTATTATCCAAAAGAAGGTCAAGGTTTTCTCCTTCTCTTGTACGAATATTTATATATAGATAGGGAAGATTTTCTCGAACACGTCTAACAAATTCTTCATCATCCAAACCTTTAACAGTATGAAAGTCCCAGTCAATATTTTTTTAATAAATGAAACCCCCTATTATTGCAACCTTATGATTCTTACATAAAGCATCGAATCCCTACAGTGTGGAAACAGGTCCCTTGGCCTAACACGTCCACACTGACCCTTGGAGTATCCCACTCAGACCCATCTCCCTATAGTCCACCTAAGCTACATATCCCTGAGCACGACAGAAGATCTAGCATGGCCAATCCACCTAACCTGCACATGTTTGGTTGTTGGAGGAAACCAGAATACCAAAAGGAAACCCATGCAGTCATGGGGAGATTGTGCAAACTCCACACAGACAGTCGCCTGAGGGTGGAATTGAAGCCGGGTCCCTAGTGCTGTGAGACAGCAGCGCTAACCACTGAGCCACCGTGCCTCCCTCTCAGTATCTCTCATCATATTTTTTCCTCACCTTCTCTCTGACTATTGGGGGGCCCACAATATAAACCAATCAAGGTGATCTTTTCTTTCTTATTTATAATTTTAACCTCGAGGATATTTCAAAAGTATCTTCTTTAGTTACAGCAGTAATGTTTCCCTTAATCACAAACACCCTTCCCCTTACTCTTTTACCTCCGATTCTATCCTCCCAAAAGCATTTGAAAGCCTGAACATTAAGTTGCCAGTCCTGCCCATTCCTGTAAGATCCCTTGCAGTGAAATAAACCCCCCCTATCTAATAGCTTCCTTAATAGAACCAGCAACTTCCCCGCTAGGGTATAGGTCCCTTTAAAGGACAAAATTTCATTGAACATCTTAATCAATCTGACAGCTGTGTGCTAACTTTTTGTGACTTATGCCCTACCTAAGAATTCCTGACTTGTTCTCCATCTAAATCGTTTTAATTTTTTTTCTTGCTAAAGTGAACAGCAATGAAGTGAAGAAATAACACAGTGTGGAGCTTGAGGAACACAGCAGGCCAGGCAGCACCGGAGAAGCAGGAAAGGTAATGTTTCAGGTTGGGACTCTTCATCAGATAATTCCTCATTCGAAATGTCACCTTTCTTGCAACTCTGATGCTGCTTGCTTGCTGGGTTCCTCCAGCTCCACACTGTGTTATCTCAGTCTCCAGAACTGGCAGTTCTTACTATCTCTAACAATGAAGTGAACATGTCTTTTCTGTCCCAGAAGAAACCCCAATGATCCAAGAACCTGAATCCCTGACTATTACATCACTATTCTAGCCATCAATTTATCTACTTTATCTTTTCATTTTCCCCCTCATTCAGGCTTGGCACTGGGAGAAAATGAGTGATTCCTACTTTTGAGGTCTTTTTTTAAAATCTTCTACCTAAACTCTTATATTCACTCTATGAAGCTCTAACCTTTTTTCTGAGAAAATATCATTCATACTAATGTGGACAATAACTTCTAGTTTCTTGCTCTACCTTTTCATGATATTTACAAACGCTTTGAGATGTCCTTAATCCTGGTACCAGGAAAGCAATACACCATCCTAGATTCACGCAAAATGCCTTAGAATTTCCTGTCTGTACCTCTGAAAGAAGAGTCCTCAAGATCAATTATTCTTGTGCTTTTTGTCAAATGCCACCCAACATAAAATTAATTCTCAGTACCCAATTTCAGATTGCCCCTTCTATTTTCCTGTGAAAAACTATTCCTTTCAATCATGCCCAAAACTGAATATGTGTTTGAGAGAGGAATAACCACAGGAGACTTCTGACCTACCTTCTTGCCTTTCCTGATGGTCACCCATCTATCTGATTGACCCTGCTGTTTAACCTCTTTTCTAAAACCCCAGATATCTCATGGCATCCCTGGTACACCCCCAAAGACATTAGGCCTAAAAAGAAGCTTTCAATAGCACATTATACCTAAACTAAATGACCTTTCTTTACCCACAGAAAATATTGTTAAGAATGCAAAACAAAATCAATCATATAAAGCTTAAATAAAATGAACCACTTATCTGAACAATCAAATTAAAAATGTATCCTCAAGTAGTCCAGCAGACAGCTTTAAATCCTCAAATAAAATAATTATAAACACAGCAAGATGAAGGTTTCTTCAAGCTTAAACACAACTCCATTTAGAAAAAAACGTCCTCTGTGATTCTAAAACAAAATCTCTCTATAGATGTTAAAAAGAAACTCTCATTTTATTTGTATAATTTTATCTTAGAGAATTAGAAAAAGCTTAAGCCATCAACGTCAGCCTCTGCAAAAGCTCTGTAAGTACAGCAAAGTTTAAAAAAAACATTCTTTCTACATTTTTTTGAGTATCAACAATCCAAAAAGAATCAAATTAAAAATCTTAAATGACTGAAATGTAATAACTAATAATAAAGTTAGGAGTCAACCTGCAATCTCAGGAGCAGCAGCAATATCCACATTCCACCATTTTCCTCACTTTGAGACAGTAAGAACAGCCGATTCTGGAGTCAAAGACAACATGGTGTGGAGTGAATGGAAGACAGCAGCCCAGGCAGCATAAGAGGAGTAGGAAAGTTGAAGTTTGGAGTCAGGACACTACTTCAGAACTGGGGAGGGGACAGGGAGCTGAGAAATAAGTAAAGGGAGGAGGGATGGGGCTGGGGATAGATAGTTGGGATGGTGATATGTGAATGTACGTAGGAAGTGTGGGGATTGATCAATGGAATGGGTTGGGTGGATAGGCAGGAGGAAAGATGGACAGAGTGTGTCAGGTCAATGAGGCAGGAGGGAGGATGGATGGGGCTGGGGAAAGGTAGGTCGGGCCGTGGTAGGTTGGATGCAGGTAAGAGGTCGTGGGGATTAGTAGTGGGAAAATTAGGGTGGATAGGTGGGGAAGAAAATGGACAGGTTGTGTCAGATCAAGGAGCCAGGGTTGAGAGGGAGGTTTGTACATGGACGTGGCCGGTGGTGGGGAGATTTTAAAACTGTTCAGGCCATTTGGCTATTGGCCCCTGAGGTGGAAGATGAGGTGTTGCTCCTCCAGATTGCATGTGGCATCATTGTGGCACTAGAGGAGGCCCGGCGTGGGCTTGTCACCAAGGGACTGGGAGATGGAGTTAAAATGGTTGGCGACAGAAAGGTGTTGTTGATTATCACATACAGAATGCAGATGCTCCATGAAATGACCCCCGAGTCTGCATTTGGTCTCACCAATGTAGAGGAGGCCACATAGGAGCAATGGATTCTGTAGATTAGGTTGGACGATGTCCAGGTGGGCCCCTGCTGGATTTGGAAAGTTTGCTTTGAGCCTGGGATGGAGGTGTGGGAGGAGTATAGAGGCAGGTGTATCATTTCCTGTGGTTGCAGGGAAGGGTGCTGGGTGTGGTAGGGTTAGTGAGGAGTGTGGAGCGGATGAAGGAGTCATGCAATGAGCAATCCCTGTGAAAGGCAGGTGGGTTGGTGGTGGAAATATCTCCTTGGTCATGGAGTCGGATTGTAGATGGCGACAATGGCGGAGGATGATGCACTGGAAGGGGAGGTTGGAGGGATTCTATGTGAGGACAAGTGGTTTTCTTTATTTTTGTCTTTATTTTTGTTGGGGGAAGGGGGCTTGAGGGCAGAAGTGCGAGAAATGCAAGAGATGCGGTTGGAGGTATTATTGATCACCAGAGGGGGATGTTGCAGCCCTTGAATTAGGAGGAAATTTGGATGGTCTGGAAGTGGAATGCTCTGTCTTGACATTCCACTTCCAGACCATCCAGATTTCCTCCTAATTCAAGGACTGCAACATCTCCCCTCTGGTGATCAATAAGAGGTAGAGGAATTGGGAGAATGGGATCGCATTCTTGCAGTAGGGTGGGTGAGAGTACGTGCAATCTAGGTAGACGTGGGAGTTGGTGGGTTTAGATATCTGGGGCGGTTATCAGAGATGGAGATGGAGAAGTCCAAGGAGGCGATGGAGGTATTGGAGATGGTTCAGGTTAATTTAATTTTGGGATGAAAGGTGTTACTAAAATTGATGAACTGTTCAAGCTCCTCATGGGAGCAGGAGGCAGCACCAATATAGTCATCGATATAACGAAGGAAGAAATGGAGGATGGTGCCAGTGTAAAAGTGAAAAAGGAACTGTTCCACATATCCTACGAAGTGAAGAGAATGGTAAAACTTGACCCCTGGTGGGAATCAAAGCAGCAGGTTAACATCTGTAGTGGTGGATACAACTAAGTGGAAAATATGAAAGAAATGACAGGGAAGGAATATTCAAGAGCAACTATTAACGTCTCCAGCACAGACACAAATAAGACAGAGTGTTTGGAAAATGCTAGCAATTAAACATTGGGGAAATGAATGAAAATGAGAAGAGGGCGTGTTAGTACATGACTGAAGGTGTTATATCTGAATGCACTTATATTAGATATGAGGGTAAGCTAGCCAGTAATGTAAATGAAGACTGTAAGAGTTTCTTTAGGTACATAAGGGCAAAAGAGAGGGGAAAGTGGACATTGGACCACTGGAAAATGATGGTGGGGAGATGATAGTGGGGAACAAAGAAATAGCTGAGGAGCTGAATGATTACTTTGCCTCAATCTTCACAGTGGAAGACACAGGTAATATCCCAAAAATTCAAGCGAATCAGGGGACAGAGCTGAGTATGGTGGCCATCACCAAGGAAAAGGTGCGAGTAAAACTGATTGGCCTGAAGGTGGACAAATGACCTGGATCAGATGGACTACACCCCAGTGTTCTAAAGGAGATAGCTAAAGAGATAGTGGAAGTGTAAGTGGTGACCTTTGAGGAATCACTAGAGGCAGGGATGTTCCCAGAGGACTGGGAAATGGATAGTGTGACACCCTGCTTAAAAACGGAGTAAGGCAAAAGGCGTAAAATTACAGGCCCATTAGCCTAACGTCAGTCGTGAGTAAGATTTTGGAGCCCATTGTAAAGGATGAGGTAGCTGAATATTTGGAAGTACGTAGTAAAATAGGGCAAAGTCAGCATGGTTTCAAAAAAGGGGAGGTTATGCCTGACAAATCTGCTAGAATTCTTTGAGGGAGTAATGAGCAGGGGAGACCAAGGAGAACCAATAGATGTTATCTACCTGGACTTCGAGAAGGCCTTTGACAAGGTCCCACACAGGAGACTGCTGAGTAAGATAAGGGCCCATGATGTTAGAGATAAAGTGCTAGCATGGATAGGAGATTGACTGTCTGGCAGAAAGCAGAGAGTGAGGATAAAGGGATCTTTCTCAGGATGGCAGCCGGTGACAAGTGGAGTTCCATAAGGGTCAGTGTTGGGACCACAATTTTTCAGTTTGTACACTCATGATCGTGATGAAAGAACTGTGGGCATTCTGGCTAAGTTTTCAGATGATACAAAGATAGGTGGAGGGGCAGGTAGTATTGAGGAGGTGGAGAGGCTGCAGAAGGATTTGAACAAGTTAGGAGAGTGGGCAAAGAAGTGGCAGATGGAGCACAACATGGGAAGTGTGAGGTCATGCACTTTGGGAGAAAATTCAGAAGTCTGAAGTGCAAAGCGACTTGCAAGTTCGAGTCTCGGATCCTCGCAAGGTAAACTTAAGCAAGGTAAATGTAAAAGCAGGGATGTACTACTGAGGCTTTATAAGGGTCTGATCAGGACACATTTAGGAGTATTGTGTGAAGTTTTGGGCCCCATATCTCAGAATGGATGTATTGGCCCTGGATCGGGTTCAGAGGAGGGTCATGAGAATGGCCCCAGGAATGGAAAGCTGAACATATGAAGAATGTTTGAGGACTCTGTCCCTCTACTCATTGGAGTTTAGATGGATTGGGGGACTCTGACTGAAACTTTCAGAATACTGAATAGACTGGACAAAGTGGATGTTGGGAAGATGCTTCCATTTGTAAGAGAGTCTAGGAACCAAGAGCACAGCCTTAGAGTAAAGGGAAGACCTTTTAGAATGGAGATAAGGAGAAACCTCTTCAGCCAGAGAGTGGTGAATCGATGGAATTCACTGCCACAGAAGGCTGTGGGGGCCAGGTCACTGAGTACATTTAAGACTGAGATAGATAGGTTCTTGATTATCAAGGGGATCAAGGGTTACAGGGAGGAAGTGGGAGAATGGGGTTGAGGAACATATCAGTCATGATTGAACGGCGGAGCAGACTCAGTGGGCCAAATGGCCTAACTTGTGCTCCTATGTCTTATGGTCTTATAGCTCTGACCAAAACAGGTTGCCTTGGCCGCACACGCCGCGCCCCCCCCCCCCCCCCACCCCCCACCCCGCCCTAGTTTGTCGGAAGTGGCAGGAATTCAAGGAGAAGTTGTTCAGGGTAACCAAGTTCTGTTAAGCGATGAGGGTGCCCACATTACTCTCAGTCTACTATTGTCTTCATTTTGTTGTTGTTCAGTTCAGCAAGAAAAATTTTTAAAAAGTGGACAGCAACTAAGGAATTACTGAGTAGGGCTTAAGTCCGAAGTGTCAGCATGCAGCTACTGGAATGATTAAGAAGTTCAATGAAATGCTGTCATTTAATTCGAGAGGAAGGGTCACCAGACCCTAGATGTTAACTCTGTTTTCTCCTCCATAGATGCTGCCAGGCCTACTTAGCTTTCCCAGCAACTTTGTTTTGTGTCCAGTCATTCTTTCAGGACAGAGATTGCGATTTTTTTCATCAGTAGGTTTTGTAGCTTTGGAATTCAGCCTCAGATGGCATTTGAGACAGGGTCATTGAATACTTTTCAGCAGAAGAAGATAGAATATAGTTAGACAAGGCAATTAAATGTTGTCGGGAATAGATGGGACTTTATAATTCAGCATATAAATGCATCGGCCATGTTCATATTGGATGGGAGAGCAGGATCAGGCGGCAGAACAGCCTGATTTTGCTGCTAGCTGACATAATTGTACAAGAATATTGGTTAGAGATTCTGTAAAAGGGTCTCCATCTCCTGATTTCCTATCTCAGAGTAAGGGAGAGAAGTCTAAAGCCCCAGAGCCAGTGTAGAAACTGCATGTGATCAGCAGCCTGGCTCTGAACAGAAACATCACAGAATTGGGTTTAAATGGTCAACTATTTGCAACGAAAGCAACATTTTGTGGAATTTCTCACCGGTTCCCCACTTCCTCATTCTGACACAAAGTCACACAACTGCACTTCATAATTAAATACACAGGGGACAACAGCAAAGGAAGATGCCATTCAGTACAAGCAGAGGGTCCCGGCAGTTACTCTCCAGATGAGCATTTGGACCAGTCGTGGGTAAGTAATGAAACAATTTTCTTTGAAGTGATTTGCGATATCATTGATGATGCTATGACTTCACAAATACAGATTGCAATGGTGGTGCCTTCAATAGATTTCTATTTATTACTGAGCTCTGGGTCTGTGACTCGAACAAAGACCAATTCTCAATCCTTATTAGACACAAACAGAATGAGGTCCACACACTTCTTCCAGCCTTTTAAACAGGACCAGGAGGTCCATTCAGCCTCTTGAGCCTGTTGCACACAGGATGAGACCAAATCAGATCCTCGAGCCTGTGATATCGAATAAGAGGCAGTCCATTCAGCCCCTCAGGTTTGCGACAGAGGAACAGGAGAAGGCCCATTCAACTCCATCAAACCATGTTAAATGCTGCCCAGGTCAGCACAGAGACAATATCACAGTCACATAGAGGGTTAACAGTTTGTTTGTAATGCCAGGAAATCTGCTGCTTTCTCACTTTGAACCAACTTCGCAATTGCACTCACAGCGACACTGAATATGTTAATTAAATGTCATGGTGTGAAGCATAGGAAGAGTCCATACAGATCAAGCAGAGTTTGTTGGCTCTTTCAGCCTCCTGCCAGCAGTTCGACAGGTCCAGGGCGAATAATATAACAACAGGAATCACTTCCACAATCTATTTTCTCTGTCCTTGACGTTGTGATGTTGTAAGGGCATATTCCAGTGATTGTTGCCTCCAAAGATTTCTGTTCACTGAGATCAGGCGGTGAGGCTCAAGTCACTCAAAATGAACATTTTTCTCCACCAACGGACAAGGCAAGAGCAGAGATAGGAGATTTGGCAGATGCTGAGATATTCAAATCATTCATTGCGATAGTTTATTGCAGACTTGTAACTCTCTGCTGAGCCCTATCATCCCACAGAGAGTCAAAATAGCCTGTGAGGACATTGTATCAAAGTTGTTCTAATCTCTTGAAAGATGTCGCATCAGAAGCGAGGTCTCATTAACTCTTTTCTCTTTCAGAGCTTGAGAAGGAGAAGCTGATGAAATATCTGGGAGAGGAAAATGATTGGGAAATCTTACTTCCTGCTGTCACTGCTCCAAGGTCAGACAGAGTTGTATTTGATTAAACTTTACAGAGACTTTCTTATTGTTCTCTGATGAGGACCCAATTCAGCAGTGAGTGAGTGTACACACTGACAACAAGTCCCGGTCACAGATCATCCTGTGCTTGCTGATATGCACTGGCACTCAATCTGACAACAGTGGTAAAGGAGCACAGAGATCTCACAATGCACATTGCAGATCTAGAGCAGGTAACAGAGGTAGATATTGAAGAGGTGAGATAGGGATGGGAAGTCATTGGGGATTATCAAAAAACTGCGGCTTTGTCAGCCAATTGAAGTCACTGAATCTGATCTGGTCTTGGGTGGTAAGCCTTGACAAAAATTAAAGACGTATGTTTACTTTCAAGTGAATTGAAAATTCAATTGAAATTTTCTGAAATTTATGCATTTTGTTGATTTTCATCACAATTGCCCATTAAGGCAAACCACATCTCCTAAAATAAGTAGCCAGTTTAGTATCTCACTTCCCGTTCATTCTTACTGCGCTAGAAACCTCAATAAGATAAACAATAGAGGAAGGAAGAAAATGTCAAACACTCAGTTCCATTTTTATCTTTGTTCTCAGCACATGCAGAGGTCAGGCTAGAGGCACTTTGCTCAAGTGTTCCAGAGTTTCCGCTAGAGTAGGGTCAGGGCTGAGCTTGGGGAGAAATCAGTCTCCAATGCTGCATCGGAATCAACAATACAGCAATGTAGAGCATGGACTAATTCGCTGATTTTCACACTTCAATTTACACCTTTTTGATTTTTTTCTTGTCCGTGATTACCAACCCCTTTGTTCAATGCGCTGGGTCTCTATGCCATCTGTTCCTCTGCACCTATGTCATTTTTTGTTTAAAAGTCCCTCTTTTCCAACACCTTTTAGTTCTGAACAGTCATTCCTGACTACTTTGTGAACTCTGATTTCCTCTCCACAAGGTTTCTCTGAATTTATCCAGCTTTCTCACAACCAGCTCAGATTTCCAGCATCTGCATTATTTTCCCTTCACTCTCCAGAAACACCATGAACAGTCAGTGTCAAGGTGACTGATTTAATTTTAGGCAGAAGCTTGAGGTGATAAATTTGGAGAGCAATCAGAGTTAATGTTTCGGGTCAAGTCACTGTTCCTCAGGTCCAAAAATGCTGCCAGTCCTGCTGAGCTTTAGCAGCAATTTCTGTTTTTGTTTCTGATTTACAGCATCCACATTTGTTCCATTCCTTGTTGAGGTGCTAAATGTTCCCTGGTAAATTCTCCATGGCATGGCATGACCAGATTCTGCTGGACAATGAAATGGGAACCTTTCTTCATGCGGGATAGATTGCGGTCCAAATTGAAAGTTACGTTTTTGAATCTGTTCTGATTGGTGCAAAATGAAATACTTCAAAAGCACAGCTGTCTTTTCAGCAATAACCAAGTTCCAACCAACAAACAACAATGAATACACGTTGGCAGGGAAAATGGGAAGGTCATTTGGGGCAGCACGGTGGCTCAGTGGTGAGCACTGCAGCCTCACAGCGTAAGGGACCCAGGTTCGATTCCAGCCTCGGGCGACTGTCTGTGTGGAGTTTGCACATTCTCCCCGTGTCTGCGTGGGTTTCCTCTGGGTGCTCCGGTTTCCTCCCACAGTCCAAAAATGTGCAGGCTAGATGGATTGGCCATGCTAAAATCCCCGTAGTGCTCAGGGGTGTAAGGGTTATAGGGGGATGGGTCTGGGTGGGATGCTCCACAGGGCGGTGTGGACTTGTTGGGCCGAAAGGTCTGTTTCCACACTGTAGGGAATCTAATCTAGTCACTTTTTGAGTGGAAGATGTGAGTCAGCTGGAGTTGTGGAACGCAGGGTTCATGTTGTTCAAATGCATTAATCATTAATTGCTGCTCCATGGATGTGCAAAGCCACACAGTAACAAAACAAACACAGCACTTTATTTCTGCAGGAGCACAATTGAAATGGAGAAACGTTTTGTTAAACTTGTATTGAATCCTGGTCAGACCACACTGCAGTACTGCATGCAATCCTGATCTGCACACTATGAAATGGAGCCAGCAGTATTTGAGAGGCTATGGGGAGATGAATACAGTGTATCTCAGAAATATATGGATCGATGCATTGGGAAAGGACTGACAGACTGATCTTTTCTTGCAGAAATGGAAGGCTGATGGGTAACCTTAACAATGCTGTAAAACTTCTGAAAGGTTTTGACACAGTGAGTTCATGAAGAATGCATTCTCTTGGGGAAGTACTGAGGTCTATTGATATAAGATAGACACAAGAAACCCAACTGTGAATTCAGGAGAACCCTCATAACTCAGCCTGAGGAGAATGTGGTAATCACTTCCATAGGAAGTTGTCAGGGTGAATCATGTCGATGTATTTAATGTGGGGACTGGATGTACACATGGGAGAGAAGGGAAGAGAGGGTTTCAATGTTGCTCAGGGATGAAGAAAAACAGGAGGCTCAGGTGCAGTGCAAACAGCAACATGGGCTAGTTGGGCTGAATGGCTTGTTTCTGTGTCCTGTATCCAACTTATTCCAATAGATTCATTTCTGTTCTTTATCCATCGTCTCTCTGGTCTGTCTTGTCATTGTTCTCATACCATTCTCTAAGTGAATTGCTGCTTCCTGAATCACATTAATTAACACAGTCCTTCTGCACAGCACCCTCGTGTTATAAATTAGTTTGGGAGTCTGTAATTACCACGAGCTAAGTTAGAATGAACTTGTCCACTCCTGTATCCAGAATTCCTCTCCATCTGTGTGATCCTGGGGATTCCCTGGTGTGTCCTGTAGATGGTCCTGACTGCAGCCACCACGCACCAGTGATGGAGGGAGTGGATATCGAGTCTAATGATCTACAGAATATTCAGTGCTAAATACTGATATTTCTCTCCCCAGCTGGACTGGCACAAAACTGGGAAGCCAAGACACCACGTGAGGTGACAGCACAGAAAGGTTCCTGTGCACAGATTCCATGTCATTATAGGTATCCTTCAAAACTGGTAGACCAACATCGAAATGGAATCTGGTTTAATAACAAGAAAGAAGTCACATCATCAATAGCCTTTCACTCCCAAGATCACAGTCAAGAGGCACCACATTTCCACCATCGGACCCGACTGTTTGGACGCCTGAAAGATGGAGACTGTTCTCTGATTATAAACAACATCGGGTGGGAAGATGCAGGACCTTATTTTTTCAGAGTAGAATTTGAGGGAGAGTATAAATTCAGCTACAGAAGCGTAACCCAGCTTCATGTTTCCGGTAAGTGATACACTCTTAATTGTTCAACAGTTCACATCCAACATTCAGTGAACAACTGTACAGCCTCGTGTTGGCTTCATGAGTCTTATGGGTGTGTTTCTTAGAGTCAGTACATTTCATGACTTGATTATCACTCTCCTCCACAAGCTCCTCCACCAGCTCCTAAATCTGGTTTTGATCTCATCAACATATTGCTTCACTTCCATTCATGACTTTCAACAGCTTTCTGAAATGTCACTCAAAAATTATTTGGTTGTTGTCAGCAGACTGTATGGTTTAAATAATGTGACAAACTGTTTCCCAACTAAAATACATTCTGTAATTAAACAATGCCTTCTTAATCCCAAACAAAAACATTCACGTGATAAACAGCATCCAATTTGACAGAGATCATCTTACTTGAAAGGCCAAAGGGGGATACAAAACACCCACAGGCTAAGCATCCATACTCAAAGGATAAAGTGTGTTTCATACTGATGATATTGAAATACTGTCCACCTTAGATTGATAGAATATCTTCAGACAGATAGAAAAGTAAGTTAGAGTTAGGTCTTTGATGAGAAGTAAGATTCCATGTATTCAGAGTTGCTGAAATACTCACGTTCCCACTGAGACAGGGATCTGTACACTTTCTCCTGATATAAAGTATCTTCTTATCTTTTCAGGAAAAAGGTTCTTGCCCTTTGCATACTTTCAGATCATTTCTCGAAGTTATACATACAGTCGTCCTGGAAATATAAGGAATCAACATCAGAATAGCGTTGCTAATCACCATCCGCACAGATATTCCATCTGTCACAACTAATGTTTGCCTAGCAATTCAAGCCATGAACCTTCTCAGCAGTCCCTCCTAAAATAACTACTTCTCTCCTTTCCAAATTTTCTTAACACTAATCAGATGAGTCAAAGCTCACATTAATGCTGAGCAATTCCCAAAAGTCACATAGCTCGTCAAAATTGGTCAATATTATCTGTGCTGGGCATAGAAATAATTGTTTATGCAGTTAAATGAGCAAACCCCACTGAATCCGATGGACATTTTGATTGTTAGATTTGTCTAAAAAATATCAGTGGATTATGGTCAGTGATTATGAGTGTTTCTTTAGAACATAGAACGTAGAAGAGTATGGCACAGTACAAGTCCTTCGGCTCACGATATTGTGCAGAACTTTTACCCGAAACCTAAGGTTTATCTAACCTCCACTGCTACCTTATACTACCATCCATATGCCTATCTAATAGCCACTTAAATGCTCTTAATGAGGCCGACTCCACTCTCCTCTCCGGCAATGCATTCCATGCCCCTACCACTCTCTGCGTAAAGAGCCTACCTCTGACTTCTCCCCGATATCTACCTCCTTTCACTTGAACACTATGTCCCCTCGTAAAAGCTACCTCTGCCCTAGGAAAAAGTCTCTGGCTGTCTACTCTATCTGTACCTCTGATCATTTTGTACACCTCTATCAAGTCACTTCTCATAAGGCCTTCCCTCCATTCCAGGCAACAACCTGGTAAATCTCCTCTGCACCTTTTCCAATGCTTCCACATCCTTCCTGTAATGAGGTGATCAGAACTGGACACAATACTCCAGATGTGGTTGAACCAGTCTTTTTTTATAGCTGGAACATAACTTCATGGCTCTAGAACTCAATCCCTCTTTTAATGAAAACTAACACACCATACGCCTTCTTAACAACTCTATCCACCTGGGTGGCAGCTCTCAGGGAACTGTGAACATGAACCCTAAGATCTCTCTGCTCCTCCACACTGCCAAGATTCTTTCTGTAAACCCTGTATTCTGTTTTTAAGTTTGTCCTTCCAAAATGAATCACCTCACGCTTTTTAGCCTTAAACTGCATCTGCCACTTCTCAGCCCAGCTCTGCAATCCTCCCTGGGCTGACCTATCCCCTCCCTAACTCCCCACCGACACTCACCTCCACTGGCTCCATCCCCACCCGTTTAACTTGTCTGTCTGCTCTCCACCTATCTTTTACTCGATCCATCTTTGATCTGCCTCACCCTCTCTCCCTATTTATTTCAGAACCCTCTCCCCATCCCCCTCTCTGATGAAGGGTCTAGGCCCGAAACGTCAGCTTTTGTGCTCCTAAAATGCTGCTTGGCCTGCCGTGTTCATCAAGCTCTACACTTTGGTGTCTCGGGTTCACCAGCATTTGCAGTTCCCATTATCTCTGCTTTCTATCAATGTCCCTTTGCAACAGAGTGCAGCCCTCCACACTGTCCTCAATGAGACCCACCTTTGTATCATCCGCGACCTTGCTAATCTGCCCTTCCACTCCTGCATCCAAATCATTTACAAAAATCACAAATAAAAGAGGACCCAGTACACCACTTATAACTGAGCACCATGTTGACAATTTTCCGTCCACTACCACCCTTTGTCTTCTACAGGTCAGCCAATTCTGAATCCAACCTGCCACATTTCCCCATCCCATGCCTCCTTACCTTCTGTATGAGCCTACCATTGGAACCTTCTCAAATGCCTTACTGAAATCCACGTATACCACATCCACTGCTCTACCTTTATGCATGTGTTTGGTCATCTCTTCAAAGAATTTAATAAGTTTTGTCAGACATGATCTACCTCTCACAAATCCATGCTGACTATCACTAATCAAACTGTGCCTTTCCAAGTCATCATAAATCCTGTCTCTCAGAGCCCTTTCCAATAATTTGCCCACCACTAACGTAAGACTGTAATTTCTGCGGTTATCCCTGTTCCCTTTTTTGAACAAGGGAATGACTTTTGCGTCTTTCCAATCTTCCGGAATTATGCCAGTGGACAGTAAGGGCGGAAAGATCAACGCCAAAGTCCCTCTGATCTTGTCCCTTGCTTCCCACAGAATCCTTGGATAAATCCCAACAGGTCCAGGGAACTAAACTATCTTCAACTCCCTCATAAATCCTAGCACATCTTCTTTACTAACATTAACCTCCTCTAGCCTACCTGCCTGTTTCACACTGTCCTCCTCGACAACTAGTTCCCTCTCAGTTGTGAATCCTGAAGAAAAGTAGTCATTAAGGACTTCTCCTATCTCTTTATGTTCTGCGCACAAATTCCCTTTACAATCTTTGATCAGCCCTACCCTTTCTCTGGTCATTCTCTTATTCCTCATGTACATGTAAAAAGCCTTGGAGTTTTCTTTGATCCTATCCGCCAAGGTTTTCTCATACCCCCCTTACAGCTCTCCTCAGTCCTTTCTTCAGTTCCTTCCTGGCTAACTTGTACCCTTCTAGAGCGTTTGATGTTCCTCTTTTCCTGAACCTTACATAAGCCTCCTTCTTCCTTTTAACCAGTCATTCAACTTCTCCAGTGAACCATGGCTCCCTCACTTGACCGCATCTTCTCTGCCTGTTTGGGACAAACATATCGAGCACATGCAGTGTGCATTCCTTAAACAATCTCCACATTTATGTGGTGCTCTCCCTTGACAGCATCTGTTCCCAGTTTATTTTACTCAGTTCTTGCCTAACTGAATTGTAATTACCCTTCCCCCAATTATAAACCATACCCTGCCGTATGTACCTACCCTTATCCATGACTGTCGTGAAAGAAACAGAGTTATGTCAAAATGTTCTCCTGCCAACAGGTCTAAAACTTGGCCCCATTTGTTGCCAAGCACCAAATCCAAAGTGACCTCTCCTCGTGTTGGTCTATCTACACACTGCATCAGGAATCCTTCTTGAACACAAGGGAGAAAATCTGCTCCATCTAAACTATTACAACTAAAATGTTTCCAATCAATATTTGGAAAGTTGAAGTCACCCATGACGACAAGCCTGTGACTTCTGCATCTTTCCAGTATCTGCCTCCCAATCCGCTCCTCTACTTCTCTGTAACAATTAGGGGATCTGTAAAACATTCCCCAACAAAGTGACTGCTCCTTTCTTGTTCCTGACCTCGACCCAAACTGACTCTGTAGACATATCATTCTCAAACTGCCTTTCAGTAGCTGCTATACTCACCTTGACTAGCAATGCCACTCTTCCACCTCTTTTTCTACCCTCCCTATTTCTTTTAAAGCATCTAAATCCCGGAACTTCCAACAACCATTCCTGTCCCTCATTTACCCAAGTTTCTGTAATGGCCATAACATCGTAGTTCCAAGTACCAACTCCTGCTCTGAGTTCATCTGCTCTATTTCTGATACTTCTAGCACTGAAATATACACATCTCAAACCATATCAGTGCCAGCAATTACGCTCCATCAACCGCATTTCTTTACAAACCACCTCACTCCCTGTTGTGTCTGTTAGAAGGCCAAATACCTCATCCTCTGAAATAGAAATCTGGTTCCCCACCCCCTGCCAATCTAGTTTAAACCACCCCATACACCTCTCGCAAACCTCCCTCCCAGGATATTTGTGCCCTTCTGGTTCAAGTGCAAACCCCCTTACTGTACAGGTCCCACCTTCCCCAGAATGTGCTCCAATTATCCACATAATTGAAACCCTACCTCCTACATCAGCCCTGTAGCCATGTGTTTAGCTGCACTCTCTCCCTATTTCTTACCTTGTTATCATGTGGCACTGGTGGTAATCCAGAGATAACTACCCTGTTTTCCTGGACTTCAGCTTCCCACCTCACCCCCTGTACTCTTTTTTTCACATTCTCAGCCCTTTTTCTCTCTATGTAATTGGTACTGATGTGTACCATTACTGCTGTTTGCTCACCCTCCCCCTTAAGGATCTTGAAGACATGACCCAAGACATCACAGACCCTTGCACCTGAGAGGCAACATTTCATCCGTTCTTTTCGTTCGCGTCCTCAGAACCGCCTGTCTGTGCCTCTTACTATTGAATCCCCCACTACAATTGCTGTCCTATTCTCCCCGCTTCCCTTCTGTGCCACAGGGTCAGGCTCAGTGGCAGACACCTGTCCGCTATGGCCTTCGCCTGGTAGTTCATCTTCCCCAGGTAGTATCCAAAATGGTGCACCTATTATTGAGGGGAATGGCCACAGGAGATCTCTGCACTACCTGCCTATTCCCTTTCCCCTTCCTGACAGTCACCCAGCTACCTTATTCCTGTGTCTTTGGTAAGACCCCCTCCCTGTAACTCCTCTCTATCACCTACTTCGCCTCCCGAATGATCCAGAGTTCATCCAGCTCCAGCTCCTGTTCCCTGGCATGGTTTTTGAGGAGCTGGAGTTGGATACACTTCTCGCAGGTGAAGCCAGAGGGGTCACCTTTACCTCCCACATATTGCAAGAGGAGCATGCTACTGCAACTAGCTTCCATTCCCTCTACTCGAGATTTCCAGAAGAAGAATTTCAAAAAGGGTCTCCTTACTGAGCCTCCACACAATTTCTTGTGGTTAGAGGAGGAGGAGGACGGGTGGGAGACACGACATGTGTCATGTTTCAGGTTTAGCCAATGCCCAAATTTATCTGTTCCTTCCTGGCTCACGTTCTCTCTACATACCTGCCACTGAAAACAAGAAGGCCGCTTGGTGCACGAGGTAAGTTTTTATACTTTGTGGTAATGGTGGACATAAACTTTGACATGTTTAATAGCCAGTAAAAGACAGGATTTTCTTTTTCTACTTTTCTGAAAAGTGTGCTCTAATGGCTTTCTTACGTTCAGCTATCATTCTGCAACAAATCTGCACTCAACTGTAAGTCACAAGCACCATTCCCCAGTATAAATGATGGCCACCTTAAGTGGCTGGAGGTCAGACCTACAAAGGAGCACCAATTCTGGGAGCTAGGCTGCTTCTGGGAAAAAAAAAGTCTCAGGATGACACTACATGGGAGACACCAGTGAATTGTTTGTTCTTAAGCTGCTGTTTGGGCCAATGTTTCAACACCAGTTCATGCTAAAAAGTGTAAATTTGTAAGCTGTGCATTTTGCAGGTGCTGCTGGGAAAGGTTTATACTCACTGAGCTGAGGAGTTGGGACTAGGAGAGAATATGAAATAGTAAACCCTGTGTGCATAAATACTAGGAAAGGCAGATGGCTCTAAAATATAAATTACTTAATAAATAAGTGAAGTCAGATTGAGGGAGAACATTTGGAATTGTGAAGCATGGTTACACTGGATGTATGTGAATGCATGGAGTATAGTTTATAAAACCAGGGAGTTACAGACATGGTTTGCATGTGGGATCATGATGCTCCAGCAATAATGCACAGCTTGTCCAAGGAAAGACATATCTAAAGATTCAGTGTCACCGCTTACAAAGTTTTCAGCAAAAATAGGAAAGAAAATAAGAAGGTGGAGGGGTGATATGTTTGTTTCAGGAGAGCATTGCAGGACTGGAGAAGGATGAGCTTTCAATGGGTTCCATGACAGAATCACATCGACTGGAGCTCAGGAACAAGAAAGATGTCATTCTGTCACTCCATGTGATACACAGGCTACCAGCTACTGGGAAGGATATAGAGGAATAAAACTCTGAGGCAGTTATAGAGAGTTAGAAATGGCATACAGTATTTATAAAGGGGGACTTTAATTATCTCTGTGTAGACTGTGATCATAGCAATGAAAATGGGCAGTGAGGAATAAGTGCTCATAGATTGTTCTCAGAACAATTCCCTACAGCAGTATGTGTCCAGTCCAACAAGCAAGGGGTCACTGCTGGACCTGCTTCTTCGGTATGAGGTGTCCAAGGAGGCAGAGTGACCATGTGGGAGCATTTAAGGGACAGTGATCATTTTATCATCAGATTTAGGATGGAAGTGTGTCAGTGAGATAGATTAGTCAAGAGGAAGAAAAATCAACTGGTGGAGCGCAGGCTTCAATGGGACTGTAATGATGTTGTTACTTTAAAAAGGCGATTTTATCCGAGATTATTTTTCGAAGAGAGACTGTGAATGCAGAGCTGCCAAAGTGGCTACACAAGACATCTTAATTCAATAATTTATGAAGCCTTTAGGTTTGTTTTTAACACAGTTGTAACAATCAAAGAGTACTGGTTATTTCTCATAGATCAGGCTTTCTGATTTGTTTCAACTGTAGCAGAGAGAAGCTCTTTGGGTCCCAGAAGAGTTGGAGCTTCAGTTAAATGATTTCTAGTTGCTACATTTTTTGAAATCTCTCTTGATGTTGTTTCCTCCTGGAATGGAGAATTACATGCAAGAATCTGTGTCTGAATTTATCTTTCTGCCATGGGATATGTTTATGGGATGTTACTATGTTTGAGCAGTTAAGTCATAATAGGTACTGTTTCTGTTATTCATTTAAGTTTTCTAAGAGTTAAGTTATTCTAATTTCCTTTTTCTTTTGTTCGTATTTTAAGTACAGCCTTTAAATAAGTTGTGTTCTGCTTTAAATCGAACAATTTGTCCAGTCACGTCACATCTGGAACACACAATTCGCATGTATCTTTAAAAACAGAATAAGTTAGGGTTCAGGTTACCTTCTTGAGATATTTTGAGGTGTTCTTATCTGGTCTATAATAAATTGGTAGCTCTTGTCGGGAAAACATTTTATAATTCCAATTTTGGATTTCAGATTGTTGTATTTAAAGGCGGTGAGTGGTAAGTTTTAGTGTCTTTTGTTTCGGGTGTTGAATTCGATTGGTTTAAATAGGACATGCTGTGTGCAGCAATGTCTTTTCCAGTCAGTAAGAGTTTTCTGCAGGTGGAAGAAAAGACTTTGGTATTTTTACAAAAATTGAGCAAGGCAAAGCTGTTGGAATTGGCCGACAAGGTGGCATTGGAATTACCTTAATCTGTGAGAAAGCGGGAGGTAATTACTGCAATAGCTTGACATTTAAATTTGCTGGAAATCCCATCAGAATCTTTGGAATGTCTAGATTTCTATTATAGATGAAGCAGCTTGAACATGAAAAAGAAAGGAAACAGTTTGAATTACGATTTAAAGCAGAGGACAAAGAAAAGGAGATTAAGATCCTAGCAGAGTAAAAGGGAGAAATAGGGGGAAGTAAAGCTGAAAGAGAGAGAGTTTGAAATTCAGAAGTTGCCAACTAGAGAGGAAAATTGAATTGAAACAACAGAGGTGAAGGTAGAAGGAGGCTGAGCGAGGAGAACAGCAATGAAGAGCGAACCCACCGTAACAAAGGCCTGGTGGGGATCTACTTAAATATGTCCAAGCATTGCCTAAATTTGATGATAAGAATGTAGAAGCCCTTCTCATTTCATTTGTGAAAGTGGCTAAATAAGTGCAGTGGTTGATGACCATGTGGGTTTTGTTGATCCAAACAAAGGTGGTTAATAGAGCAAGTGAGGCATTTGCATCACTATCAGAGAAGATATCTGGTGAGTATGAGGAGGTGAAAAAAAGCCATCTCAAGTCCATATGAGCAAGTGCCAGAAGCCTACAGACAACATTTCAGGAATCTAAGGAGGGATCTGGTCAAACCTGCATTGAGTGTGAAATGATCAAACAAAGTAATTTTGATAGGTGGATGAGGGCATTGAAAATCAATCAAGCAAATGATGCTCTAAGAGAGATGATTATTTTGGAGGAGTTCAAAAATTCAATTCCTGAAGTAGTGAACACTCAAATGGAAAAGCAGAGAGTTAAAACAGCAAGATTAGCAATGAGGAAGTTCTCAAAAATTGGGCCAAATTATTAAGTTACTTTCCAGAGGAAAATTGAAATGGCCAGAAAGAGTTATTACTATCACATGTGGGAACAAGCTATACTAGTTTAATTATGCATGATGCAGGTATAGGAAATGCTGTTCCAATTAAGCAACATCCTTGTAGTCTTAACCCTCTAAAGTTGGCACAGTTCAAAAACACTTTGAACGCATTCTCAAAGACAACATAATCAATGTGGTTTGCAGCGACTGGAGTTCATCCATAGTAATGATGCCAAAACCAGATGGTGCCCAATGATTATGAGCGGACGATTGCCAAGTCAATGCAGTTACAAAGTCTGGTTCATAGGCCATTTCACATTTAGAAGACTGTATTGAGAAGTTAGGACAAGCAAATTATATTTCTAAGTTGGACTTAGACAAAGTATACTGGCAAGTGCCTCTATCCAAAAGAGTGAAGATAATTTCAGCTTTCATATCACCAAATATACAAACTTAAAATCATGCCGTTTGTTATGAAAGATGTACCAGCCACATTTCAAAGACTAACCAATAAAGTCATCTCTGGATTAACAAATCCTGTGGTATACTTCAATGACTGCGTGATTTTTAGCCACACATGGAAGGAACATTTGCAGTATTTATCAGAATTATTTGATCAACTTTGGGAGGCAGGCTCGGTGATAAACCTGCCTCAAGGAATGTGAAAACAAAGTCTATTAGGAAGTTTTCCATGCCATCCATGAAGAGAGTAACACTGCGATTGCTGAAATTGAGTGGGTTTTATTGGCATTCTTCCCCAGTTTTAGCAATGTGGTTACTCCACTGACTGACTCATTGACGAAGTGCAGAAAACTACAGTGGACTATTGACTGTCAGAAAGCATTTGACAGCCTGAAGGCTGTGTTAACCATGGCCCCAGTACTAACTATACCTAATTATTCAAAATCATTCAAGGTGGCTATTGTTGCGAATGATGCGACTATTGGTGCTGTACTCTTACAAAAAGACAACAAGAAGATAGAAAGACCTATCAGTATTTGTCCAGAAAATTAAATGCTTATCAACAGAAATATTCCGAGATTGAGAAGGAAACCTTGAGCTTGATGTTGGTGTTAAAACATTTCAACATTTATGTTACCAGTAATGTGCCTGAAGCAATTGTCTATACTGACTGTAACCTATTAAAGGTTTTGGAGAAATTTGACAAAAATTCCAGGCTGTTTAAATGGAGTTAATTATTGCAGTTATTCAATTTGAAAATTATACATGTGGCAGGATAAGAAAAAGTAATTGCTGACTGTTGTTATGACTTGGATGTAGAAAGATGGAGGTGCTTGTTGATGGGAGTAAATGGAATGAAATAGAAAGTAGTAGTGAATGTTTGCATGCTTAGAGTCAATATAGTGTATATGTATTTTAGCATATTAATAGAGTAATACACAGGATTTTAAAATGAAGCCATGTTGTATATTGATGGTTCATTGTTTTAAGGTCAGGGAGGAAGTATGACGATACTTGAAAAGGTTATTTTATCCTATGTTATTTTTGAAGAGGGATTGTAAAATGAGAGGTAAGAATGTGACCACTCGATATGGCTTCAGTCAATACTTTAAGAGGCCTTGAGATTTTTACGAAAAATGTTGTAACAAAGGAAAGGAAGTGGCCAATTCTCAGATCAAACTTTCCAGGTTTTTTTAGCTGTCACAGTCAGAAATTGTGTCCCAGAAGAGTTAAAGCTTCTGTAAAATTATTCCAAATTGCTACATTCTCTGAAATCTCTCTTGATGTTGTTTCTTCCTGGATTGGAGAATTGCATGTCATAATCTGTGTCTGAATTTAACTTTTTGCCAAGGGGTGTATTCATGGGAGTGGGTGATGGAGTTGCCACATTGGAAGAATTAATTCATAATAATTACTGTATGTATTATTTGGTTGCGCTTTCCAATGGTGAAGTTATTCTAAATTCTTCATTCTTCAGTCTTTTGTTTGTATTTTAACTGTAGCATTTAATAAATTGTGTTCTGATTAAAATTGAGTAGCTTGGCCATTGCATCACATCTGGAACATACACTTCACATCTATGCTTAAAATCAGAAAATGTTAGGGCCCAGGCTACCTTGTTAATACGTGTTGAGGGAGCCTGGTCTGGTCCCTAACAAGGTCAAGGATACTGCAAGGCTATGGCCCTGACTGGATCTGCAGACTAACAGAAGGAACATGAGCTGAATAATGGGCTACCTTTAAACAGGAGATGACTTGACCTGAGTAAAAGAATATTCCCTCAAGAGGGAAAGGTAGACAAATCCTAATCTCTCTGAAAGACAAAGAGTTCAAAATAAAGTAAGAAGAACAAGGGTTTTGTCTCGGTGAAACTCAACATGCCTGGCAGTATGCATGGTGAGAAAGCAGATTAATATTTTGAGTTTTCACAACCAGTTCACTTTCAAAATTTGAAAATGAGATAATACTTGTGAGAATTGAAAGGAGAACAGTGTAGATATTGAAAAGGACATTGGAAGGGTGATGGAGTGGGTGCAAAGGTGGCAGATTCATTTCAACACAGAGAGGATGAGGTGGCAAACACTTAGTACAAAGAACACACATAAAAACTGAAGGAACAGTGAAGAACAAATGTAATTATCAAAAGGCTGAGCAGGAGCAAAGAGACCACAGCATGTATGTGCATAAGATATTAAAGGGGACAGGACAGGTAGAGAGAGCCGTTAATAAAGCATATACTATTATAGGCTTCATTAACAGGGCTCCATTAAAGGGCAAGCAGGTTATGATGAAGTCATAAAGACACAGTGTTTACACATCAGCAGGAGTATCGTGTGTAGTTCTGGATCCCGCACTGCTGGAAATATGTGAATACAATGAGACGATGTGGGAGTGGTTTATGAGAATGATTCCAGGTACGAGAAACTTAAGTTATGAGGACAGATTGGAAAACTTGTGGCTGCTTTCATTTGAGAGAAAAAGGCTAAGGGGAGATTTGGGCACAGCAGATAGTGAGAACTGGTCATGGTCATTAAAGAATCAAAAACTATAGTTCACAGTTTTCCAATGTTTTGCAAAAGAAATGAACGTGCAATGAAAAAAACCATTTTTTTCACATAGAGTGTGGTTTGGTCTGGAATGCGCCATCCGAAAGGGTGGTGGGGTCAGGGTTAAATTGAAGCATTCATGTGGAAACTGGATTGTTATTTAAGCAGAAACAGTGCACAGAGTGATGGGGAAAAAGCAGAAGTTTGGTTGTAGGTCAAAATGCTCGCAGGGCCAGTGCAGACAGCTTCAGTCAAATAGATCTGTTTATTTAAAACCAAAGGTCCCGAAGGGAGTTGATTAGCCATTTTGGTGACAAAAGTATTTTTGTTTCATGCTGTGACCCAGAGAGGTGGGATTACATATCGGGTGCACTCCTCCAGCCCCAAAGCTAGCCCTCAGTAAATCTGGTCATCTGGGTAAACATTCTTTCCCATGCAGGACGAGGTTTCTATTTGAGTTGATGTTCCACATTACATTTATCTAAAAACGTCCATTCTGTGTGTGATAGATTTCACAGATAAACCCATGATATCTCCGGTGGAAATTATTGCAGGGAAGCGTGTGAACCTGAGCTGCACCTTCAACACAACATGCAATGGAACAGCTCCTGCCTTAACCTGGGACACTCCCACTGCAGTACCCGGATCAGTGTCAAACACTGTAACTCAGCGTGGTGTCACTCTGACCTATACTTCTGTTCTGAGCCTGACACCATCACTCAGACACCACGGACAAACTCTCACCTGCAGAGTGCGTTATCCAACTGTTTCATCAAAGCAGACCTTCGTACTGACAGTGCAATGTAAGTATAGACATCCTTCATTCAACTTTCCATAGGCCGTGTTGTGTGCAGCAAGATCCCACAATTCCCAATATACTGCACACCAGGGCTCCATTGAGCAATTTCAGACTGAAACAGCAGAGACAGTTTTGACATATTAAAAATGGCAGTGTTACACTCCCTTAGTACCGATATTCAGATTGTGAGGCTTTCTTTCTGCACTGACTCTTCAATATGCAACATCCTGTCAATGACTGGCCATCCATCAGTGTGGCACTCCTCAGCACTGACTCTCTGACTGTATGGCAGTCCCTCAGTACTGACCGTCTCACAGTACAGCCCTCTCTCAATACTGACCCTCCGGCAGCACATCTCACCACCAGTACTGACTCTTTCCTAGTGAAGTTTTCGGGGTTTGAGGGCTTGTGCTACAAGGACAGGCTTAGTAGTCTGGGACTGTTTTCCCTGGCACATCAGAGACTGAGAGGTGACCTTACAGAGGTCTATAAAATCATGAGAGGCATGGATAGGGTGAATTGCCAAGGGCCTTTTCCCAGGGGAGGAAAGTCCAAAGCTGGTGGGTAAGGGCTTACAGCGCGAGGGGAAAGATTTGAAAGGGACCAAAGGGCCAACTTTTTCATGCAGGGCATGGTACATGTACGGAATGGCTGCCAGAAGAAGTGGTGGAGGCTGGTATAATTATCACATTTAAATGGCATCTGGATGGGAATCGGAATAGGAAGGCATTAGAGGAATACAAATGTTGGCAAACAGGATTAGATGAACCAAAGATATGTGTTCAACATGGATAACTTGGGCAGAAGGGCCTATTTCCAAGTTGTACAACTCTATCAGCCACTTTCTTCACTCCGAACAGAAGTATCTGCCTCAGTTGTGTTATATGTGCAGAAGGAAACTCCATTGATATGTCGCCCTTCATATTATCAAGGTCTGTCAACATGTTTCACAGTCACTGTGATTAACTGATCATTGTTTGTTTTTAGATCCACCACAGAATCTCTCAATTACCTCCATTGATGGGATTAAAGATTCAACAATAAATATAATGGAGGGGAAAGCTGTGGTGATTATCTGCTCTGTTGAGAGCTTCCCAGCTTCTAACCTGATCTGGGGACATCTTAATGCCACAATGAACAGAACAAGTTCCAACAATGAGCTGTGGTTGAAGATTTCTCACGTTACGTACAGGGATTCGGGAGATTATCGGTGTGTGGCAAAGAATGAACATGGAACAGTAGAGGGCTCCATAACCATCACCGTGGAATGTGAGTGCGCACAAATTTCAACATCTCTCGGGTACACACAGAATACACATGTACACGCACACATTACCAGCTTTCATTCAGTGTTAAAGAAATGCAAACCCCAAAACTCCAGAGTACCAAAACACTGTTTAACAAGCAGAGCCCTGCATGGACAGTTGCACATTTTTCTGTTCTATATCATTGCATCCATTTGTACTGTGTACAACAGCAATCCGAGAATATTGTAACATTCAGGGAGCATGGCATTCCATTAGTTGCCGCTGTCAACCATACATCGGTGCAAGCTTGCTCATTGCCAAGTTCACAATAGATCACTCAGATTAGTCCCAAGGGTCCAGTTACTTTGAGTGTGAGTCAGTTAGACAGTTAGAGCATGCCAAAGAGAAAGGGTGACAGGGACAATGACAAAGAGACTGAGAGTGAGAGAGAGAGAAAATTAACAAGCTTTATGCAGGACCAGATTTGTTCAAGCTGTTGCTCAAAAGCAAACTGAAGGCCACTTTTTCCATTGGCTTGCAGCACAGGAAGCAGTTGTTTGATTGTTCCATGCAGTTGGGACTCAGGTCAGGTCCTGGGGACCAGTTGTTGCAGCTTATGTGCTGTAGTTGGGACCCAGGAGTAGTCCAGGGAGCCAGAAGGTGTCACTAATGGTTGGAGTTAGGACTCAGAAAAAAAACCTGGAAATGACTGGGGCCTCAGAACAAAGACATTAATAAGTCAGAAAGAGATTAATCAAAATTCCACTTGAATATTTCATGAGATGTGATGAGCCACAGCATCACCAAAATTAGGATTTTGCTGCAAAATCTTTGGGATCTGACTTCACCTCATTTTTCATTTAATTCGCTCTTCAGAGTCCTTAATCACAGATGCCAGTTGCTCTTACTGAACTTGTTTTAATTCTGGATGTTTGAATATATGTGGTACATACATTGGCGAGTTATAGTCTTGTGTCACCTTTCTATTTTAATCTTATTTCTGATTATTCAAAACCATTGAATCAGGTGTTTTTATTCTCTTAGCAAGTATCTGACTGATCAAAAGATGCCTCCTTTCTGAAAGAAACTGACTGGTCAGCAGGCAGATGTTGACCTGGTCTGGACTGGACACATACCATGTAACTTAATAATCCAAAGATCAAATATTGACCAATGGCTGACATGTGCCTGGGGACATACTGAGGAGATGAAAGTGGCTTTCTTTCCCTCAAGATGGACAGCAGCTTCAGTGGCAAGGGAATAGAATGATGGTTGACACAAGTAACATCCATTAGAAACATGACATGGAAATTGGCATGGGGGAAAGTGAATGGAAATTAATTTCCATTCATTTGTGGGATGTGGGTGTTGCTGGCTGGCCAGCATTTCTTGCCTATCCCTAGTTGCCCTTGAGAAGGTGGCAGTGAGCTGCCTTCTTAAACTGCTGCAGTCATCCTACTGTGGATTGACCCAACAATACTATCAGGGAGAGAATTCCAGCGACAGTGAAGGAACAGAGATATATTTCCAAATCAGGATGGTGAGTGATTTGGAGGGGAAATTGGAGGAGGTGGTGTTCCCATATGTCTGATGCCCTTGTCCTTCTAGATGGAAGTGGCCAGGGGTTTGGATGGTGCTGTCTGAGGATATTTGGCGACTTTCTGCAGTGCATATTACAGATAGTACATACTGCTGCTACTGAGCGTCAGTGGTGGAGGGAGTGGGATGTTTGTAGATGGCCAATCAAGCAGGCTGCTTTTTCCTGGATTGTGTCAGCTTCCTGATTGTCGTTGGAACTGCACTCATCCAGGAACGGGGGAGTATTCCATCACACTCCTGACTTGTACCTTGAAGATGGTGGACAGGCTTTCAGGAGTAAAGAGTTAAGTTACTCACAGTAGTATTCTTAGTTTCTGGCCTGCTCCTGTAGGCCCTGTGATAATGTGGTGAGTCCAGTTGAGTTTCTGGTCAATGGTAACCCCCAGGATGTTGATAGTGGGAAATTCAGTGATGGTAACACCACTTAACATCAAGCGACGGTGGTTAGCTTGTCTCTTATTGGTGATGGTCATAGTCTGGCATTTGTGTGGTGCAAATGTCACTTCCCACTTGTCAGCCAAGATTGCTCAGGTATTGTTCCATGTTAACACGGATTGCTTCAGCCTCTCAGGAATCACGAATGGTTCTGAACATTGTGCAATCATTTGCGAATATTCTCACTTCTGACCTTATGATAGAGTGAAGGTCTTTGTTGAAGATGATTGGGCCTAGGACACTACCCTGAGGAACTCCTGCAGAAATGTCCTGGAGCTGAGATGATTGACCTCCAACAAGCACTGTGCCAGGGATGGCTCCAACCACTAAAGATTTTGCCCCTTGGTATCAATTAATTCTAACTTTGCGACAGCTACTTGATGCCACACTATGTTGAATGCAGCCTTTATATGAACGGCGGTCACTTTCACCTCACCTCTGGAATTCAGCTGTTTGTCAATGTTTGAACCAAAGCTGTAATGAGGTGAAGAACTGATTCCCAGGCAGAACCCAAACCAGGCATCATTGAACAGGTTATTTCTGAGCAGGTGCAGTTTGATAGCACTATTGGTGACACCTCCCATCACTTTACTGATGATTGTGAGTAGATTGATGGGCAATAATTGGCCAGATTGGATTTGTCCTGCTTTTTGTGTACAGGACACACTTCAGCAACTTTCCACATTGCCGGGTAGATACCAGTGTTGTAACTGTCCTGGAATAGGTTGGCGAGGGGAGCGGCAAGTTCTGGAGTAAATGCCTTCAGTACTATTGCCTGTAGATTTTGCAATATCAAGTGTCTCCAACTGTTTCCTGGTATCACGTGGAGTGAATTGGATTGGCTAAAGCCTGGTATCTGTAATGCTAGGGACCACTGGAGGTGGCCAAGATGGATCATGCACTTCTAGCTGAAGATTGCTGGAAAGGCTTCAGCCGTATCTTTTGCACTGATATAGTGGGCTCTTCAATCATGGGGATGAGGCTATTTGTGGAGCCTTCTCCTCTTCCAGTGAGTTGTTTAATGTGTCCACTGCTATTCACAACAGGATGTAGCAGGACTGCAGACCTTAGATCTGATCTGTTGGTTGTGAGCTCATGTAGCTGTGTCTATCACTTGCTGCTTTCGCTGTTTGGTGGCTTTACTAGGTTGATGCCTCATCTTCAGTTATCCCTGGTGCTGCTCGTGGCATGTCAGCCTGCACTTTCCATTGAACCAGGGTCAGTCCCCTGGCTTGATGGCAATAATTGAGTTGAAGATATGCTTGGCCGTGAGGTTACAGATTGTGCTGGAGTACAATTCTGCTGCTGTTATGGCCCACAGTGCCTCATGGATACCCAGTCTTGAGTTGTTAGATCTGTGCGAAGTCTGTCCCATTCAGCACAGTAATAGTGTCAACACACTCAATGGAAGGTGTTTTCAATGTGAAGGCGGATCTTCATCTTTACAATGACTGTGCAATGGTCACTCTTATTGATCCCATGGACAGATGCAACTGCAGCTGGCAGATTAGTAAGGATAAGGTCAAGTGTGATTTTCTTCTTGTTGGTTCCCTCACCATCTGCCGCTGACCCAGTATAGCAGCTCTGTCCTTTAAGACCAGACCAGCTTGATCGGTAGTACTGCTGCTGAGCCACTCATGTTGCTGGACATTGAAATCCCCCACCCAGAGTACATTTTGTGCCCTTGCCATCCCTAGTGCTTCCTCTAAGTGTTGTCAAGGTTGAGATGTACTGATTTATCAACTGAGGGAGGATGGTGAGTGGTAATCAGCTGGAGGTTTCCTTACACATCTTTAACTTGAAGCTGCCACCTCTGCTGGGCCTGTCTTGCCCATGGGACAGGAACAGCCGGGGATGGTGATGTTGATGTCTGGGACATTGTCTGTAAGGTATAATTCTGTACTGATCATTTTGTCAGGCTGTTGTTTACTAGTCTGTGAGACAGTTCTCCTAATTTTGACACTGTCCCCCAGATGTCAGTGATAAGGACTTTGCAAGGTAGACAGGTCTGTTTCTGCCGTTGCCTTTTCTGGTGCCTAGATTAATGCCAGGAGATCCGCCTCATTTCTTTGAGACTTCGTAGCGATTACACCTGAGTGCCTTGCTTTCACGGGACAGTTGAGAGTCAACGACATTGCTGTGTGTTTGGAGTCACATGTAAACCAGGCCAGGTTAGTGTAGCAGATTTCCTCACCTGAAGGACATTAGTGAACCAGATGGGATTTTATGACAATCAGCAATGATTTCAAGGTGGCCAAGGACTGTAAATTCCAGACTTTTTTTCATGCAAATTCTACCATCTGCCGTGGTGAGATTTGAACTTGGGTCCCCAGAATATCAGTTGGTTTCTGGATTAATAGTCAAGCGATAATACTATTAGGCCATTGCCTACCTGGAGAGTCATCAAACGCTTTAAAATCAGTGTCGGTTCTTGCTGTGCACTGTTCTGTTACAATGTTATCTTCCTTTGTTTTTAGATGCTCCACGGAATCTCTCAATTACTTCTCCTCATATAATTAAAGACTCATCAATCAATATAAATGAGGGGAATTGTGCAGTGATAATCTGCTCTGTTGAGAGCCTCCCAGCTTCTGACCTAATGTGGAGACATCTGAATGTCAGAATGAACAAAACAAGTTCTAACAATGAGCTGTATTTGGAGATTCCTCACATTACATACAGGGAGACTGGAGACTACCAATGTGTGGCAAAGAATGAACATGGAACAGTAAAGGGCTCCATCACCATTACTGTAGAACGTGACTCTACACAGTCATCAACACCTACTTTTGAAGGCAAACAATCAAAAATTGTGTTACATGTTAATACCAATGACAAAGATAGGAAAAAGGAATGTGGTCCTGCAAGTACAAACTGTGGAGCTAGGGAGTAGTTTATAAAAGAGCTCTTCACAGTTACTAATCTCTGGATTGCTTCCAGTGGCACGTGCTCATGAGTACAGAAATACAAGGTTCCTCCATTTGAATAAATGGCTGAAGAGATGGTGCTGGAGGTAGGGCTTTTGATTTCTGAGACATTGGAACCCTCTTAGGGGGCAACAAGAGACGGGTTGCACCTGAACTGGAATGGAACCTGCATTCTGGTTGGGGGTGCGGTGTTGTTTGTACTGTTAGGAAAGAGCAGGAGGCTGGTCTCTTGGATGATTGGCTCAGCACATTGAGATGCACAGCCAAAATTTGAGTATTGTATAGAGTTCTGGAATCCATATTATATGGGGGAAGTGATTTGCGTGGAGAGGGTACAGAGGAGATCTACTTGGATGTTGCCTGTGCTGGAGAATTTTGGATGTGAAGAGTGATTGAATAGACTGGGTTTGTTTTCCTTGGAGGAAGGGAGATTGAGGGTGTATGTGACTGAAAAGTTTAAATTCACTGTGGAAATAGATGGTGTAGACATGAAGAGACTTTTCCATTTTTTGTAATGACCAGGGGTATGTTTTTAAGATAGGAGGCAGGAAGTTTACATGGGATATAAAAAAATTTCTTCACCCAGAGGGATTAGGGAATTGGGAATTCACAACCTGATAGGGTGATAGAGGCAGAAACCCTCAAAACGTTTACATGTTTAGATGTCCACTGGCATTATAAAGGCACACAAGGCTGTCAGCTCAGAGCTAGTAAAAGGAAATAAATTGTTAGGTGCTCATTTTTGACCAGTATAGACAGGTTGGGCTGAAGGGCCTTTTTTCATTTTGTAGATCTCTAAGACTGTGACTTTGCCTCTTGCTCATATATACACAACAGGACACACATCCCTAAAAACTAGTGCACATTTGCAAATACGTATCCTTTGGCAGTGCTGCACTGGCATGTTCAGTATTAGTAATGAGTCAATATTGAGGGCACAGGCATGTTTGAACAGTCGTATTAAAAATGGCAATATTAATAGCATGGCACTGTCTCTGCGCTGGACCCCAATAGTGCAGTTATCCTCCAGTGCTGGACCCCTGACAGTGCGGCCAATCTCAGTGCCAGCCACCCAACAGTGTGCCACTCCCTCAGTACTGATGGTCCAATCGGGCAATAATTCCCGTGTTGATTCTCTGACAGACAAAAGCTCCCTCAGTACTGAATTGAAGTGTCTGCTTCTGTTACATGATGTACGAAGAAGGAAGAAAACACTGTTGTCTTAACTTTCACATTGTCGGGGTCTGGAAAATGCTGCGCTGTCAAAGTAATGAACTAATCATTGTTTGCTTTTAGACCCACCACAGAATCTTTCAATTTCTTCCCTTGATTGGATTCAAGATTCATCAATCAATATAATTGAGGGGAAAGCTGCAGTAATGATCTGCTCTGTCAACAGCTTCCCAGCTTCTAATCTGACATGGAGACATCTTAATGCCACAATGAACAGAACAAATTCCGACAATGTGCTGTGGTTGGAGATTCCTCACGTTACATACAGGGAGACTGGAGACTATCAGTGTATGGCAGAGAATGACCATGGAGCAGTGGAGGGCTCCATAACTATTGCTGTGCAATGTGAGTTTATACAGACTTCAACATCTCTCAGGTGTACACACACAAGAACACAGCACACCCACACACACACAAGCCTTCAGACTGTGTTGAAGGAAATTAATGATGCAAATTCCAGACACCCATACAACAAACAGCATCTGCACAGATCTGTCCCAGGGATTTTTTTTTAATGGACCATTTGTCCTGAATACGACAACAATCAGACAATATATCAACTTTCAGGGATCCTGACATTGCGTTGATTTCTGCTGTCAAACATGCCTTAGTACAAGCATGCCGCTTGTTCCCAAGTTTTCAAATTGTCACTGTGTTTGATCCAAGGATTCAGAGTCAGTTTGAGCTTGAGACAATTCAATAGAATGAAGAAAGGAAAGAGACAGAAACAAAGAGAGTGAGTGAGAATGTGTGTGCGTGAGGGGGAGGGAGACAGAGAGGGAGAAAAGAATATGCTCAAATCCAATAATGAGCAGTTGTTGATTCCTCACATTACATCCAGAGTAACTTGGTGTGTGGCAAAGAATGACCATGCAGTAGTGGCGGAGCCCATAAACATCACTGGACAATGAGAGTGTACTCAGCGTTCAACATCTGCATCGGAGGGCAGTAGGCAGAGATTGTGGAAGATATTGGTGTCAACAACATCAGGACAAAAGCGGGTGAGGTGCTGTAAGCTGAATTTGGGGGTACTAGAATATAGACTGGAAACAAAGGATTTCACAATTCATAATCCCTGGATTATTTGCACTGCCACATCCTAGTTTGTATAGAAATAGGTTGTTCATCCAAGTTAATACGAGGCTGGAGAGATGTTACAGCGGGGAGAGCTTTAGATTTCTGAGACATTGGGACTCTTTGGAGCTGGTAGGACCTGTACAAGGCAGACAGGTTGCACATGAACCAGAATTGGACCTGCGCCCTTATGGGGAGGTTTGCTGATCCTACTAGGCAAGGTTTAAACTAGGTAGTGGATTGAGATCCTGAGGGATGGTTCAGCAAGAGAATCAGGAGCAGACAGGAAGTATGGCCCAGTTATGGCTCATGGAGATTGGCAATGCTGAATGCTATTTACTTTATTGCAAAGTGTCAAACAAACAATGGGTGAGGGCCATAAAAATATAAGGTATATTGCGTTTGGTGTCGCTGAGACATCGTTGAGACAGGGACGAGATTGGCAACTCAATATTGCAGAATATAGGATCTTCAGCTAGAACAGGGAAGGAGATAAAGAGGAGGAGATGTTGCAAAACTGATCAGGGAATCAATTACAGCTGTAAGGAAGGTTGACTGTAGGTAGGCTTCTCAAGTGAAGTCATCATATAAAACTTAGACACCAAAATGGAGCAATCACACCATTGAGTGTACACTATGGACTCCCAAACAGTCAGAGAGAAAGAGAAGAGCAGGTATGTTAGGCAAATTTCAGAGAATGTAAATGGAATAGGATAGTAACAGTGGGAAATGTCATCCTTCCCAATATTACGAAAATGATCATAGTATGGAAGGCTTAGAGTGAACAGAATTCTTAGGATACATCCAGCACAACTTTTAAAGCCACTACAGTGAAGGCCCTAAAGGAGATGTGATGATTCCAGACTTAATTTTGAGCAATGAAGCAGAACAGGTGGTTGAAATACCTGCAGGGGAACAGTTTGTAGACAGCAATTGTAACTCTGCTGGATTCAAGCTCATCATGGAAAGGGACAAGGATGGACCTGAAATCAAAGTTCTAAACCTGGGGAAGGCCAATTTTAATAAGATCAGATATGACTTGGCTAGAGTGGACTCAGAGACATGATTTTCAGTAATTCTGTGTCAGAAAAGTGGGAAACATTCAAAAAGGGATTAGGGAGAGTACAGGCGCACAATTTCCTAGGAAGATAAAAGGTGGGACCAACAAATCCTGTGAAGTCTGGACATTAAGGGATATACAAGACTGGATAAAGAGAAAAGAGGAATTTGAAGTAAGTACTGGGAGCTTAAACAAAAGATCTAGGGGAATATGATACATGTAAGAAAGATATTGAGAAAATGATGAGGAGAGCAGAATGAGGGCATGAAAGGGTAATGGCAGATAAAATGTAGGAACATCCTAACTTCTTTTACAAGGATTAAGGAATAATTTGGGCACCCATTAAGAACCAGCGTTAGTTTGTGTGTGGATTTGGAGGACAGAGGTCAGGTTCTGAATGAACCTTTTGTCCTGGTGTTCACTCGTGTGATTGGCAATGTGGTTATAGAATTCGGGGGGAGGAATTTTTTTAAAAATCAGCATCAACAGAGACGAGGCTCTGATGGTCTGGCAGGTCGAAAACTCCAGGACCAGATGAAATATATCTCAGGCTGTTCAATGAAGCAAGGAAGGAACAGCGGGGTACTGGCAAATATGTTCATTTTTTTCTGTGGCAGCAGGAGAGGTGCCAGAGGACTGGTGGACAGCCAATGTTTTACTATTGTTCAGGAATGAAACCAATGCATTTGACATTGTCTGCTTGGACTTTAGCAATGCTTTTGATAAGACCACACTGAAGGGACTGACAGGAGTAAGAATCCAAGGAAAGTTAGCAAATTGATTCCAGAACTGGACAAGTGGCAGGAAGCAGAGGGTGATTTTCAAAGGGTGTTTTTGTGGCCAGAAACCTGTGTCTAGTGGATTCTACAGGGATCACTTTTGGGATCTCACTGATCGATGTGCATATAAAAGATTGAGACATGAATGTAGGAGGGTTGATCAGTCAGCTCAGGTCGTAAATGGCACAAAAATCAGTGAGCTAATAAATAGTGAGAAGGATAGCTTTAGATTACAGAATGATATAGACAGGCTGATCAGTGGCAAATAGAATTCAACACAGATAAATGTGAGGTAATGTGTTTGAACAATAAAAATGTCAAGGGAATGCATAGTGAACTGTAGGACCCTGGGGAGCACTGACAACCACATGTACCCACAGACAGTGCTACCTTCCCTTAGTACTGCCCCACAGATGGTGCGGACTTGCCCCAATTCTGATCCACAGACAGTGAGTCTTTGTCCAGTACTGACCCTGAGTGTTGCACACCATCATTATTAACCCAATTAGTTTGCTGTACCCTCTGGTACTAAACTGTAGTGTTTACCAGGTTCATTTGCTTGTGTCAAAGGAACCTATAGATTTCACACCTTTCACATTCTCAGGCCTTTCAAAATGTTTCACAGCTAATGTGTGTTGACTAATCTTTATTTGTTTTTAGATACACCACGGAATCTGTTAATTACTTCTTTTGAGATTAAAGATTCATCAGTCAATATTACTGAGGGGAAAGCTGCAGTGATAATCTGCTCTGTTGAGAGCTTCCCAGCTTCTAACCTGACATGGAGACGTCTTAATGCCACAATGAACATAACAAATTCCAACAATGAGCTGTGGTTGAAGGTTTCTCACATTACATCCAGGGAGACTGGATCCTATCAGTGTGTGGCAGAGAATGGCCATGGAGCAGTGGAGGGCTCCATAACCATCACACTGTGCAATGTGAGACAGCTGGTACATTTGTTCATTGTTACAATATGTTTAGAGGAGCTGCTGGCACTGTCTTGTTTCCTCTCTGGATTTCAACACTTCCTTATTCCGCGTCTCCACTGTTGTCCACCATCTGACACTCTGCAACAATTGTTGCTGAGACAAAGACAGTTCTCCATTTCTATGTCTGAACTGATTAGTCCATTTCACTCGAACGAGACATAACAGCACTTTTGGTTCCTGATCTTTTAATCTTTCAATAAGGTACTTGCTTGTCTTGGTCTCCAGCAGCTGAATCTGAGCATCCTTAGGCATTTATACATTTCAAAAGCTGTTACCCTCCTCTCATCTAATTTCTTCAGCATCTGACTCTCACATCCATCAAGTACAACATGCAGCAGTAGTGACTGCCCCAATGTTTTCTCGGCTTCATGGACTTAAGTCACTGGCCACTGTGCTTACACTGTGTTTTTCTAAGCCACAGTTCAGTCCTGGATGTAACTTTGATATTTATCATTGAGCACTATCATTGGAATTTGTCTACTTGCCCTACATCCGTGCACCTAATCTTGATATCCTCATTACCATTTAGGGCCATTTTGTTGGTCATTGCCTCATTCATGTTCAATCCAAATGACTCTCTGTGTATTTTGTCTGGGAATATCACACTCTCCAGCTCCTCTTTTATTCTGGTTCTGTGTGTGACATCATCTGCACACAACAGATTCCACAGCCACATCTCTGCAAACAAATTAATATCCCCAAGAGCCTGTCAGCTCTACGGTGTCTAGGACAGGCATGAGGATGTGTGCAAACACAGATACAAACACTTTCACACTCTTTTCAGGGGCTTTTTAAGTTAAACCGCTTTGACTGTACTTCTGGTCAGTGACTGAAGATATCCTTATGTGGGTCAGGATCATGTTTTGTCTGAAAGAGGTGAAAAATGAGGAAGGGAATTCCAGAGCTTCGGCTCCAGGTAGTTGAAGGTTGAGGGATGGCTATCAGGAAATACTCAAGAGGCTGGAACTGGAGAAGTACAGAGATCTCAGAGAGTTACAGGCCACAGGGATTACCTGCTGATTCTTCTCTTCTCTTGTTCCAGATCCCCCACGGCAGACTACAGTGTCCATCAGTGGACCCTCAGGTGGGATCAGAGAAGGACACAATGTCACATTAACCTGCTCCAGTGAAGGTGTCCCACCGATATCTCATTACACTTGGTTCAGGATTGAGGGAAACACCAGCGCCCGGTTAAACACAAGCAGCCGGATTCTCTCCTTCACTCCAGTGACACGTGGGAATGATGCCAGTTTCTACTGTACAGTGACAAACCCATTGGGTAACAGCAGCTCCGACACGATCCACCTGAACGTGGAATGTAAGCATTTTACTTTGTCTGTATCTTCTTAAAACTCAGGAATTGTCTGTCTGAGGGCAGCTGACTCACTGTCATTTAGAATAAGGAGGGGCCACCTTCTTGCTGCTGTAACTTATGCCTCACTGAAATACAGAGACCCATACCAGGGTAGGTAGCCAACATTCCTAAGAAGAGAGAAAGGGCCATGGAGGATTCAGGAGGGAATTTCAGAGTTTAGAATCCCAAATAGCTGTAGTCATGGCCAACAGTAGAGGAGGGAGGGAAACCGGGGATTGTTCAAGAGGCTAGAATTGGAGGAGGGTAGATACCTTGAAGGTGAGCAGGGGCTTCAGACGTTACATGGATAGGGAGAGGAGTGGGGGCTGGTTGAGGTTACAGACATATGAAGAGTATGGGATCTGGAGGAAGTGGTGCGCCCAGACTGAGTGACAATGGTGTTAGTGTGATTACTGAATACAATGTGATGCCAATTCACACATGGGAGATCTAAGGTTTTGGATGTAGGAGATGGGGGACTAACAAGGAGAGGATTGAGATACTTGAGTTTGGAGTGAAGCAAGGTCCTGACAAAGATTTCAGTATTAAGGTTGTAACTCTACCATTCTTGACCACTTCCTGTCATTCCCTCCGCAGATGGTCCGGAGATTTCCCAGGAGTCAGAATGTGCTCAGACGGCAGAGGGGATCACCTGCGTCTGTGTGGCCAACTCAAACCCTCCTGGAGACCTCATCTGGCACCTTCCCCATGCCATCATCAACGGTAACCAAACACACAGAGGTTTTGTGTCACACCAGCTCAGGGAGGGGCAGCTGGTGAAGGGTTCACTGATCCTGATGGGACATGAGGATGAAGAAGAAGTTAGAGCGTCCTGCTTTGTTCAAAACCCGCATGGGGCAGCCATTTTCAATGTGTATCTTTGGGTCAAAGGTGAGAATATTGTTCTCTGCTTGCCTTCTTTACCCTTAAATCTAGAATCCTCTTCCTCACCCACTCCACCACTCTCATCTCCTTTAGGATGATTTTTACACCCAGCCTCTTGGACCAATACCTCCACATGTGACGATGGCAAAACTGAACACAATTCATGTCAGGCCAGTCAGTGGTGGGGATCTGGATATCAGAAGGCACTTTAACACAAACATAGACAACACAGCAAGGGCTGGTGTGAATGTGGGTGGTGAAAGAGAGCAGTGTTGGGTGGAGAAGGTGCCCAGGTTGGATATCTCTGCTCTGATGCTGACCCTGTATGTCGTTCAATCAGGGCCAGTAGATAAGTGTGTCGCAACCATCAGCAGAAGGGTACTTCAGGTTGGTGAGCAGGGCTGGCTGTCAGATGTTCAGGCTGGTAACAGGGTGGGTGTTGTCAGAGTTTCAGGCCATTGGCAGGTTGGAGGCATGTCTGGTTGTGTGGAGTGGGGCTTTCTGGTTGATGGGGAGCAGGGGCGGGAGCAGAATGACATTGGCTTGTTGGGGAGTGGAAATATTCCTGCTCAGAGCAGGAGTGATTGCCAGATGTCCAGGGGATGGAAGGGTTTGGTTGAGGAGAAACTGGGGTCTGTGTGGTCAGTTGAGGGTCAGGGAATCAGTTTGCTAGCTATGCACATGTTAGACTAGGTTGCTAATTGTCTGACATTTCCTGGGTAATTATGAACATGAAGAAAATGGTCTTCTCCAAAGCTTCCAACTTTAATGGGCTCTGTCAGAACTTTCCAGAGGCAGCAGAACTGAGGATTGGAATCTGTAATTTCTTGGACAATTCCCAAGGATGCAGCTGCTTTGGATCCTGCAGGGTCCTGACACACAATTCTGTGATGTTCCAACAACTAACTGTCCAGGCCAATGTAGGTAGAAATGATACATAGATTACATCCAGAAGGAAGACATCGGCTAAGACATTGCTCGGATTGTGACAGAATATGTTTACAGCCATTGTTATGCTTCATAGGTTGGTAATTCCTCAAATATAGGAATTGTGACTGTCAATTAGTTCATGCCAAGATCCCAGAAACAGCAATGTGACCATAAGGTGATAATCAATTATTTGTGAACTTAATTAAAATAAAAACACAGATTATGAAGTATGTCACTAATGTCCCATCAGTGAAGAAAACCTGCTGTTTTATCCTGGTCAGTCTGTACAGATGACTCCAAGCTCAACCTCCAATGTGGCTACCATTTCATGTCCCTCTGAACTCCTCTCTCGGTTTGTGTCAGCCAATGGTTCAGGAAGAAACTGTTCCACCATCTTTTCAAGGGGCAATAAATACATTGCTCGAGAGTAAAAATGGAGTATATTGTCCCTCAAGATACATCAGAACACCATTCTAAAACTATAGCACAGTAATTTATGACTGTTTTGTCAGACAGAGACTCCAATAAATGGACAGTGGGACTGATCATGGCTGGAATCCTGTTCAGTGTTTTCCTGGCTGGAATTTTAATCTTCCTCTATGTGCAAAAGTAAGTCTGAATGCTTCAGTCAACTTTACTCTGAATATTTGCTTCCACTTTCTATCCTCCAGTCGGTGACTGTTCCCTTGGGGTGAGGCACCAGACACTCCTTCTGTAAGTGGTCCTGATGTCCCAATGATCCAGGCTGGGCCTTTCATTGATGGGTGTCCAGATGAATAGCTACGAGCTATTGTGATTAGGAACAGACTGCCTGATTGGCATGTGAAAGCAGATTCAACAAGAATTTCCAAACGTGTAACCGTATCTATGCTGCACTGACTCTCTGATATACCATAACCACATTGTGATGTTGGGTTATTGCAGGAGAAAGACAGCGACAGGGGAGGCAGTTTCAAACACCAGTGACCTTTCATTGATCTACAGTCGACTGTCTGAGAAACACCAGGTACAGAAGCTGTGTATACTCATTTCAAACAATCAATTTCCACACATTGTAAGCAGCAAACCTGAGGATGTTCTCTACTCTAACATTACCTACCCAAAGCTACAGAGCAGTAATGAGACTGTGCATAGAGGCATGGACCAGAATAGGCATACATCAGGTGAGGACTGTGTGATGGTTGTGTGCAGCCAACATGGTTGAATAGGCAACATGTGTCCCAGACTCCCAGACAGATTATCCATGGATATCTATCTGTGGAGTAAGCAATGGCTCAGTGGACATGCACTCTCACCTTCCCTTTCTCAGAGTCAGAAGGTCATAAGTTTCATAACTAACTCTGTAAATTTAAACATAATTTGACAGCACTGCCACTTCGGGCTGTCAGTGCTGAGGAAGTAGTACACTGTCAGAGGGTCAGGATTGAGGGAGTGGCACACTGTTGTAGGTCAGTACTGAGGAAGTTGTTACTTATCCCTCAATCACCTTGTTACAAAGTTGGTTGATGTCAACTAATTGTTGTATTGCTGCTTGTGGAACATTTCTGTGCACAGACTGCCACAGCCTGGCCCACATTACAGTCATAAATACACTTTAGGAAGGTGTTGGCTGTGAGTGTATTTTGGAATGCTCAGAGTGAGGAAAGAAGAAAGCTCAAATCTAAATTTGAGTCAACGTTTACTATTCTAACTTCGAGGTAAGAAAGAGTAGAAAGTGGGAGGTGGTATGGAAGAAAGAGACAGAGAGAGAAAAAGAGACACACATGGACAGAGTCAGAGACAGAGAGAGAGAGAGAGACAGAGAGAGACAGAGAGAGAGAGACAGGGAGACATTGACAGAGAGGGACATAGAGAGAGAGAGACACACGAAGAGAAACATAGAAAGAGAGAGAGATACAGACACACACACATGCACATACAGGGAGAGAGACAGAGAAACATAGTGAGAGAGAGAGAGACAGAGAGAGAGGGAGAGAGAGAGAGAGAGACAGAGAAAGAGATACATAGAGAGAGACACACTTAGAAAGAGGCAGAGGGAGACAGAGAGAGAGAGTGAGACAAAGAGACAGACACCCACAGAGAAACATGGAGAGAGACGGACAGAGAGATAGGGAGAGAATTAGAGAGACAGACACAGCGAGACAGAGACAGAAAGACATAGGGAGAGAGAGAGAGACAGAGAGGGAGACAGCAAGAGAAACAGAGAGAGAGAAAGACACATAGAGAGTCAGAGGGAGACAGAGACAGGTACAGAGAGAGACAGGGAGACATTGACAGAGAGAGACATAGAGAGAGAGAGACTCACACACATTCGGAGGGAGAGATACAGGGACAAAGATACAGAGAGCAAGAGAGACAAAGAAAGAGAGACAGAGACAGTGACCGCTATGCAACAATTTAACCCAAATATGCCAGTAAATTGTGAGAACGTCTTCTGTGGAGGTGCCTCCTTTCAGATGGTACATTGAACTGCTCAGTCTGCCCTCTGGGGGGGTTGGGGGGTGTGTTAAAATTCCTGTGGCCACTATTTGAAGACAAGTATAGAGCAGTTCTCATTGTCCTAGGACCTACCATTATCTCCCTCAAGCAAAACAGCATTAAAAAATGTAATGATGTGAGTTATTCCAACACAGCTGTTGGGAGATTTGCAGTTTGCAAGTTTGCTGATGAGTTTTCTATATTACATCACTGACTACAGTTCAATAAATAAAGTCTTTCAGTGGCTGGGGAGAATTTGGGACATTCAATCTATGTGAACAATGAGCTTATCATTTTAGCCTTCAAGGTCAAGGAAAGAAATTTAAACCCACAGAAACATGACTGGCTTTCACGAGGCTGTGCAATAATTTAAACCTATCCCTGTCGATAAATGATGTGAGAGCATCTTCTGTTTCCATTTCTCTGCAGGATCCACAGAACATCGTGGTTACTGACTCTCAGAACACAACTAGGGATACAGCTAGTGAAGGGGAGACACTAGCTCCCCAAGATGTCTCCGAGTGGCCAGTGGGAGGAGATGCTGCACACCACAATAGAACTGAGGATATTCTCTATGCCAACATCAACTTCTCAAAGCTGCCCAGCAGTGATGGGGTTGTGCACAGGGGTGAGAACACAGAATATGCACTGATCAGATTCCAGCCAAACTGAGAGAGAAACAGGGAGAGGGGTGTGAGGGTCATGTGCAGCCAATGTGGTTCAATAATAATGAAAGGCAGATAGCATTGCTCAACCTTGCTGTTTGTTCTGGATATGCTTTCCAAAATCTTATCTTTTTCATGCTGTCAGATTGTATGAAGTTTATTTATAATTTTACAGATATTTGTAGAAGTAGTTATGATGAAGCTTCACAATGTGTGATCATTATTTGAAAACTTTGGTTTATTCTAACAAAAGTGGTCTTCAACAGACAAAATGACATGACTTAAATGTCCAATGATGACCATACAGCAATGGACTGAAAAGTTTACTTCTGCTCTTCTCTCTTATCATCTTGTGGTTTAACCCTTTTCGTTATCTCAAAAACCCATCTGGCTCAATCATGTCCTTTAGGGAAGGAAATGAACTGGAATAGATGCAAGCTCAAAACCACTGCAATGTGGTTGATTCTTAACTATTCTCCGAAATGACCTAGTAAACTACTCAGTTGTATTAAACCGTGAGAACAACTCAGAAAAAGAACAAAATCAGGCAGTCTACCAGACACCAATCTGGAAACAAGAATGGCAGAGTCCTCCTAACCAACCTCGAAGAGACTGTGTTAAAATTCAAACTGCTCTTCAAACCGGTAACCATGATGCACTGTGGGCTATCAACAACAGAATTGTATTCTAATAACATCTTCAACCTCATATGGCCCAGCATAATCCCCCATTCTAGTAGTAACATCAGGCCATTATCAATGATAATGGGAACTGCAGATGCTGGAGAATGCTGGAGAGATGCTGGCTAAGGATCAAGCCTGGTTTGATGAAGAATGCAGGAGAGCATGCCAGGAGCAGCACCAGGCATACCTAAAAATGGGCATTCACCTGGTGAAGCAACAGCTCGGGGCTATTTGCATGAAATAGGACATAAGCAGCAAACATTAGACAGAGCTTAGCAATTCCACAACCAACAGATCAGGTCTAAATGTTGCAGTCTTGTCAAACCAGGAATGGTGGTAGACAATTAAACAGCTCTCTGGAGGAGAAGGCTCCACAAATATTCAATCTTGAATTATGGGGAAGCCCTGCATATCAATGTGAAACATAAGACTGAAGGATGTGCAACAACCTTCAGTCAGCAGTGAAAATTGAATGATCCATCTCCGTCTCCCTGAGGCCTCCAGCATCACCATGGCAGTTCTACATCACTTTGATTTACTCCACTTGATATCAAGCAATGGCTGACACTAATGGACACTGCAAAGGCTATGGGCCTGACAATATTCTGCAAACTTGCACCCTGAGCCAAGCTGTTCCAGTGCAACTACAACACTGGCATCTAGAGAATAGTAATTTCCCCTCACTTGCATTTCTCAAAAAAATACAGTGAAACGTGTTTGACTTTGTTGCCTATATTTATAACAGAAATCATATGTAAAAAAAACATTGAAACAAAGTTTATCTTTGTTTAAACCACGGCCCATGGGTTCCCAAGGCTGAGAGAAAAAAAACAGGAACCACATTGATCATCGCTGCAGAAAGACGACATCGAAGCTGCCGAATCTCGGGCCAGAACACCAATGCTGCCAAGGGCACTGCAGAAGCAACCTGAAGGACCGACCTCATTACCGAAGCAGACCACCACACCGGCCATTAGAATCCAGAGCCAGAAGACACCCTAGAAGCTGCCTTAAGGAATCCCAGGCCAAACCTACACCATCCCTGAAGATGCTACAGACCCAGGCTGCTGGAATGCCAGGCCAGGCTCACCAAGTCATTGAAGCCACCATGGCTGCCGACATAGAACCCACATTGCGTGACCCACCAGGGTGCAGCCACAATGGCCATGAGGAACTAACCGCATCACCTTTGCTGCTGCAGCAGCCTCCCGAAACATCCTTCCTGCACCAAAACTGTAAAAAGAATCAATGTGCAAAATTATCGCATGGAAAATGTTATCTCAGCTTCTATGTCAAACTACACATCAACAGCAACTTTCACAACTTAGGAGATCCAAAACAATTTGTTTTGAAAGCAGAAATTTGAAATGTCACTGGTGGATTATGGGAAATATGACAGTCAAACAATGCATAGCAAGATCCCAGCAGTAGTAGCGTAACAACAAGTGCAGCCATTTTATTTTGACTGATGTTGTTCAGTGTTAAGCTTCAGCGTTAACTTGTGTCTCAAGAAGAACTCTCTCATGATCTTTCATGGAACAATGACTGTCAGTTCATTCATATTGACCTAAGAGGCTAGACTGAGCTTGGATTAATGTCTCAATATACTACTGCTGTTCGTGCCTGCCATTCTAACAAGAATCTTCTCATGATTAATTGTTTGTATAGGATTTATTAACCCTGTGTGCTAGCTTATTTAAACAACAAAGCACATTATAAACATCTGTTGTAGACATTACTATCAATTGACTGATTTCTTCGTGCAGACCCACAGTTGATTAACTGCAGGCAGGGTCACAATATACACAACACATTGAGTCAGAACAGACAGAGCTAGACCAGCAGAGAAAGAGAGGTGGAGGGGTGGGAGCGAGATAAACTGAACGAGAGAGGGAGAGACAAAGAGGCAGCGAGAAAGAGACAGGAATAATTAAAGAGGAAGAAACAAAAGACACAGAGAGAAAGACATGGGGAGAGATTCAGAGTCAGAGACAGAGAGACAAACAGAAAGAGGGGGGAGAAAGAGAGAAAAAGAAGCCAAGACAAGGGACATCGGAAGCAGTGCAGGGAATACAGGTAAACCAATCAGTTCATGCTGCAGGATGCAGGAAGGAATTGGGACTTTTTAATTCATTATGAGTATGTGGATGTCATAGAAAGAGTTCATCATTTATCTGTAACAGACCATGAGAAGGTGGAGGTGAGCCTCTGCAATTATTTGGCATAGAGTAATGTGCAACAGTGTTCCAGGACTTTGACCCAGCGATACTGAAGGAACAATACACTTCCAAGTCAGGATGGTGAGTGGCTTGGAGGGGAATGTTCCACATACCCCACAAAGAGACAGGCACAACTGAGGTGTGTACGTCATGCAGATACCCATGGCCACACCTTGGGACTTGGAATATTCTTTGTCCCATTCCCACTCGAGCTGCCACCCACAATTTTTTTTCCTCTGTTACATCAATGGTAGAGTCAGTCAGTACACTTTCTGTTTCTCATTCTAAATTAGAAAAATTCATCAATTTTGCTTTCAATTTCTATGTTGTTCTCATCTTCACTTGGTCTATCTCTAGCTCCTCCCATCACTTCCTCTAGATTTCTGGGGGTAGGCTGACCACCAAACTCCGTTGCAAACCTACCATCTCCCACAATTAACTTGCCGATACATCCTCACACGTTGCTTCTTGCAAAGACACTGTTCCATTGTCCCAGTTTCATTGTATCCATTGCATATGTTCCAATGATGCCAGTTTCTGCAAAGGGGCTTCTGAACTCCACCTTCTGCCTCAACTCAGGATTTCCCACCACTGTGGTTGACAGCGCCCTCAGCTGTATCCGACTCATCTCCCGCACTTTTGTCATCACTCCTTCTCTTCACTCCCACAACGATGTGACAATACTATGACTGACTGACTTATCCACTGAATGAACGTGTTGAAGAAGTGTGGAAAATTTAAATAGACTGAGGAATGTCAGAAGGCAATTAACAGCCTGAAAGCTGTGTTAACCACTATCCCAGTTTTAGCTACATCTAATTACACAAAGCTGTTCAAGGTGGTTATTGATGCAAGTAATGTGGGTGTTGAGTTGTATTCATGCAAGATGAAAATAGGAAGACAGAAAAACCAATTGGGTATTTTTCCAGAAAAGTGAATGACCATCAACAGAAGTATTCCACAACTGAGAAGGACATCTTATGCTTTGAGTTGGCATTGCAACATTTATATTGCCAATACTGTATCTGAGACATTTGTATAAACTGATCATAACCCCTTAAACGATTTTGGAAAAAATTAAGGATAAAAACTCTAGACTGTTTAGATGGTGCTTATTATTGCAGCCATTCTATTTGAAAAATATACACGTGGCAGCACAAGAGAATGTAATTACCTATGCATTGCCATGACTTTGATGAAGGAAGACGCAGCATATGGTGGAGGAAAACAATTGGATTGAAATGGACTGTAGGAGTGAATGTTTGACTGCTTAGAGTCACTGTAATGTACTAGTATTTCAAGGTACTAATAACGTTATTCAGTGTTTTTTAAGGGGGAGGTGTGATGATACTATGCTTTAGGAGGTATATTTTGTCCTTTTGTTTAATCTGAAGAAAAGTTGAGAGAGAAGTATGGAGCAACCTACTCAGAGCCACCAGTGTAAATAGTTTATGACGTGTTGAGCTTTATTTCTTGTAATGTTGGAACAGTAGAAGCAGCCTGAATGGGAGGAGCAAACTCCCGCAAAATCAGGATCTTTAGTTTTAGTTTTTCAGTAGTGACTGCTGGGGTCTTGAAGCTGTATGTGGATGTTGTTTTTCCCCTCTCAGTTACTGCTAAATTCTAGGGCTTCTTCTGCTGCTAGAATTGCATGTGAGGCACAACGTGTTTTCCTGAATTTGCCTTTTGCCAATGGTGTGTTTATGGGATATTAGTATATTACTGTTTAGTTGTTAAATAATCTATTATTCTGTTAAGTTTTCCAATAGAGTTGTTATTTGAATTTTTCTTTCTTTGGATCTTAACTATAGTGTATAAATAAAGTGTATTTTGCTTGAAATCTGGTAGTTTGGCCAATCAAATTGCATTTTGAACACCACACCGAGCACTTGCCTTTAAAGTATGTTACGGTCTAGGCTATCTCCTTGAAACATTTTAAGGGGTTTTGGCCTGGAGCATAACATTAGTAATGGGGCCTCCCAGGTCCTCACTTGCCATTCCACTGACATCCAAAGGGTCTTTAGCTGTGACTTCTGCCACCTCCAGTTGGATGCTACCACCAGTTATATATTTCGCTCCCCACCCTTGTCAGCCTCCACAAACCTTCCCCTGAGACACCCTGGCCACCTCCTCCTTCACTCCCAACCACCCCCGACTCCAAAGCACCTTCCCCAAAAGGTGTAACACCTGCCTGTTTACTTTGTCCATCCTTGTTATCCCAGGCTGAAATCCCCTTTCCAGTTGAAGCACTGGTGCACCTGAACTTCACTCAATCAAGTCTACTGTATTCATTGCTCACAATGAGATCTACTCTTCGCAGGTGAGAGGAAACGCAGATTGGGCGACCATTTGCAGAACACCAACCTTGTGTCTGCAAAAAAATGATCCTGACCTTAATCTTGTCTGCTGCTTCAATTCACCATTGCGCTCCCTGGCCAACACTTCTGTCTCCGGCTTGCTGCAGTGTTTTAGTGAAACTCAGCACAAGCTGGAAGAACAACATCTCATCTGTTTAGACTCAATATCCAGTTCATCCATTTTGGGACCTGAGCACCTTCTGTCATGCCTTTACCTCAATCCCCATCCACATGGGCTCCAACACAAAGAACCCATTGTCGGCTACTAATGGCCCCTGTTAGCAGTTATTCAATCTCCAAAGCTGGCCTTTACCCATTTGTTTGTCTGCTTAGCCGTTTGTCTGTCTCTCTGGGCTCCATTTAATGTTTACTCCACTTCACTTTCCCCACACCATCTTCAGCATACATACCAACCTTTTCCTAGTTATAAACAATTCTGAAGAAGGATCACTGGACCCGAAGCATTAACTGTGTTTTCTCTCCACAGATGCTACGAGGCCTGTTGTGTATTTCCAACAACTTCTGTTTGTATTTCTGATAAATATGATGCACACTTCTGCCACTATGCATGAAAAGCAGAACTTGATTTGACAGAGTCACCTTGGTTTCTGAGAAGCTGCAGTCGAAAGATCCTCCGATGCTTCTTGGCCTGCTGTGTTCATCCAGCTCTACACCTTGTTATCTCAGATTCTCCAGCATCTGCAGTTCCTACTATCTCTGTTGAAAAATCAGCTTGATGTTTCTGAGGTTGTATTTAGCAGTTTCAACACTGGCTGCTCCAGAGGATGTGAGATATTTGGATTTTGACACATTATTGTCACTCAAAGGTTTCATGAGACTCTGGGGCTGGAGGAATCTGTTAACATCGAATCCCTACAGTGTGAAAACAGGCCAATTGGCCAATTCTGAGAACAGCAGCCTATCCAGACCCACCCGACTCTATCCTTATATTTTCCATGGCCAATGCATCTAACCTGCACATCTTTGGACCACGGGAGGAAACCAGAACAGCCGGGGGAAATTCACACAGACACAAGGGGAATGTGCAAACTCCACACAGACAGTAGCCTGAGGGTGGAATCAACCTGTGTCCCTGGTGCTGTGAAATAGCTGTGCTAAGCACTGAGCCACTGTGCCCCATCAATTGAAGATTGGCCAAAGGGCACAAACTGAGATAATGAATAAAGGGGACATTTTCAGGATTGACAGGCTATGACAAATGGATTGTTCCAAGGATCTGTACGGGGACCTTAGCAAAGATCTGCACAAGGGATGGGGTGGCATAATGGCTCAGTGGATAGCACTGTTGCCTCACAGCACCAGGGACCCGGGTTTAATTCCACCCTCAGGCAACTGTCTGTGTACAGTTTGCACATGCTCCCCGTGCCTGCATGAGTGTGCTCCAGCTTCCTCCCACAAGATGTGCAAGGTAGGTGGATTAGCCATGCTAAGTTGCCCAGTGTTCAGGGATGTGTAGATTACGTGGGTTATAGAGAGATGAGTCTGGGTGGGATGCTCTGAAGGTTGGTGTGGACTTGTTGAATCAAAGGTCCTGTTTCCACACTGTAGAGATTCTATGAAATCAAAATTAAGAGGAGTGGTCACTGAATCACCTTCACATTTATAACCAGATCACGATATGAATGAGAGATAACAAGGTGTAGAGCTGGATGAATACAGCAGGCCAAGCAGCATCTTAGGAGCAGGAAAGCTGACATTTTGGGCCGAGGGTCTCGGCCCAAAATGTCAGCTTTCCTGCTCCTAAGATGCTGCTTGGTCTGCTGTGTTCATCCAGCTCTTTACCTTGTAATCTCAGATTCTCCAGCATCTGCAGTTCCTATTATCCATGACATGAATGACTCAGAACTGTACAATCGGGGCTCAGGACAATGGTGTAATGGTATATCATGGGACATGTATTTCAGAGTATCAGGCTACTTCTCTGACGGCATGGGTTTAATCCCACCAAACCAGCTACTGGAATTTAAATTCAATCAAACAAATTGGAATTGAAAGCTCATCTCTGTGATGATGGCCATAATCATTCATTACAAGAAACATGCATCAGGTTCACTCATATCTCTTGGGGAAGGAAATCTGCTGCCCTTACCTGGCTGGACTGCACATGCCCCCAGACCCAGTGCAATATCATTGATACTGCCCTCTGCTATGGCCGAGCAAGCTATTTAGCTCTACTCAACCACTACTAGAAATTCCAGCCACAAACAACTTCTCAATGGGCAATTAGTAACACATACTGCTTTTGTCAATGACACCGACATTCTGCGAAAGAATGTGAACAGCAAATTGCAGCAACTATTATACTCATTGCATTGAAGAGCAATATACCCTTTGAGGATGAAGGAGGAATAAAGGGAGTACATGCACGTAGAATAGGGGTGAAGGGGTCACACTCTAGCCCAGTGTGAAGCCATACATTAATAAAGAAGAAAGTGGTGGCACAGGGGTTAGGCTCATATTCTCAAAAAAATTTTTAGCATTATTCAAAGTCAGTTTAAAAGTTCAATTCATGCAATAAACTGCGCCACAACACTCCTATTACATTAAAAGCCTCCACATAGCTGCTTCTCTAAGATGGGCACAAACTCCTTCTAAATACAATAAATCCAGAACTAGTTAAACAGCTCCAACTTGTTATGATCTCAACTGATGTGACAATTCCAGCTTTCACTCTGGGTTGATAAATTGTATATTAATGTGGTGCTTATTCACACAATACTGCAGATTGGCCTTAAAAACAGAAGCTTTTTTACAATGAAGAAGTAAATGAAAACCAAGTGTTATGCCCTACTGGAGTGGAGGGCTGGAAATCACACCTCACTATTCCTAGAGTTGTCCCAAAAAGTAAAGTTTTATTCAAGCACAGACAGAGGAACTGGGGAAACCTCTCAGTGGTAGTTGAACGGTCCCTTCCCCATGGGATTCACCAAGATATCACACCCACGTCTCAACTCTAAGCTTTTATGATACCAACTGATGTTATTACTCAACACAAGATCTCAGTTTGAAACTTGGCTTGACAGACCACATTTTGCCTTCGTAAAAGACAAGCATGCAATGTTACAGATTTGTGTTAACAAGTTTATTAATCACACACAGCATGTCTTTTAAGGTTCTGAAATCCAATAAATACAGTTAAAGCATGATCCCATTAATCCCTAAAACACTACTTTACAAAACCCAAGAACACTCTTTTAAAAACACATCTAAAATCTTCTACAAGAAAACCAAATCATAGAATTTTACAGGACAGAAGGAGGTCATTCAACCCAAAAGTGTGTGTACCTGTTCCTGAAAGAGATACCCAGCTAGTCCCATTCTCAAGCCCTATCAAATGCACTCCATATTTTTCTCGCTCACGAAACTTCCCAATGTAAGCAAAAACCCATGAGTTCTTCAAGACTCTTTCCAAAATTATTTTATCACTATGGATACGGAAGCATATACAAATTAATAATTAAACCCTCCAAATGCAAAAGGAAAGCTTCATAAATCCAGGCTGAGTGGACTTCACCAAGGAGGAGGGAGGCAATGGTCTAGTGGTTTTCTTGCGGAACTGTTAATCCGGAGATGTTCTGGGGACTGAGATTCGAATCCCAATGTGGCAAATGGTCGAAATTGAAGCCAATAAATGTTTAAAATTAAGAATCTAATGATGACCATAAATCCATTATCGATTGTCAGGAAAACCCATCTAGTTCACTGTCCTTTAGGGAAGGAAACTGCCATCCTTATCTGGTCTGGCCTACACGTGACTCCAGACACACAGCAATATGGTTGACTCTGAACTGCCCTCTGAGCAATTAGGGATGGGCAATAAATGCTGCCTGGACAGTGACAAATTAAAAAAGGAGCCTTAACTGTAAGCCGCATAGTGCGCTCTCTCTTTACTACAGTCTTGCATCCAGCAAAAGCTATTCCCAATATTCCTTGGCTGAAAAAAGTGACAAGCATTGAGTTTATCAACAGGACAAATGCAGGAATACAAAATTTCAAAGTGAACAACAATTTATACTGCATGAGAAACAGGGACAGATTGGTTGGCAACTTTACTCTCGTTGAAATGTTGCCACAGAGAAAATGCCAGGGAACAGTTACCTCTTCCGTAACACTTCGGTTTCAAAAAAAGGTAATTTGCCATCTCCTACCCTCACACACATCTAGCTCCTCACTCAGCCCCCTAACTCTTGGAGGACTACCACCCTTTCCAGGGCCTCCATCCCCCTCACAGAGTCCCTACTCCCTCACAGGGCCCCCAGCCCCTCAAAGAGACCCTACTCCCTCACACAGCCCCTAATCCATCATTAAGCCACAGCCCCCTCACAGAGCACCTGCCCCTCAAACAGCCCCTTCGCCCTCACATAGTCGTCCCAAGTAACAGCACCCAGCCCTCAATAAGCTTAATCCTCGCAAACCTCTTTTCCCCCTCACCCGACCTCATACACCTCACAGCACCCTCCCTTTCAGCCCCATCCCCTCAAAGACACCGAGTCAGAGAGTCAGAGAGTAATACAACATGGAAACAGGCCTTCAGCCCAACCTGGTCCATGGTGACCATAGTGTCCATTCAGCTTGGTTCCAATTGCCCATATTTTGTCCATATCCCTCTAAACCCTTCCCATCCATGTATGTATCCAAATGCTTTTTTTGAATGTCACAATTGTACTTGCCACAACCACTTTCTCTGGCAGCCCATGCCATATACGCACCACTCTCTGAAGAAGTTGCCTCTCAGGTCCTTCTTAAATCTTTGCCCTCTCACCTTAAACCAATGTCATCTAGGTTTCAATTCCCCATTCCTAGGAAAAAGACTGTATGCATTCATCCTGGCTTTGCCCCCATGATTTTGTACACCTCAATAAGGTCACCCCTCATTCTCCTATGTTCCAAGGAGTAAAGTCTTATCCTGTCTAACATCCTCCTATAACTCAGGCCCACTTGGCAACATCCTCATAAATCTTCATAGAATCCATACAGTGTGAAAACACGGCCTTCAGCCCAACAAGTCCACACCAACCCTTGGAGCATCCCATTCAGACCCATTCCCCTATAACCCACCTAATCTACAGACCCCTGAAAACTACTGGTAATTTAGTTTAGCCAATCCACCTAACCTGCACATCATTGGATTGTGGGAGGAAACTGGAGTACCCAAAGGAAACCCACGCAGACATAGGGACAATGTGCAAACTCTACATAGACAGTCGCTCGAGGGTGGAATTGAACCCGGGTCTCTGGTGCTGTGAGGTAGCACTGCTAACCACTGAGCCATTGTGCCACCCTGAAAGCAAGACTTTCCAAGTCTCATCACTCCCTTCACCAGGAAGAAGGCTACACCTAGATTTGAACTCGGATCACAGGGTTCAGAAACTATTTTGTTTACCATTACGCCATGGCAACCAGAGCCACCTTCTTTGCATGCTTTCCAGTTCAACTATGTCTTTCTTATAACAGGATGACCAAAACCGTACACAATATTCCAAGTGTGGCTTCACCAATGACTTATACACCAACTGTAACATAACATCCCAGCTCCTATACTCAGTGCCTTGATCAATGAAGCCAGAATGCTGAATGTCTTCTTCGCCATTCTGTCCACGTGTGACGCTGTTTTCAACAAACTATGCGCTTGTACTCTTCGGTCTCTCTGTTCCACAACAATCCCCAAGACCTTACCATTTACAGTGTAAGTCCTTCCTTGGTTTGACTTTCTAAAGTGCAATACCTCACACTTATCTGTTCTGAATTGCATTCGTCAATCCTCAGCCCACTTCCCCATCTGATCAAGATCCCTTTGTAATTTTTGATAACCTTCTTCATTATCAACAACACCTCCTTTTCTTGTATCATCCGCAAACTTATTAATCATGCCTTGTACCATCACATCCAGATCATTTATGTGAATAACAAATGACAAAGATCCCAGCACCAACCCCTGTGGCACACCACTAGTCACTGGCCTCCAGGCCAAGAAATAATCTATAAACATTACCCTCTGCTTCCTACCATTGAGCTAATTTTGAACCCAGTTAGCTAGCTTTCCCTGGATCCCATGCAAACTAGCCTTCATGATGAGCCTGCCATGCGGGACCTTGTCAAAGGCCTTACTAAACTCCTATAGACAACATCCACTGCCCTAACCTCATCCACCCTCTAGGTTACTTCTTCGAAAAACTTAAAAAAGATTTGTCAGACATCACTTCCCATGCACAAACCCATGCTGACTATCCCTGATCAAACATTTTCTAACCAAAAGTTGGTTTATCCTGTCCCTCAGCATTGTCCCCAATAACATGCCTACCACTGATGTCAGAATCACAGGTCTTTGGTTCCCTGGCTTGTCTTTGCTACATTTCTTAAAAAATAAAGCACCATTAGCCACCCTCCAGACTTCTGCAACATTCACCAGTGGTTAAAATGAAGCAAAAATCTTTGCAAGGCCCTCTGCAATTTCTTCCCTAACCTCCTGTGAGGCCCGAGGACGGACTTGATCAGACCAAGGGGATTTATCCACCCTAATGCGCTTTCAGGCTGCAAACATCTCCTCTCTGGTAATGTGTATGCAGTCTAAAATTTCCCCACTTGTTTCCCTTATTTCCTTAGCATCTATTATTCTCTCCTCAGTAAACACTGAGGTGAAATATTCATTAAAAATCTCCCCCAGCTCCTGTGTCTCCACACATAAATGGCCATGCTGATCTTTAAGGGGACCTATTTTCTCCCTAGACACCCTCTTACTCTTAACATAGCTATTGGACCTCTTGGGATAATCTTTAACCTTATCTGCCAGATCTATTTCATATCCTCTTTTTGCTCCTCTGATTTTCCTTTGGAATGTGCTTCTGCACTTTTTATGTCTATCTAGGAATTCACTTGAACCCGATAGCTTAAACGCAATGTGTGCGTTCTTCTTTTTCCCGACCAGCGCCTCAAGGTCACTCGTCAGCCAGGGATCCCTAAACTTGCCAGCTTTTACCTTCGCCCTAACAGGGGCATACTGTCCCTGGACTCTTGATATCACAGTTCTAAAAACCTTCCATATGCCAGTTGTTCCTTTGGTTGATCCTGTCCCTCAGCATTATCCCCACTAACATGCCTACCACTGATGCCAGACTCACAGGTCTGTGGTTCCCTGGCTTGTCTTTGCTACACTTCTTAAAAAATAAAGCACCATTAGCTGCCCTCCAGACTTCTGGAACATTCACCAGTGAGTTAAAATGAAGCAAAAATCGACCCACTCAATCGACCGCTGCTAGATCCTGCCTAATGTCCTCAAAATTGGCACTGCTTCAGTTCAGCACCTTGGCGTGTGGACATGTCCTACCTTTTTCCATAACTATGTTAAAGCTAAGAGAGTTAAGGTAACTAGACCCAAAGTGCTCTCCAGCTGACACTTCAGACACTTGCCTGACCTTGATTCCTCGGAGGATGTCCAGTGTTGCACCTTCTCAAGCAGGGCCCTCTACATCCTGATTTAGAAAACTTTCTTGGACACATTTGACAAATTCAATCCCATCTGGGCCTTTTACCCTCTGGGTGGGCCAGTCAATACCAGGGAAATTAAAATATTCAATCAACACTACTCTGTTATTCCTACAGGTACCTGCAATCTCTGTACACATGTGCTCCTCTAGTACCCGTGGCTATTTGGGGATCTATAATACTGTCCCAATAGAATGACCATCCCCTTCTTGTTTCTACGTTCTAACTGTACGGCCTCATTTGACGACCCACATAGAATACCCTCTATAAGCACTGTTGTTATGTCCTCCCTTATTAAAAGGTCAACAACCCTCCTTGCTTACCTTAACCACGTTATCCTCCTCCTACTTGTCCTCTAACATTTCCTATGCATTCCCCATCTGCTCACTCCCCTCATCCCACTCCTATCACAGCCCCATTCCCCTCACAGTCCCTAGGCCTCAATATCCCCCTTCTCATTCCCCACCCACTGACATTCCCCCATCACACTTACATCCCCACTCACTCAAATAACAGTCCATTTATCTCTCTAATCCTTGGGTCACCCACACTCACACACACACACAGACACTCACACTCGCACAAACATAGACACACACACACAGACACATGCACACACTACACATGCTACACACACTACACACACGCACAAAAGATACCACTACACACACACACACGCGCACACACACACACACACACACACACACACACACAATGCACACATGCACACTACACACACAACTACACGCACTCTCACACATAGACACACACTCACTACACACACATCACATACACACACTGTACGCACATACAAACCGTATACACACACACAGACAAACACAGGCACACACAAAAACACACACACACACACACACACACACACACACAAGCTCACACTACCCACACACTATACACACACAAATGATACCACTACACACAGACACAAAACACACACACACAACACACTCGAGCGCGCACACACACACACACACAAGCACACACTACCCACACACACACACACACACACAATACACACACACAAAAGATACCACTACACACACGTGCACACATACACACACACACACACAAACACACACACACAAAAGATACCACTACACACATGCATGTGTGCACACACACACAAAACACACACATACACACTGCACACACACAGACACACACTATACACACACATAAAAGATACCACTACACACATGTGCACACGCACACACACAATACACACACACAGAAGATACCACTGCACACATGTGCACACGCACACACACACAAACAAAACATACTCTCACACACACACACACACACACAGAAGATACCACTAAACACACACACACACACATATACAAGATACATACACACTACTCTCACAGACACACACACACATACACACACACGCACACAAACACACACGCAAAGCTATCACTACACTCACATAATGATTCATAATGCCTTCAACTCCACTTCCTGCACTTCCTGCATATTTGTCGTTGAACTCCCTTCCCCCAAACAAAAATAAGGACAGAGTGCCTTTGGTCCTCATATCACCACATCAACCTCTGCATCCAGCATATCATCCTTTGTCATTTCTGCCACTTACAATCCAACTGTACCACCAAAGATATTCTTCCCTCTCCACCCCTCTCTGCCTTTTGCAGGGACTGCTCACTTGGCTCCACACTCCCCACCAACTCCACCACAGCCAGCACCTTTCTCTGTAACTGCAGGAAGTTCTGCACCTCCCCCATACCTCCCCTCTCTCCTCTGTTTAAGGCCCTGAGCAATCTTTCCAAATCTAACAGGGATTCACCTGTTTGTCCTCCAAACTGGTCTGCTGTATCCTTTGCGCACAATGTGGCCTCCTCTACATCGGTGAGACCAAGCGCAGACTCAGTGACTGATTCACGGAGCATCTGTGCTCTGTACGCTATAATTAACAACACCTTCCGGTTGCCAACCAGTGTAAACTCTCCCTGGGTGACGTGTCCATCCTCGGCCTCCTCCTCTGCTACATACAAACTGGAGGAACAACACCTCATATTCCGCCTCGGGAGCCTACACTCCGATGGCCTCAATGTAGAATTCACTAGTTTCAAAATCTCCCATCACCCGCTTCATCCCATGTCCTCCCTCCGCTCATCACCACTCCCTTGACCAGACGCAACCTGCCCATTTTCTTTCTCAACCATCTGCCCCGCTCTGCCTTTGACCTATCTCCACAACCCCCCACCTACATCTACCTATCACCATCCAACCTACCTTCCCCCGGCCCCATCACCCTGCCGTCTATTTATTTCCAAGCTCCCTACCGGCTTTCCTGGTTTCTGCTGAAGGGTGTAAACCCAAAATGTTGGCATTCCAGCTCCTCTGGTGCAGTCTGACCAGCTGAGTTCCTCCAGCTCCACACTGTATTGAAGCAGTCTATGCTGCAGGGAGTGTCCCAATTCCACAACCAATGCCATCTCCCTTCTTCTAGATTATTGTTTGTTTGGCTCTGTAAACAAGGCTGACAATACAAAATGGGAATTATCAGATGGGAATATGGTAAGACTGCTGGACTGTAAAGTGGTGAGAATATTATATTGGCATGGTCTAATTCTGCTCTGGTCCTGCTCTCCTTGGAGTATATGTTTTGCAAAGAGCACTCTGTAAACATTCATAGTGAAGAACAGAATGAAAATTGACTCAAATGCAGCAGCAGCAACTCATATTTACAAAACATCCAAATACAATTAAATAGTGCATTATCTATCAAAATTAATCTAGTTGACCCATCAGTGTTGCACAGAATGTATGCTGCACTATCAAATTGTCAGTACTCAGGGAGCTTTGCGCTGCCTTAGGATCAGTTGTGAGGGAATGCTGCACTGTTGGACAGTCAGTGCTAAGGGAGTGTAGCACAGTCAGAGGGTCAGTACTAACAGAGTGCTGTGCTTTTGGAAGGTGAGTTTTGAATGAGTTCTGCATTTTCACAATGTCAGTATTGAGGCAGTGCTGCATTGTCAGAGGGTTGATGCTGAGGGAATGCCACACTGTTGGGTGGTCAGTACTGAGGGAATGCTACTGACATGGACATGAAAGATTTCATGGCCGTACTTGAAAAAGGAGCAGGGGACAAGTGTCCTGCAGCAAGCTTCTATCTCGCAGTTAGCATCAATACAAACAAGCTATGTGGGTCACAATCACAAGATCTTTGGTGGCTGACAGAGGCAAGAGGGGATGTTGGATATTAGATGCATTAAGTGGGAACTGGATTGATGGAAAAGGAGGTGGCTCTAATGGACAAGGTGACAACAGAGAAGAAACGAGAGACATTAGGAGAGAAACTAGGGACAAATAAGAGCTCTGGGCTAGGGCAGAGGGGAGTATTCAAGAAGCATTGATCCAGTGGATGAGTGGAAGGGAGGGACCCAGCACAGGATTGAATGTGTCTGTCCAGTCCTGGTAGAAGTTTAATCAAGTTGGCAAGACATTTCCAATTTAAACAGAGTATCTCTCACCTCTGCAGACAAAGTTGAAGGATGTATGAAATTAAATCCAGACTGAAACATCTCAGAGAAATTTATACTAATTCTTAGTGGTGATTATTGTTGATTTTCAGAAGGTAAATTGGAGGTTAAAAAGATTCTCTTGATTTGTGTTGCCCACACAACAAGCGTGTATCATTTTTGTTCAGTTTAAACATTCCCAAACACAGCCTCCTTGTCAAAATTGCAGTTTGTGTAGATATAATGTTCCTGATGTGTTTATTCTGATACTGTCTTTGCTACATGAGTCTACAACCTAAGTACTAAATACCATCCTTCCATCCAACACTCCCTGTAATTCTATTCTAGTCATCCTGATACGATTATTCAATTTCATTTCCCAAATTTTCCTGTGAAATAGAAACAGAAATAAGGGGAGCGACAACCAGAGGTAATCAGTGTTCAATATTATTGATCCCAATAAAAATTATACACGCCATTAGTTATCATTTTGATTATTGAATGATGGCAATTGTCATTACTAAATGGGGTTTGATTATTGATACTAAACAGTGTGGAGTTTGATTATTACTACTGAACAGTGTATAGTTTGGTTACCAATACTGAACAGTGTGAGGTTTGATTATTGATATTGAACAGTGTGGGGTTTGATTGTCAATACCGAAGATGTGAGGTTTGATTATTAATGCTGAAAGGTGTGAGGTTTGGTTATCAATACTGAACAGTGAGAAGTGACTAGTATATTCTACTCCAAATTATTTACAAATTGGTGTTACTTCACTGTCACTGTCTAGTCATGGGCAATTAAGGATAGGACTTTTTTTGAATGCTCTGGCTTTGGTATAAAATAGGGAAATGTTAGGAAAAGTGGAGAAGAAGGGCATTCACTATGTTCCTTAAATCAATCGGGGATATGCACCTTCCTGGTTGGGTGAGTTTTTATTGACCATTCCTATTTGCCATCAGGTGCTGGTGCTGGGCATCTTTCATAAACCAATGCAGTACATATATTGTAGGTGGGCCCAAGGTGCCAGTAGGTAGGGAATTCCAAGATTTAGACCCAACATCACAGGGGGATGATATATTTCCATGACAGGGTGGTCGGTGGATTGCAGGGGCTGCGGTGGTGTTCCGAAATATCTCCTGTTCTTGTGTTTCTCAGTTGAAGTGGTCATGGGAGGTGCTGTCTAAGGAGATTTAGCTAATTTCTGCAATGCATCGAGTAAATGGTATACACCACTGCTACATGGTGGAGGGAGCAAATGTTTTTGGATTTTCCAATCACTCTTCCTCTGTTCTAACTGGTGTCAACCGTCTAGAGTGTTGTTGGAATCACGGATGGTGTGAACATTGTGAAATCATCAGTGAATATCCCAAATTCTGACCTTATGTTGGAAGAGAAATCATTGAAGAAACAGTTGAAGATGATTGGGCCTCAAACACTCCCCTGAGGAACTCCTGCATAGATGTCTTTGGGTGGAGATGACATACCTCCAACAACCACAAACGTCTTCCTTTGTGTCAAATATGAGGATGGTAGGTGCCTGAAATGTGTTGCCAGGTGAAGTGGTAGGAGCAGATATGATTGCAAAGTTTAGGAGGCATTTAGATAGAAACAAGATCAGGCGGTGAATCGAGGATACAGAACATGCACGGGCAAATAGGATCAGTTTAGAATGTGGGGGACACACATGGTGGGCCGAAGGGCTTTCTGTACTGCACTATTCCATGTTCAAGGTTGTAATGAGGTCAGGGTTGAATCATCCTTGTGGAACCGAAATGGGTATCAGTGAGAAGGTTATTGCCAAACTGGGGAGAATTGTTGATGAGTCCATCTGTTATTGCACCTTATGGCTGACTGTACACCTATGGCGCAGTAACTGGCTAGGTTGCATTTATCCTGCTTTATGAACACATTACATAATTGAGAAATTGTCCATAATTTCAGGCAGCAGCAGATGTTGTAGCTGTGCTAAACTTTGCAACCCAACCTTGTCTGAAGGTTTGTTGAGACATTAAGGCTTTTGAGTAGATGTGGAGCCTGGGTTGTGGATGCTGTGGTTGGTTTGCTCACCAAGCTGGTTCATTAATCAGTAGACGTTTCATTACCCTGCTGGGTGAGATGATCAGTGCAGTGATGATGTTACCCAGCAGGGTAACAAGACATCTACTGAACAACGAACCAGCTTGGCAAATCAACCAACCACAGCATCGCTAAGATTTTGTCACCGGTAATATTTATTCTGCCTAACATATAGAATTACAGGGAGTGTTGGATCGGAGGATGGTATTTAGTACTTAGGTTGTGGACTTGTGTTGCAAAGACAGTGTCAGGGACCAGACAAGAAATTAGCCAATGGCCAGAGAGACAACATCTACACAGATAGTATCAGAGATAATGGGAACTGCAGATGCTGGAGAATTCCAAGATAATAAAATGTGAGTCTGGATGAACACAGCAGGCCAAGCAGCATCTCAGGAGCTCCTGAGATGCTGCTTGGCCTGCTGTGTTCATCCAGCCTCACATTTTATTATCTTACACAGATAGTAGGTATGTTTTGGTGTAGTTCGTGACAATATGTTGGCCTAGACTCAGCGAGGGTACATCACCTCATCCAGGGTGACATACGGCACAAAGAACGGGTTAAAGATTTGGTGAAATCAATCAAATTGCCCTGTGAAGCAGGAGTAATTAAGATTAAAGGCCATAGGAAAGCAAAACATTCACAACAATAGCACAATGAGTATGCGCATAAGCCAGCTGAAAGTCTTATTGAATTAGCACAGACATTTGAGCAAGAATCATTAGCAGCAGACACAGAAGCTGTGATAACGAGGTGTAGAGGTGGATGAACACAGCAGGCCAAGCAGCATCAGAGGAGCAGGAAGGCTGATGTTTTGGGCCGAGACCCTTCTTCAGACAGGCCAAGAAACAGTCCCACAAGAAAAGAAATGGAAGTGGGAAAAGGCAGAAGCAATGAAAGGACAGGATGGAGTGAGAAGGATGCAGGATCAAGCAGAATAGTAGAGTGAATGAACCAGACACTTAAAGCCAGTCTGCCTAAGGCCCTGACAAAGTCAGGCCAGGGATGGGTTACAGTACACTCCGCCATCCTAATGAAATGGGTTTGACCCCCATTGAATGAGTGACCTGATGGCCATGCAGCTCCCAGAGGATATGGCAGGAGGAGGACCAGAGGTGTGCAATGGCAAGGATAGGGCTAAGCAGTTGGTGAAAGAACTGGCAAAGCAGCTGCATGAGCTGAGAGGAGAAGTAGCAGAATGACAGAGAATCAGGGATTTGGAAAGGAAATGCAAAAACATCCTGCATGACCCAGGGGATCAGATAATGGTGAAAATGTGCGGGACAGAGGCCATGAGGGATTGGGCCATATGAGGTCATCATTACAGGTGCTACATGCACTTTAGTAGACATCAAACAGAGGCAGAAGTGGAAGCACTGAATCATAGAGTCATAGAGTTGCACAGCAAACAAACAGACCCTTTGGTCAAAATCATCCATGCTGACCAGATATCCGAAATTAATGTGGTCCCATTTACCTCGCTGGTTCCAACTGAAGTTATATGAAACATAAACATGATAAGATGATAAACATCTCTGGGTAAACTGGATGAATCAGATTTGGGCCTGGGGACTGAATATCGATTATATAATTCATGTACACTAGTAAAACAACTTGTTGTTTTGATTATCTTTATAATACTAGTACATAAGAAAAAAACGATGTATCAAAGAGCGATGACATGGGAATCCCCTCATTAGTTATGAAAACACAAAGGTAGCAAGTACATTCCCTAAGTTACATAGGCCCACTTGGTGTCAAGGCTAAGGAAGTTGAGGAGGAGTTCTTGCAGCTGTCCATGACTAAAGTGACCTAAAATGACCACCATGGGCATTTTGGCTCGCATGAATTGGCCTAAAGCAGTTGACAGATGTTCACAACCAGACTTGAGACCTCTGTACAGGGTCACTGTATAAGATAATGAAAGGACTCAGTGAAAGAAGACAGGAGAGTGTAATAAGTGGGACATCCTTCGTAAGGGAGGCACAGATGAAAACTGAAGAAAACTCCACAAAATCTGGTATCCTATCGTCAAGTCATTTTTTTCCTTACACGTACAAAATACGTGACACTGTTCCAGCTAGCTCAGAGCTGGCTCCCAGCGGGAACAGAATCCCCGATGCTCCTGTTTTTATCTGTAAGCCAGGGCTCCCGGAATGGACCAGATCAACAGCCCCAATCAGGGAAATCGTCTTCTATAAGGTCCACCTGACTGACCTGGTTCAACACAGAAGTGAGTAACAATTTCTAAGATTTGGAGGAATACTCTAAAGTCTACAATAAGACATTTCAGGGAGGAAATTTGAAAATACTTTAATCCATAAAGATGTTTCAAAAGTTCTACTATGAATCAGAAATTAATCCTAGTTTAATTGAACTGTGGTTGTCAGTTTATTTTTTCACCCAGCATGAGTGTTAAGGAATATGAGGCAAAGGCAGCTATTGTACGGAATGCTGCAAAACTGCTGTAACTTACTTGCATTGAGAAACATGATCAAAGGGGAGTAAATAATCCTTTTATCTGCTGGGTCCTGATTTGCTTCCCTATAAGAGCACAATGCTCCAGTACCAGCTGTTACTTATGAAAGTGAATTGCCATTATGGCTACTCACCGAGTAATCCTCCATTCTTTTTATGAGTGACTATCTAATATTTATGGCTCTGAGATTTAGCCCTGTCTGTAACTGAAACCATCTTATCCATGGTTGCTCCATCACATTTTGAAATCTTCCGCACCTACACAGGCCCCAAACCCCACCTCTTCCTCCGGTACATTGATGACTGTATCGGTGCCGCCTCTTGCTCCCCAGAGGAGCTCGAACAGTTCATCCACTTCACCAACACCTTCCACCCCAACCTTCAGTTCACCTGGGCCATCTCCAGCACATCCCTCACCTTCCTGGACCTCTCAGTCTCCATCTCAGGCAACCAGCTTGTTACTGATGTCCATTTCAAGCCCACCGACTCCCACAGCTACCTAGAATACACCTCCTCCCACCCACCCTCCTGCAAAAATTCCATCCCCTATTCCCAATTCTTCCGCCTCCGCCGCATCTGCTCCCACGATAAGACATTCCACTCCCGCACATCCCAGATGTCCAAGTTCTTTAAGGACCGCAACTTTCCCCCCACAGTTATCGAGAACGCCCTTGACCGCGTCTCTCGTATTTCCCGCAACACATCCCTCACACCCCGCCCCCGCCACAACCGCCCCAAGAGGATCCCCCTCGTTCTCACACACCACCCTACCAACCTCCGGATACAACGCATTATCCTCCGACACTTCCGCCATTTACAATCCGACCCCACCACCCAAGACATTTTTCCATCCCCTCCCCTGTCAGCTTTCCGGAGAGACCACTCTCTCCGTGACTCCCTTGTTCGCTCCACACTGCCCTCCAACCCCACCACACCCGGCACCTTCCCCTGCAACCGCAGGAAATGCTACACCTGTCCCCACACCTCCTCCCTCACCCCCATCCCAGGCCCCAAGATGACATTCCACATTAAGCAGAGGTTCACCTGCACATCTGCCAATGTGGTATACTGCATCCACTGTACCTGGTGCGGCTTCCTCTACATTGGGGAAACCAAGCGGAGGCTTGGGGACCGCTTTGCAGAACACCTCCGCTCAGTTCGCAACAAACAACTGCACCTCCCAGTCGCAAACCATTTCCACTCCCCCTCCCATTCTCTAGAGGACATGTCCATCATGGGCCTCCTGCAGTGCCACAATGATGCCACCCGAAGGTTGCAGGAACAGCAACTCATATTCCGCCTGGGAACCCTGCAGCCATATGGTATCAATGTGGACTTCACCAGTTTCAATATCTCCCCTTCCCCCACTGCATCCCTAAACCAGCCCAGTTCGTCCCAACCCCCAATTGCACCACACAACCAGCCCAGCTCTTCCCCCCCACCCACTGCATCCCAAAACCAGTCCAACCTGTCTCTGCCTCCCTAACCGGTTCTTCCTCTCACCCATCCCTTCCTCCCACCCCAAGCCGCACCCCCAGCTACCTACTAACCTCATCCCACCTCCTTGACCTGTCCGTCTTCCCTGGACCGACCTATCCCCTCCCTACCTCCCCACCTACACTCTCTCCACCTATCTTCTTTACTCTCCATCTTCGGTCCGCCTCCCCCTCTCTCCCTATTTATTCCAGTTCCCTCTCCCCATCCCCCTCTCGATGAAGGGTCTAGGCCCGAAACGTCAGCTTTTGTGCTCCTGAGATGCTGCTTGGCCTGCTGTGTTCATCCAGCCTCACATTTTAACATTTTGAAATTGTGTTGAGAGCTCTATAAGGCCACCCTTCTGCCTTCCATTTCTTAGACAAAGAATTAGCAACCTACCTTTTCTTTTGTAACATGGGAACCCTCTCAATGCTGGCTCCATGATGCTAGATTTTATTTCACCAATTCTGCAATGTCTCTTTGGCATTTGATCTGAGATGCTCTGTTAGCTTGAGAGGCGAAATTAGACAAACCTGAAGCACAAGGTATTCTAATCTGTTATAGTTTCAGTTAGTGCAAATTTTCATAAGCAGAAAGTATTCAGTCTCAAAAGACAAAGAGGGGGCTGTATGATTTGATATTTAATAATGAATATACACAACACAGCAAAGCTCATCCTAAAGGAATGAAATACAGAGTTGACACTGGTTGTATTCCAAAGGACAGAGCCATTGTTGGAAAAAAATATGCTGCAATTAGCGTTACCTGACCATTGCAATCACAATTTTCCAGCCCGTTTTCCTATAATTTTCAATTCAATTGCTTCATCATATTCACGAGGGATTTAGTTAAGTCGTCGTGATCTGCTCAATTAGAAGGAAACAATCTAATTTTTAGAGATGATGGGAACTAATTTTTACACCTTTATGCCAACTCAACAGCCTGTGTATAACCCACAGTACATAAATTACTTGTTCCAGACATATATATGTTCTGAACTGACTTCAGAGAATTTGCCTGAGAGGATGTATGATACACTTGAACAGGTTGAAAAAATATACAACACCATTATTGCTGTCATTGGAATTCCCGGTGATTGTCCTCATATATGTGTGTGTGTGTGTGTGTGTGTGTGTGTGTGTGTGTGTGTGTGTGTGTCAGAGAGAGAGAGAGAGAGAGAGAATGTGTGTTCCTGTAGTTGGGCGATGATCTCTACTGTTGAGATTTATGTTCGAACACGACGTACAACTGATCATTTTTGTACATGAGTTCTGCAAAATATTTTTCTTGAACTCAGGTGCCCTGAATTGGTAAGTGTATTTCCCATTCTTGATTATTTTCTAGTGCACATAAAACTCTGTTTATTTAACCTCATGTGTGTACTGAACAACCAAGAGATCGTCTGTGCTGAAGCACTTGGTATCATTAAATCGGATCTTAGTGCAGTCAAGATAATAAAATATGAGGCTGGATGAACACAGCAGGCCAAGCAGCATCTCAGGAGCACAGAAGCTTTTGTGCTCCTGAGATGCTGCTTGGCCTGCTGTGTTCATCCAGCCTCACATTTTATTATCTTGAGCTTTTGTGCTCCTGAGATGCTGCTTGGCCTGCTGTGTTCATCCAGCCTCACATTTTATTATCTTGAGCTTTTGTGCTCCTGAGATGCTGCTTGGCCTGCTGTGTTCATCCAGCCTCACATTTTATTATCTTGAGCTTTTGTGCTCCTGAGATGCTGCTTGGCCTGCTGTGTTCATCCAGCCTCACATTTTATTATTTTGAGCTTTTGTGCTCCTGAGATGCTGCTTGGCCTGCTGTGTTCATCCAGCCTCACATTTTATTATCTTGGAATTCTCCAGCATCTGCAGTTCCCATTATCTCTTAGTGCAGTCAATCCTTGTGATGAAGGAATGGCTGAGAATTTCATCCACTGTCGAACTGTACTGAGTTGATTTGCCAACAGTAGGGGAACATCTTGCTTCAGTATTCATGTGTTTAGCACATTTGCCTTTGTCCAACTGTACTGAGTGCATGTTGCCAACTGGTGTGAAATACATTATTCAATTTCTCCAATGCTGCTTGGGGTACCTGTACTGCCTTGGATGTTTAATTATCAGCGAGCAATTAACATCTGATTTCCTTAATGTGTTTATTTGCAAAAACCTTAAAGTAACAGTAATTCTTAAAGCAAAATCTTAAAAGCTCCCCATTTCCTTTACTCATTCACAAGATGAGAGTTCAGTATAGAAATGAGGCTGGGTCAGTACTGGGTTGCAAAAAATCATATTGATTCTTTGAAATCACTGTTTTAGGTGACTGATTTCTACCATCCACAGGTCTTCCATCTTGTTCAGTGAAGTTACTGATTGGAGGAGGTGATGGCCTAGTGGTCCTATCATTGGACTGTTAATCTACAGACCAAGATAGTGTTCTGGGGACCTGGGTTTGAATACTGTGATGGCAGATGGTGGGATTTGAATTTGATAAATATCTGGAATTAACAGTTTAATGATGACCATAAGTCAATTGACAGGAAAAATCCATCTAGTTCTCTAATGTCCTTTAGGGAAGGAAACTGCCTTTCTTATGTGGTTTGGCCGACATGTGACTCCAAACCCTCAGCAAGGATGAGGAATTCCACTACTGCACATCCCAGATGTCCACGTTCTTCAAGGACCACAACTTCCCCCCCGCAGTGGTCGAGAACGTCCTTGACCGCGTCTCCTGCATTTCCTGCCACACATCCCTCACACCCCGCCCCCACCACAACCGCCCCCAGAGGATCCCCCTCGTTCTCACACACCACCCCACAAACCTCTGGATACAACAAATCATCCTCCGACACTTCCGCCATCTACAATCCGACCCCCCCACCCAAGCTATTTTTCCATCCCCACCTTTGTCTGCCTTCCGGAGAGACCATTCTCTCCGTGACTCCTTTGTCCGCTCCACACTCCCCTCCAATCCCACCACACCCGGCACCTTCCTCTGCAACCGCAGGAAGTGCTACACTTGCTCCCACACCTCCTCCCTCACCCCCATCCCAGGCCCCAAGATGACCTTCCATATCAAGCAGATGTTCACCTGCACATCTGCCAATGTGGTATATTGTATCCATTGCACCCGGTGTGGCTTCCTCTACATTGGGGAAACCAAGCGGAGGCTTGGGGACCACTTTGCAGAACACCTCCGCTCGGTGCACAACAAATAACTGCACCTCCCAGTCGCGAACCATTTCAACTCCCCCTCCCATTCCTCAGACGACACGTCCATCATGGGCCTCCTGCAGTGCCACAATGATGCTACCTGAAGGTTGCAGGAACAGCATCTCATATTCCGCTTGGGAACCCTGCAGCCCAATGGTATCAATGTGGACCTCACAAGCTTCAAAATCTTCCCTTCCACCACTGCATCCCAAAACCAGCTCAGCCTGTCTTCACTTCCCTAACCTGTTCTTCCTCACCCATCCCTTCCTCCCACCCCAAGCCGCACCTCCATCTCCTACCTACTAACCTCATCCCGCCTTCTTGACCTGTCCATCTTCCCTGGACTGACCTATCCCTTCCCTACCTCCTCACCTACACTCTCCTCTCTACCTATCTTGTTTTCTCTCCATCTTCAGTCGGCCTCCCCCTTTCTCCCTATTTATTCCAGTTCCCTCTCCCCATCCCCCTCTCTGATGAAGGGTCTAGGCCCAAAACATCAGCTTTCCTGGTCCTGAGATGCTGCTTGGCCTGCTGTGCTCATCCAGCTCCACACTTTGTTATCTTGGATTCTCCAGCATCTGCAGTTCCCATTATCACTGACTCTTAACTGCTGATTGGGTGATAAGAGCTGCCTGTCAGCAACACCCTCATCATGTAAATGAATAAAGGAAAGGGGGAGCATTTAAGATTTTGCTTTAAGAATTACTGTTACTTTAAGATTTTTGCTAATAAACTCATTAAGGGAATCAGATGTTAACTGCTCACTGACAATTGAACATCCAAGGCAGTACTCCTACAGTACACAGATAAACAACGCTTGTTTATCTTGTTTCTCCCAGAATAGTTATGATAATGTTATTTGATTTGTTTTATTAGGTGAATATGGGTGGTCCAATCTCTCAGTCATAAATGCATTTTTCTCACTAAAATATTGAATGAGGCTTATGTTTTGTTTCTTTGCTTGTTCCACGTCTGCACATAAGTAAGATTGGACAAACAAGTTGTTATCTATGATTCAGTCTATTTCATGTTGGCTTCCTCTCTTTCAGGTATAACTCACTGAAGACTGTCCCTCTGAGTTGAGATAAGTTCAACTGAATTGCAAATGTGCTGCCTTTTCATAATAATGTTATCAGTCCCAGAGCCATAAATGACAATGGTAAACTTTTAATCATGAAGAACTTGATGCATTATTTCATTGAATAAACTATTTTGATATATCCAACTGCTTGTTTGTGCTTATGGTGAACAAACATCATCCCAATACCAATTCTTATGGAACCCTGTTTAACATCATATAACAACATGCAAAAAAAAGTTACCAGTCAGCTTATTATATGTTCTAATGTTTTACCCAAATTTAGTTTAAGCCAAGGCCTTTCTGTGTTTCTCTTACCCGTTAGCATCAGGAAAGAAAGTATATTGCACGCACACAATAACGTTAATTGTAGATTTATAATCTGCATTCAAATAATTTGATAATGGTCAAATCAGAATTTCCCTGTTCGAGAGTTTACTCTTATTTATAGTTCACTGTTCCCTCTGTTACCTATGAGTAAGTTAAGCATGCAGGTACAGCAGGCAGTAAAGAATGCGAATGTTATGTTGGCCTTCATTGTAAGAGGTTTTAAGTAGAGGAGCAAGGATGTGTTGTTTCAATAAAAACCTAAATAACTGTGGATGCTGTAAATCAGGAACAAAAATTAAATTGCTGGAAAAGATCAACAGGTCTGGCAGCATTTGTGAAGGAAAAACGCGGACTTAACGCTTTGGGTCTGGTGACCCTTCCTCAGAACAGCTGTTGCAGTTGTGCAGTGTATTGGTGAGACCACACCTGGAACATTGTGTGAAATTTTAGTCTCCTTTTCTGAAGAAGGATGCTTTTGTTCTGAAGGTTTACCGGGCTGATTCTGGGGATAACGGGTATGATATATGAGGAGAGATTGACTAGGTTGGGATTGTTTTTGCTAGGGTTCAGATGAATAAGGGGGTATCTAATTGACTTATAAAATTCTAACAGGACTGTATAGGGTAAATGCAGGGAGGATGTTCTCGATGGTGGGTGTGTCCAGAACCAGGAGTCACAGTGAGAGGATTTCGGGGTAGTCTATTTAGGATAAAGACGAGAAAACATTTCTTCACCCAAAGAGTGGTGAGGCTGTGGAATTCATACCCTCAAGAGGTAGTTGATGCCAAAACATTGAATGTATTCAAGAGGTGACTAGATATAGCATTTGGGTGGAAGGGATCAAAGTTATGGAGAGAAAGCGGGATTAAACTATTGAGTTGGACGATCAGCCATGATCGTGAAGAATGGTGGAGTGGGCTGAAAAGGCCAAAAGATCTCCTCCGGGCCCTATCTTCTATCTTTCAATGTTTCTATGTAAGCCTTTACCTCATTCCTTTCCAGAATCCCAGGTCACAAATAATGCTTCTGGCTGAAATACCTAATTAATTCGATTTTTGTGAATTTAATATAACCATTTCTCTTTCTGGAGAGGTCCCCTGTGCTTTTATCAATTCTAGATATAAATTCATTGACATTCTGTGCTCTTTCAGCACACAACCCCTGCTCCTTCAGCAACTTCCCCTCCCCTTCCAGTTTTGCAGTAAAACCCACTTACATTCAAGTTTGCTTTACTGGATCTTTTACAAAATTGCACTAAATATCTACAAAATGTTTACTTCTGCCTGGTACTTCATTGCTTAGCATGCACAGCAGACCTTGTAGTTTTAAATCATGAGAAAAACTGTCTCTGAATCTCTTCAGCTGCCCACTTTGCAAGATCAATGAGCTCTGTTGGGTCACAGCTATCCCTGTGAGAAAAGTTACACTGGATGGTGCCAATCTCAACAAAGTAACACACAGCCAATTATCCTCTTCATACCTATTGACTCTTGACACTTTCAAAAGGAGAAGAGGGATGATTGTACCATGTCAGCATTGAAATTCATATTTTAAAAAAAACTCCATACTCTCCCAAATCAACAAATGCTAAGGGTAAATATTCAACATTTACTATTTGAACTCAAATTCAGTGGTTATTTTAACAGTAATATTATGTGTCTTTCCTCTTCTCTTTCTCACAGTTAACTTGGTGGCAATTATGATCCTGTCCCAAGGGAAATGTGGACTATCTAAATGCACTATGTATTATCGCATGGCCATGGCAGCTGCAGATATTTTCGTCATTATAACTGATGTCATACTGTTGCAAATCACCCAAAATTATTTTCCATGATCTTTTCTGGAAATCAACTCTGAGTGTAGATTTCTTACTTTTCTGATTCATGCAGCAATAGATTGTTCATTCTGGTTCACCATCAATTTCTTCTTTTACTGATTTGTTATTACTTGTTGCCAGAAGCTGAAAACTAAACATTGTACCAATAGAACTGCAGTTGTGGTTTCAGCTTCAATCTGGGTTCTACTTAATTTAAAAACATTCTATTGTACTTTGCAATTGAAGTCAGAGAAATAATAGACAATGTGTTGTGGTTTTGTGATTCAAAAGCAAGCCATTACTCTGAGCCTGGATGGGTGGGTTTCAATTGGTTTGCTACAGTATTAACCCCAATGATTCCATTCACTTTAATTTTATTGTTTTGCGCTCAGACAGTCAGGCACATTTTGGAAACAAGTCAAGTCCATAAGCAACTGAGGGGCCCATGTAAGGGAGAAAATCACAAAGACCCAGAGGTGGTGAGCAGACGGAAATCAGCAATTTTACTTTTCACAATATCAGGCAGTTTCATACTGCTGTGGTCAGCATATGTTCTACATTTCTTATATTCTATCACTAAAAGATCGAATCCTGAATATTATAAGGGGTTGACAGATTTATGTCAACAGGTTGGATTTAAACCAGTGAGTCTGAATTGCTGCACTAATACATTTGTTTCTGGAGTGACTCAGTTGAAGTTCAGAGAGCAGTTCATGAGTGCACTGACATATCCATTGGCATCATTTATTGATTTAATCAATAAACTAAGGAACTGAGCATGAGCCTCAGGGCAAACTGCCCTGTTGCTTCCAGTCATTGAATGAAATGTTTAGCACAATTCCACAGAATGGGTGATACCAGGAATTGCTAGTATTCTGAATTGTTGAACAGTAGTGGAACAGCTGCAAGGTTTAGGAAATGGCATAAATTTGTATTGGTTTTTGGTACCATTTTGCTATGTGGAAGGACAATATGATTTTTGTACTCAAATTCGGGACATCAGTTCAGCTATTTGGCACTGGAATTAATTTGCCATTCCTAGGGTAATTAATTTATCTATTGCTAGGTAGATACACCTGGGCTTCAGTTCAGAGGTCTATATCACCAGCTAAATACATCATAGAATGTGGCTACATATAAGGTAAATGTGTAGTTCTTCTATTCTGAAGAAAAGTTATATTGGATTCCAAACATTAACTCTATTTCTCTCTCCTTGAATGTTTAAAGTCTTGTTGAATTTCTCCAGCACTTTCGATGATGTTGGACATTTTGTTCCAATAATCCAAGCTTTTGCCAATAATCTATAGATTCTCCTAATGCAACGAGTTTCAGCTCTTCTACTCTCTTGTACATTTCCAACTTTCTGCTAATGACATCAAAATCTATGTGTTTCTATCACACTGTGTGGGATTGAGTTCCACACTGTAACCATTTTGCTAATGGAATATGTTTCTTCTGTTCCTCTATTGAATTTATTAGTCATCATATTGTATTTCTGGTGTCTAGCTTTAGAAAGCAGGGGCCATAATACAAACATCTGCAATCTTTCCAGACAACGGGTAATCTCTCTGATATGCTCTCATCTTGGAAATCTTTCATTCTGCTTTTTCTAATGATTCTATGTCTTTGTTTTTCACGGTGAGAGAACCAAAGATATAAATTCTAATTAATTGCTGACGCAAATTTTCTGTTACAGCAATATAACTTCAACACTTTTCTTTCTCCAATTTACATAGTAGTGAATAAATTTAAACTTTACTTTGACTTTTTTAAAAGATTTAGCTGTCCAGCAATGTGAAAAGTCAAAAGGGTTTCCAGCAGAGATAATAGGAACTGCAGATCCTGGAGAACGCAAGATAACAAGGTAAAGAGCTGGATGAACACAGCAGGCCAAGCAGCCTCTTCATCAGGAATGGTAAGAGTCTAGGCCCGAAACGTCAGCTTTCCTACTCCTAAGATGCTGCTTGGCCTGCTGTGTTCATCCAGCTCTACATCTTGTTATCCAGGGTTTCTAGCAGTATCTGTGCATGACCTTTCACCTTCACTCGATCTGTCTCTTGAAGTTATTGTAAGTGATGCAAAGTACCTTATCACACAATTACAGGTAATATTTTCATCTTTCAAGTATCTGTCCAAACCGAATGTTGCTGAATAGTTAATGGTTAATTTTGATTACACAAAATTTGTTGAATAATTCAACCATACTATTAGTTATAACATATATGAACTCGACATATCTATCTCAAATGAATCTTGTAAAAATTGAAGACATATGAAAACTATTTTCTAATCAACCTGTTCTGCGATGTTATGGCACACTTCTGAAGCAATTGGGACTTGAACCCAGACCTCCTGCTCCAGAGGAAGGGGAGAAGTTCCTCTGCATCTCTGTCTTAAATGGCCAATAATTTGCGGAGAATATACTCTCTGATTCTATAATCTCCCAGAGTGAAAAATATTTCCACAACTGCTCTGTCTGAAGACTTTAACATGTTTCAATAAAGACCTATCATTCTTCACAACTCCTGTGAGTGTAGGTCCACCTTACTCAACCACCCCTCATAAGATTGTCCCTCCATAATTGGGTTCAACTTAGTGATCTTTCTCTGGACTGTCCCCAGTGCCAATATGTATTTCCTTACGGAAGGGCACATAAAATTTCACAATATTCTAGCTGAAGTCTGATTATTATCTTGTGTAATTATAGCTAGACTTACCTATTTTTATATTCCGTTCGCTTTTGTTGTCATTTGTTGAACATGGATGTTAGCTTATTTTAAATTCATGGTTAAGGGATCCCAAATCCCTCTGTAAATTTTTGCAGTTTTTTTGCTATCTAAAAACATGCAACTTTTCTATTTTTCCTGTCAACGTACATAACCTCAAATTTTCCCATATTATATTTTATCTGGCATGCTATTCCCACTCATTTAACTTGTCTATATCCCTCTGCACTTGCCTTCTGATCTATTTTTCTGACATCTACAATATAGTCTACATTCCATTTTAAATGTAAGTGTTATTTTGGCAGTTTTCCAATCATAGAATATAGGAGCACAGGAACAAGCCTTCAACTCACCAACTGTGTGCCAACTGTGATGCCATTCTAACTAATCCTACCTTCCTGCTCACAGTGATATCCCTATATTCATTCATCTTAAATGCTGCTGTCACATCTGCTTCTACCACCTCATCTGGCAGTGTGTTCCAGGCACCTACCTCCCTCTGTGTAAAATAACTTGCCTTGTACAACTAATTTACTTCCCACTTTAGAACTATTTTGCCTAGTATTTGATGTTGCTACCCTGGGAAGAGAAAGATACTCCGGCTACCCATCCTATTAAAGACTTTCATAACTTTATATACTTCTATCAGCCTCCAATGCTCTGGTGAAATAAAATATATGTTTGTCTAACTTTCCCTGATAACTAATTCATTTCATTTCAGGCAACATCCTGGGAAATCTTGTTTACACCCTCTCCAAATGCTTCACATCCTTCCGAGTGTGGTGACCAGAACTGCACACAGTACTCCAAATGTAGCCTAATTAAAGTTTTATACAACAGCAATGTGACTTGCCAACTTTTATACTAAATACCCTGACCAAAGAAGGGAGCATGCCATGTCTTTCTTTACCACCAAATATACTTACCACTCCCAGGGAGCTATGGACTTTGTACGTCAAGATCCCTGTGTATAACAATGCTCCTAAAGATCCTACCATTTGCTCTACATTTTCCTCTTGCATTTGGTATCTTAAAATGCATCGCTTCCACTTGTCTGAATTAAAGCCAATCTGCCATTTCTGCATCTAAATTTACAAACTGATCTATATCCTTCTATATTCTTTGGTTAAAAAAACACCCCTCCACACTACCTTCTGTGTTCTATAACTGAGCCAATTTCATATTCAACATACGACCTCACCACAGGTTCCATGTGACTTCAACTTCTGGACCAGCCTAGCATGAGGAAATTTGTTAAAGGCATTAGTAAACTCCATGTAGATAAAATCCATTACCCTGCCCTCTTCAATCATTTTTGTCACTTCCACAAAAAGATCAAATCCTGCTCCTCTGATGATGCTTGGCCTGCTGTGTTCATCTCGCTCTACAATTTGTTATCTCTTTAATCAAATATGAGACAAGACGTCCCACACAAAACCATGCTGACCGTCCTAGTTAGGTCCATTCTTTTCCAAATGCAAGTAAATACTCTCCCTGAGAATATCCTCCAATAATTTCTCAACCTCTTATGCAAGTTTCACCAGCCAATGATTTCTTGGAATAACACCAATGTTGCCTTTCTTAAAGATAGGAACAACCTTGGCTATTCTCCAGTCTTCTGTAACTTCAACTCTGGCCAGCTAGGAACCAGAGATCTCTGTCGAGGCTCTAACAGACCCCTCACTCACTTCCTTCAGTATCCTGGGATAAACTCCATCAGGTCCTGAGGATTTATCAGTCATAATGTTTTTTTTCAAGATACCCAACAGCACATCCTTCATAATTTTGACTTACACTACAACATCAACATACCTCTCCCTAATTTTACCAGCATCCGTGACCTTCTCCGTGGTGAATACCCATGGTACTCTTTAAGGACCTCACCCATTCCTCTGGCTCCACGCGTAAATGTTATTCTTGGTCCTTGAGTGGGCCTATCCTTTCCCTTGCTGAGGACAATTTGGGCCCATTTTAATCCACCAAATTTCTTGTTTATGTTCTTTGCTGCTTCATGTATATTCATGAAAGATCTTGTCTGATTTCAGTTTCCTAAGAATTACATATGCTTCCTTTTTGTCTTTGTCTAAACTTTCAATCTTGCTTATTGCGGTCAATAGACAAGTTTGTTGTGACACGTTTGGCAGTAGATACATCAGCTGGGGTATTATCTACAATTATGAGTACTACATTTCAGCAACAATGTGAAGATATTGGAGACAGTGCAGTCGAGAAAAATAAGAGTAGTTTAGGGAGTATATATTCCTGTTACAAAGATAGAATAGAGAATGAGTTTTTTTTGCCTGCTGAAGTAAAGTGTGATGGAAGATTTGTCTAGTCCTTCCAGGATAATTAGGTGTTTCGCAAAGCAAACAAGGAGGAACTGTTCCAATTCGTAACTGGATCATGAATGATAAAGCACAGATTGAAAAGATGTTGAGAGAAGAAAATGACAGCATGTAGTTTGGGTGAAGAGAGAATCATAAAATCGAACAAGACAGAAAAGGTTCTTCAGCCCATGGATCCTGCACTGACAAAAACCACTTTAATTGCACTAGCCTCACTTTCCAGTGCTTGCCCAATAGCATTGTTAAGTTGAATTGAGATGCTCATTTGGAGAGCTGGTAAACACAGTCATCCTGCACCACAACAATTCAGAGATTCTCAAGTAGCTCAACTTTTATGATAACTTGGCAGCACCTTCAATCTTGGCACAGATACAAGATAGTCACTTTGTCCCCAGTCATGCCCCAGATCAAGCATAAATAATCTTGTCTGTCACTAATTGGAGTCTTTTCTATTTTACCTCCCCTTTTGAATTGAATCATTTGTTGTCACTTGTATTCAATATAAAATACAGTGAAAAGTTTATACTTTTGCCATGCATTGGTGCCATTCTCATATGCTTGGAATAAAAAAGAGAAAAACCTCAGGGAGAATTTAACTTTTACCTCTTTACTGCTGCAGTGCTGCTCCGGGCTACACCACACCATGCTGCTGCCAGAGATCCCACTCCCAGGTGATACCTGGCCATGCTATGCTGCTGCCAAGGTCCTGCTCCCAGGCTACACCAGTCCACGCCATGCTGTTGCCAGAGATCCCACTCCCAGGTGATACCTGGCCATGCTATGCTGCTGCCAGAACCCTGCTCCCAGGCTACACCAGCCCACACTATACAGAAGCAAAAGTCCCGCTCCGAGCTACACAGGCCAGCTGATTCTGTAGCCATGCTGCCTCTGATGCTGCCACTGCTCCAGACCTGTCAAAGTCACCTTCGAACTGAAAGAGCGCTCTTTAGGAAGTAAGTATAAGTGAAAACTAAAAGAAAAGTGGGAAAAGAAAAGAGAAAAGAAGGAAAAAATGGATGAGAAGGACAAGCCCAGAAGCTGCCTGCTCCACCACTGCATCTTGAAACGCATTATCGTAACAATAAAACACATTTGGCTTTTTTTGTCAGCTGACTGGCACTTCCTACAACATGTAGTGTTGTACTGTAGTGATTGTAACAAGGTCAGCCTCATGCACATCATTGAATGTGAGTTCCCTGATTGGGGCTGTTAACCTGACCCAACCCAGGAGCCCTGGCTGACAGATATGAACAGGAGTGTCAGGAGTTCTGTTCACTCTGCAAGCTAGTTCTGAGGAAGCTGGACCAGAGTCAGGTACTGTAATCATATATGTAAAGAGTGACTTGTGATTGTATTCCAGCCTCTGTGGTGTTATTTCGGCTTCCCTGCTACTTTTGCTTAGATTATTTCTGTTCATGTTCTTCCCAGAATGGGACATTTATTCGAGACAGAAGAGGTTTCAGGAGATATAGTTGACATAATCAGAATAATCTGGGTCCGTATAGAATTGATAGGGTTGACCTATTTCTGTGAAGTAAGAGGTAATTAACTCAGGGCTGTAAGGTAGATGGAATATGTGGAAGGATGAATGTAGGGGGACTCATCAAGGGGAATGATGAGGTCGAAGACTCATTGTTTAAAATAGTGCAAAAAATCCTAATCACAGTTGGGAAGTATTTGGTACTGCACTTGACATGGATGTGCTTATATTGCATCACATTATATTCGTGGTCTATGTTTTATTGTTAAAGACCATCTCAAAAGCATATTTTGTTTGTTTCATAACTGACAGACATGTGGAAGTGTCTGCTTGAGCAAAATTGCAATCCTGTTGTTTACTTTTACATCATAGAAATGCATTTTCAGCAATTTATTTTTGTAATGAGAAATGCGGAATGAATTAGCGTGAGGAACAATATCAGTTTACATTAGAGATAGTAAGAACTGCTGATTCTGGAGCCTGAGAAACACAGCAGGCCAGGCAGAATCAGAGGAGCACGAAAGCTGATGTTTCAGGTTGGGACCCTTCTTCAGAAAATGTTTACATTATATTCATTTATATTTACATTCTGTTTACATTATAGTTGCAAGAGAAAATTTGTTCATTTTAATGAATGCTGATAGGAGAGGAAGAACATTTGTTATCCACTTGAATTCCTATTGAGACCAAAAGTGCGTAGGTTAGCTGGATCGGCCAAACTAAATTTCTCCATCATGTCCGGGGATGTGCAGGCAGGGTGGATTAGCCATAGAAAATGCAGGGTTACAGATAGGGTAGGGGGTGGGTCTGGGTGGGATGCTCTTTACAAGTTTGATGCGGACCTTGATGGGCCAAATGGCCAACTTCAACGTTGTAGGGATTCTATGAACTATGTGACCAGTTGGGAGTCAATCACATCGTTTGCAGTCAATACTAACAGTGTCCAGCTTTCTAAATAGATGGAATTGAATTCTACTCATTGTGTTTGCACTTTGTGGATGAGCAGGACACACAATGTCTAATGAGTGGTCTATATTGCTAGAGATTTCCTCTCAGTTGTAACCTCACAATGTTTGCAGACGTAATTTAAAGCTAGAGCTGCTGTGTGTATTTATTTTCTTGTACATTTACTTTGAAATAGTGAATTAGGTTCATTCTGCTCTGTGCATTCACTTCACTGAATTAACAATGATCAGAAAACACGCATGTTGGTGGAATTGCTGACAATCCATAGCAGGGTAAAGGACATCACCCAGACAGATGGCTGTGTAGTTTTAATTGATTTATAATCTGGTTGTGCAGGTTATTGTTCTGGAGACGGGTTCAAATGTCACCATGACAACAATGGTTATATGTGAATTCAGTTAAGAAATCTGAAAAGTAAGGTTCAATCACAGAGAAAGTTGATCTTTATTGGTCTGTCAGCATCCTTGGAAGGAGAAACAGAGTTAATGTTTCATGTCCGATATGACTTTTACAGAACTAATATAAAAAAATTCATCCAGAAATGGTGATTGTGAACTAATATCATTTGCAGTTTAAATGAGTCAGGTCCACTAAGGCCCTTCATTGAAGGAAGTCTTCTGCCCTAACCCTGTCTGACATGGGAGTTGTGACCCACAGAAATGGAACTGTCCCTTAAATACGCTGTAAAATTACCCGAGCAAGTCTCTCTGATCAAGAATAATTTCTAAAAGAGCAATAAATGCAGATCATGCCAGTGATATGCTTAGCTCAGGAATTTTCTTTTTTAAATTCTAAAACTATAGATGATTCACAGAGGTTTCTGACACAATTGGAAAGGATAATCACATTCATTTTAAATTTCCATTAGTTATCTACCAGAGAGATTCAAGTCTTTGGGCATTTAGCCTCCAACCTCAAACTTTACTACATTCTGTAACAACATGACTTAATTGGATGTCACAATGTGTTTATCCAAATGCAATTGGAATTAGGTGAAAGATGTTGCAACCTCACTAATTCCCCTGGCATCCCAAGAAAGAATAAACTCTTCGCTGTTGACACTCCTTGGCACTGAGTTAGACAGTGATATTGTTGCAGCCTGAAGGAGAACCTCTGACAAAACAGAAAATGCGTGAACAGTTTTACAGTGTCGGAAAAATATACTACAGCATTTTCGCTGTCATTGGTGTTCCAGGTAATGGATTATTATCATGGATGTTATGTAAATTTGTAAGATTTCTTTGCTGATTTTACTTTATAACTGACATTATTACCTGCTCATCTAAGAATCAGCAACACAACCAAATTATTATTTTAAACTGTCCTCAGAGTTATTCTATTCCCACAAGTCAAATGTTATTTGTAACTAACATGCTCTCCGACTGACATATAATTGTCCTTTGGATTTACAATATCAGCTACTAAGGGTGAGGCAATGATTGGTAATAGTTTTCTCAGGAAAAGTGGGCTTAGCTGTATCAGTCACTGTATAAAGATGCTGAGTATAGATTTCAGCAATAGTAAGATGCCTGTTGCCAGTCGTATGTATGACTGAAAGTAGCTTTCACAATGGAACTATAAAGTAGTATGGTTATAATCTGAAATGAGACACATAATCATGAAAACCAATTATGACTGAAATATAGCTCACTATAGACCGAACTGACCACTGTGTTGGTCAACATCTTAATTGAGATTCCTGATCCAAGTGACTTCTGCTACTGAAATCTCTCTGCCTGCCACCAATGTTGAAGAGTCCTCTTTAAAGCCTGACTCTACTGAAAGCAGTTTCTCAGTTGACACACTCCCTGTCACTTCTACATTGCTCTATCATTGGCTTCCGGCTGTTCCCCACATCTATCTTGACTCCTCATGAAATGAACAGTGTGAAAGGGGAAAGTGAGGAGCAGTTGATAGGAGGAGATGGCCTTGTGGTATTATTGCTGGACTGTTGATCTAGACACCCAGGTAATGTTCTGGGATTTTGGGTTTGAATCCCACCATGGTAGATGATGGAATTTTAAAGCAATAGGAATCTGGAATTAAGAGTCTAATAATGACTGTGAATCCACCGTGAATAGAACATTTTGTCGATTGTCAGAAAAATCCATCTGGTTCATTAATGTCCCTTAGGAAAGAAAACTGCCAACCTTACCTGGTCTGGTCTGTCTGTGACTCCAGATCCACAGCAATGTGGTTGACTCTTAACTGACTTGTGGGATGGACAATAAATGCTGGCCTAGCCAATGACACCATCTTTCCCATGAATGGACAAAAAAGTAGATTCCACAGAGGAAATATGCAAAGTGAAAGTCCAGCAAGGAGGTGGCAAGTCATTGTTGATGTGGCCATGAGACAGAGACTCCACCTAGGAGACAGAGTCTCAGCTTGACAGCAGAGCCTGAGTAGAGGTTTGTAGAAATTGTTACTGTGGATGTTTAAATTATCAAATTTGTTGATTGTTTTTATTTACAAACAACAGGACTGTGAAATTCTTGGTATCACGGACAGACTGATCTGCATCAGCAGATTAGCTTGCAAAAAATTGAACAGGGTTTCCAATCATTTTCCATTGACTTAAACTCTTAATATTTGATTCAATACAGCGATGTTTAGTAGGAAATTTCAATTCTCTCTTCACTTCTGTCTCTTGCAGTTAATCTGATAGCAATTGTGATCCTGTCCCGAGGGAAGTGTGGCCTGTCGAACTGCACAACTTGTTATCTAGTGGCCATGGCAACGGCAGATCTTTTAGTTATTGTCACTGAGGTCATACTCTATCGTATTAATCATTATTATTTCCATGGATCTTTCCTGGACATCACCCCTGTGTGTAGCATTATTTATGTTCTGACTCGTTCAACCGCTGATTGTTCTGTCTGGTTCACCGTCACTTTCTCCTTTGATCGATTTGTGGTTATTTGCTGCCTGAAACTGAAAAGGAGGTTTTGTACCAAGAAAATTGCTATTTTGATTCTATCAGCAGTCTGTGTTCTACTCTGTTTGAAGACTATTCCTTTCTATTTTACAGTAGAACACATCTGGATAATAAACAATTTACCATGGGACTGTCGCATAAAGGCAAGCTATTTTACAGAACCTGGATGGGTGGGTTTTGATTGGTTTGATAAGATTCTAACTCCATTGATTCCCTTTGCATTAATTCTATTGCTGAATGCTCTGACAGTCAGACACATCTTAATGAGTAGTTTAGTCCGTAAGAGACTGAAGAATCCGAGTGACAGTAAAAGTGACCCAGAGGTGGAGAGCAGAAAGAAATCAGCAATTTTGCTCTTTACCATATCTGGCAGTTTCATACTTCTGTGGTTAACACATGTCATAGAATTCTTATATTATTTTATAATCAGGAGAGGTCCCAGGGATTACAACAATTCTGAGTTTGTCTTTCGGAAAGTTGGATATATGTTGCGGATTTCAAGTTGCTGCACAAATACCTTTATTTATGGGGTGACCCAGTCCAGGTTCAGAGAGCAGTTCAAGATTGCAATGAAATATCCAATTAGATCAATTATACAATTTGTTAATTGAGATCCGTTTAAAGGTCCTAATGATTCCTGTTAATGAAATAAAATTTATTTCTCTGCTTCCGTCAACTGGGTGCTACCGTAATTTGCTGGGATTTGACTTGTTCTCCAGCTGTAGTAGAAGATAGAAGTTGGCAGGAGCAGAGGTAGTGTGCACTTCCCATAGAATGGTATGGCAAATAGAAGGCAAATTTTCTGTTCCACTTCCGCTGTTTCATCTCCCAGCTGCTCAGAAAATCTGAAAACAAACCTTCCTGTTAAATATGTAAAATAAACAAGTGATGAAACTTGCTAGGGTGAATTTTTCTTAAAATTAATGCACATTTCAATTTATTAATAGGTTTTTTTTATGAAATGCTCTTCTTATCCATTCTCACACCGTAGTTTCCCTGAAATTTCTGAACCTCTATTACTGGAAGTCGTGTGGTAGGGAGTCGGGAGGATGGTGCTATGCTTTGGAGGCTTATTATTCTTGGTTTTGTATCTGGATAAATACGTCTCAGTTGTACAGGATATGGTGGCTTGATTGATTTTGTGTAACTTGAGCTTCGAACAGATTTGTTTTCTATTATTAGCAGTTCACTCCGAGGAATTCATCATCGCTATTTATTAACCTATTATTATCACTCATCTACTTTAATAATCCCTAGGCCACCCTTATACCCAGCTAGCTAATGTCCCATCTCCAGAAACTCTTGCCCATCTGATGCTTTGAAGGCATATTCTTGGGAAGTTATGGGTGTGAGAAAATGCTGGCTTAGTCAGGGCTAAATTGAAGTTCTGACTAAGATTCTTCATCTCCTTCACTTTCTGCAAGGAATTTATTTTGTTCACCCAGGTTTATTGTTTTCTTCGTATGGAATTACATGTCCATTTGTGACCATTTTTGTCTGTGTTTTGATTATATCCCCCAATGTCATTCAAACCTGGATTGAAAAGTAAACCCGCAGCTCTGACTCAGAGGCAAAGGACCCCATCCCTTTCACCACCAAGCCACCTTGTACTGTATTGTCTCCACATTGAAAACATTTTTCTTAATCATCTCTGCCACATAAGCCAAGCTGTCAAAAACAACATTCTGACTCTTTATCTATTATGCTCTGAGTTCCAAAATGACAGTGATCGCCTCCCTGGGCAGACAGGAAACTTCCATTACTTTCTATCATAATCTCTCAATTCAAGCTCCTTGATTATGATGCTCACCTGAGTTCAAAACAATCCTGTGAAACACTGAATTATTTTCACTGCAGTTTCTCAGCACCCACCACCCACCCCAACCTAATGTGTTCCTTTGCTCTTGCTATGTATGAGGCACCTCCAAGTCTTTGGGACTATTACTTATAGATTGTAAAACTGTCTCACGTCGCACCTGAATTCAGTTACAATGTGAGCTGAAGCTATCTTTAACTTATCGCTTGTTACATTTCATTATGTATCTGACTTGCGTGTTTTCGATTCACATGCTATTAGTCTTGTAATCTCAAGGCAAAGGAACCTCTCATTTTCATTAGGCAGCTGTTGGTCAGATCAGAACAGAAGCATTCATTTTCCTGGGTAGTATTTCTTGGTAATGGAAGATATTACACAAGCACCTTTGTGATTGCAATATGTTTACTCTTGCGTTTGGTTGCCTCTATCTGAACACAACCAGCTGTCTATTGAGAAGACACCTTAGAATCCTTTCCAATTTCATTCTTTCATTTAAGAATTCTTCTTTTCGTTTTTTTTTCAATGTACACTTTGTTGAACTGCTGAACAATCTACTGCTTCTTTTGGTTATTGTCATATTCATTTATGTCCCATTTATCTTGCACCACATTTCAGTTTCTCAACAGATATCCACCTCCATCTATATGATTACACACCATTGTCCTACTTTCCAATGCTCAGCTCAAGGTCCAGTCATTTGTAGAGATCTAGCTATAAACTTTTATCATGGGAGACTGCTGTTCCCATATCCCTGTTGAGCATTGTATAACAATACTTCTGTCCCATAAAGCAGGATTGTATAATGTAGTGGTGTAAGATCTGTGATTCTGGATATTTGTAATCTGGGTGTCATTCTATGGGAGCTTGCAAAATGTCTCCTCACAACATAGGAGTCCTTAGCTATTTAACTTGGAGAATGGTTTGGTTCATTGTTTGGAAGATGAACGGGAAATGAACAGCTTGCTGTTCTCCCCATATGTTTTGCTTCCATTAGCCGAGTGACGTCTGTGAGCTTTACTTCAAATATGTGCTTGTCCCTTTTGAACTTCAAGTATTTCTGTAGCTGGTGAAATGTAATGCAGCACAGCTAAGCCAAGGAAACCTGTTTGTTCTGATTGTGCAGGCAACATTAATATATTCAAATTACCATTTTGCCCCTTCTGAACAATTTTGTCAAACTTCATGTTCAAGCATTATATGCTAACAGCCTCTGCACACAATCTAAAATGAGTTGGAATTAGGATTGAGATTATTTTTACATTATACATACTATATTTCTTGACCTCACTTGATTGTATGCTAAAACCCCACCATTGCCACATTGACTCAAACTGAATACTGCTCAACCTGTAATTTCTAAATAAATGTCCATACTTGCTCTTACAGTTCATGCACATGTGATTGTGATTCTGTCCCTAGGGAAATGTGGGCTCTCCAGATACTCTAATCATTACCTAGTGGCCATGGCAACAGCACATTTGATGGTCATCATCACTGATGTCATGATGTGCCAGCTGAATAATTATTTTTATCAGGGATTGTTCCTGCAGCACACATTTGCCTGCATTGTTGTCAATTTCCTGCTTTTCATGAATTCTGATTCTTCAGTCTGGTTCACCATCACTTTCAACTCTGATCAGTTTGTAGCCATTTGTTGCCAGAACCTGAAACTGAATATCATACTGTAAAAACAGCTGCTGTGATTCTGACAACAGCCTTCACTCTATGCTTTGCAAAAAAAATCTCATTTTCTTTACATGGGAACCTAAGATTGTGGTTCACAACATGTACTGGTCTTGTCAAATAAAGACCAGCTATTTTACTGAGCTCAAATGGCTGGTTTATGATTGGCTTGATAAGGGTTAACACAATTTCTCTATTTCCTTTTTGTTTAGCACTTCTGTGCTATGACAGTTATATATATTTTCGTGGCAAATCTGATCTGTAAAGGATTGGCGGGGAGTGGGGGGGGGGGGGGGTGTCAGAACTAGGAAGCGAAGCCCAATGATTCCGAGATGGAAAGCAAAAGAAAGTCAATGATTCCACAGTTCACCATATCTAGTAGCTTCATACTGTTGTGGTCACCCTATTTAATAACTTTCTAATATTGGAAAAATACAGCAATTGGTCCCAAATATTACAATGACAGTTTGCACGTATTTGAAAGAATTAGATTTATGCTGCTGAGTCTGAGTAGCTGCACAAATGCATTCATTTATGGAGTACCTCAGTCAAAGTTCAGGGAATAGGTCATTAGCACTGTTAAATACCCACAGATTTCAATTAACAGAGTCATTACTTTTAAACTGAATTGATAGCAATCTCTACGACAGTATCATATACATTTGGTTTCATGCGGCAGCATTAAATGGAAAACTTCCATCAACTGATTTGTATCGACAATAGTTGTTTACATGAAAATACAAAAAGCACTGCATGTTTATACTCCGTTGGATGCTGTTTTATTTTGAATTACGATAATGTTGAGGGACATTATTTTTAATCATCAGCTGAAGTAGGTGTAATGATTAATTTGTTCAAAAAAATCTATATCATTACAGCATTCACAGAAATAAAGCAAAATCTCCAATAAATCAACTGGCAGAACTGAATTAGGGAGATTGCGTGCCATCAAATAGATAGCACTGAATCAAATGATTAGAACAAAGAACAAAGAAAATTACAGCACAGGAACAGGCCCTTCGGCCCTCCAAGTCTGGGCCGATCAATATCCTCAGTCTAAACCTGTCATCTATTTTCAAAGGATCTGTATCCCTTTGCTCCCTGCCCATGCACGTACCTATTCAGATATGTCTTAAAGGACACTATCGTGTCTGCGTCTACCTCTACCACCTTGGCTGGCAACGCGTTCCAGGCACTCACCAAATTAGGCCATTTGGCATTGCATTGTAAACAAGTCCATGCACATTTTGACTGCCTCATTTCCGTTTTGTTTTGCAATAACATTTCCTCTCATGTGTTCATTTCATTCACCTCAGAAATGATCTATCATGATCCCAAATGATATTCCTATTGGACAACTCAGTTTCACAACAGAAATCTGGATTGCTAGTTCATGTTTATTTTATTTCACATTTAAATTGATAGCCTTTCATTGAATGAAAAGAGCATATTTGCTTTTTTGCAAAGAAACAGGAGATTATTACATGAAGAAAACAATAATAATGAATAAGTACCAGTGCTCTTCACATATAAAACAATTTGAAAGCTTTCAAAGCACATAGCAAAAATATGCTCCTATCTATCTCAATGCCATCATTTTGCAGTGCTCAAATACCTGGGAGAGAGTTTTATTTTGTAACACATCTGTAGCTGTGACTTAACTGTTTCTTTCACTTCATAATCCTGCAAGTTAAATAGCCTTTCTCTTGATTATTTACACAACTGAACTTGAATATTCTTAGTAAGAAATGGCCCTATCTAATTTTAACCAAAAATTCTTGCCTGGAATTTTCATATTAAAATATTTACAGTAGGATAACATGTTTTAAACTATTTTGAAGTAACTCATTTCTGGAGGAGAATCTGTTCCTATATCTATCATCTTCCAGTCTGCCTGCAAACTGTCTCAAATATCTAACAACCCATGTTTTCATTTCAGAAGAAAATCTTTATTCTTCAAAACCAAAAGCAAACAAATGCAGTTCAAAGATCTCCCTTTCAGGTTGTAAAGCCTTCAAAAATGCAAACCTTCACCCCAATTATCTGCTTTCTGACTCATGATGGCTTGAATAGATGGCTCCAGAAATTCTAACATATCACTTATTCCTCTTCATTCAGACAGATCAAACTCACATCTCACTGTTTCAAAAACAAAATCCACAAGTATATTGTAATGTAGCAATATTAATTGCACCCCTTATGTCATGTACATATGTTTTTTTTATTGCACTTGCTTTAATTTTGAAACTTCCACATTATGAATACTCAGATAATAAATGATTTCCTTATTTTCTATTGGGTTTATTGGATGCTATTGCTGAGTTACTTGTTTTACCAACGTTACCTTTTGCATATGTCTCAAGAGAAATAAGTCTCTCCATATCTGTCTGTCCAAAAATATAAAGTGTGACACTAATGGGTAACATGTATCGACTGTCAATTTTTATAAAATCTTATTTAGTTCACTAATGTCCTTTGAGAAAGGCGACTTGCCATTCTTATCTGTTTTGACCTACATCTGACTTCAGATCAACAGCAATGTGGTGACTCATAACTGACCTGTATGTAATTACTGATGGGCAATAAATGCAGGCCTAAGTGGCAACATCCACATCCAATGAACAAATTAAAAAAGAAACACATCATGAAAAGGTCTTTGGCTGTCATCTTCTACACTTGAAAAAGGATCTTGAATTGAAACTGGTGACTATTGTCTTGCATTTCAGGTACCATCAAATAAGTGGCACAAAAGCTGAAGTTTCAGGCCTAGATCCTTCATCAGAGAGGGGGATAGGGAGACGGAACTGGAATAAATAGGGAGAGAGGGGGAGGCGGACCAAAGACTCCATCTTCGTTCCACCTCCCCCTCTCTCCCTATTTATTCCAGTTCCCTCTCCCCATCCCCCTCTCTGATGAAGGGTCTAGGCCCGAAACATCAGCTTTTGTGCTCCTGAGATGCTGCTTGGCCTGCTGTGTTCATTCAGCTCCACACTTTGTTAACTTGGATTCTACATCATCTGCAGTTCCCATTATCACTCACCATCAAATAAGAGCTTTTTTTAAAAAAATGATATTGTCGTCAGTCACTTTCCCATTCTATCTTCTGAGCTTACTGACTCAACCTCTCGTGGTTGTAGGTCTCTATGGTTCATCTTTTCTGTTTGCGTCCATCAACAGGAGCAACTCTGAACCACTAATCTCTCTCTGTCCTGCCTCTAATCATTAACTCTGAAATATACAGAGACAGTTTTGCTACTTTAAACTTGACTGCTCCTAAACATTCTGGACAGTGCCTTACATTCTATCTGCATCAAACACAATTAACACCAACATAATTGAATTTAAGCTGTTCTGATTCCAATTTTAAACGGGTTACAGCTGTACAAGACATTGCTCAGGTCACATTTGGAGTTGCACGTACACTTTTCATCTCCCTGCCGTTGGAAGAATGTTGTGAAACTAGAAAGGGCACAAGAGATTTTTAAAAAATTACAAGGATATTGCTGGGACTTGGAGGTTTTGAGTTATAAGGAGAAACAGGACATCCTGGCACTTCTTTTTCCTGGAGAATAGGAGGCTGAGGGGTGACCCATAGAAGTTTATAAGATCATGAGGGACATAGATAAGGTAAATAGCCAAGTTCGTTTAAGGAAGGCATAAGTTTAAGGTGAGGGAGGAAAGATTTAAAAGGAACCTGAGGGGGCAACTTTTCCACACGGAGGGCGACGAGTGTATGGAATGAGCTACCAGAGGAAGTGACAGATGTGGGTACAATGACAACATTTAAAAGACATTTAGAGAGGTACATGAATAAGAAAGGGTCAGCTGGATATGAGGCAAATGCAGGAAAATGGGGCTAGTTAAGTTGGGAAACCTGGTCAGCATGGATGAGTTGGACCAAAGAGTCAGTTTCTACGCTACCTGACTCTTTGAATATCATTCTTATGTCACATACCAATGCAGATGAGGTGGAGTAGGTTCAAAGGGCCAAACCCCCAGCTCCTAGTTTCTGATTGTCATTTGCACTTGTTCAATCCAGCAATTGTACAGCGTGGGGGCATGTGCAGTATGTCAGTGATGGGCTGGCTGCTAATGGACCAGTTTAAATGGGGTGCTTACAAAACTTGACATGTCTATTTCAAAACTATCTTATATTTGGGTCTGGACTCATGAAATTTGGGATCCAGGAGGCGGACAGATTTCTTCACATGATTCTCATCATTAATCATTGTTTCCCGTTTTTACCTGGTGACTTTCTTGCGCTGTTCCACATGATAGACAAACCCTCACCGCCCAGAGTGAGCACAGTGCAGGGTCCCGCGGCAAGCCCGGGCAAAGAGTTTGTTATCATCACATGCAGAGGGGAGATCCGCTCCAGAGGAGGAATATTTTACTTGTACAAAAATCAGTTCGCAAATTTCACACAGCTGCGTCGGGTGACTGCGCATGAGCAAAGTGTGAATTTCACCGTCAATGTCACGGGAAAAGACACAGCAGGGAATTACAGCTGCCTGTATCAAACAGAAATCTCGAGGCATCCAGTTGCTTCCTCATTCAGTGAAAGTGTTGCAATTTCCTGGAAAGGTAAAGAACAATGCAAGTCATAACGAGAGAGGCACTGCCGATGCTGGAGTCAGAGATCACACAGTGTGGAGCTGGAGAAACACAGCAGCTTTCCTGCTCCTCCGATGCTGCCTGGCTTGCTGTGTTTCTCCAGCTCCACACCGTGTTATATCTGTAAATCATATCAAGTTTTGATTTGATTTAAAAAACAAAATAACTGCAGATGCTGTAAATCAAATCAAAAACAAAGTTGTTGGAAAAGCTCAGCAGGTCTGGCAGCTTGCCAGACCTGCTGAGCTTTTCCAACAACTTTGTTTTTGATTTGATTTAATTGGATTTATTATTGTGACAACAATTTGATTGATTGATTTATTGTTGTCACGTACTGAGACAGTGAAAAGTACTGTTTTGCATGCTATGCATCTCGATTGGAGTTAGGCCCCATTTAGAACACTGTGTCCAATTTTGGGCCCCACACCTCAGGAATGACTTACTAGCACTGGAGCGTGTCCAGCGGAGCTTCACACGGATGATCCCTGGAATGGTAGGTTTAACGTATGATGAACAGCTGAGGATCCTGGGATTGTACTCATTAGAATTTAGAAGATTGAGAGGAGATCTAATAGAAACTTACAAGATAATGTATGGCTTAGAAGGGGTGGACACTGCGAAGTTGTTTCCGTTAGGCAGAGAGACTAGGACCCGTGGGCACTGCCATAAAATTAGAGGGGATAGATTTAAAATGGAAATGAGACAACATTTCTTCAGCAGGAGAGTGGTGGGCTTGTCGAATTCATTGCCACGGGGTGCAGTAGAGGCCATGATGTTAGGTGCATTCAAGGCAGAGTTCGACAAATTCTTGATCTCACAAGGAATCAAGGGCTATGGGGAGAGTGCAGGGAAGTGGAGTTGAAATGCTCATCAGCCATGATTTAAATGGTGGAGTGGACTTGATGGGCTGAATGGCCTTACTTCCACTCCTATGTCTTATGTCTTGTGATTCTATTATACCAAGTACATCAAGTTAGTAGAATAGAATGCAGAATATAATGTTATATCCACATGGGAGGTGCAGAGAAAGCTCAGCTCCAATATTTGAGAATTCCATTCAAAAGTCTGAAAACAATGGGGAAGAAGCTGTTCTTGAATTTATTGGTATGCATTTATCTTCTGCTGGATGAAAGAAGGTAGAATAGAGTATAACCTGGATAGGATGGGTCTTTGATTATGTTTGCTGCTTTCCAAGGCAGTGGAGAGTATAGACAGAGTCGAAGGATGGAAAGCTGGTTTGCGTGATGGACTGGGCTGTGTACACAACTCTCTGCAGTTTCTTGCAGTCTTTGGCAGAGTGTTGCTGTGCCAAGCGGTTTGATGTTTGGGTAGGATGCTTTCCATGGCACATCCTTAAAAACTGGTAAGAATCTATTGGACATACCAAATTTCTTAGCCTTCTGAGGAAGTAGAGGGGTTGCTGTGCTTTTTTGACCATAACATCAATATGGATGGCCAAGACAGATTGTTGGTGCTCTTCAGTCCGAGGAGTTTGAAGCTTTCAACTACCTCTACGTCAGAACCATTGGCACAGACAGGGGAGTGTCGTCCACCACTTGGGTGCCTCTACACCTTAATGTCTAATCGAGCGGCATTTGTTCACAATGATTAATATAGAGAATTTCAACCTGCCACATTCTCACTTCTGTTTATGTGCAGCTGGAGATCAACACTCTACTTGATATTCCCAAACAATGGTAAGTATAACTCATTTCATAATCCAATAAAATTTGGCAATCCATGCTGATAGTTGCCCAAACATGACAGATGTAGGCACAGAAAGTAAGAACAGGAGGAGGCCATTCAGCCTTACAATGTGCTCCACCATTCAACTGGATTATAGCAGATTGGCCATGCCGCGGACACTTTCCTGCCCTTTCCCTATAAACCTTGATTCCTCTAATGATCAAGAATCTATCTATCAATCTCAGCCAACAAGAACCCTGCCCTGTACACACAACTCTCCATGGCAAGTAGTTCAAAGGCATTGTGACCATTCCAATATTAGGCATCTCTACAACGAGGAGGTCAATGATCCTCTGCTCCTTGATCATTTGTCTCAGCCTCTTGAGCTCCCAAACACACAAAAATTGGAAATAATTTCATCTCCTTGCACAGAACAAGATCACACCGCAGTGACGTTGGTGCATCTCTGCCTTAGTGTCTTCGTGCTCATTGTGATTGCGGTCATCTTTGTTGAACATTTTGCAAGCGGTTTGCCATAACAGGTAAAATTGCCATTACTGCTGCTGGTTTGAATCTTTGATGTTCTCTGACACTTGCTTCTATTATCTGCCTTGGGGTATTCATCATTACGTCGGCAGACAGTTGGCTGGGCAACTGTTTCGCTAATGCAGAACAATGCCAACAACATGGATTCAATCCCAACACTGGCTGTGGTGACCACAAAGGGCTCTCCTTCTCCTCCCTATCCCTCATCTGAGGCTTCGTGACCCTCTGGTTAAAACACCACACGGTCCTCCCTCTCGACTGAGGCAGCAGTCTCACAATTCATTCTGTCTAATCTCTGAACAAAGGTCTTTTAAATGTTGTAACTGTACCTGCATCTACCAATTCCTCTGGCAGTTCATTCCATTTACGCACTACCGCCTGGGAGGAAAAAGTTGCCTCTCATGTCTGCTTTTAATCCTTCCCATTTCACCTTCAACCTATGCCATCTAGTTTTGATCTCTCTGACCCAAGGGAAAAGACCTTGGCTATTCACCCTCTCTACGCCCCCTCTTAATTTTATAAACTTCTGTAGGCTCATCCCTCAAACACCTGTGTGGCCTTACCAACAGAATCCTATACTTGCTCTCTCCAAGGCAATTCTACTGCCAGTTAATATTTAAGTGCTCACTAATCCTCACCAGGAGGTGATAGCCTACAGGTATTATCACTAGAGTGTTAATCCAAAAACTCATGGATGTTCCAAGGGAATAGGGTTCAAATACCCAGTCAGCAAATTGTAGAATTTGTACTCAATAAAAATATAAAATCTGAAATGAAGGGTTGAAACCTGAGGGTTGAAAAGCCAATCTGGATCACTCAGATTCAGCAAAGGAAATTGTCTGGCCTACATCTGACTCCAGACACACAGCAATGTGGTTGACTCTCAATTGCCCTCTGAAATGGCTGACGAAGCCAATCAGCTCAGAAGAAGATAGGGACATGGCAATGAATGCTGGCCAGCCAGTAACACCCACTTCTCACATGCTTATTTTCTGTAATTCATGCACAAAGACACCCAGATCTCTCTGCACCAAAGCACTGTGAAGATTCTCTCCATTTAGAAAATGTCACCTTTTTAATCTACTAGAGAGACAGAGAGAGCTGTTCTAATACATGGACTCAACTACCACCACAGAGATGCTAACAGGAACAGAGCTCCTCACTACACTAGAATCCATACTGAAGACAAATGACATCAATGAGGAAACACAACAAGCCATAAGACAGACAGTGGTCCCGGCACTAAGTGGAAGGAGCAAACTTGACACTTGACACATCGGGAAAGAAGATCCTTGGAAGACTGAGAAATGACAAAAACATCATAATCCTACCAGCGGACAAAAGGTGCATGACAACAACAATACTGAACGATGGGACTACCTCACTAAAGTGCAAATACTACTAGCAAGCACAAATACATACCTGCAAGTACAAATGGCCCTGACCCCACAACTGCATAATAAAATAATCAACACACTGAAAAGACTCAAACAGACCAGAAAAATTAACAAACCTGACTACTTTAAAAAATGAAACCTGAAGGGACAAACATCCCCCGATTCTATGGCCTCCAAAATGTTCACAAATCGGCAGTACCCCTCAAATCCATAGTCTCCCTCCCAGGCACACCAACATTCAAGTTAGCCAAGAAGTTACAAAGAAGGCTAAAACCCCTCTTCAGCAAGTTACCCCACTCAGTCCACTCAGCCCAGGAGTTCCTTAAATCCCTCAAAGATATAAGAATAGACAAGGATGAGAACATGGTATCCTTAGATATTACTGCCCCTACTCACAGCAATTGACATATCACTGGCAAGAGAGACACTAGCAACACTTCTAAAAGAACGAGATCCGAGTGACACCATCTCCACAGACAACATGCTGAAGTTACTGGACCTATGCCTCATGACCCACTTTACATTTAATGGCCAAACCTGTGAACAAGTCACCTATGGGGTCACCTATCTCCAGACTAATAGCAGAAGTGGCGATGGAGAGGCTTGTCAGCATAGCCCTTCCACAGATCCAACTTAAATTCTGGATCTGATATGTGCATGAGGCTTTCATCATCAAACGGACTAAGCTGGAGGAGATGCACCAACTTATGAACAACACTCTCACCGGCATCAAATTGACCAGGGAAGAAGAAAAGAATGAACAGCCCCCATTCCTGGACATCGTGATAGAACACAGCGCCAATGGGGAATTTCCGACAAGGGCACACAGGAAGGCCACACATAGATCAAGTCCTGAATTTCAGGAGCAAACACACGACAGCCACAAACCGAGTTGCATAAAAACACTATTGAAATGCGAGACAACACACTGCAGCAGCCCGCAACTACACCAAAACGAAGAAGAATACCTCTACCAAGTATTTAAGGACAATGGATACCCAAACAGCTGGGTCCCACAATGCCTATCATACAAACAACAACAGGAAGATATGGTACGTTCTGACACACTTGTCATGTTACCATATGTCAAGAACATATCTGAACTGACACAAGACTGCGACAACCATTAGGCATCAGAGTGGCACACAAACCTACATCAACCCTACACTAACTGCTAAAGAGCCCTTACCTGACTGTGGACAGAATCAATATGATATGCAAGATCTCATGCAAAGACTGCGACAAACATTACATTGGGCAGACAGGAGGGAAACTGGCCACAAGAATACATGGACACCAACTAGCAACAAAAAGACATGACGCATACTCACTTGTTTCCATTCACACAGATAAGGAGAACCACCAGTTCCATTGGGACAACATCAGAATCCTAGGACAGGCCAAACAGAGACAAGCACGGGAATTCTGAGAGGCCTCGTTCTCCACCAAGAAGTCCATCAACAAACGCATCGAACTAGACCCTATGTATACACCATTGCAAAGGAATACCAGAAATGAGGTATTCAATTCCAACGGACCCTAGAGTTTAAATAACAGGCAGGATAGCACAACAACACTTCTCTGGAGGCTGCACTAATGATGTTACCCAGCAGGGTAATAAAATGTCTGCGAACTAATGAATCAGTTTGGCCAACAAACCAACCACAGCAACATTTTGAGTTCTCATCCAAATAAACTTTATAAAGTTGGGAAGTTTTCCACCTCAACTACTCCAAACAGTGCATTCCAGACCTCCAACATCACCTGGATGATTTATTTTCCCTCAAAATCCAATATAAAGTGCATTCCTCTCACTTTGTTATCGACCCTTGCACTAAGGGGAACAGCTGTTTCATAGCCCCCCATCCATGCCCCTCATAATCGCACTTGCCTCTGTCAGCTGCCCCCTCAACTGCTCTAAAGAAAATAATCTGAGCTTATTCAGCCTCTCTTCATCATTGAAATGTTCCATCCCAGGCAACATCCTGGTCAATATTCTCTGTGCCCCCTCCAGTGCAATCACATCCTTCCCATAGTACGGAGACTGGAATTGCACATAGCAGTCTAGTGGTGACCTAACCAGAACCAGCTCCAATATCAGATCCTCATTCTTATAACCTATACCCCAAATGATAAAGGCAAGTGTCCTATATGCCTTCTTAACATATCCTTGCTCCTGCAGGCATCTCTGGACAAACATACCCAGATCCCTGTGTTCCTCTGAGCTTTCAAGTATCCGGCCATTCACTGAGTACTCCCTTCATCTGTTCCTTCTTCATCACCTCCTATTTATCAGGTTCCAATGTCATCTAACCAAATTGTTTATATCTTGCTGCAATCTAACACCTTCCTCCTCACTGTCATACACCTCATATCATCAACAACTTACTTATCATCCCAACCCAGTCCATCACACAAACCAGCCTTCCACCCATTGATTCCATCAGTACTTTCTGCCACTCTGGGAAAGCAGCCAATATAATCAAAGAACCCCCCCACCCCACCCCAATTATATTCTCTTCCAACCTCTTCCATCAGGCAGAAGATGCAAAAGTTTGAAAACACATCTCAACAGATTCAAGAACAGCTTCTTCCCTGCTGTTATCAGGCTTATGAACAGACCTCTCAAATTCCAATGTTGATCTTTCTCTGTACCTTGTATGCAGCTGTTAGACTATATGCTGCATTCTGTTCTACTACCCTGATGTACTTTGTACAATAAAATCTGCCTGTATGGCATACAAACCTGTACTTTTCACTATATCTCAGTGTTAGTGACAATAATAAATCAAACCAAATCACATGTCATCCTTCCTGCATTCAGAGCCAATCCTTTATGAATATCATTATCAAGACACGCAAGTAAATATGGTTTAAGGATGTTTTAGAGCAGGCTACTCCTACATGATTGCTGGAGGACATTATTCAGTGACATCTCTGTCCACTGATGTTTGTACCTCATTGTGAGAGTGGGATTTCATGGCAGTTCCATTGATACGCACTGTGAGTAAAGCAGAATAAGAAAGTCTGTTTGCCACTTGTTCAGAACGTAGAGGGACCCAATCTTGGGAGATGTTTCAGCAGCTTTCCACGGAGTCTTGTTTCAGTGAAATTGAAACACAGATCTGACCAGAGGCTTTGATAAATAACCAGGTGCAAGCAGCTGAATGATCCACATTGACGAGAGTATTAACGGGAGTTGTAAGACATTTGATAAGGTGTCCCACAGTAGGTTCATGCAGAAGGTAAGGAGACATGGGATGGGGGAAATGTGGCAGATTGGATTCAGAATTGGCTGACTCTTAGAAGACAAAGTGTGCTAGTGGACAGAAAACATTGAACGTGTTGCTCAGTTATAAGTGGTGTACCACTGGGATCTGTTCTGGGTCCTCGTCTGTTTGTGATTTTTGTAAATGATTTGGATGAAGGAGTGGAAGGGTGAATTGACAAGTTCGCGGATGATATGAAAGTAGGTCAAGTTGTGGACAGTGCGGAGGGCTGTTCTAGGTTTCAAAGGGATATTGATAGAATGCAGAGCTGGGCTGAGAAGTGGCAGATGGAGTTTAACCCTGAAAAGTGAGGTGATTCATTCTGGAAGGACAAACTTGAAAGCAGAATACAGGGTTAACGGAAATATTCTTGACAGTGTGGAGGAGCAGAGGCATCTTGGGGTTCATGTTCACAGTTCCCTGAAAGCTGCCAGCCAAGTGGATAGAGTTGTTAAAAAGCTGTATGTTGTGTTAGCTTTCATTAATAGAGGAATTGAGTTCAAGAGCCGTGAAGTTTTCATTAATAGAGGAATTGAGTTCAAGAGCCGTGAAGTTATGCTCCAGCTATACAAAAGCCTGGTTCGGCCACATCTGGAGTATTGTGTCCAGTTCTGGTCACCTTTTACAGGAAAGATGTGGAAGCATTGGAAAAGGTGCAGAGGGGATGTACCAGGATGTTGCCTGGAATGGAGAGAAAGTCTTATGAGGAAAGAATGAGAGAGCTAGGGCTTTTCTCTTTAGAATAATGAAGAATGAGAAGTGACTTGATAGAGGTGTACAAAATGATCAGAGATATAAATAGAGTAGACAGGCAGAGGCTTTTTCCTGGGGTGGAGGTAGCTTTTACAGTTTTGAAGTGAAAGGAGGTAGATATCGGGGAGACGTCAGAGGTAGGTTCTTTTCTCAGAGAGTGGTAGGGGCGTGGAATGCATTGCCGGAGATGACAGTGGAGTCGGCCTCATTAGGGGCATTTAAGCGGCTCTTAGATGGATGATAGTATAAGGTAGCGGTGAAAGTTAGATAGACCTTAGATTTCAGGTAAAAGTTCTGCACAACATAGTGCGCCGAAGGACCTGTACTGTGCTGTACAGTTCTATGTTCTATGTACTGCTGGGACTGGCTGGAACTGAGCGCATGTTTCTCTGTATGTATCTATTGCACTGTCTGTCTTTCATTTTCTCTTTATATGGCTGCCCCACTGTCTCTGTTTCACCTTCTCTGAATTTTTCTACCTCACCGTCTCGCTTTCATTTTCTCTTTCCCTGCACATCCTCCCACAATCCCCCACCCTCTACTCCCAGAGAACATCCTTTTGAACCCTCCCTAAGCTTCGTCCATGGGTGTGCTTACTTAAGTAAGGGGATCACAGCCCCTCACAATGATCCAGATGTGGTCTCTCCAGAACATTGTACAATTGCAGTAAGATTTACCCACCCTTATACTCCAAATTCCTTGAAATACTGGCCAACATTCCGTTAGCCCTTCCTGTTTACCTGCTGCCCGCTGTGTGCTCGCTTTCTGTGGTTCATGCATGCATTTTCACCTCATCCAAATCAATGCAAGTTTCTTTGTGTTAGTTGGCATCAGTAGCCTTGGAAATGATTTTGTAGTTTTGTTCACGCATTGGTTGCTTGTGTTGTAGCTGTATTGATTCTGATACATGGCAAGGGTCAGTTTGGATCAATGAATGTATTCTAAAGGACCAGGTTATGATTTCAAACCACCTCCAATGCAACGCTATAAGAGTGTAACGGGGTAAGTGCTGAATTGCTGGTGCAGCCTTAATGTGTACATGTTGTACCAATTTCCACAGAAAAAAAAACACCGTCAGTTGTTACTTAGGATTGGTCTGCCTTTTGCTTCCCATGACCCAACAAATACACAAGGTGCACAGTTAGTTCCCCATTTCAATTCAGTGTTAATTATTTACATCAGTGTAGTCTTCTCACACTGCAGCTAATGAGACTGGCTCAGGATGGGAAGGTGCAATCTTACACTATTACATGCATTACTCACAACACGGAATAGTTTTAAAAGATGCTTTTGGAAAAAGATTTCTCTGCTGCTTTGTGCATCAGACGGACCTCCAAAATGTCCTCAGCGGCTTGAGACCTTCAGAGCCTGCCATGGTTTGTTATTCTTTTAAAAGCAGAATACGCTGTGAATTTCCATACTGTTCAGATATCATTGTCAATATTATTTTGGTTGCTCCATTTCCAAAGAAGGAATTCACATTAATCATTGGCCTTCCCTTAGGCATGGTTAATGCCCTGATATTGTTTGAATTCAAATATGTGCAGTATGTGGTGACCGATTCACACCAGGAATAAAGAAATGGAGATAGAGTGAATATGAGACCTTGAAAATTCTCTGTCTAATCAACAGGATGATTACGGATTGGAACGAACCTTACTGCCACACACTCACTCCATAACATTTATCGCTCTTGTAATGAGGTTGACGGGAAGGCTCGTGGAACATTGGTCTTTAATTCAAGGGGGTGGATTGTGAAAGAAAGTAAGTAGGGAAGTGTCATGGGACTCAAAATGTTAACTCTGATTTCTCTTCATGGACCTGCTGAGCTTTTCCAGAAATTTCTGTTTTTGTTTCTTATTACAACGGAAATTTCAAGGGAGACCACATCTGGAGCCCTGTGCTCAGTTTTGTTCTCCTTATTTATGGTAAGATATCACTTCATTGGAAGCAGATGAGATTCAGTAGGATGATCCCTGGGATGGAGGGATTGAGTTTTCAGCAAAGGCTAAACTGTTTGCCACAGAAATAAGCTCTGGAGAATCTCAGCAGCTCTGGCTACATCCATATGGAGTTAAAACCAGAATTAACATTCCAAGGCTGTAACACCAGAAGAAAGAGGACTGGGAGTAGACCATTCAATCCATCAGGCTTGGTCTGTCATTCAGTAGGATCAGGGCTGATCTGATATTTCTCATGTTCACTTTCCTGTCCTTTCCCTTGATTCCCTGACTGACCAGCCTTAAATATACACAAGGACATTGTGCTCCATTCCCCACACACAGCTCTGTGTGACAAAGAGTACCAAAGATTCACAACACTCCGAAGCAATTCCTCCTCATCTCAGTCTTCAATTGGTGTCTCTTTACGCCAAGACTGTGCCCTCTTGACCTAGATTCTCCCATGAGGGGAAACATCCTCCCAGCATTGACCCTGTAAAGCCCTCATATGTTTCAATTAAATCACCTCTCATTTTTCCAAACTCCAGTGAGTAGAGTCTCAACCTGTTTAAACTTTGACCTCCATTATCCTGGCTACAGTTATATGTTGTGACCTGTCCTGTAGTCTGTGATATGAAGTTACCTGTGTTGACCACATCAGGGATGTTTTATGGTTGTCTCTAGGCATACCTGGACCACTATCATTTCCTCTGCATTTGCTTTGTGGTTGTTTTCGATGTCTTGTAAACACAGTTGGGAGTTGTTTGCCAGTGATACACCATTAGCTGGGATTGAACATTGTGATCAGGGTTTTGGCTGAGTGCCAGAGAGGTTTCTGCATGAAAGAGCACACTTTGAGATAAAAGTAACCAGAACAAAGGATTGTGCAAGAGTGAGCCCTCAAGACCAACATTTGAGAAGTGCATGAGCTGAAGTTATCTTCAGCGAAGACAAAGAACCACAGGGTGACATTTACATTGAGGGCAAAGTTGATCACTTCACTCAAATTGGGCTTGTTTGTTTCAACAAATTTGTTTCAATCCAAACTTATAAGTTTAGAGAAACAGTGAAATGCAAATTAAGTTCAAATGAGGAAAAGTTAAATGAAGAGATTTAAAGTTGACGTTGTTAGATAAAGTAAGAAGTCAGTCAAAATGAGCATGTTTTGTATTGATACCTAAAGAGTAGGAAGGGGGGTTGTTTTATTAAATTCCTCTCTGTGTCATACAAGGGAGGAACACCTGACAGAAGAGTGAAAAACTTTTTTGGCTTAAAACTCTTCATGGCCCATGGAATGGTCTCAAAATCAACAACAATGCAGAATAGACAATTTCTGACCTTGTCAGTGATGTCCACATTCTATCAAAGAATAAAGAGAAGGAACACAGTGTATACAATGGAGAAACAGATTCTCCAACCACAATCCCTACAGTGCAGATACAAGCCACTCAACCTATCAAACCTGCACTGATGCCCCATGACCATCCCACATACCTCTCCCATAGCTAACCTACAGCTTGGACACAATGGGGCAATGTAGCATTGCCAATCTATCCAACGTGCACAACGATAAAACCAGAACATCCGAAGGAAACCCACATGTGGAGAATGTGCAACCTCCACACAGACAGCGTCCCAAGGGTGGAATCAAACCAGGGATCCATGGTGCTATGTGACAGCAATGCTAACCACTGTGCCACCTCACTGCCCCAATTAGCTTAACTCTGTCTTTTCCTGTTAATATCTTGGAGACTTCATTCTGATCACCACTTAAACTTTGAAATTCTGGAGAGAAAAAAAATCATGTTCCGAAGAAAGCAAGAATTCGTTTAGATTAGAAACTTTGGAAGTGACCAGAACAAGAAACTGAGACATTTACATTCAGGAGAACTTGTGAATGGTTATTAGTTATTGTGGAAAAGCCTGGTGTTTTTGAGAATTTACTAGAGGATTGTGGCATACATTTTGTTCCTCTTTTGGGAAGTATATAAGTTTGACATACCTTAAATAATCATTACTCAGAAATTAGGATTTAAACTTGCACATTTCTATCATGCTAACAATTACTATGAAACCACCTTTTATACAACTAGTCATGGAATCCAACATATTCCATCATGTCCTGGTCTTAACATTGACATGAAATATGGTGGAGCATGCAACAATGTATATGTATGTAAGACCATAAAACACTGGAGCAGAATAATTCCATTTGGCCCATTTGATCATGGCTGATATGTTTCTCAGCCACATTCTTCTCCTTTCTGAAAATAGCCCTTGATCCCCTTACCAGTCAAGAACCGGTCCATCTCAGTCTGTCTTCAAGTCACTTAATAACTTGGCCTCCATAGCCCTCTGCAGCAATGAGTTCCACAGATCTGCCCTCTGACTGAAGAAATTCCTGCCCTTCTCAGGTCTAAAGGGTCATCCCTTCCCTGTGGTCTGGGGAACTAAACTACAAACTCAACAAGTTTATTTTTGTGTGATGTGTTTTCATCACTCATGTACGTGTCCCTCCAGACGAAGACACTAGCTTCATGCATTAGTGAAAACTTAAACAAAAAGGACAGCAAAAGTTTTTATAATGAGAGCCCAGTTTGCCAAGTCAATAGCTACAAACTTGACACCCACGATGGACATGCAGAAGTTTCAAAGCTGGATTAATATTTATGCTTGTTAGTCCAATCATGTATTTTTTCTTACATCTTTGACATTACCTAAGCTGCATCCCTTCCAGTTTTAAACATCTTATAGTTCCTACTTTTAATTCATGTAGGCAAAAATGTCTGGATTGTGTGCTTTAGACCAGTGTATAAAAAACACACACTCTTACAGGATTTCGTTCAAATCTGTAAAAGCATTGCTCACATTTTGTAAAAAAGTCAAACTGCCTGTGCAACTGTTGTGATTATTCTGAGCATAACATTTAAAGTAGGCCTTTTTTTAAAGAATAAATTCTGCCACAAGTATCATGCAGACATAATTGGTGAAGTTAAGACATACAAATAACCCGAGAGGTTAAGCAATGAACTGATGCACAGTGAATCCTTGTACAATAAGACTGGGAGGGGGCTCATGCCAACGAACAACGCAAAGTTAATTTCAGCTTCAAGAGTCTATTTACAAGCTGTTAATTATACCCATTTGTTTGGAACCCTTCTCAAATTTTCTGTTTTTGTCTGTTTCAGATCTCCAGTGTCCATTCACAGCTCTTTGGTTTGTTTTAATTTATGAATTCATAGGGGCTTTGCATGGAAATGACAGAAAGATACTTCAAAAGACAAAAAGCCTTTGTTCAGTTGAATAGATGAGAGATTAAGCAATTTTCCTGTTTTGAAGAAATCTAGTTTGACAGGATGTTGTGTGCAGCTACTCAATACCACAGCTGTTCTGGGAAAAATAGAGAGGGGTGCAGAGTTTCCGTTTTGGGTAGTCCTTAGAATCATGATTGAAAGCTGAACATATAATGTGTAAATGATCAAGCATGTAGTTTTTCACAGTGCAAGAGGTTAGGAACAGAAATACTCTCCTTTTGCAAAAACATAAGATACAACTGTAGATCTCAACAGGAAATAGGCAAATTACCGAAGAGAATAATCACGTGGAGATATCAACAAATGGCATTGGGAATGGGATGAGCTGATTTACATCTAAAAAAAACTTCCTGAAAGACCATCATTTTGCCTTGTCAGTTATACAATCCTGTAAGGGAAATCATCATTGTTTGCCCTGTTGGAATGTCCCCTCAGATTCATTAATGTCCTTCAGGGGAGGAAATCAGCTCTTAACTTGTCTAGCCTATATAAGACCATAAGATATGAGAGCAGAATCAAGTCTGTTCTCTCATTCAATATTGGCCTGTGTATTTCTCAACCTCATTCTCCTGGCTTCTCCCTGTAACCCTTGAACCCGTACTAATCAAGAACCTGTCTATGGTTTTGAAATGTTAACTCTTTTCTTTTTCCTTCACAAATGCTGACAGACCTGTTGAGCTTTTCCATCAACAGGCCAAGCAGGATCTCACAAAAGCTGACATTTCGGGAGAGAGGGGGATGGGGAGAGGGAATTGGAATAAATAGGGAGAGAGGAGAACGCGGACCGAAGATGGAGAGAAAAGAAGATAGGTAGAGAGGAGAGTATAGGTGAGGAGGTAGGGAGGGGATAGGTCAGTCCAGGGAAGACGGACAGGTCAAGGAGGTGGAATGAGGTGGTAGGTAGGAGATGGAGGTGCAGCTTGGGGTGGGAGGAAGGGATGGGTGAGAGGAAGAACAGGTTAGGGAAGCGGAGACATGCTGGGCTGGTTTTGGGATGCAGTGGGGGGAGGGGATGAGCTGCGCTGGTTTTGTGATGCAGTGGGGCTAGGGGAAGAACTCATATTCCGCTTGGGAACCCTGCAGCCCAATGGTATCAATGTGGACTTCACAAGCTTCAATATCTCCCCTTCCCCCGCTGCATCCCAAAACCAGCCCACCTATACTGTCCTCTCTACCTATCTTGTTTTCTCTCCGCCTTTGGTCTGCCTTCCCCTCTCTCCCACAGCCAACGCCCACAGCTGATGACCACATCGCTCCGCCCACAACCTCCACAGCCAGCAACCCCAGAGAAGACAGCCACACTGAGCCCTGCCATATCTTCACCATGCCCCTAGACCTCCCATTGACTGAGGATGAACAGTCAGTCCTAAGCAAGGGGCTCACCTTTGTCCCCCTCCACCCACACATCAACGAATACCAGTCATGTTTGGACATTGAGCAGTTTTTCCACCGCCTTCGCCTCGACACAAGTCCTCTTCCTGGACACCACCCCAAAGCCTCCTACCCTCCCTTGACTTCTTCATCGCCAACTGCCATCGAGACATCAACTGCCTCAACCTCTTCACCCCTCTCACCCACTGCATGAGAAAAATAAACAGACTCAGAAACTGTGGGGCAGAGTGAGAGCGAATGTTACCCTGGGGGAGGCTGAAGCGATTAGGATATATAGAAACGTCTCAACACATAAGGAAATGTACTGGCATGATGAAGAATATTTGAATTGAGGCAGACAGGTCTCAGGGATTATTTCTAAGAGATAAAAAGGAGAGTGAGCTGATGGTAGAAATGTGTGGAAGCCATTTCTGAGACCTTCATATTCTTGAATTTGAATCAATATCACTTCAGGAGCTTTGGATCAGCAATGATTCTATTGAAGAGGGCAGCAGACTCAAGAGGCCAAATGTCCTATTTGTTCAGCAATTTGGAATTATGATCATTTACCCAGTCATCCAAATTGCTTATAAAAGTTGAGAAAAGCTTTACTCCTGAGAATGATTCATTTATTCATTGTCTCTGCCTTCTCTACACCGAACAATTTCTAAACCATATGATACCCTCCACCCAGTCCTAAGAGCTGTGCTTATATTTGTTGACGCCCTGTGTGGGATCTTCTGAAAAGCTTTCTTAAAGCCAAGTAAATTCTTTATTTTCCATTTATTGATGCTTCATGGGATCTCCTCAAAATGCTCCATCGGTTTTGTCGAGCAGGATTCCCATTTAATACGCCTATGTTGGCGCTGTGCAATTTTGCCATTCTTTACTCCATTTTTAATTTGCAGATTCTCAATCATGAAGTCTAACACATTCTCTATTGTGGTCATCAAGCTAACCAAGGCCTCCATTAAACCCGTTACCTCATTATTTAAGAGATTATGTTTGAATCAGAAAGCCATTTCCAGAATTAACAGAATTAAGAAAGATAGCCAACAATGTAGCAGTTTGGTGTCTTACACCTTTCTTCACCACCCTGGCATTAACTTCAGCTACTTGAAGAATTTCCTCAACCTTCACTCCCCCAATATTTGTATCAACTACCATTTTACTAATTATATTTATTTCTTACAACATCTCTGCAATTTCTTCAGCACATTGTACAGTTAGGTATCATTTCCACCTGGATCATTTTCCTTGAGGGTTAAACAGGCTAGACTCCACACACTGGAGTTTAGAAGAATGAGTACTAATCTCATTAAACAATGCAAGATTGTTAAGGGGCTCGACAATTCCCAAACCAGCTGATTTAATCCAGCCAGTCCTATGGGCTCGACATCAATTTGTTGACACTCAGCGTGGGATCTTATGAAAAGGTTTCTGAAAAATCTTGAGAGGATGTTTCTCCCTTGTGGAAGAGTCTTGGGTTAGAGGGCATAGCTTCAGAGTTCAGTTGAGAATAAAGAGATATGGAGGAATTTCTACTCTCAGAGGATTTTGTAAGTATTGGGAACACCTCGCTGCACACAGCTATGTGGGGTCAGAGCCTTTGTGTATACTTATCGATAAAACAAAAAGATTCTTGGTCCACAGAGGAATGAAGCATTCCAGTGAAAGGGCTCGAGTAGACCTGAGGAATGTCGGATCAGCCATGATCCAATTGAATGGCAGGTCAGGCTCGAGAGGCCGAATGGCCTAAGCCTGTTCTAGTTTGTTATGGTCTCTATGACCTTATGCAAGACCAACAACGGCACTTTCATGTTTACTCGTGTAATGTTTCCTATCCTTACCTGCGATGGGTTCACATTTATGGTGTCTACTTGTTTTCCTTTCAGCGTATCATTAAAACCTTTACTGCCCATCTTTGTATTCATCATTGCTTGAATTTGTATTGTTTTCCTTCTCCTTAACAGTTTGTTGGCTTTTTTACACTGGGTCCTAAATTATTCCCAATCTTCAGGCCTTGCAATGTTTCTGGCAGTCTGATTATCCCCTTGCTTTCAACTCATGAAATTTAGATATCTTTCATAAATCTTAATAAATTCATCATTCCCTTTGGATGTTTGTATGTTACATGAATAGGCATTTGTTGTGAAATCTTAAATTTATAACTTTTCCTATCTCCTCTTGACAATTTTGTTCATTTTCAAAATTTGGTCCACACAACCGTTCCTTAGATATTGATATTTTCTTATGTTCAGCTTTAAGGTGATTGATGTGTTCAATCTGAAATAAAATTCAGTGTTAGTGTGGTCACTGTTTTGCAAATTTCTATGATATTATGGACACTATTTTCCACAGATTCATCGAGAGAACAGATAATAATTTAACCCTTTCTCATAACAAAATATTAAATCCAACTTGGCACAATCCCAGATTGGTGCCAAAATGTATTAGTCCAAGGAAACAACTTGTGCGCATGCCAGGAACACATCCTCCACCACATCAATACTGACTTCATTATTTGAGTATACATGCAAATTGAAATTGCTTATTTTTACTTTATTAATTACAATTTATACTATCTTGCCCCCATCTTGCAATAATATTACTCTCCCTTCTCACACCTCCCACCATCATTATTTGAGTATACATTCAAATTGAAATTGCTAATTTTTACTTTATTGACTACAATTTATATCACCAACTGAAATTAACATCTCTGTCTGCCTCCAGATTTGTAAAAAGTAAAACATTTATATTCATCAATTCTTTTATTGTTTCCCACTAGTTCTTTCCCATGTGCTGGTCAAAATGCAGGAGATATGTGAGTATGAGAATTTAAAATAGAATTGAATTCATGAACATAAAATAAACTTTGTTAATGCTTTTCACTTGATTATCAGATCAATTGATTAGAAACAACTTAAATAAACTAGCGTTGAATTTGTGCACAGCTTTAGAGACATCATTGTGAAAGTTACTCTTCTCATTTTTTTTTCTGTCTGTAATGATGTGTCCCAGATTAGCTAATTATATTTCCCAGCAATATACACAATGTATAGAGGGAGAATTACAATGTTTAAAATGACTGAGGTTGCACCTGATAATTCTGTTGTTTTAAACGTCATTAAAATGTTATGACCACCAGAATGTTAATTAAAAGGTTATAAGCATTAGAGTCATACAGTCCTAGAGATCTAGAACATAGCCAAAGGCCCTTCGGCCCCTCAGATCTGCTCCAGTCAAACACAGCCACTTCACTTTTCTCTAATCCCATTTTCCCAGCACTTGGCCCATAGACTTGGAATCACAATTCCATATCCAAACCCTTCTTCAATCTGCCTGTCCCACCCTTATAAGCAGCCTCTGAGTGAAACTATTTTTCCTCACATCTCCTCTAAATCTCCTGCCCCTCACCTTCGATATATGCCACATCTTAGTCATTGATCCCTCCATCAAGGGGGGAATGTTTCTTCCTGTCTACCCTATCTAAGCCACTTATCACTTTATAAACCTTAATGATGTCCCTTCTGAATCTCTTCTGCTTTAAAGAAAACAACCCCAGGCTGTCCAATCCCTCTTCATCAATAAAAGTCTCCAGCCCAAGGTAACATCCTGGTAATGTTCCCTCTGCACCCTCTCCCAGTGCTATCACATCCTTCTGGTAATGTGGATTCCAGAACTGCACACAATACTTGCACTGTGTGGCCTAACCAATGCTTTATACCATCCTGGTATTGCCTCCCTGCTCTTAGGCTCTCAGCTACTAAAGGCAATTATTCCTGTACACCTTCGACTAATTTCAAGAAGTGATATTTATTTTAAGAATTCACAGCTCCCAGGCATTATCATCTGAAACTGAGTCCATATCACCTTGCAATCATGATTCAGTAAAGTGCACATGAAGTCAGCTTCTTGTAACATGTTCAGCCATTTTGATTAAACATATTATGATGATAAAATGGTTTAATTGCATTTCTCGGGGGATTTCCCAAAGCCAGTTGTGTCTATGAGTCCTTCGTATGGGGTGTTTTTAGAAGGAGAGTCAACGTGGGTGAAATGCAGCTGTCAATGCCCAGTCACAAGGATACACTCATACTACAATTGCAAATGCAGGGAAGCAAAAATTTCTGAAGGACAATGTGAAACATATTTGCATTTAAAAGAGTTAAAGAGGTAACACAAGTTACAAGTGTGAATGTTTATTTGTGTTGGAAAATGGAACACAGAAAAGATCAAGATTTACTGACCCCATTCAGACATTTGTCGGAGGTATGTCATTAAACCCATTTCTCCCTGAGTTTATTGTTTGATTTACTGTTGTCAAATGTACCGAGATACAGTGAAAAGTGTTGTTTCATGTGACATTCAGACAGATTATACAATACAAAGTGCATCAGTTAAGTAGAACAGAGTGCATTATGCAGTGTCAGAGGCACAGAGAAGCTGCAGAGACAGATCAGAACTAATATTTGAGAGTTCTGTTCAAAAGTCTGCTAACAGTGGGGAAGAAGCTGTTCTTGAATTTGTTTGTAGTAGTACTCAAACTTCTATATCTTCTGCCTGATGGAAGACAGTGGACTAGACTATAACCGGGGTGGGATGGGTCTTTGATTATGATAGCTGTTTACCCGAGGCAGTGGGAAGTGTAGATGGAGTCAATGAATTGAAGGCTGGTTTGCATGATGCATGAGGTTGTGTTCACGACTATCTCAAGTTTCTTGCAGTCTTGGGAAAAGCAGTTTCATGCTGCACTGTGATGCTTTCTATGGTGCATCTTTAAAAATGACGAGTGTTTGTGGACAAACTGAATTTCCTTAACATCCTGAGGAAGTAGAGATATTGTGGTTTCTTGACTATCGCATCGATGTGGGTGGACCGGGACAGATGGTTAGTGATTATCACTCTCAGAAACTTGACATTCTTGATCATCTCAACATCAGCACTATTGATGCAGACAGGGGCATGCCCTCCACTCCACTTCTTGAAGTCAATATCTGGGTCCTTCATTTTGGGTAGATGTCGATGGAGAGATTTCTATCTTTACACTATGCACATTATCTCGTTCCTGTATTTTGTCTCACCATTGTTTCAGCTCCCACCTACAAACTTCAAAATGGGGTTGGGACAGAATTTGGCCACACAGTCATGAGTGTACAAGGAGGCTGAGTACGCACTGGTGTTGAGATTATGATGGAGGAAATGTTGTCGCCATTCCAACTGATGGCAGCCTATGGATCAGGAAGTCAACGATCTAATTACAGAGAGGGAAGCCAAAACCTAGGTGTCAGAATTATGTGTTTGGAATTATGGTGTTGATGTTGGAATTGTAGTCAATAAATAAGTATCCTTGTTATCTAGATGTTCCAGGGATAAATAGGGCCAGGGAGATGGTGCCTGATGTGGACCTGTTGCACTGCAAAGGTGCAAGGGAATTGGTAGGCTGGAGTTGATGTGAGTCATGACTAACTTCTTGAAGCACTTCAAAATTATGGAGGTCAGAACCACCAGGTGATAGTTATTGACACATGCTACATGATTGTTCTTCGGTACCAATTAAAGATATCAGCAAATGTTCCTGCCAGCAAGTCCACACAGGATCATTGGGCACAATGGAGTCTCTGCCTTGGCCAGTCATTTCTCCTGGGTTCACACACACACGCGGGCAGGTCTAAAATCTGTGAAGTTGACTGTTGGTTGACGTGTATCCGAGACTGTTGGGATATCTGACATTTTTTCACTGACCTTCTGTTCAATGTGAATGTAAAATGCCTTTTCTTGATTACGTAGGGGCATACTGTTGCCCACAATTCTGTTCAACTTCACTTTTTAGCCCGTTATATTGCATAAGCATTGCTACAACGAACAGTGTCCATGTGGTTCGTCTGGCCCTTGAACTTAGCATGGTATTGGCTGTTTGTGTCTCTGATGACCTTACGAAGATTACTCTTAGATTTCGTGTATATCAGGGCTGCCTTACTTGAATGCTTCAGATCTGGATTTCAGTGCGGACTGGATCTCCTGGTTTATCCATAGCTTCTGGTTGGAGAAGATTTGGATTAACTTCTTTGGCAAACAATCTTCTACAACCTTATTGATGAAATCTGTATCAGTAGTGACATACTCAGTTATGTTGGTAGCTGAGTTCTTTGCCTATGGGCTAGCCCAATGACTATAAGCAATTCCATAGAAGCCCTTTTATTGCCTCAGACCTACTTGGAACAACTTTGTGTACTGGGTCCTCATGTTTCAATTTCTGCTTGTAAGACGGGAGATGGAGCACAACGTTGTCATATGATTTTCCAAATTTTGACAGGGCATGGAGCAGTAGGCATCTTTGATGATTTTATAACAAAGTCAAGGATGTTTTCGGTCCTCCAGTAAGACAGGAGAAGTGTTGACGATATTTTTGGAGCATGTTCCTGAGGTTGGCTACAATGAACAAGGCCTTGGGGTATTGCATCACAAGGCTGCTTATAGCATTGTGCACTCCATCAGGTGCACCCTTCACTATTGCATGGGTGGGAAGCAAACTGCTGTCAGCAATCACTAAATTGCTCAGTCTCAGTACGACCCATTGGAGGCTTGGCTAAGTGATCAGTTTTGGATTTCACGAGGTTTCATAATCACAGTTACTAATACAAGCTGTCAGCTATTTGTACCAATTTTCTAAGAGTTTATTGAGAAGCAGCAATTTCAATCTAGTATAATCCGTAATTAGGCAAAGGAAGGACATATATGACATTTGGGCCAGATGCAAACTCTTTCCCTGTCCTGGGGTCATTCGGTAGAATGCTATGGAGCCAGCACACTTCCATGTCCCAGAGATCCTGTGGAGCTGCTTGGTATTATATTCTATTAATAACTGCCATAAAGTACGAAGCATTTATGATAACCCCAGAACAATGCATTTCTTGTAATTAAGGAAAATATAATTCACTCAAGACTGACACTACATTGTTTTATGTATTAAACTATGATATAGAATGATGCCATTTAAGTTATTTTTATATGACATATTCAATTGCAGTATGTTATCTATTTGATTTGAGAATTGTTGCTGTTAAAATCTCTCTAAGGGCTTTGCAATTGTTTTCTTCTGCGCCTTTCTCCTTTCAAGTGTTCTGCTTTAATAAATGTATGTAAATGTTTTTGTAAAAATGTTTATTTTAATATGATGTAACAGATGAACTCTCCAAACTGGTGATCAAAATGCTCTCAGATTCAGGTTCCAGTTCAAGTGGGGACAATGTTCTGATTGCCTGCAAAGGTGATATTCGCCCCACAGGAGGAATATTCTAGTTGTTCAACAGTCGCAGGAATTATTTTACACATGAACATCATGTGTCTGGTCTTGAAGATACAGCGGTCTTTACCAACAATGCCCATGAACAGGCTTCTGTAGGAAACTACAGTTGTCGATATCAAACAGAGGTTCATGGGAGTTTTATCATTTCCCCATCCAGTCAATCTGTTGCAATTGTGAAGAAAGGAAAGGAGGGTCACACATCAAAAGGTGACTACATGTTCTTGTGACTCAATATCTTCCTTATTTTCATAATTGTGTACGGATAATAGAAACTGCCAGTTTAATATCATCCAGTTGATACTTACAAAAAGACAGTTCGATGATTAAAGGTGCTTCATGTTTCAACTTGTTACAATCTGATCAAAGATCTGAACCTATGTTTGGAGCCATAGAGACATACACCAAAGCCCGACTTGCCCATGCCAAACAGACATCCTCAATTAATCTGAGGTAACAAGATGTAGAGCTGGATGAACACAGCAGGCCAAGCAGCATCAGAGGAGCAGGAAGGAGAAGGGACTAGGCCTGAAACTTCAGCCTTCCTTCTCCTGTGATGCTGCTTGGCCTGCTGTGTTCATCCAGCTCTACACCTTGTTATCTCAGATTCTCCAGCATCTGTGGTTCTTACTAACTCCTCAATTAATTTATGCCTGTTTACCACTATTGGGCCTATATCCCTTGAAACACTTCTTATTCACATACCAATCTAGATGCTTTTTTAAATATGGTAATTGCACAAGCCTCTTCCATTTTGACTGGCAACTCATTCTACACACACACCACCTTCTGCATGAAAAATTTGCACCTGGGCCCCTTTCAAATCTTTCCTCTCTCACTCTAAACCTATTTTTCCTGCCCTGAAGAGTAGTTCTTGGCTATTCACCCTATCCATGCCCCTCATGATATTTATAAACCACCAAAAGGTGACCCTCTGCCTCTGATGCTCCAGGGAAAGTAGCCCCATGCTGACATCTCCCTATGGCTCAACCTTCCAAACATGGTAACATCCTTGTAAATCTTTTCTGAATGCTTTCAAATTTAACAACATCTTCCCTACAGCAGGGCAACCAGAATTGAATGCATTATTGCAAAATTCACCAGAAAATTTCTGGACAGCCACAAAATGATATCCCAAATCCAAGACTCAATGCACTGACCAATGAAGACAAATATACCAAATGCCTTCCTCACTGTCTACCTGTGATTCCACTTTCAAGGAGAACTATGAACCTGCAGCCCAAGATCTCTTTGTTCAGCAATATTCCCCAGGTCCTTACCATTTCAGTATAAGTCCTGCTCTGATGCTTGTTAACAAAATGCAACAGCTCACATTTATCTAAATTAAACTCCATCTGCCACTTGTTGGACCATCAGCCCATCTGATCAATGTCCCACTACACACTGAAATAACCTTCTGCACTGTCCGCTACACCTCCAATTTTGGTGTCATCTGCAAACTCACTAACTGGACATCCTATGTTGTACAAGCCCCTTCACCTCACATTTATCTCAGCTGTAATGCATGCAGACACAAACTTTGTTTCCTCACAAGAAGTGTTCTACCCAACACTTTCCACTCTCAATACAGATGAAGCAAACATAGAAAATAAATGCAGGAGTAGGCCATTCTGCTCATTGAGCCTGCACAACATTTCAATATAATTATCGCTGATCATGCAATTTCAATATTCCCCTCCCATTTCGCTTTCTGTCTATGCCCTTTGAGCTCTTGAACCATAAGAACCATGTCCTGCTCCCTCTTCAATATATCTAACAAATGAGGCCCAACAGCTTCCTGTGGGAGAGAATTCCACAAGTGCACAAAATCTCTGAGTAAAGAAATTATTCCTCATCTCAGCCCTGAATGGTTTACCTGTTGCTCTTAAACTGAGAACCCTAGTTCTGGGCTTTGCCAATATCAGGAACATTCTTCCTGCATCTATCCTGTCCAACCCAGAGGAACAGAGGAATCTTGGGGTGTTTGTCCACAGATCCCTGAAGGTGGCAGGATAGGTTAATGGGGTGGTTAAGAAGGCATATGGGACGCTAGTCTTTATCAGTCAAGGCATAGATAATAAGAACGGGGAGGTGATGTCAGAGCTTGACAGGGCTTTGGTGAGGCCATAGATGGAACACTGTGTTCAGTTCCGATCCCTGCACTATGAGAAGGATATGATTGCACTGGAGAGTTTGCAGAAGAGATGACCAGGATGTTGCCTTGGATGGAGCATTTTAGTGATGAAGAAAGGCTGGATAAACTTGAGTTGTTTTCTTCAGGGCAGAGAAGGTTGAGGGGGAACCTGATAGATGTGTGTCAGATTATAAGGGGTATGGATGGTGGGGAGGGAGGTGGGGGGGGCAGAGGAAGCAACTGTTCACCTTTGTCAAAAGGTCATTAACAAGGGGGGGGGGAGCACTTTAAAGTGAGGGTCGGGGGCTTCAAGTGACTTTTGTGTATTGTTTCAGCCAGAGGTTGGTGGTGTTCTGGAGTGCACTGCCTGGGAGGGTAGTTGAGGCAGGAAACCCCACAGTCTTTTCAAAATTACTTTGCTGCACACTTGAAGTGTCATAACATTCAAGGCTATGGGGCCTAGTGCTGGAAATATGGGACTGGTGCAGGTGGTTGTGTAGGTTCAGGCTGCACAGAATCGATGGGCCCCATTTGTACTTTATGTATTCTGCCTTCTGTAAATCCCTTCCATTGACCAATTCAGGAAAATCCGAAGGCTCCCTTTCCTTGATGTTGTGAAAAAGAAGTAACACTGCAATACTTCCATCCTTATTCTAACCCATTGGTCCTCGATGTAACTTTTTAAATGTTGGCTGTCTCTACAATGAGGATGCTGAAGCTCCTCAATCATTTCTCTCAGCCCCTCAAGCCCCCTAACATTCCCAATCTAAACTGGGTTCTTCTCCTTGCACAGAACAAGATCACACCATGGTGATGTTGGTGCATCTCTACCTCAGTTTCTTTGTGCTCATTCTGATGGTGGTCATCATTGTTGAACATTTTGCAAGCGGCTCGCCACTAGCAGGCAAAATTGCCATTGCTGTTTCTGGTTGAATCTTCAATATTCCTTGACACTTGTTTCTATTCCGTGCCTTGTCGCATTCACCATTATATTGGCAGACAGTTAGCTGGGCAGCTGGTTTCCTAATGCAGAACAATACCAAGTGCATGGGTTCAATTCCCACACTGGCTGAATATACCATGAAGGGCTCTCTATATCTATCTTGTCCCTCACTTGAATGGTTGTCATCCTCAGGTTAAAACGTCACACAGTCATTTCTCTCTAATGAGACAGTAGCCCCATGGTGCATTGGGACTATGCCCGGAACAAATGCCTTTTAAATGTTGGAACTGTACCTGCTCCTATTACTTCCTCTGGCAGTTCATTCTATATAAACACCACACTCTATGTGAAAAAGTGCTCCTCATGTCTTGTTTAAATCTTTACCTTCCACCTTAAACTTATGCCCTCTAGTTTTGATCTCCCCTACGCTAGGCAAAAGACCTTGGCTATTCACCTTATCCATGCCTCTTGTAATTTTAAAAACCTCTACAGGTCCACCCCTAAACCTCGTATGGTCCAGTAGAAAAAGCAGCGTCTTCTTACAACTCAAACACTCTCATCCTGGAAACGTCCTTGTAAACCTTTTCTGCATCCTCGCTAATTTAACGATCTCTTTCCTTTCACAGGAAGACCAGAACAACATAAAGTACTGCAGGTGTGGCCATATCAACAGAATGCATTAGTTCTGGCCGAGGCAATTGTATTGCCTATTAATATTGAAGTGCTAACTCATCCTCTGGATGAGGAGGTGATGGCTTGATTATTAATCCAGAAATTCAATAAATGTTTCAAGGGAACTGAGTTCAGCAAATGGTGGAATTCAAATTCAATAAGAATGCAAAATTTGGAATTGAGAATTGAAACCTTTGCCAAAAGTCAGAAGTTACATAACACCAGATTAGATTCCAACAAGTTTATTTGAAAAGACGGACTTTCAGAGCCTTACTCCTTCTTCAGGTGTTAGTGAGAGAGATGGTATCAGACACAGAACTTATAAATTACAATTCAAAGGGTCACAGCACTCAAGGATGTATTAATCAAACTTAAGAAGCTGTTAAATCTTAAATCAGGTTGTAGGTTTAATTTGATTAATATCCATATGTAAAATGCTGAATTCCTTTCAAGTCACTGCATTAAGAGAACTAGAGATTTAATCACTGCTCTAAAGAAAACAATCTGAGCTTATCCAGCCTCTCTGCATTGCTGAAATGTGCCATTCCACGCAACATCCTCGTGTATCTTCTGTCTACCCTTTCCAACACATTCTTCATCCTTCCGATAATGCAGAGACTGGAACTGCACACAGTACACACGATGGCCTAACCAGAACCAGCTCCAACATCACATACTCGCTCTTATAATCAATGCCTCAAATGATAAAAACAAGTGTCCCATATGACTTGTAGCCACCTTATTAAATGACACTTCCTCCTTCACATTATCTGTGGATAAACACACCAAGATCCCTCTGTTCCTCTGAGCATCCTAGTGTCCTGCCATTCATTGACTATGCCCTTGTCTTGTAGCTTCTTCCAACATGCATTACCTCCCATTTTTCAGGCTTCAACCCCATCTTTTTTATTCAATCATGGACAAGGGTGTCACTGACCAGGCAGCATTTATTGCCCATCCCTAATTGCTAAGAGAGCAGTTGAGAGTCAGTTACATTGCTGTGAGTCTGGAGTCACATGTTGGCCAGACCAAGTAAGTATGGCAGTTTCCTTCCCAAAAGGGCATCAGTGAACCCGATGGGTTTTTTCCTGACAATCAACAATGGATTCACAATCATCATTAGACTGTTAATTCCAGATATTTGTTGAAATCAAATTCCATCATCTGCTATAGTGAAATTTGAACCCAGGTCACCAGAACATGATCTGAGTCTCTGGATTAGCAGTCCAGCGATAATACCACTAGGCCATTGCCTCCCACTGGACTGCTTATTTGACCAATCTGCTTATATCCTCCTGCAAACTAACACCTTCTTCCTCACTGACAAGCTCCCAGCCATTCCTCATGTCATCCACAAACTTACTTATCATCCACAGTCCAGTCCATCACACAAATTAGCCTTCCATCCACTGGCTCCATCTGTACTTCCTGCTACTCTGTGAAAGCAGCCAATATAATCAAAGACCCCTGCCACCCAATTATATTGACTTCCACCCTCTCTGTCAGGCAGAGGATGCAAAAGTATGAAAGAGTTACCTGGGAGGGTAGTTGAGGTGGAAAAACCTCCCAAGTTTATGAAGCTACTTGGACAAGAAACTTTGAAAACAAGTTCCAGCAGATTCAATAACAGCCGCTTCCCTGCTGTTATCAGATTTCTGAACAGACCGGGCAAATTGTAAAGTTGGTCTCTCTCTGTACTTTCTATGCAGCTGTATTCTGCGATAACAAGGTGTAGAGCTGGATGAACACAGCAGGCGAAGCAGCATCAGGGGAGCAGGAAGGCTGATGTTTCGGCTAAAGATGTCTGAAGGAGGGTCTACACCTTGTTATCTCAGATTCTCCAGCATCTGCAGTTCCTACTATCTCTGAAACACTATATTCTGCATTCTGTTCTGTTACCCTCATGTACTTTGTACAGTAAAATCTGCCTTTATGGCACACAAAACAGTAGTTTTCACTGTATTTCAGCACGTGTCAATAATAAATCAAATCAAATATCATCCCCCGACCCACACCGCCGACCCCCCGACATTCCCATCAACTTCATTTATGAATGTCATAATCAAGACATGCAAGTAAATGTGGCTTAAGGATTTTTCAGAGCAAGTTACTCCTTCCTGTGAATTGAAGCTCTGTGGAACTTCGGACTGTCCTCCCCTTTTACCTTAAGTTCCTGATTTCTGGGGAACATTTTTTTGTGGCATTTCTGACCGACACCATTTACTGCTCACTGTGAGACAGCAGGATCCATGGCAGCTCCATTAGCACATGCCGTGAGCAGAGGGGAATAAGAAACTTGGTTTAGCACATGTTGTTTTGAATGTGGAGGGGAGGTCTGATCTCAGTTTTGCTTATTCCAAACTTCCAGGAGATTCTTCAGCAGCTTTCCACAGGCCTTGTGTCCGTGCAAATGAAATGCCGATCAGACTGGAGGCTTCGATAAATAACCAATTGCAAGCGGCTGAGTGATCCAAATTGACAAGTGTTTAAACAAGAGCTGTACAGCTGGGAGTGGTTGGAATTGAACACGTTTCTCTGTTTACATCTACTGCACTCTTTCTCTTTCACTGTCACTGTATATGTCTGTCTCACTCTCACACTTATGTTTTCTTTCCCTGCTCTGCTAGCCCCCCAGCCCCAGCGATCATCCTCGTGAACCTTCTCTGAACTGCCTCCAATTAAATGATGTGTTTCCTTAAATAAGGGGAGCAAAACTGCACACGTGTGCCAGATGTGGTATCCCCAGAACATTACATAGTTGCAATGTCACCCTCTTGAAGTATGCACCAATATTCTACTAGTCCTTCCTAATTACCTGCTGCCCCCTGTGCACTACCTTTCAGTGTTTCATGGCATGCATTTCCTCTGAACCTCGGTAAGCTCCTTTGTGTCACTTGACATCAGTAGCCTTGAAAATCGATTTTATAATTATGTTCACATGCTGGTTGCCTGTGTTGTAGCTGTATTGATTCTGATACATGACAAGGGTCAGTTTGGATCAATGAATGGATTCTAATGGACCAGATTATGTTTTTAAACTGCTTCCAATGTGACACTGAGTAAAGGAGTAAGAGGAGTGATACTGTTTTGCAGGTACTGCTGTAATGTGTACATATCATTCAAATTTCCACATTTAAAAACATACTGTCATTTAGTGTTTGTCAGTATTTTGCTTTCCATGACCCAACAGTTACACAAGGTGCACAGTTAGTTTCCCATTTCAATTCAACATTAATTAGTTGCAAAAGTAGCATCTTGTTGCACAGCAGGCAATGAGACTAGCTCACGAGCGGATGATGCAATCTCACATTATTACATGCATTACTCACAACACCAAATATTTTTGAAAGATGCTTTTGGAAGAAGAATTCTCACCAGCTTTGTGCATCAGGCAGACCTCCTCAATGTTCCCAGACACTTGAGAACCTCAGACCCTGCCATAATTTGTTATTCTAGCACAAGATTCATTTTGACTTTCCACTTTGCCCAGATGTCATTGTCAATATTATTTTGCTTGCTCTGTTTCAAAAGAAGAGATTCATATTAACCCTTTAGCCTTCCCTTGGGCATGGTTAATGCCCTGATATCGTTTGAAGGTCATGACATCAAGTAAATGTTGACTGATTCACATCAAGTGTAAAGAAACAAAGCAGAAGGTATGAATTCAGACATTGAACCTTCTCCATCTAATCAAAAGGATGATTTTCATTTTGATTGTAGCTTTGCAACAAACCTTACTGTCACACAATCAATCCACAATATTTATCGCTCTTGTAGTGATGTAACCAGGAAAGCTTGGCCCTTATTTCAAAGGGATGGGTTATAAAAGTAGGGAGGTAGGGAAGGGGCATGGCAACAAAACCATTAACTCAGATTTCTCTTCAATGAAACTGAAAGCTAGCACACAGAGAGCAGCAGGTAATTAGGAAGGGCTAATAGAATGTTAGTCCATACTTCAAGGGGGTGAAGTATAAGAGTAGGGAAGACTTACTGCAACTGTACAATGTTCTGAGGATACCACACCTGGGCATGTTGAGCTTTAGCAGCAATTTTTGTTTTTGCTTCTACAAACAAATGTACAAGTTTTGGGGAGACCACACCTGGAACACTGTGAGCAGTTTTGCTCCCTTTATTTAAGGAATGTCTTCATTTTATTGGAGGCATTTCAGAGAAGGTTCACTAAGATGATACCGAGGATGCAGGGGATGTCTTCTGAACAAGGACTATACAGATTAGCACAGAAGTAAGTGCTGGAGAAGCTCAGCAGTCGGTATAGAGATAAAAACAGAGTTAATGTTTCAAGTCCAGAACACCATCAAAAATACATCAAAAAGGTCTGATCTGATAAATCTCATGTTAATTTCCCTGCCCTTTGCCTTGATTCTCTGATTGATTAAGAATCTATCCATCTCAGCCTTAAATGTACACAAGGACTCTGTCTCCCACACACAGGATCTCCATGGTAAGGAGCTCCAAAGACTCACAATCCTCAGGGAGAATAAATTCCCCATCATCTCCGTCTTCAATGGGTGCCTGTTTATTCTGACGCTGTGCCCTCTGGCCCTAGATTCTCCCATGAGGGGAAACATCTCCCCAGCATTGATCCTGTAAAAACTCCATATGCTTCAATGAGATCATGTCTCATTCTTCCAAACTCCAGTGAGTGGAGTCTCAACTTGTTTAAACTCTGACCTTCGTTATCCTGGCTAGAGTTATATGTTGTGACCTGTCCTGTAATCTGTGATATGAAGTTACCTGTGTCGACCACAAAAGGGATGTTTTCGAGTTGACTCTGGACATACTAGCACCATTATTACTTCCAATGGAGATTGCTTTGTGGCTATTTTCAATGTGGTGTAACCATTGGGGCATTTTTCACCAGTGATACACCATTAACTGGGATCGAATATTGTGATCACGGTTTGGTCAATTCATTGGCTGAATGCCATATACATTTCTGGAAGAAAGACCACACTTTGAGATGAAAGTAACCAGAACAAAGGATTGTGCAGGAATGTGCCCTCAATACCAACATTTGAGAAGTACGTGAGCTGAAGTTATCAACAGCAAAGACAAAGAACCATAAGGTGACATAAGTTCAATGAAATGTAAACTAAATTCAAGTGAGGTAAAGTCGAATGAAGTGAGCTCAAGCTGCCGTTAATTTAGATAAATTAAGAAGTTGATAAAATAACAGGTCTGTTTGATATTGATGCCGAAAGAGTGAACCAAATAAAGGTTTGTTTACCTCATTTATAAATCAAATCCCTCTCTGTTTCACACAAGGGAGGAACACCTGGCAGAAAGGTCAGGTACTTCTTTGGGTAAAAGCTCTTCACGTTCCACAGAAACAGTCTGAAAATGAGCAACAGTGTGGAATGGACAACATTTCCTGTCCTTGTAAGCGATGCCCACATCCCATCAAGGAACAAAGAGAAAAGAACACAGTGGAGGAATAGATTCTCCAACCAGATTCCCTGCAGTACAAATAGAGACCATTCAGCCCATCAGGTTTGCATCGGTACTTCAATACTACCCCACATACCTGACCCGACACAATGGCACAATTTAACATGGCCAGTCTGTGCACCCTGCACACCTTCGAATGATGGAAGGAAACCAGAGCACGCAGAGGAAAATTATAGGCCAATTAGCCTAACCTTGGTTGTTGGTAAAATTCTAGAATCCATTGTTAAGGATGAGATTTCTAAATTCTTGAAAGTGCAGGGTTGGATTAGAACAAGTCAGCATGGTTTCAGTAAGGGGAGGTCATGCCTGACAAACCTGTTAGAATTCTTTGAAGAGGTAACAAGTGGGTTAGACCAGGGAAACGCAGTGGATGTTATCTATCTAGACTTCCAAAAGGCCTTTGATAAGGTGCCTTACCAGAGGCTGCTGAGTGAGTTGAGGGCCCGTGGTATTTGAGGTGAGCTACTGGCTTGGATTGAGGATTGGCTGTCTGATAGGAGGCAGAGAGTTGGGATAAAAGGCTCTTTTTCAGAATGGCAACCGGTGACAAGTGGTGTCCTGCAGGGTTCAGTGTTGGGGCCACAGCTGTTCACCTTATATGTTAATGATCTGGATGAAGGAACTGGGGGCATTCTGGCGAAGTTTGCCAATGATACGAAGATAGGTGGACAGGCAGGTAGTACTGAGGAGGTGGGGAGGCTGCAGAAAGATTTAGACAGTTTAGGAGAGTGGTCCAGGAAATGGCTGATGAAATTCAATGTAAGCAAATGTGAGGTCTTGCACTTTGGAAGTTAGAATACAGGCATGGACTATTTTCTAAACGGTGAGAAAATTCATAAAGCAGAATTACAAAGGGATCTGGGAGTGTTGGTCCAGGGTTCTCCAAAGGTTAACTTGCAGGTAAAGTCCGTGATTAAGGAAGCAAATGTAATGTTGTCGTTTATCTCAAGACGGTTAGAATATAAAAGCAGGGATGTGCTTCTGAGACTTTATAAAGCTCTAGTTAGGCCCCATTTAGAATACTGTGTCCAATTTTGGGCCCCACACCTCAGGAAGCACATACTGGCGCTGGAGCGTGTCCAGCGGAGATTCACACGGATGATCCCTGGAATGGTAGTTTTAACGTACGAAGAACAGCTGAGGATCTTGGGATTGTACTCATTAGAGTTTAGAAGGTTGAGGGGAGATCTAATAGAAACTTACAATATAATGTATGGCTTAGAAAGGGTAGACACTGGGAAGATGTTTCCGTTAAGTGGGGAGACTAGGACCCGTGGGCACAGCCTTAGAATTAGAGGGAGTAAATTTTAAATGGAAATGAGGAGACATTTCTTCAGCCAGAGAGTGGTGGGCTTGTGGAATTCATTGCCACGGAGCGCAGCGGAGGCCGGGACGTTAAATGTCTTCAAGGCAGAGATTGATAAATTCTTGACCTCACAAGGAATTAAGGGCTACGGGGAGAGTGCAGGGAAGTGTAGTTGAATTGCCCATCAGCCATGATTAAATGCCAGAGTGGACTCAATGGGCTGAATGGCCTTACTTCCACTCCTATGTCTTATGGCCTTATAGGAAATCCACACAGACAGCCACACAAGGTTAGAATCGAACCAGAGGTCTGTGGTGCTGTAAAAGAGCAATGCTCACCACTGTGCTGCCATATAACTATAACTCTGTCTTTTCCTGTCCATAACCTGGAGACTTTGAGCAGGCCACCAGTCAACTTTTGAAAGTCTGCAGACAAGAAAATTATGTTCCAAAGGAAGCAAGAAGTCAATTAGATTGGAAATATCAGAAATGACCAGAATAAGAAGCTGAGACATTTACATTCAGGAGAACTTGTCAATGGATATTAGTTGCTGTGAAAGAGCCTGGCGTTTTTGAGAATTTTCTAGAGGATTCAGGCATACCTATTGTCCCTCCCTTGGGAAGTATATATGTTTGACGTACCTTAAACAATCATTATTCAGGAATTAGGAATCGAACCAGAAGATTTCTATAATGCAAATGAATGGTATGAAAGCATCTTTTCCAGAACTATTATTGGGATTCAACATATTCTGTCATGTCATGGACTTAACATGGACATAAAACATGATGGAGCACACAACAATGTACATGTGTGTAAGACCATAAAATACTGGGGCAGAATAAGACCGTTTGTCCCATTCAATCATGGGCAACATGTTTTCAAACCCCATTCTCCTGCTTCCTTACTGTAACCCTTGATCCACTTACCAATCAAGCATCCTTATATCTCAGTCCATTTAAAGACACTCAATGACTTGGGCTCCACAACCCCCTGCTGCAATGTGTTCCACAGATTTACCACCCTGTGACTGAACCTGCTCATCTCAGTTCTGAAGAGTCGCCAATTCTCTATGCTCTGGGGCTGTGTCTCTCCTACAAGCTGAGCAAGTATTTTTTATCTGATGGTTTTCATTGCTCATATGCCTATCCCTCCAGTTCAAGATTTTGGTGTCATGCATTTGTAAAGATTTAAACAAAAAAGACAGCAAATGATTTTATAACGAGTCCAGTTCACTAAGTCAATAGCTACAGTGTTGAAACTCATTGTGAACATACAGAAGTTTCAAAGCCTGATGAATGTTTTTGCTTATTAGCCCATTAATGTCTTTATTTTACACCTTTGACATTACCCAAGCTGCATCCATTCAAGTTTTGCAGGTGGTAGAGTTCCTGCATTTAATTTCTGTATGTAAAAATTCCCCAGCTGTTTACTTTAGGCTGGCATGTAAAAAGACTTGCACTCCTTCCTGATAACACAGTGTGGAGCTGGAGGAACACAGCAGTCCAAGCAGCATCAGAGGAACAGGGTAATTGATGTTTTGGGTCGGGACACTTGTTCAGAAATAAGGGAGGGGGAAGGCAGTTCAGAATTAAGTAGAGAGAGGAGGGGTGGGGTGAGGGAAAATAGGTGGGATGATGATAAGTGAGTGCAGGTAGAAGGGTTGGTCATGGAATGAGGTGGGGTGGTGAGATTTTGAAGCTGTTAAAATCCACATTTAGGTCATTGGGCTGTAGGCTTCTAAAGCAGAAAATGAAATGCTGCATCTCCAGTTTCCGGGTGGCATTGTTGTAACACACGAGGAGGTCCAGGATGGACATGTCACCCAGGGAGTGGGATGGGGGAGTTGAAATGGTTCATGATCAGAAATGTTGTTTGTTGCAAACAGAGCACAGGTGCTCTACAAAACAGTCTCCGAGCCTCCGCTTTGAATCTCCAGTGTAGGGGAGGTCACATCAGGAGCAGTGGATGCAATAGACTACAGTCCTCCTCTCTCTGTTAATTTCTGAGCTCTCTTCCCCCTCCCCCATTACTGAAGAAGGGTCTGACCTGAAATGTCAACTTTTCTGCTCATCTGATGCTGCCTGGTCTGCTCAGTTGCTCCAGGTCCACACTGTGTTATTTCTCACTCCAGCAACAGCGGTTCTTACTATCTCTGACTTCTTACTGATTTTGTTCAAAACTGGAAAAGCTTTGGAGACAATTTGTAAAGAAGCCCAACAGCCTGTGCTTATTCCCAGCATGAAATTTAAAGCAGGCCATTTCTAAAAATAAAATTCTGCCGCAAACATCATGTGGACAGAATTGGTGCAGTTAAGACTATCAAATAAACTGAGAGGCTAAGGAATGGACTGATGCACTGTGAATCCTTGCTGAATGGGACTGGGAGGGGATTCATGCTGATCAACAACAAAAAGTTAATTTCAGCTCCAAGAGACTATTTAAAACCTGTTAATTCATCATCTTTGTTTGGAACCCTCCTCAAATTGTCAGTTTCAGATCTCCAGCATCCATCCGTAGCTTCTTTTTTCATTTTATGAATTCAGAGATGCTTTGCATGGAAAATATACAAATAGGTCAAAGGACAAAAAATCTTTTGTTCAGTTGGACAAATAGGAGATGATGCAATTTTGCCCTCTTGAAGAAACAACCTTTAACCTACGAATAGGTGGTGAGCAGGTGATACCTACAACAGGTATGACCACGAAACCGAATTAATGCATGATAGTAAATTGAACCCACAGATGGACACAACCATGAAACTAACTAAACAAGCGATAGTAAATAAGAACAACAGACAATCAAAACTGTTGGGAACTCAGACTCTTATTTAAAAACAGAAGATTCATTTTTTTAACTTTAAAATGCTAACCTTGAAAATGACAAGACTAATACCTTTTGAACTATGCAAGAACACTCTATTCTCATTAAAACAACCATTACCATAACCAATAACATTTAGTGCATATTTAAATCTTCGCCGATTTCCGGCAAAACAGTTTTTGCACAATGTCTACTGCTTAATACTCAAGTGTTAGAATGTTAACGTATGAATGAATTCTGTATAAAATGGCTGCTTTTGAGCTATGGTTTTGGATTCTATTTTGCTTTACATAGTGCTGCTATGAATGTACAATAAAGAGGCTATTTTCGACACTCACTGATCCTGATCGTCTGGCTCTTTGATCGCGATCTCACAGACCATAAGAAATGAAAGCAAAATTAGGACATTCCAGCCATCAAATCTGCTCCCTCATTCGATTTCAGTTGTTTATTTTTCAACCCCATGCTTATAGCTTCAACTTATAACCCTTGATCCTCTGACTAATCAAGAACCTATCCATGCCTGCCTCAAAGGCACTCAACAACTTGACCTCTATTGCCCTCTGTGACAAGATTTGCACAATTCACCACCTGCTGGCTGAATAAATTCCTGCTCATCTCAGTCCTAAAAGGTTTGTCTTTTAACCTAGAAAGTGCTGGAGAATCTCAGCAGGTCTGGCAGTGTGTGTGGAGAGAGATGATCAGTGCCTGCCATTTGTGTGACTTGAATGCTTGTAGCCACATGTCAGCCCAGAGCCTGGATATTGTCCAAGGCTTCTTGCATTTGAAAATGGTCTGCTTCAGTATTTGAAGAGTTGCAAATGGTTCTGAACATTCTGAACAATCGGCAAACATCCCACATCTGGCACTGGGATGGAGGGAAGGCCATTGATGAAGCAGCTGAATTAAAAGTATTGAGCAAACCTGCAACATGAATAACTTAGCCAGTGTTCTGATCAATGAATTGAAGGGTGAAAGGGAGTTATTTCATTAAAGTAATATCAATACAGGTGAGATGTACAAAGCAAGTTTGGTTTATCATCAACATATATTATAACAGAATCAATCTTCCCCTGACTCCAAACCCATTTTGACAGCTGCAGCCCTATTTCCAGAATTCCAAACTTCTGGCCATTTTCATCAAAACAGAAACATTAATGAACACAGAGCATCAAGAAGGAGCCAGGAGGATATGATTTTCCAATACGCTACACATTGCACATGACAGCTTAACTGCAATTCTGCAGTTCAAGAGGCAGCTCAGCACCACCTTCTCAACAGCTACTCGGGACAGGTAATAATTACTGACCATGAGTTAACTTCAGAAAAATCTATGCCTTAGGAAGATGTATGCACACAAGTGTAACATTTGAAATGTACAATCAGCTTTCCTTTTTGTGAACAAACACATTGTTCATCAAATTTATAACAGCATATTATTCAGCATTTCAAATGTGACAAATTACAGTTGATCAAACTGAATGGGATTCAAACACACCTTATGTACCTTAAACATTGTATTTTCATTTAAAGTCAGTATTTATGATCTTCAGACACTTATGGTTAATGATAAGGTTACAATAGCCCTACTCTCTCAAGAGAGAAAAATGACTTAAGTTGAGTTTAACCTGAGGCTTGCAGCCCTCAAGTAAGGAGATAGAGAGGGTGGCAATTTGATATTGGCCTCAGCTGGCTGTGGGAATTGAACCTGAGCTGTTAATCTAACTCTGTATTACAAGCCAGCTGTCCAGCTAACTGAGTTAAATTTAGCCCCTGTGTGTGTCAGCTGGCAGAAGGCTCCCAATTCCACATCCTGCTTCTGTGCCAACTGCTCAACATCATGGACTTTTTTTGATGTTTAAAAATAAGTTGACTCATCCAAATGTGGGTGATAGAAATTACATTTGGAAGCTATATGACAACTGATATTACCATCTCAGTTCCTCTTTCATCTTGCTCAATACCGACTGTTATCTTCCAACCTGTCAGGATCTCAACTGGTAAATGAAACCGACTCACAGATCTCTTGTCTTTCGTCGGAATATGTTCACTTTTTCAATCTTTCTTGCAATTGGTGAGTAGTGGGTCCTCAGAGTTTGTTTATTTTCCTCCAACAAGATTACACTAAATTATAAGTGACTTTGCATAATTCAGGAACTGGTCAGTTGCAGGAGTACATCAAAAGAGTTTAGCTTGCTGCAACTTTTTATTGAATACCTTTGACTATTGTAGCCTAGTATTGTGAAAGTGGAAACTGAAAGTATTTGTCCCATTGACCTACCTTGTTTTGTTAAATTCCTTAAAATATAAACTCCATAATGAATTTTTAAAGATGAATGAGGAGAAAAGTGTACTCATCAAGTCTGACTCCAGTGAAACTACCATCCTCGTGGTCAGTATCCCCGTCTGTCATACTGGAGAGTGGGAATCTAGTCCCTGCTGGGGACATTCCAAGACTTTATTTGGGGCCGCATGGTGGCTCAGTGGTTAGCACTGCTGTTTCACAGCATCAGGGACCTGGGTTCCATTCCATCCTCGGGCGACTGTCCCTGTGGGATCTACGTATTCTTCCTGTGTCTGCATGGATTTCCTCTCATAATTCAAAGATTTGCTGACTAGGTGGATTCCCCATGCTAAATTGCCCATAATATTGGGATTACACCCTTGGGATGCTCCAAGGGTCAGTGTGGACTTGTTGGGCTGAAGGACCTGTTTCCACACTGTAAGGGTTCTATGAAATTGACAAGGGATAGGTGCATCGACGAGTAATCCTGACAGTGCAATATGACATCATCAGATTCAATAACATGTGGAATGGGAAGATAGATGTATTTGGAAACTGATGAGTTTCTAGCAGATGAGTTGGCTTGCTTTTTTTTCATGAAGTAAGATCTATCACATTGAAGTGATCATACAATTTGCACTTTGATAATTCAATTTAATTTAATGACTGAAGTGAGAATGCAAGTTGATTTGTGTTCATAGGCAAGATAAGCAGACTCAGAAATTGTGGGGCAGAGTGAGAGTGAATGTTATGTGGGGCAGGCTGAAACAATTTGGATTAACAGAAACTTCTCGACAGTTAAGGAAATGTATTGGCATGATGAAGAATATGTGAATTGAGGCAGACAGGTCTCAGGAAATATTTTGGAGAGATAAAAAGTGGAGACAGATGATGGTAGAAATGCATGGGAGCCATTTCTGAGGCCTTCACATTCCTGAATTTGAATCAATATCTCTCTAGGAGCATTGGATCAGCCATAGACCATAAATCCATCAAACCATGAGACATAGGAGCAGAAATCAGACCATTTAGCCTATCAAGTCTGTTCCGCAATTCAATCATGTCTGTTAAGTTTCTCAATCCCATTGTCCTGCTTTCTCCCCATAACCCTTGATCCCATTGACAACCAAGAATCTATCTGTGTCTGTCTTAAATATACTCAATGACCCATCCTCCAGAGCCCTCTGTGAATTCCATAGATTCACCACTCTCTGGCTGAAGAAGATTCCCTTTATCTCTCTTCTAAAAGATTCCCTTTACTCTCAGGATATGCCCTTGGATCCCAGCCTCTCCCACCAATGGAAACATCTTCCTAACATCCACTCTGATCAGTCCATTCTGTATTCTCTAAGTTTCAATTAGATCCCCCCTCATCCTTTTAACTCCATTGAGAATAGACTCAGAGTCCTCAAATGTTCCTCATATGTTAATCTTTTCATTTCTGTGACCATCCTCATGGATCTCCTCTGAACCTGGTCCAAGGCCAGTGCATCTTTTCTGAGATTTGTGGTCCAAAACTGTGCACAATACTCCAAATGTGGTATGACCACAGCTTTATAGCCCCTCAGAAGTGCATCTCTGTTTTTATATTCAAGCCATCTCAATATAATGCCAAAGTTGATTTTGCCTTCCAGAGATTGTTGATTTTGTCTTGAGAGAATCCTGTACTAGGACTCTGATGTCTCTTTGCACTCAGACTTCTGAATTTTCTCCGCATTTCAAAAGTAGTCCATGCTTCCATTGTCCTCACCAAAGTGCATGACCCAGTCTTTCCAAAGTTGTACTCCATCTGCTACTTCTTTGCCTACTCTCATAACCATCCAAATCCTCTGCACCCTCCCTGCCTCCTCAATACTATCTGTCCACTTTTGTATCATCTGCAAACTTAGCCAGAATGCCCTCAATTCCTTCATCTAGATCATTAATGTATAAAGTCAAAGTTGTGGTTCTTGTGGAACACCACTTGTCATCAGCTACCATCCTGACAAAGACCCTTTTAACCCCACTCTCTGCCTTCTTCTAGACGGCTAATCCTCTATCCATGCTTGCACCTTCCTCTAACGTCATGAGCCCTGATACTCAGCAGCATCCTGTGCCACACCTTGTCAAAAGCCTTCTCTAAATCCAGGTACATACCATCCATTGGCTCTACTTGGTCTAACCTGCTCATTACTTGCCCAATGAATTCTAACAGACTTGTCAGACATGACCTCCCGTTGATGAAACCTTGCTGAATTTGCCCTATTTTACCAAGTACTTCCAAGTATTCAGAAATCTCATCTTTCATAGTGGACTCTAAAATCTTACTCACCACCAAGGTTAAGCTCATCAGTTTGTAATCTTCAATCTTTTGCCTTACTTCTTTTTTTTTAAACAGGGGTGCCGTGTAAGTGATTTTTCAGTCCTCTGGTACCCTCAATGACTCTAGCAATCCCTGAAATATCACCACTCACACCTACACCAACTCTTCAGCTATTTCCTTAAGGTCTCTGGGGTATAGCCCATCTGTTCCTGGTGGTTTATCCGCTTCAATGCATTCAGTTTTTCTAGCACCTTCTTTTGGGGCTGGCCACAATACTCAGCTTTGCTTCCCCGACTCTCTCAAATTTTTGAGATGTTACTCATGCCTTCCACCATGAAGCCTGACGCAAAGTAAGTATTCAGTTCCTCAGCCATTTCCTTGTTTCACACTACTATCTCTTCACCATTATTTTCCAATGGTACAATATCCACTGTTGGCTCTCTTTTGCCCTTTATACGCCAAAAGAAAGTCTGACTGTCCTCTTTTATATTACTGGCTAGCTTACCCTCGTATTTAGTCTTCTCCATCCTTAGTTCTTTTTTCATTGTCCTCCATTGGTCTTCGTAAGCTTCCGAATCCTCCGGTTTCCCACTGTTCTTCGCCACATTATATGTTTTTCCTATTGATTTTATGCTATCCCTGACTTCCTTAATCATCTACTTTTGCATCATCGTCTGTGCACCAAGATTCTTTATCCTAAGGATGAATTTTTGCTGTGTGTCCTGAATTACTCCGAGAAACTCCTGCCCTTGCCACCCATTGTCTTTCCTGCCAGGGTCTTCTCTCAATCAATTCTGCCCAACTCGACCCTCATACCTTTGTAGTTGCATTTATTCAGCTCTAATATTATTACTTCTGATTCTATCTTGTCCCTCTTAAATTGTGGTGTAAATTCAATCATGTTATGATCACTGCCTCCAAAGAATTCCTTTACCTTAAGCTCCCTTATCAAATCTGCCTCATTGCACAGCACTAAATCCAGTACTGCATGTTCCCTAGTGGGCTCCACCACAAGCTGCTTCCAAAAACCATTTCACAGCCATTCCACAAATTCGTTTTCTTGCAATTCACTACTAACATGATTTTCCCAGTCCACCTGTGTATTGAAATCCCCCATGATTACCGTAACTTTGCCTTTTTTACACACCTTTTCGATCTCCTGGTGTATCTTGCACCCAAACTCCTCACTACTGTTTGAAGGCCTGAACATAATTCCAACAATGTATTTTCACCTCTGTGGTTCCTCAAATCTACCCACATAGATTCTATAACATCATACTTCATTTCTTACTGTTGATTTAATTCCATTTCTCACCAATTAGGCAATGCCACTCCCTCTGCCCTCATGTCTATTTTTTCAATAAAACACATATCCTTAGATATTCGGCTCCCAATCCCGATCCCCTTGCAGCCAATTCTCCATGTTGTCAACCATGTCATATCTGCCAATTTTGATCTGCGCCACAAGCACATTTGCCTTCTTTGTTATACTGTGTGTTTCAGTCCTGTATTAACAACCCCTCTTCTCATTGTCACTCATTTACCCAGTGTGCTTGAAGGTTGATTTCTAACCCATTCCAAATACTGTCTTATTTGAGACTGTGCTGGAGACTTTAATAACCTCTTCTGAGTGCTCCTCTCCTGTCAATTTTTAAAATATTTTTCCACACACTGAAATCTACCCCTACTGATGTTAGCTTGTTGCTTTTCTCCCCACTGGGGCAAGGGTTAGGTTGTACACTTCCCTTCCCCCTTATTTTCTAGTTTAAAGTCCTGTTGACCAGCCTATTTACCCTTTCACAAGAACATTGGTCCCAGCTCGGTTCAGGTGGAGAATGTCACAGTGGGATGGATCCCTCCTGTTCCATTACAATTCTAGTACCCCATAAGAAGGAATCCCTCTTTCCTGGACCACTCCTTTATCCATGATCCTATTGAACAGGGAGCAGGCGTCGGGACCAAGTGGCCTACTTTTGCAACAATTTTGGAATTAGTAACATTTGCCCCATCACCCAAATCATTTGTAAAAGTTAAGGAAAGCTTGTCTCCTGAGAATGATTCATTAATTCCCTGTCCCTGCTTACTCTATATTGAGGAATTGCTAAATCATATTAGTCATTCCACCCAGTCCCATGAGCTGTGTTGACATCCTGTGTGGGATCTTATGAAAAGCTTTCTTAAAATCTAATTAATTCTCTGTTTCCCGTTTACTGATGCTGCAAGGAATGACCTCAAAATGTTCCAACAGTTTTGTCAAGCAGGGTTTCCATTTAATACACCCATGTTAGCGCTGTGTAATTTTGCTGTTCTTCACTCCATGCTCAGTTACCAGATTCTCAATCATGGAGTCTAAAATGTTCTCTGTTGTGGTCGCCAAGCTGACAAAGAACTCTATTGATCCTTTTTCCTCATTAGCTAGGAGGTTATCTTGGATGCCCTCAAGTCAGCATGAACAGAGTTTTGAAAGATAACCAACAATGTAGCAATTTGTTGTATTGCACATTTCTTAACTCCCCTGGCATTAACCTCAACAGCTGCAGATACTTAAGAAACTTCTCTCTGTAACTTTTTGTATCAACTACCATTTTACTCATTGTATTTATTCTTTGCAAAATTTATCTATTTGTTTATTTTCTGCAATTTCTTCAGCACATTGTACTGCTCTATACAGTTTTCACCTGTATAATTTTCCTTGAGGTTTAAACAGGTTGGGGCTCAACTCACTTAAATTAATATTTATAAATTTCTTTATTGTTTCCCACTAGTTCATGCCCATGTGCTGGTCAAAATGCAGGACATATGTGAGTGTGAGAATTTGAAATAAAATTGAATTCATTGACATAAAATGAACGTTGTTAACATTTTGCCACTCAATTGTGAAAGTTAATCTTCTCACATCTCTTTCTCCTTCTGTCTGTTATGAAGAGCCACAGATTAGCTGATTATATTTCCCAGCAGTATACATAAGTAATAGAGTGAGAATTGCAATGTTTAAAATGACCAAAGTTGCATTACCAGGTTCTGTTGTTTAAAAATGTTATGGCCACCAAAAGATTAATAAAAAGCTATAAACATTAGAGACATACATTCCAAGAGATCTGAAACCAAAGGCCCATCAGCCACTCAGATCTGCTCCAGCCAAAAACAACCACCTCACTATTCTCTAATCCCATTTTCCCAGCACTCGGCCCATAGTCTTGGCATTGCAAATGCATATCTAAATCCTACTTCAATATGATGAGGGTTTCTGCCTCTCCCACACTTACAGGCAGGGAATTCCAGAATTGCCATCACCTTCTGGGTGAAAACACTTTCCCTCACATCGCCTCTATTCCTCCTGCCCCCACTACCTCTAATCTAGGCTGCATCTTGGTCACTGACCCTTCCATCAAAGGGGAAATATTTCTTCCTGTCCACCATCAATCCCTATGCCCCTCATCGGATCATAAATCTCAATTTATTCCCCTCATTCTCCTTTGCTTTAAGGAAAACAACCCCAGTCTGTCCAATTCCTCTTCATCACTGAAAGTCTCCAGCCCCCAAGACAACATCCTGGTAACTTGCCCTCTGCACCCTCTCCGAGTGCTGTCACAGCCTTCTGATATTGTGGATTCCACAACTGCACACAATATTCACACTTTGTTGCCTAACCAAAGCTTTATACAGTCCCAGATTCACCTCCCTGCTCTTGAACTCCTGGCTAATAAAGGCAATTATCCCGAGCGGGTTTTGAGAAGATTTGTAGCTCAGGTTGAGGTTCTGGATGTGAGTTTCTTCGCTGAGTTGGAAGGTTAGTTTTCAGATGTTTCATCACCTTTTTTTCATTTGAAAAAATATACTTTATTCATAGAATGTACAAAAGAAAACATACTTATACACCTACCCAGTCATGCAAGCTGCTCCGGGTTACCCAGGGGGTACGTACACCAACTAAAGGAAAAAAAAAGAAGAAAAAAAAACAAAGCAAAGGAAATACCCCGGCAGTCGTCTCCCTGCACAGTCCCAGTTGGCCCCCTGACCAGTTGGGGAAGGCGCCAGCTGGACCCAGTTACCGGATAGGGCCCTTTTTTCTATTCTGGATGAGGGGTTTCATACCGTGGTCTTTCCCCACCGCGCCTTGGCGACGGCTGCCCCAAGCTTTAGCGCGTCCCACAGCAAGTAGTCCTGGACCTTGCAGTGCGCCAGTCTGCAACACTCGGTCGGGGTCAGTTCGTTCAGCTGGCAGATCAGCAAGTTGCAGGCAGACCAAAGAGTGTCTTTCACCGCATTGATGGTCCTCCAGGCGCAGTTGATGCTGGTCTCGGTGTGTATCCCGGGAAACAGCCCGTAGAGCACGGAGTCCCGCGTCACGGAGCTGCTCGGGATGAACCTCGACAAATACCACTGCATCCCCCTCCAGACCTCCTGCGCATAGGCACACTCCAGAAGGAGGTGATCGACAGTCTCTTCCCCCCCGCAGCCACTTCAAGGGCAGTGTGTGGTGGCGCAGAGATTTCGGGCATGCATAAAGGATCTCACTGGCAGAGCCCCTCTCACTGCCAGCCAAGCAATGCCCTTGTGCTTGTCTGAAAGTTCTGGCGATGAGGCATTCTGCCAAACGACTTTGGCAGTCTGCGTGGGGAACCACACGACGGGATCCACCCTCTCTTTTTCCCGAAGGGTCTCGAGGATACTACGTGCTAAACCAGTGCCTGACGGCCTTGTGGTCAAAGGTGTTTCCCTTCAAAAATTTCTCCACGAAGGACAGGTGGTACGGGACGGTCCAACTACTCGGAGTGTTAGGCCAGGCCCATCCTTCGCAACACCGGGGACAGGTAGAACCTCAGTAAGTAGTGACACTTGGTGTTTGCGTACTGAGGATCTACGCACAGCTTGATGCAGCCGCACACAAAGGTAGCCGTCAGGGCGAGGGTGGCATTCGGTACGTCCTTTCCCCCATTTTCCAGGTCTTTGTACATGGTGTCCCTGCGGACACGGTCCATCCTCGACCCCCAAATGAAGTGGAAGATGGCCCGGGTGACTGCAGCGGCGCAGGTCCAGGGAATAGGCCAGGCCTGCGCCACATACAACAGTACCGAAAGCCCCTCACACCAGACAACGAGGTTCTTACCCGCGATGGGGAGGGACTGGAGCGTCCACCTGCCCAGCTTCTGCTTCAGTTTGGTGATACGCTCCTCCCAAGTCTTAGTGCACGCCCCAGATCCACCGAACCAAACACCCAGCACCTTCAGGTAGTCTGTCCTGACGGTGAAGGGGATGAAGGAGCAGTCGTCCCAGTTCCCAAAGGGTCTTACCACTATTGACTTTGGCACCCGAGGCCAGTTCAAACTGGCCGCAGATGTCCAACAGCCTACTCACCGACTGATGATCGGTGCAGAAGACGGCGACGTCATTCATGTACAGGGAGGTCTTGACCCGAAGGCCTCCGCTGCCTGGATAATCACGCCCTTCAGGCTCAAGTCCTTCCTGATGGATGCAGTGAAGGGCTCCACACAGCACACGAACAAGGCAGGAGAGAGCGGGCAGCCCTGCCTGACTCCAGATCTGACGGGAAAACTGTCTGATTCCCACCCGTTGATCGAGACTACTCTAACGATGTTGGTGTAGAGCAGCCGGATCCAATTGCGGATGCCCACCCCCAAACACCAATTTGGAGAGGATGTCCCTCATGTAAGCATGCACGTAGGCGATCGTATCTCTGATGAGCGCGAGGCTCTCAGCGATCTTCCTGCCCGGCACAGCACAGGTTTGGTCAGGGTGAATCACTGACTCCAGGACAGACCTGATCCGGTTGGCTATGACCTTGGCCAGGATTTTGTGTTCCACGTTCAACAGTGAAATGGGATGCCAATTCTTAATTTCTTCCCTCTCCACCTTCCTCTTGTAAATGAGGGTGATGATGCCCTTCCTCATGGACTTGCACATTTCCCCTGCCCAAAGCGCACTATCGTACACCTCCTACAGGTCCTGGTCGACCAGGTCCCACAGAGCGGAATATAGCTTGACCGGTAAGCCGTCGCTCCTGGGAGTCTTATTCTTATCCAAGGACTTGAGGGCTCTGGTCAGCCTGTCCAGGGATATCGGCCGGTCCAGCCACTCCTTCGTGCCGTCGTCTAAGACCTCTGTGATAGACGACAGGAATGACTCGGAGGCCGTGCTGTCTGTGGGCTTCATGTCGTACGGTTCGGCGTAGAAGGATCTGCTGATCCTCAAAATGTCGGGCCGAGATGACGTCAGCCGGCTAAGCACAGAGTTCTCTTTGTGCACCTTCTGAAAGAAGAAACGCGAGCACTTCTCGTCCTGCTCCACGGAGCGGACCCTGGACTGGAAGATTATCCTGGAGGCCTCCGCGGCAAAGAGCGAGGCTTGCTGGCCCCTCACCTCGCGGAGGCCCCCCGTGACATCGATCCCCATCAACTGCAGAAGGAGCAGGTTCTGCACCCTTTTCTGGAGTCGCGACAGCTTTCCCCACCTCTCTCTCGCCTTCCGAACACCCTTGAGAGCAAAGAACTTCTTGATGTTCTCCTTCACCGTCTCCCACCAGTCGCCCGGAGACTCAAAGAGGGGTTTCACGGTTCTCCAACCGGCGTACTCCCTCTTAAGCTCCTCGACATTCTCTGGGGTCATCAGAGTCGTGTGACCTTCCATGTCCCCTTGCCGGCCGGCTGGTCGTCTTGTAAGTGACAGTTGGCCAGCAGGAGGCAGTGGTCAGAGAAGAACACTGGCTCGATGCCGATGGACCTGACCGAGAACGCCCGTGACACAAACAGGAAGTCTATCCTTGAGCGAATAGACCCATCTGGCCGCGACCAGGTGTATCTCTGCTGCGCTCCGTCTGCAGGGGAGCTGAAGACGTCGAGCAGCTTGGCGTCCTTCACGTGCCCATCAGGAATCTGGACGTGACGTCCAGTTGACTCCCCCCACCCGCTGTCCCCACGCCGGATCTTCCATCTGCATCGATGATGCAGTTGAAGTCTCCACCTAGGATGACCGGCCTGGACGTAGCCAGCAGGGGTGGAAACCGCTGCGGGACAGCCAACCACTCACTCCGTACCGCTGGGGCGTACACGTTGATCAGCCTCAGGGGAGTGTTCCTGTAGGTGACGTCAGCCACTAGGAGGCACTCCCCCACCACCTCCTGAACTTGAGAGATGGTGAAGTTGCACCCTCGCAGCAGAATAACCAGGCCCGAGGAGCGACAGTCGTTATCCCACAACCAGATCGAAGGCTCACAGGTCCAGGTGCCGGACCATTTCCCGTACCTGCTGAGGTGCGGTATCCCGCACTACTGCAGAAACAGGAGGTCCGCCTTGACGGTGGCCAGGTCGGCCAATGTTGACACACATCTTGCGGTGGACTTGACGCTGCGCACATTAATGCTCGCAACTTGTACACGCATTGTGGGCAGGAACCACAGTACCCTCCCTGAGTCCAAGGTCCAGCCCCTCCTTCTATCCCTTCATGCCCATTGCCCAGGCTAACTGCTGGACGCTCTCTGGGCTCAGGAAACCGTCCGTGCTGCCTTCTGGGTGACATCCCCCCATCGGGTGTACGGAGGCAGGAGAGTCCGGCTCTGGGTGAGGCTGGGGACGCGCTGTTTCCTCCTTCCCGCCTGGAAGTTCCGGGGGGCCCTGCAGGGCCCCAGCGGCATGTGACTGGGTGTCGGAGGGAGCCTCAGGACGCCTCCCATCACCTGGAAGTGGGGTGCTGCTTTCCTTCTCCCTTGAGATCTTTAGCTACTGCTTTGGGCGGGCCGCCTCTGAATCTCCCTCGTCAGAGGAACTCTTATAGCCCCCCCCCATAGCTGCCTCTTCCCGCCTGATGGTTGCGGTTGCTGGGCCTGCCGACACGCCTTCCTCCTCGCTTTCCGGACCGTCGTCCACTCCCCTGGGTCGCCTGTCGCCACCTCCATCGACTCTGGGTTGTCGGGGGGGAGCGGAGCCTGGAGGGGCGCTTTGCTGGCCTCGGGCCCATCCTGCGGGACTGGGCCCTCCTGCTCGAGCTGGCCCTCCTGCACATTAGTGGGGTCCTTGCAGGGCCCTGGTGCCTTCCTCTCCTCCGGGGGGGCTTCCCCCACATTGCCCCTGCCGGCGACCTTGGCATAGGTGGTCCCCTGCCGCGGCATGCCCTATAGAGGTGGCCCGCTTCCCCGCAAAGGTTGCAGCTTTTTTCGTGTGGGCAATCCTTTGCAAGGTGTCTCTCCTCCCTGCAGTTCCTGCAGATGGTGGCTTTGCAGTCGGCCCCCACGTGACCTTACCTACCACAGGCATGGAAGACTTTAGGTTGCCCTGCGTAGGTCAGGTAGCCCTTGCTCCCGCCGATCGTGAAGCTGGACGGTGGGTGTACAATGTTCCCTTCTGCGCCCATCCTCAGCATCACCTTGACTTGCCTCTTACTGGTCCTGATGCCAAAGGGGTCCATGATGTCTGTTAGGTCCCCTTCCACCTCCACCTTCATCGATGCAGATGGAAGATCCGGCTTGGGGACAGCTGGTGGGGGGAGTCAACTGGACGTCACGTCCAGATTCCTGATGGGCACGGTGAAGGACGCCAAGCTGCTCGACGTCTTCAGCACCCTGCAGATGGAGCGCAGCGGAGGTACACCTGGTCGGGGCCAGACGGGTCTATTCGCTCAAGGATAGACTTCCTGTTTGTGTCACGGGCGTTCTCGGTCAGGTCCACTGGCGTCGAGCCGGTTTTCTTCTCTGACCACTGCCTCCTGCTGGCCGACTGTCACTTACAGGACGACCAGCCGGCCGGCAAGGGGACGTGGAAGCTCAACGCGACTCTGTTGACCCCAGAGAACGTCAAGGAGCTTAAGAGGGAGTACGCCGGTTGGAGAACCGTGAAACCCCTCTTTGAGTCTCCGGGCGACTGGTGGGAGACGGCGAAGGAGAACATCAAGAGGTTCTTTATCCTCAAGGGTGGTCTTAGACGATGGCACGAGGGAGTGGCTGGACCGGCCGATACCCCTGGACGAGCTGACCAGAGCCCTCAAGTCCTTGGAGAGGAATAGGACTCCCAGGAGCGACGGCTTACCGGTTGAGCTGTATTCTGCTCTGTGGGACCTGGTCGGCCACGACCTGCTGGAGGTGTACGATAGTGCTCTTCAGGCAGGGGAAATGTGCAAGTCCATGAGGAAGGGCATCATCACCCTCACTTACAAGAGGAAGAGGGAGAGGGACGAAATAAGAATTGGTGTCCCATTTCAAAATTGAACGTGGACTACAAAATCCTGGCCAAGGTCATAGCCAACCGGGTCAGGTCTGTCCTGGAGTCAGTGATTCACCCTGACCATACCTGTGCTGTGCCGGGCAGGAAGATCGCTGAGAGCCTCGCTCTCATCAGGGATACGATCGCCTACGTGCAGGACAGGCAGGTGGACACCTGCTTCGTCAGCCTGGACCAGGAGAAGGCCTTCGACAGGGTCTCTCATGCTTACATGAGGGACATCCTCTTCAAATTGGGGTTCGGGGACGTTATCCGCAATTGGATCCGGCTGCTCTACACCAACATCGTTAGCGCAGTCTCGATCAACGGGTGGGAATCGGACAGTTTTCCCGTCAGATCTGGAGTCAGGCAGGGCTGCCCGCTCTCTCCTGCCTTGTTCGTGTGCTGTGTGGAGCCCTTCGCCGCATTCATCAGGAAGGACGTGAGCCTGAAGGGCGTGACTATCCCAGGCAGCGGAGGCCTTCAGGTCAAGACCTCCTTGTACATGGACGATGTCGCTGTCTTCTGCATGGTCCTCCAGGCGCAGTTGATGTTGGTCACGGTGTGCGTCCCGGGAAACAGCCCGTAGAGCACGTCTTGATCGTTGGTTGGTGAGTAGGCAGTTGGACATCTGCGGCCAGTTTGAACTGGCCTCGGGTGCCAAAGTCAATAGGGTTAAGACCGAGGCCATGTTCTTCGGGAACTGGGATGACCGCTCCTTCATCCCGTTCACCATCAGGACAGACTACCTGAAGGTGCTGGGTGTTTGGTTCGGTGGAGCTGGGGCGTGCACTAAGACTTGGGAGGAGTGTATCGCCAAACTGAAGCAGAAGCTGGGCAGGTGGACGCTCCGGTCCCTCTCCATCGCGGGTAAGAGCCTCGTTGTCTGGTGCGAGGGGCTTTCGGTACTGTTGTATGTGGCGCAGCCTGGCCTATTCCCTGGACCTGCGCCGCTGCAGTCACCCGGGCCATCTTCCACTTCATTTGGGGGTCGAGGATGGACCGTGTCCGCAGGGACACCATGTACAAAGACCTGGAAAATGGGGGAAAGGACGTACCGAACGCCACCCTCGCCCTGATGGCTACCTTTGTGTGTGGCTGCATCAAGCTGTGTGTAGATCCTCAGTACGCAAACATCAAGTGTCACTACTTACTGAGGTTCTACCTGTCCCCGGTGTTGCGAAGGATGGGCCTGGCCTCGTTGTCGTGGAACGGTCCGAGTAGTTGGACCGTTCCGTACCACCTGTCCTTTGTGGAGAAATTTTTGAAAAGAAACACCTTTGACCACAAGGCCGTCAGGCACTGGTCAGCACGTAGTATCCTCAAGACCCTTCGGGAAAAGGAGAGGGTGGATCCCGTCGTGTGGTTCCCCACGCAGACTGCCAAAGTCGTTTGGCAGAATGCCTCATCGCCAGAACTTTCAAACAAGCACAAGGGCATTGCTTGGCTGGCGGTGAGAGGGACTCTGCCAGTGAGATCCTTTATGCATGCCTGGAATCTCTGCGTCACCACACGCTGCCCTCGAGGTGGCTGCGGGGGGGGACGAGACTGTCGATCACCTCCTTCTGGAGTGTGCCTATGCGCAGGAGGTCCGGAGGGGGATGCAGTGGTATTTGTCGAGGTTCGTCCCGAGCAGCTCCGTGATGCGGGACTCCGTGCTCTACGGGCTGTTTCCCGGGATACACACCGTGACCAACATCAACTGCACCTGGAGGACCATCAATGCGGTTAAAGACGCTCTTTGGTCTGCCCACAACTTGCTGGTCTGCCAGCTGAAAGAACTGACCCCGACCGAGTGTTGCAGACTGGCGCACTCCAAGGTCCAGGACTACGTGCTGAGGGACGCGCTAAAGCTTGGGGCAGCCGCCGCCAAGGCGCGGTGGGGAAAGACCACAGTATGAAACCCCTTATCCAGAATAGAAAAAAGGGCCCTATCTGGTAACTGGGCCCAGCTGGCGCCTTCCCCAACTTGTCAGGGGGCCAACTGGGACTGTGCGGCGTGACGACTGCCGCGGTATTTTCATTTGCTTTGTTTTTTTTCTTCTTTGTTTGTTTTTTTTCCTTTAGTTGGTGTACGTAACCCCTGGGTAACCCAGAGCGGCTTGCATGACTGGGTAGGTGTATAAATATGTTTTATTTTTTGTACATCTAATGAATAAAGTATATTTTTTCAAATTAAAAAAAAGTGACGAAACGTCTGAAAACTAACCTTCCAACTCAGCGAACAAACTCATCCAGCAATTATCCCTATACACCTTCATTAATTTCAAACATTGGAATTTATTTTCAGAACTCATTACTCTCAGACAATAGAATCTGAAACTGAGTCCATATCACTGTCCAAGCTTTGCACAGTTAAAGTGCACATGAAGTCAGGTTCTTGTAACATGTTCAGCCTTCTTGATTACACATATTATGATGATAAAATGCTTTAATTGCATGTCTCAGGGGATTTCCCAAAGCCAGTTGTGTCTCTGAATCCTTTGTATGGGGTGTTTTTGGAAGGAGAGTCAACATTGGTGAACTGCAGCTGTCAATGTCCAGTCACAAGGATTCACTTGTGCTACAATTACAAATGCAGGGAAGCAAACCTTTCTGAAGGACAATGTGAAAAATCATTTCCAGTGAAATATTTAAGCAGGTGTAAAACAATTTACAAGTGTGAATGTTTCTCACTGTTTGAAAATGGAACATGGAGAAGATCAGGATTGACTGACCCCATTCAGATACATGTCGGAGGTATGTCATTAAACCTGTTTCTCCCTGTGTTTGGTGTTTTACTATTTTCATATGTACCAATACATAGTGAAAAATGTTGTTTTATGTGATATGCAAACAATTTGTACCATACAAAGTGCATCAGGGTAGCAGAACAGAGTGCATTATGCAATGTTAGAGGCATAGACAAAGCGCAGAGAGGCAGATCAGAATTAACATTTAAGAGGTGTTCAAATGTCTGATAACAGTGGGGAAGAAACTGTTCTTGAAACTGTTTGTAGGTGTATTCAAACTTCTACATATTCTGCCTGAATGGAAGATGGTGAACCAGGTTGGGATGGGTCTTTGATTGTTAGCTGTTCTCCCAAGGCAGTGGGAAGTGTAGATGGAGTCAATGAAGGCTGGTTTGCATGATTCTCTCGGCTGTGTTCGTGACTCTCTGTAGTTTCTTGCAGCCTTGGGAACAACACTGCAGTTCCCATTATCACTGATGCCATACTGAGCTGTGATGCTTTCTATGGTACATGCCTAAACATTGATGAGTCCTTGTGGAAAAACTGAATTTCCTTAATGTCCTGAGAAAGTAGGGATATTGTGCTTTCTTGACAGTCACATCAATGTGTGTGGACCAGGTCAGATGGTTACTGATCATCACTCGCACAAACTTGATATTCTTGACCATCTCAACATCAGCGCCATTGATGCAGACAGGGACGTGCCTTCCACTCCACTTCTGAAGTCAATATCTGGGTCCTTCATTTTGGGTAGATGTTGATGGAGAGAGTTCTTTCTTTACACTATGCACGTAATCTCCTTTCTGTATTCTGTCTCACCATTGTTTCAGCTCCAACCTGCAACATTGGTGTCATCAGCACACTTCAAAATGGAATTGGGGCAGAATTTAGCCAAACAGTCATGAATATATAAGGAGTATAGCAGGAGGCTGACTATGCACTGGTGTTGAGGATTATGGTGGATGAAATGTTGTCGCCATTCTGACTGATTGCAATTTCTGGATTAGAAAGTCGAGGATCTAATTACAGAGGGGGAAACCAAGACTTAGGCCTCAGAGTTGAGAGATGAGTTTGTTTGGAATTATGGTGTTGAAGGTGGAACTATATTCAATAAACAGGACCCGGCTATAGGTATCCTTGTTATCCAGATGTTCCAGGGATGAGTGGGGCCAGGGAGATGGTGCTTGCTGTGGACCTGTTGCATTGAGTAGGTGACCTGTAAAGGAGCAAGGGAATTGTTAGGCTGGAGTTGATGTCAGCCATAACTAACCTCTCAAAACACTTCATAATTATGGAGGTCAGAGCCACCAGGCGGTAATCATTGACACATGCTGCATGATTGTTCTTTGGCACCGGGATGATGGTGGCTTCTTGTGGCAGTGGGAGCCTCACATCATAGGAAGGAGAGGTTAAAGAACTCAGCAATATTTCCATGAGCTAGCCCGCACAGGATCATTGGGCAGAGTGGGGCCTCCAGTTGTTTTTTGAATGTTCACACTCAAGAAAGTGAGTCTAACATCTGCAGAGTTGACCATGGATACAGGTGCATTCAAAACTGTTGGGATATCTGACATCTGCTCAAAGCAAATGTAGAATGCATTGTGCTCGATTGCATTGAGATGTGCTGTTGCCCGCAATTCTGTTCAACTTCACTTTGTAGCCTGTTATATTGTATAAGCTTTGCTACAATGAATGATGTCCATGTGTTTGGTCTGGGCCTTGAGCTTAGCATGGTATTGGTTGTTGGTGCCTCTGATGGTCTTATGAAAGTTGCACTTAGATTGCTTGTATGTCAGGGCTGCCTAACTTGAATGCCTCAGATCTGGGCTTCAATACAGACTGGATCTCCTAGTTCATCCATGGTTTCTGTTTGGGAAGATTCCAATTAACTTCTTTGGTACACGGTCTTCTACACACTTCCTGATGATGTCTGTAACAGTTGTGGCATGCTTATTTATGTTGGTAGCTGAGTTCTTTGAATATGGACCAGTACACTGACTGTAAGCAATTCCATAGAACGCTTTTCGTTGCCTCAGACCAACATTGCACAACTTTGTGTACTGTATTCTCATGCTTGTAAACCGGTAGGTGGAGCACAGCGTTGTGATCTGATTTTCCAAACGCAGACTTAGGATAGAGCGGTTGGCATCTTTAATCATTGCACAGTAATGGCCAAGGATGCTCAGCCCTCTGGTATGACAGGAGATGTATTGATGATATTTTAGTCATATGTTCTTGAGGTAGGTCTGGTTGAAGTCATCGACTACAATGCACAAGGACTCAGGATATTCCATCTTAAGGCTGTCTGTAGCATTGTATACACCATCAAGTACATGCTTCACTTCTGCATGGGATGCAGACCGCTGTCAGCAATTGGTGGGCCCCAATGTCAGTCTCAATATGGTTCATTTCAAAGTGATCAATATTAGATTTTACTGGGATGGTTGTGATCACAATCACTGAATACAGGCAGTTGGTTATTTGTATCAATTTTCTGAGAGTTTAGTGAGGAACAGCAATTTCAATTTAGGGTAACTGGTAATTAGGTAAAGGAAGGACATATGCAACCCATAGGGCATATGCAAACTCTTTCCCTGTCCTGGACCCATTCAGTAGAATAGTATGGAGCCAGCACACTCCCACGTCCCAGCGATCCTGTGTGCTTTGGTGGAGCTGTCTGGTATTATATTATGATAGTAAGCTGCCATAAAGTTTGAAGTATTTATGATAATACGCCCACACAATACATTTCTTGTAATTAAGGAACATGTATTTCACTCAAAATTGATAGGCATTGTATTGTATTAAATTATGGTATAGAATGATATCATTTAAGTTATTATTACTTTTAACATGACATATTAGATCATAACATGCTATATGTTTGATTTGAGAATTGTTGCTGTGAGGAATCTCTCCGGACTTTGCAATTGTTTTCTTCTACACCTTCCTTCTTTTAAGCATCTTGCTTTAAAAAAGATATGTAAATATTTTTGTAAAAATCTTTATTTTAACATGATGTATCAGATGAACTCTCCAAACCGACGATCCAAGTGCTCTCAGATTACAGTTCCAATTCAAATGGGGCGTTGTGATTTCCTGCAAAGGTGATATTCGACCCAGAGGAGGAATATTCTACCTGTACCACAGTCGCAGAAATTATTTTACACACGAACATCATGTGTCTGGTATTGAAGATACAGCGGTCTTTACCATCAATGTCCATGAACGGACTTCTTTCGGAAACTACAGCTGTCAATATCAAACAGAGGTTAATGGACGCTTTATCATTTCCCCATCCAGTCAATCTGTTGAAGTGGAACAAGGAAAGGAGGGTCACACATCAAAAGGTAATTACATGTTCTTGTGTCTCAATGTCTTCCTCATTTTCATAAATTTATACAGCTAATAAGAAATGCCAGTTTAATTTCATCCAATTGTTATTTACAGAAAGGCTATCTAATGATTAATGGTGCTTCATGTTTTAAATTTATCTTATGGTAGTTGATGGGAAATGTTCATCCTGGAGAGCAGTTACTAGTGGTGTACCGCAAGGGTCGGTGTTGGGTCCACTGCTGTTTGTCTTTTTTATAAATGACCTGGATGAGGGCGTAGAAGGATGGGTTAGCAAAGTTGCAGACGACACTAAGGTCGGTGGAGTTATGGATAGTGACGAAGGATGCTGTAGGTTGCGGAGTGACATAGATAAGCTGCAGAGCTGGGCTGAGAGGTGGCAAATGGAGTTTAATGCGGACAAGTGTGAGGTGATGCACTTTGGTAGGAGTAACCGGAAGGCAAAGTACTGGGCTAATGGTAAGATTCTTAGTAGTGTAGATGAGCAGAGAGATCTCAGTGTCCATGTACACAGATCCTTGAAAGTTGCCACCCAGGTTGACAGGGCTGTTAAGAAGACATACAGTGTTTTAGCTTTTATTAATAGAGGGATCGAGTTCCGGAACCAAGAGGTTATGGTGAAGCTGTACAAAACTCTGGTGCAGCCGCATTTGGAGTATTGTGTACAGTTCTGGTCACCGTATTATGAGAAGGATGTAGAAGCTTTAGAAAGGGTGCCGAGGAGATTTACTAGGAAGTTGCCTGGTATGGAGGGAAGGTCTTATGAGGAAAGGCTGAGGGACTTGAGGCTGTTTTCATTAGAGAGAAGAAGGTTGAGAGGTGACTTAATTGAAACATATAAAATGATCAGGGGGTTAGATAGGGTGGATAAGGTAAGCTTTTTTCCTAGGATGGTGACCGCGAGCACGAGGGGGCATAGCTTTAAATTGAGGGGTGAAAGATATAGGACAGATGTCAGAGGTAGTTTCTTTACTCAGAGAGTAGTAAGGGAATGGAACGCTTTGCCTGCAACGGTAGTAGATTCGCCAACTTTAGGTACAATGTCGTCATTGGATAAGCATATGGACGTACATGGAATAGTGTAGGTTAGATGGGCTTGAGATCGGTATGGCAGGTCGGCACAACATCGAGGGCCGAAGGGCCTGTACTGTGCTGTAATGTTCTATGTTATCCCTGCCTTTCAAATTGTTATAATTTGATCAAAGATCTGAGTGTATGAACAGAGTCATAGAGATGTACAGCACTGTCCAAACTTGACCTTGCCAACCCACTATCCTAAATTAATCAAGTCCCATTTGCCAACATTTGGCCCACATCCCTCAAAACACTCCTTACCTATATGCCCATCCAGGTGCCTTTTAAATATTGCAGTTAAACCAGCCTCCACCACTTCCACTGACAACTCAGTCATAAATGCACTGCCCTCTGCATGAAAAAAACGACACCTGAGTTCCCTTTCAAATCATTCCCCTCTCACTTTAAACCTATGCCCTCTAGTTTTGGACTCACCTACCCTTGGGAGTAGTTCTCGGCTATTCACCCCAACCATGCCCCTCATGATATTATAAATTTCTATTTGGTCAACTTTCAGCCTCTGAAGCTCCAAAGGAAATAGCCCCAGTCTATTCAGCCTTTCTCCATTGCTCAAACCTTCCAACGCTGGTAGCATCCTTGCAAATCTTTTCTGAAAACTTTCAAGTTTAACAACATCTTTTCTGTAGCAGGGCAATCAGAATTGGATGCATTGTTCCTAAAGCCATCTAACCAATGTTCTCTACAGCTGCAATATATCTCCACTCTTATACACAATGCACTGACCAATGAAGGCAAGTGTATAAAATGCCTTCTTCACCTCCTTGTCTACCTGTAACTTCAGCCTCAAGGAACTATGAGCCTGCACCCCAAGCTCTCTTTGTTTCACAAAAATAAAGGAACCATACTATTAGGCATGTAAGTCCTGCTCTGGGGTTTCTTACCAAAATGTAACTCCTCACATTTATCTAAATTAAACTCTGTCTGCCAGTCCTTGGGCCATCTGCACATCTGATCAAGGTCCCGTTGTACTCTGAGAAAATTTTCTTCACTGTCCCTACATCTCCAATTTTGGCATCATCAGTAAACATACTAACCACGCCTCATATTTCATAGCCCCTTCTCCTGGTAGGCATCTGTCTTTTTCTGAATTTGCTGACTTCATTTGTTTCACATAAAATGACAGATAGTACTGAAATTGATTAATAGGATATGATGCCTAAGCTTTGACAGAAAGTTATCTATTCATTGTCAAAAATGACAAGTCAACCATTCAGGTCTCTGGTTTGCAGCAAACATTCCTCAGTTGCTTTTGAGTTGCAAGGAAAGATGCAGACTTGTGAATTTGTCCAAACAAACAAAACCTCTACAAGATTATCACCAGAGAGGCAGCAACAATTAAAATAGCAAACAGTGGGCATAACCAGGGAATGCTTTCGGGCAATGTTGGATGTGAGTGGGAGTTGTGAAATTGCATGTCATAGAGAAACAGAGGCACTTCTGCCCATTGAATCTGTAATAGTCAAAAATAACTATTCTCTCGTCCCACTGGCCAGCCCATTGCCTGTTTGCCTTGGCATTGTAAGTGCACATCTAAATCATTCTTCAATATGATGAGGGTTTCTGCCTCTCCCAAGCTTACAAAGACTGAAGTTCCACATGCTCCATTGCCTTCTGGGTATTAACAAACGTCCTTGCATCTCCTGTTAACCTCCTGCCCCTTACCTTCAATCTCTGGCCTTCTGCCTCCTCATCATAGCTCAGCCCATCAAGGGCGAAAAGTTTCTTCCTGTCTACCTTATCTAAACACCTCATCATTTTGTACATTTCAACCATGTCCCCCTCTCAATCTCCTCTGAGGAAAACAATCCCAGTCTACCCAATCTCTCACTATCACTGAAATTCTCCAGCCCCCAAAACAACATCCTGGGAGATTTCCCTCTGTATTTACACATGGTGAACATTATGGGACATACCAGATAGTTGCTCTGACTCAAATCTCGGGAACATGAAGTTGTGCAAGGCCTTTAAATGTCCAATGGCTCTATTTATTGATTAAGTCATAACATGTGTTAAAAAGAGACAATCAGATGCCTCAGGATCTGTATTATTCTCCAGTCAGGCATGTTGATGTTTCTTTGCTGTTCATCAATGTGACTCTCATTCTTTTACATTGCATAGCTGTACAGATGGGATTATATCTCTACCTCGGACTGGGATGTACTGCTGTGATCATAGTGGTGCTGTGCCTTATAATCATCAAGAAAGGTAATTTATTGAAAAGAGTAATGTAACAGGTTAGGAGGAATGTGACAACACTGGACAGTGTCTCTTTTATATTTCAGATGAGAACTTTTTTTATTTTAAATCAACTGTTGTGACAGAAACAAGTCATTGCTAAACATTCAATGGTGGTGAGTCACAGAGTCATAGAGGTATCCAGCGCAGAAACAGGCCCTTCAGCCCTACTCATCCATGCCAACCAGATTTCCCATTTGCCTGCATTTGGCCCATTTCCCACTAAACCTTTCCTTTCCATGTACCGGTACAAATGTCTTTTGAATGTTGTAATTGTACCCTCCTCCACCATTTCCTCTGGCAGTTTGATCCATAAATGCTCTGTGCGAAAAATTTGCCTCTTAGGTCCTTTTTAAATCTCTCCCCTCTCACCTTACACCTATTCCCCCTGGTTGTGGACTCCCATATCCTGGGAGAAAGAGCTTGGGGTTAATATATTTTAGAATTTTTATGACAATGTTCTGCAGACATTAAATGACATACAAATTATGAAAGGCATCTGAAATTTCTTTTTAATCTGTTTGCTATCGAGGGGATGTTTCTCCATATCATGGTCGACATTTTGGTTTCTGACATTGAACTTTGACAAAAAGTTGACCATTACATTGTGGATTTGCCCTCTCCTGGTAATTCTCTTCACCTAGCTGTGGAAATCCCTGTCTCCAACATTTTTGCTCCGCCCACCTCACCTCTTATCTTGCCCAACTGTTCTTAGCCTTTTTTAACACGAAAAAGGATTTGCATGCAGACATGTCACTGGCAATTTGGTGGGGGCTGCTTGATGTCAGTTAAATTGATGAAGAGAAATGCAAAATTGAGGCATGCCTTTAAGAACCATGACTTTAAAAATTGCATTTTGATAGCATCTTTAACTGGTCCCTTATGAAAACCAGTGAAACTGCTCACAATATTGCAAATGTGGCCTGACCAGAGTCTTATAGTCTCAGTAGTACATAGAACATAGAACATTACAGCACAGTACAGGTCCTTCAGCCCTTGATCTTGTGCCGACCTGTCATGCCGATCTCAAGCCCATCTAACCTACACTCTTCCATGTACGTCCATATGCTTATCCAATGACGACTTAAATGTACAACTTAAATGTATTGGCGAATCTACTACCGTTGCAGGCAAAGCGTTCCATTCCCTTACTACTCTCTGAGTAAAGAAACTACCTCTGACATCTGTCCTATATCTTTCACCCCTCAATTTAAAGCTATGCCCCCTCATGCTCGCCATCACCATCCTAGGAAAAAGGCTCTCCCTATCCACCCTATCTAACCCTCTGATCATTTTATATGTTTCAATTAAGTCACATCTCAATTTTATTCTCTCTAATGAAAACAGCCTCAAGTCCCTCAGCCATTCATCGTAAGACCTTCCCTCCAAACCAGGCAACATCCTAGTAAATCTCCTCTGCACCCTTTCCAAAGCTTCTACATTCTTCTTATAATGCGGTGACCAGAACTGTACACAATACTCCAAGTGCGGCCACACCAGAGTTTTGTACAGCTGCAGCATAACCTCTTGTTCCGAAACTCGATCCCTCTATTAATAAAAGCTAAAACACTGTATGTCTTCTTAACAGCCCTGTCAACCTGGGTGGCAACTTTCAGGGATGTATGTACATGGACACCGAGATCTCTCTGCTCATCTACACTACTAAGAATCTTACCATTAGCCCAGTACTTTGCCTTCTGGTTACTCCTACCGAAGTGCATAACCTCACACTTGTCTGCATTAAACTCCATTTGCCACCTCTCAGCCCAGCTCTGCAACTTTTCTATGTCTCTCTGCAACCTACAGCATCCTTTGTCACTATCCATAACTCCACCGACCTTAGTGTCATCTGCAAATTTACTAACCCATCCTTCTACGCCCTCATCCAGGTCATTTATAAAAAAGACAAACAGCAGTGGACCCAACACCGACCCTTGCGGTACACCACTAATAACTGGACCGACCCTTGCGGTACACCACTAGTAGCTGGACCAACCCTTGCGGTACACCAGTAGTAACTGGACCGACCCTTGCAGTACACCACTAGTAACTGGACCAACCCTTGCGGTACACCACTAGTAACTGGACCGACCCTTGCGGTACACCACTAGTAACTGGATCTCTGATCTTGTATTCCAACTCCCTCGAATTGAATGCAAACAATGCATTTACCTTCCTAACTGCTAACTGAACCTAGCCGAACTTGTCCTCACCCTTAACAACTTCTCTTTCGATTCCTCCCATTTCCTACAGACAAAGAGGGTGGCAATGGGCACCCGCATGGGCCCCAGCTATGCCTGCCTCTTTGTAGGTTACGTGGAACAGTCCCTCTTTCGCACCTACACAGCCTGTCTCTGCTTCCCTAACCTGTTCTTCCTTTCACCCATCCCTTCCTTCCACCTCGAGCCGCACTTCCATTTCCTACCCACCACCTCATCCCCCTTCCTTGATCTGTCCGTCTTCCCTGGACTGACCTATCCCCTCCCTACCTCCTCACCTATACTCTCCTCTCTACCTATCTTGTTTTCTCTCCATCTTCAGTCCACCTCCCCCTCTCTTCCTATTTATTCCAGTTCCCTCTCCCCAACCCCTCTCTGATGAAGGGTCTAAGCCCGAAACATCAGCTTTTGTGCTCCTGAGAAGCTGCTTGGCCTGCTGTGTTCATCCAGCTCCACACTTTGTTATCTTGGATTCTCCAGCATCTGCAGTTCCCAGTATCACTGCTAACTGAACCTGCCTGTTACCTGAAGAGAGTCCTGAACTCGACTCCCAAGTTCCTTTTGGATTTGTCTTTGTTCTGTCTATACAGATGGTGTCAAATCTGCTGTGTTTCTTTAACATTCTCTGTTTTTGATTCTAATATCCAACATCCTGCTTTCCTTTGTTTTATATTATTGGCATTGACCGTCATGTTTGAGGCATTTCACCATTATATTTTTGTTTTATGTTTGTCAGGTCAAAATAAACATCAAAATATTCAGAGGTAAGAATGTTTTATGATTCATGATAATCCGATATTTGACGTTATGCAACATATATAGATGGACATTAATATATCATTCCATCTAATATTAATTCTGCTTAGATTTTTGTGCAATTCATTCCCATTATATCACATTTGGTTCAACATCTGTCTTTATTTTACAGGACTGCTCCCTCAGCAGTTCAAAATACACACAGCAAAGTCTATGACAGCATTTGTAAGTATATCACTGATATTAACAACTGGTTGTGATGACTGTGATGCTGAGTAACATCTTTCCGTGTGATTCTTAACATGAAAAATGTGTTAAAGGTTTTAGTGAAGAAATTCTAAATTTCATTCCTGTTCACTGTCTGATTGTTCACACTTTGATCAGATAGAGCCTCAGCATCAGAAACAAGCATTTAAATGATGTGAATTTTGGTGTAGTGATTGAGAGAGAGAGATTTAACATTACAAGTTATAAACACAGGAAGTGCTGGAGAAACTCAGCAGGCCTGGAAGCATCTGTAGCCGGAGGGACAGACAGAATTAACCGTTCCAGTCAAGTCATCCTTCTTCAGAAGTGCTAGCTAAGGGGCTGTCAGACAAAACACAAGCAATTTCATTCAGGACTCTGTCTCTATCATGTTGGAGATTCACTTCAAGTAGAGTCAAGGGCATGATGTAAAAGCAAGCATTTGAAGTGGTACCGTTGGGTTTGCATTCACGGTTGTCCAAATCTATCCCCAAAATTTGTCTGTAATGTAAATGACAGAGCTGTAACCCATCCTTGCAGCCTGATTTTCCAATACTGTAAAAGGTTGTTAGAGTAAAGAAACTGTTTCATCGAAAAGACCCAGTGCCCTGGAATAAATAGTGTGTGGTGTGTTCTCCTTTCCATAAAGGAGGAGGTGAAACAGTCCATGTTATTTTGCCTTTTAGTCACCATTTGGACACTGGTTTGTACCGACTGGACAAAAATACAACTTACAGAACAGTCCACAAGAGCATAAGACAATAAGAAATAGGAACAACAGTCCTGTTCAGCCCTCGAGTCTGCTGCACCATTCAATAGGATCATGGCTAACCCAGCATGCCTCACATGCACCTTCTATGCTACCCCGATTCCCTGACTGATCAAGAATCTACCTACCTTAGACATAAATATGCACCCCTCCTGGCTCCCTCCCAAAAGAAGAAAGTTCTCTGTGGCAAGGAGTTCCAAAGCCTCACAACCCTCTGAGGGAAGAAATCCCTCCTCATCTAAGTCTCCAACTGGCAAACCTTGATTGCCAGACTGTACCCTCTGGCCCTAGACTCTCCCATGAGAGAAACATCCTCTCAGCATTGACTCTGTCAGGCCTCAATGAGCAAACTCTCATGCTTCTAAACTCCAGTGAGTAGAGCCCCAATCTGGTTAGCTCATAAGACAATCTCTTCATCCTGGAGATTATCCTCGTGCATGGAATATAGATCTCACAAACATTATTTGTCACTATTTGCTAGACTACAGGTTAGGCAAGGGTGGTTTGCTTGGATGGCAGGTGGATGATGTCAACAGTATGGGTTCAATTCCCACACCAGCTAAGGTTAGCTTGAAGGACTGTCCATCTCAACCTCTGCCTCGCATGAAGTATGGTGACCCTCAGGTTAAACCACCACCAGATGCCTCTGCACTACGCAAGAGTCGGGTTATGATTGTCTTTGTTTAATTTTGGGCCTATATTTCAGTGGACACCTAGTTATAGCAACAATTGACAACATAAACTACTGAGTCTCAGTGCTTAGATAACGAAGAGAAAAACTCAATGTATGTGCTTCGTTTATCCTAGATAATAATGCCAATTTGATCCATCATAGAAAAATGGTAAGCATGCAATTTTTAGTCAAACTCAAATCACGTGTTTTCTTGCTACGTAAAGTCTGATCAGATTTTCCTGTAGAGAGAGAGACAGTCCAGAGATATAGAATATACTTTGATGGTGAGAAAGAATAGAACAAGAATGGAGAGATTGATAGAGAGAGAGAGAGAGAGAGAGAGAGACACCATTGGGATTAGGGTGGGCGTGAGGAATGGGGTGCTGATAGGCAGAAATAATGGGTAGGGAGAAAGAGAATGATGGGAGTTAGACAGAGAGGGATGCAGAAGATCGATACAAACAGAGGTACAAATGGGCAAATAATGGTGAGAGTGGGGGTGAAGGCAACAAAATATGGAAACAGAGATAAAATATAGGAAGGACATTGAAAAGAAAGAGTCATAGAGTCATGCAGCATGGAAACAGACCCTTTGGCTCAACTCGTCCATGCTGACCAGGTTTCCTAAACTGAACTAATCACATTTGCTGCATTTGGCCCATATTCCTCTAAACTTTTCCTATCCACGTACGCGTCCAAATTTTTTTTTTATGTAGTAATTGTACTTGTTCTACGACTTCTTCTTGTAGCTCATTCCATACACACACCACACTCTGCATGAAAAAGTTGCCCTTCAGGATCCTTTTAAATCTGAACGTCTTACCTTAAACCTGTGCCACCAACTTTTTGACTTCTCTAGCCTTGGGTAAAGACCTTGGCTATTTATCTCTGCCCCTCATGATTACACAAATATCTATAAAGTCACCCCTCAACCTTCCATGCTCCAGTGGAAATTGTCCCACCTTTCCTTATAACTCAGAGTCTCCAGTCCCAGCAACAGCCTCGTACATTTTTACTTCCTAGTTTAACAACATCCCCCCATAACAAGCAACCGGAATTTACACAGTATTATAAAAATGGCCTTACCAATGTTTTATACAGCTGTAACGTGATGCCCCAACTCCTACACTCAATGATCTAACAATGAAGGGACACCTACTGAATACCTTCTTCTCTGCCCTGTCTACTTATGATGTCACTTTCAAGGAATTATGAACTGGCACCCCTAGGTCCCTCTGGTTGACAGCACTCCCCACAGCCCTACCATTAGCTGGGTGGGTTCTGCCCAGAATTGCCTTACTAAATTAAACTCCAACTCCACTCCTCATCCATTGGCCTATCTAAACAAATTGTACTTTTAGATAACCTTCTTCACAGATTCCACCAATTTGTAATCATCAGCAAAGCTTAATAATCAAACCTCCGAAATTTTCATCCAAATGGAGAGACCAAAAGCTCAAAAAAGAGAGATATGTGGGGGTGTAGTGAGAAAGGGATTGACAGGAAGCAGGAAATTGAGATAGATAGATGAATAAAATAAATCTTGCGAGAGGAACAAAGGCACACGATATTGGTGTAAACTTTACAAACACCACTTTCCATGTTGCTCAATGCAGGATGAGTATTCTGATGTGTACGACAACAAATGTGAGGGAGTTACTTATGCTGCCTTAAACATGGATGGTGTGAATCAAAACGAAGCTGCCTCGGTCATCAGGGGAGAGACGTGTGTTTATATGGGCGTGCAAAAATAACAATTTTTCTCCCTCCACCATTGCTGTCTGCTTCTGTCACGTTGCTTACTAAAGCTCAACTGGTGAATAAATTCACATAAACCACCTTTCGCCAACCCACCCTGCAATCCCCCTCTCAGTCAACTGACACAGCAGAAATCCTCTCCTGATTCCCTGAGTCATCAAAGTCACCTTGGAACATCACCAGGATTGGAAATATGGCAAACATTTCCATCGCGAACCCTGTAAGCCTCCTCTCAACAGATGGACACAGCTACAGTACGAGAGAGAGAGGGGCCACTCGGATTTTCAGTTCTGCTTAGATTGATTGATTGTTACATGTACCAAAGTGCAGTGAAAGGTTTTGTTTATGTGCAGTACAGGCAGATCATAGTAAGCAAGGACGTGCAGATCAAAAAAACTGAGACAGAGGCATTCAGGTTACATTGCACAGGGCTTGTATGAGGTGAGATCAATGTGAGCAAGATAAGCATTATTTGAGGCTAGAGAGTCCATTCATCAGTCTAACAATGGCCAGGAAGAAGCTGTTCCTGATCCTTCTAGTGCGTGATCAGGCTTCTGTATCTTCTGCTTGACGAAAGAGGTTGTAGGCGATCGTTACGGGGATGTGATGGATCTTTGATGATGTTGGCGGCAGCGAGCAGTCTAAATGGAGTTCACGGATGAGATGTTGGCTTCCATCATAGTTTGGGCTGTGCACACCACCTTCTGTAGTTTCTTGCTGCCCTGGAGTTGCCATACCAGGCCGTTTTGCATCTGAACAGTATGCTTTCAATTGTGCATCCGTGGAAGTTGAGGAGAGTCATTATGGACATGCTGAATTTCCTGAGCTACCTGAGAAAGGAGAGGCATTGTTGCACCTTCTTGTTGCCACACGAATGTGAGAAGTCCAGAACAGGTTGTTGGTTATTGTCACTCAGAGAAACTTGACGCTCTCCACCCTCTCAACCTCAGTTCTGTTGATGTAAATGGGAGCATGTTCTCTTTTCTTTCTGAAATCAATGATCAGTTCCTTAGTTTTGCCGAGAGAGAAGTTGTTCTCATTGTACCATATTGCCAACCCCTCTATCTCCCTCTTCTGTATTTTGATAACCATCTAATAATAGTTACTAGATCGCCATTAGATAGCGCTGTTTGTGAAGGCTTTTGTCACAATAAAAAGAGCCTATGCCCCACTGAAAGAAATAGGGTCCAGTGCTGTGAAGGTTTATATATGCCAGAAGATTGAAGAACTTTTAGCCACCAAAAAGGTTAAGAACAAGTGAAAGTTTGCAGGTACACAAGAAAGAAAGAAAAACAGACAACCAGCGTCCTAAGTATATGAAAAAGCCCCTCAAGCCTGTTCTGCTTGCCATTCAATGAGGTTGTGGCTGATCTGTGTCCCAACTCCATTGACCTGCCTTTGGTCTGTACCGCTAAAACCTCTGCTGAACAAAAATGATCTCTCTCAGATTTAAAATGAATAATTTAACTAGGATCCATTGTGGTTTATGTAAGACAGTTCCAGTCCTCTATCAGTTGTCATGTGATGTGTATTATCACCAGACTATTAATTTGGAGACCAAGTAAGGTCCTAGAGACTTGAATTCAAATCCTGCCATGGCAGATCGATAATCGCCTGTAATTAAGACTTTAACAATGATCATGATCTAATGCAGATTTTTAGGAAAAATCTGCCTGGTTCACTAATGTCTTTGAGAGAAGAAAGTCCACTGTCCTTACTTATATAGCCTACATGAGACTCCAGATCATCAGTGATGTGGTTGACCCTTAACTGCCCTTGGGGCAATTAGGGACGATCAATAAATTCTGCCCCAGCCTGTGACACATATATCCGATAAACATTTTTTTAAGAAAGTGTTTCCTGACATCTCTCCCAAATGGCCTAGCCCTAATTTTTAGACTACACCCCCAGTGCTAAAATTTGTGGAATTTTCCACGATGAAATTAATGCCAGGCAAACTGAATGGACCTCTTCTTCTGTCCCGCAGGCCCGACTCACCTGCATTCCGCATGGAGATGGCCTCAAGGCCCTCCGCTTCTTCCTGTCCCGCAGGCCCGACACCTGCATTCCGCATGGAGATGGCCTCAAGGCCCTCCGCTTCTTCCTGTCCCGCAGGCCCGACCACCTGCATTCCGCATGGAGATGGCCTCAAGGCCCTCCGCTTCTTCCTGTCCCGCAGGCCCGACCAGTCCCCCTCCACCGACACTCTCATCCGCCTAGCTGAACTCGTCCTCACACTCAACAACTTCTCTTTTGACTCCTCCCACTTCCTACAGACTAAGGGGGTGGCCATGGGCACCCGCATGGGCCCCAGCTATGCCTGCCTCTTTGTAGGCTACGTGGAACAGTCCCTCTTCCGCACCTACACAGGCCCCAAACCCCACCTCTTCCTCCGGTACATTGATGACTGTATCGGCGCCGCCTCTTGCTCCCCAGAGGAGCTCGAACAGTTCATCCACTTCACCAACACCTTCCACCCCAACCTTCAGTTCACCTGGGCCATCTCCAGCACATCCCTCACCTTCCTGGACCTCTCAGTCTCCATCTCAGGCAACCAGCTTGTAACTGATGTCCATTTCAAGCCCACCGACTCCCACAGCTACCTGGAATACACCTCCTCCCACCCACCCTCCTGCAAAAATTCCATCCCCTATTCCCAATTCCTCCGCCTCCGCCGCATCTGCTCCCACGATAAGACATTCCACTCCCGCACATCCCAGATGTCCAAGTTCTTTAAGGACCGCAACTTTCCCCCCACAGTGATCGAGAACGCCCTTGACCGCGTCTCCCGTATTTCCCGCGACACATCCCTCACACCCCGCCCCCGCCACAACCGCCCCCAAGAGGATCCCCCTCGTTCTCACACACCACCCTACCAACCTCCGGATACAACGCATTATCCTCCGACACTTCCGCCATTTACAATCCGACCCCACCACCCAAGACATTTTTCCATCCCCTCCCCTGTCAGCTTTCCGGAGAGACCACTCTCTCCGTGACTCCCTTGTTCGCTCCACACTGCCCTCCAACCCCACCACACCCGGCACCTTCGCCTGCAACCGCAGGAAATGCCACACTTGTCCCCACACCTCCTCCCTCACCCCCATCCCAGGCCCCAAGATGACATTCCACATTAAGCAGAGGTTCACCTGCACATCTGCCAATGTGGTATACTGCATCCACTGCATCCGGTGCGGCTTCCTCTACATTGGGGAAACCAAGCGGAGGCTTGGGGACCGCTTTGCAGAACACCTCCGCTCAGTTCGCAACAAACAACTGCACCTCCCAGTCGCAAACCATTTCCACTCCCCCTCCCATTCTCTAGATGACATGTCCATCATGGGCCTCCTGCAGTGCCACAATGATGCCACCCGAAGGTTGCAGGAACAGCAACTCATATTCCGCCTGGGAACCCTGCAGCCATATGGTATCAATGTGGACTTCACAAGTTTCAAAATCTCCCCTTCCCCTACTGCATCCCTAAACCAGCCCCAGTTCGTCCCCTCCCCCCACTGCACCACACAACCAGCCCAGCTCTTCCCCTCCACCCACTGCATCCCAAAACCAATCCAACCTGTCTCTGCCTCCCTAACCGGTTCTTCCTCTCACCCATCCCTTTCTCCCACCCCATGCCGCACCCCCAGCTACCTATTAACCTCATCCCACCTCCTTGACCTGTCCGTCTTCCCTGGACTGACCTATCCCCTCCCTACCTCCCCACCTACACTCTCACCACCTATCTTCTTTACTCTCCATCTTCGGTCCGCCTCCCCCTCTCTCCCTATTTATTCCAGTTCCCTCTCCCCATCCCCCTCTCTGATGAAGGGTCTAGGCCCGAAACGTCAGCTTTTGTGCTCCTGAGATGCTGCTTGGCCTGCTGTGTTCATCCAGCCTCACATTGTATTATCCTGGAATTCTCCAGCATCTGCAGTTCCCATTATCTCGGACCTCTTCTCTACGTCTTTATTGCAGAAGACACCTGAAAGGAAATCCTGAGAATAGCTGAAAACAAATATCAAAAGGGAAACAGAGAAAGAGACCTTTAATGAGATAAAGCTAATAGGATTTATTCTGGAGAAATCTGAGTTAGACTTGAGAAATTCAGCAAATCTGGCAGCATTTGTGGAGAGAGAGAGAGAAATGAATTCAATGTCATACGCTTTAAGTGCTGGAGAAACTCAGTAGGTCTGGAAGCAGCTGGAGAGAAAGAGTTAATGATTCAAGCCTCGTGACCCTTCCTCGCAACTAGAAGCATCTAGAAAAAGGTAGTATGGAGGGGTGGGAGCAAGTGTGAAACTTAAGTGCAGACAACGTCCAGACAGAGAGAGAGAGAGAGGGAGGGAGAGAGAGAGAGAGAGACAAAGCCATAGGCTGGTTAATAGGAAGACAAGGGAAAAGAGAAGCTGGATAATAATGATAATGAAGATTTGCAATGGGTTGGCAGTGGTGAAAGTAACTCATAAAGGTATTGGGGGTGGGTAAACATTCCCTATCAACAACAATCAATGGAGGCCCAGATAATGTTATGGGGACCCAAGTTCAAATCCTGCCATGGCAGATGGTGGAATTGGAGTTCAATAAATATCTGGAATTAACAATCTAATGATAACTAAGAATCCATTGTTGATTGTCAGGAAAAACCCATCTGGTTCACTGATGTGATCAGAGATAATGGGAACTGCAGATGCTGGAGAATCCAAGATAACAAAGGCCAAGCAGCATCTTAGGTCTAGGCCCGAAACGTCAGCTTTTGTGCTCCTAAGATGCTGCTTGGCCTGCTGTGTTCCTCCAGCCCCACACTTTGTTATCTTGGTTCACTAATGTCTTTGAGGGAAGGAGACAGCCACCCTTACCTGGTCTGGCCTACTTGTGACTCCAGGCCCAGAGCAATGTGGTTGACTCTTAACTGCCCTCTGGGCAATTAGGGATGAGCAATAAATGATGCCTAGCTAGCGATGCCCTCATCCCATAAATGAAAAAAGAAAAATAAAGTTCTTTTGTCTGCTTTCCCTAAAGAAGGGTCACTGGCCTCGAAGCATTAATTCTGCTTTCTCTCAGTGCCAGACCTGCTGGGTTTTCCCACCACTTTCTGTTCTTGGTTCAGACCTCCAATGTGTGCAGCTCCTTGCCTTATTTTAGCACCTCCACCTCTCCATCTCACTCTCACAGCCCCTAAACCATTATTTAGGAAACATGAAAGAGAGGATGACATGAAACGGCCATTCAGCCCCTCGAGTCTGTTCCACCATTCCATGAGATTATGGGTGATCTATGGCCTAACTCCATATGGGAACTCTTGGCCTAACAAAAACTTATCTCTCTCAGTTTGAAAATTAATCACCGATCCAGCATCCATTGGCATTTTTGGAAGAGAGTTCCATACCTCCACCATCCGTTGTGCAAGGAACTGCTTTCCAACATCTCTCCTGAATAGTTTGGCCCTCATTTTCTGACTAGGCTGTCCCTAGTTCTAGAATCCCCAAATCATGGGAATAGTTTAGCAGCACTGTATTTCCCTGTCAATATCTTGAAGACTTCAATCAGATCACCCTCAAGCCTCCTAAATTGAAAAGAAAGGCTAATTTGTCTAATCTCTCTGCATATCGTAATCCCTGAAGACAAGGTATCATTCTTGTGAACCTATGTTGTCCTCCCCCCAAAATCAGTTTATCCTTCCTAAGATGTGGTGCCCAGACCTACAAGTGGGGACTAACCAGGATCTTGTATAACTGCAGAATAACTTCTACATCCTGTGCTCCAGTCCTCTAGATATAAGGGTCAGCATTTCATTAGCTGGCTTGATTATTTATTTCAGTATGAATAAAGATTGGCCAACTAGGCCATTATCAGATTGAGAAGTTGTGATAAAGGTTTTTGGCACAAGGATCAGTACTGTTTACAATCAATATCATGAGCTTCTTAAATGAAGCCAGAATCTGCCAAAAAAAAGACATTTGTGCTTGATTTCAGATTCTGAGTATGTGAAAGGAGAATGAATGGAATATTAGATAACAAGCAGGCCATTAGCCCCTCGAACCTGTCCTCCAACTCAATGGCTGATCTGCAGCCTAATTCCATATACCTGCCTTTGGCCCAAACCCTTAATATATTTGCTGAACAAAACATTATCTCTCTCAGATTTAATAATATGACAATGAAGTATGTGCTTCATGAGACAAGCCACTTTATAGATTGTTTTACTTGTTCTCAAAGAAACAAAATTGGCCAGAAATGACTGCCAGTTCGGCAACTCTGAATAACTGATTGTATCTTATTCCTTTTATATGGTAAAGAGTGAGGATAACTATTGTCAATTTTCTCAATTCTTTCACTAGCCTATTTATCCTGAACGTTAAAAGCGTGCTTGATCATGGAGCATCGAAAATCGATTTAATTCGTCATTGAAATAAGGCATGCTTAATTCAAACAAAAAAAAATCAAATGAACATTGTTACAGATATTTGGTCATTTTTTATCCTTGAATATTATGATATTTCAAGTGCTCATCCAAATATTTTTAAGGTTTCTGGCTCCCACTACCTTCACAGATGATGTATTCTGAATTCCCTCCGTCCTCTGTGTAAAAAAGTTTCTTTTTCAAATCCCCTCTGAATCTCCTGTCCCTTAATCTAAAACTGTGCCCCCCATGATTAACCCCACAGCAAAAGTAAGGGGAGAAAACATGACCTAGTCAGGTGTGTGACAACACAAAATGCAAGTGCCCCTCCAAGTCAACACAACACACTTATTCATAGCTTTATTGCTGCTTTTCCAATGTCACTGGCTCAATACTCTCAATCACCCTTTCTGTGTGTGGGGTGTTGTCGAACAGCTCAAAGACAGCAGTGATTTAAAAAGTTATCTTGTGACCAAATTTGCAGGGGGAAGGCGTGGTCATAATTTAGCATGGAATAATAAACAATGCCTTGTCCATTGACGCGGCATCAAAGCTTGACTAATAAATTGAGTGAATGGCCTCAAACTTAAGAAGAAGCATATTTCTGAAGAAGGGTCTAGACTCGAAACATCAGCTTTCCTTCTCCTCTGATGTGGCTTGGCCTACTGTGTTTATCCAGCTCGACACTTTGTTATCTCTGGCCTCAAAGTTATTCATCCAGTTTGGTGTTTGTTGGTCAGCATGGATGTGGTGGGCTAAAGGACCTGTCACTATTTCGCGTGACTCTACAAATTTGTAAAACTCACAGGTGTTACCACTTCTTTGAATCACTGCTCCACTTTTGAATGTCACAGAGCTGGAAAATGAAATATAATTATTGTTTCAAATGAAGCTGGACAAAATAAGTTTCATTTTCTCTTCCAAATCTAAAATCTGTTCAATCGAGTGAGTTACATCACGTGGAGAATATTGCTTCGTACTATTTAATTTTATGGCATAAATGAAGCCCAGTACCTCTTGGTATTTTGGCATCTAGCTTTCCCTGAAATGAAAGAAATTGCAAATAGATAATGTTAAGATTCACAGGTATTTTGTTGCAGCATGTACATTTCATGAATCAAACGCAACACCTTTTTCCTGTATCCATTCCTGGAAAATAAATCAGCCGTAGTTAATTATTGCAATATTGTTTAGCTATTTGGAAGCAGTTCAGAGGTGATTTGATACAATGATGAGGGGCTTCTCTTGTGAAGAGAGATTGAGCAGTTTAAGAATACAAACTCTGTTTAGAAAATTGAGGAGTGTGTTGCTGCAACTGTACTGAACATTGTTGTTTGTGCATCAGGAGTACTGTATAGAGTTTTGGCCCCTTAAATTGAGGAAGGATGTATTGCATTTCAAATAATTCAGAGGTGATTCACTCAACTGATTCCATCAATACGGGGTCTGTCTTATGAAGAGAGATCAAGCATTTTCAGCCAATACTCTCTGCAATTTAGAAGAATGACAGGGGGTCTAATTGAGGGATATAGGCCTCTAAAGGGCAAGTTTACAAAATAGATGGAGAGAAGATGTTTCCTGTGTGGGCCAATCTTGAACACGAGGTCTTCATTTCAGGATAAGTGGCTGGAGCAGAATGAAAACAGAGAAGAGTAGGAATAACTTCTCTCAAAGGGTCATGCATCCGTGGGAGATCATTCCCTCAGAGTGTGCAGTGATTGCCAAGGTACAAAAATAAATTGAAGGAGGAGACAGATTTTTAATCAGTGACGGGTTAAAGGGAGTGGGGGCAGGAAAGTGAAGTTGAAGCCAAGAGGAGATCAGGCACAGTCGTATTGAATGGTGATGCAGATTCCCGTGGGGCTGAAAGGCCTGTTCCTCGCCCTTATGGCTTCGAAAATAAATCCTTTGACTTGTCTTTTCAGGATGCATCAGTGCCACCTGCAAACTTATTGCCCTAATGTCACATCTCCTTCCAAGAAGGGTACATGCATCATTTGTGCAGACATGAAAAATAAACAAGAGAGGACTAAAGACAAATGTGTTCTATGATAGTAGTTAGAGTGCAGATATTTTCTCCTTACACAGTGCAGTTGTCTAATTGTCAACTACAGAAGGGCACAAAGCATGCAGTGTGGCTTCAGTAAAGCCTTTAACTATCATGGTATGTTTCTGTGTAACGTGCACTGTTTCAACATCACCATTTGAAATTGCCACACCACTGAGAATAATATTCTGTTTCTCTATTCTTAAGGTCAAAGCCCCAGACTTAGTCACATAGTCAAAGAGTTATGAAGCATGGAAACAGACCCTTCAGTCCAAATGATCCATGCTGACCAGATTTCCTAAACTGAACTAGACCCATTTTGTTGCGCTTGGCCCATATCTTTCTAAACCTTCCCTATCCACATACTTATTCATATGTCTTTTAAATGTTATGACTATACAACTTACCACTCCCTCTGGCAGCTCATTCCATATCTGCACGTCTCTGTTTGAAGAAGTTTCCCCTGAGGTCTCTTTTTAAATCTTTCCCCTGTCATCTTAAATCTATGCTCTCTAGTTTTGGACTCCTCAATGCTGGAGAAAAGGCTTTGGCTATTCACTTATGCCACTCATGATTTCATAAACCTCACTATCACCCCTCAACCTCCTATGCTCCAAGGGAAAAGTGTCCCAGCTTATCCAGCCTTTCTCTATAACTCAAGCACTCCAGCCTTGATTTCATCTCTGTAAATCTTGTCCGGCCATTTTCCAACTTAATAGTATCCTTCCTGTAGCAGGGTGACCAGAACTGTACACAGTACTCCAATAGTCCTTTCACCAATATCCTGTACAACCATAACATGATGTCCCAACTCCTATACTCTGACTGATGAAGGCAAGTGTGCTAAATGCCCTCTTCACCACCTTGTCTATCTGTAACACCACTTTCAAGGAACTATGTACCTGCATCTCCAGGTTTCTGTTTGACAACACTGCCCGGGGCCCTATCATTAACAGTGTAAGTCTGGTTTGTCTTAATACAATGCAACACCTCAATTATCTGAATTAAACTCTACCTGCCCTTCCTCAACCCATTGGCTCAGTTGATCAAGGTCCCATTGTACTCTTAGATAACCTTCTTCACTGCCTACTCTGCCTCAAGTTGTTGTCATCTGCAAACATATGAACAGTGCTCCTATAAATACCATCCAGATTATAAATGGATAAATGACGAGCAACAGTGGACACAGCACTGATCCCTGCAGAACACTGTTGGTCACAAGCCTCCAGCCTGAGCAATCGCCCCCTATCATCACCCTCTGACTCCTACCATCAACCCAATTTTGTACGTTGTCAGAATTGTACGGAGTTGACAATGAAGTGGTTTAATTTAACAAGGAGTTGGAAAGAAAGAATGATGAATTTCTAACATTTAACACATTAGTTAGCCAATCTGTAAAGACATGGAATTCATTGCTACAGAAGGCTGAGGAGGCCAGGTCTTTGAGTATACTTAAGGCAAAGGTATTTAGGTCCTTGATTGTTAAAGGGATCAAGGGTTACAGGGAAAAAGCTGGGGAATGGGGTTTAGAAACTTATCAGACATGGTTGAATGGCAGACCAAACCCATTGGGCCAATTGGCCTCATTTCTGCTCCTATGTCTTAGGGAATGCCACTGGACACTGGGGTCCAGTCACACGAACAGCCTTCTACCCCAGATCAGTTTTGGATCCGACTTACCAATGGATCTTGGATCCCATGAATATTTACTGTCTTTCTCTTTCTCCTGTGTTGCAATTTGATTGTCTTCTCAGTAATGAATTAATATAAACATGCAGCAGTCAAGACAGACAACGCTCAAAGTAAAAGCCTTTTTTTTAACACTCACAGGAATCTTTACAAAATACATTCTAACCAGGACCTTTACAAAACAATATGAACCTTTGGATTTACAGTGAGCTGGTCTTGCAACTTTTATTCCTTTTTTACTTTTAGAATGAGGAGGGGGAACCATAGATCGCAGAAGAGATTCTACTCCAGGCTTCTTCAGAAGGGCAGAGCTGCATTTCTATTGTGAAAGTGTCCTCAGAGTTAAAAACTATGAGAGGAAAGAAGAGTATGTCTGCCATGGGGAAAAGATTCTCACAATCTCACAGTCACATAAAGAGAAACTATTTCCACTGGTTGAAGGTTCTTGAACTAGGGAGAGCATTGTCTGGGAATGAGGGCCAGACTGTTCAGGAGAAATGTTAGAAAGTACTTCTACATACAAATGGTGGGATAGGTTTGGAACTTATTTCCACAAACAGCAGTGGATGCTGGATCAGTTGTTAATTTTCAATCTGAGTCAGCTAATTTTTGTTAAGCAAAGATATTAAGGGGATATGGGCCAATATATGGTAGACCACAGATGAGCCGTGATCTCATTGAATGGCAGAACAGGTTCGAGGGGCTGAATGGCCTACTCCTGTTCCTGAGTACCTGAACATGTGTTAGTGAACTATTGTATATCACTTTATCGGAAATGCCCAAAGTCTTTGATGTAAGTGGACAATCACAAATATCAGGTAATGACGCAGCAGGAAATACAGTTTTCCAGACAGTTCCCCCTCAGTGGGTTGTAGCAAGATCCCCAAGCACACATTCCATTTACACAGCTCGTCTGGTGAGAAATTCATTCCATAGGCTCTGGCAAAACATTGTACTCATTGTGGGGAAATTACCTTGCCCCCCACTCCCCATCCTTGGAGACTCTATTAAAAGGAAAAGCACTCAAGTTCTCTCCTCCAAGCGATTTTTTTCAGATTTGAAGTTGTTGACCTAGTGGATTATAAGAGCAGGGTGGGCATGTTGAAGCTGTACAGGACTTTGATGAGGCCACAGCTGGAGCACTGTGTGTAGTTCCAGTCTCTGTACTATAGGGAAGGATGTGATTGCACTGGAGGGGGTGTAGAGGAGATTAACCAGGATGTTGCCTGGTTGGCTTTTCTCTTTAGAATGATGAAGGATGAGAGGTGACTTGATAGAGGCGTACAAAATGATCAGAGGTATGGATAGAGTGGACAGCCAGAGTAATTTTCCTAGGGTGAGGGTAACTATTACAAGGGGACATAGTTTTAAAATGAGTGGAGGTAGATATCAGGGAGACGTCAGAGGTAGGTTCTTTACTCAGAGAGTTGTAGGAGTGTGGAATGCATTGCTGGAGAGGCTAGTGGAGTCAGCCTCATTAGGGCCATTTAAGCTGCTATTAGATAAGTATTTGAATGATACTATAAGGTAGGGGTGGAGGTTAGATAGATCTTACGTTTAGGGTAAAAGTTCACCACAACATCATGGGCCAAATGGCCTGCACTGTGCCCTACTGTTCTATGTTCTATGGAGCATTTCAGCAATGAAGAGAGGCTAGATAAGCTCAGGTTGTTTCCTTCAGAATAGAGAAGGTCGAAAGAGTGCCTGACAGAAGTGTGTAAGATTATGAGGAGCATGGACAAGGTGGGTAGGGAGCAGCTGTTCCTCATTGTTGAACAGGCAATAACTTGGGGGACATTATTTCAAAGTGAAAGGCAAGAGGCTTAGAGGGGTTTTGAGGATTGTTTCGCCCAGAGGATGATGGAGGCCTGGAATGCACTATCCAGGAGAATAGTTGAGGCAGGAAACATCCCAACCTTTAAAACATACTTGGATGAGCTCTTGGTGATTTCACATTCAAGGCTATGGAGTCTACTGCAGGAAAGTGAGAGAAGCTTTGATGGTACAGAGGGTCTGGACAGAGGGGCCTTAACTACACTGTATGATTGTGTGAATTGTAAAGTCAGTGAATCGAAGGAGCCACTTGACGTTTAACAATAACTGAAATATTTTGTAAGAAAGAATTACGATTTTTTAAAATTTAGCTCAACAGTTAGCTAACCTGTACAGAATACACTGGAAGGGAAATAGGGTAAAACACACCCTACTTGCCCTTCTCTTTATACAGCATTTTCAATGCATAGCAATCAGCGTTATTTCAAGGTGGAATATTAACTAAACATGCAATAATGCTCAAAAATATACATGCATAATGCCAACCTACAGGGGGCTTAACAATTTACTACAACTTTCCTTTCTCTCATCATTACTCTCAATGTGTTTTTTCTTTACTTTTCACAAGCTGCATCTATCTGTGACTTTATACTCAGTTATGTTTTGGACAATGTTGATCCAGGACAGATTAAACACTTTGATATTCCAAGAAATGAGACCTGGTGCTACATGTTTTCATTTAATGATTATAAAACCACGCCAACCTTGCCTTTGGCAGACAGATGTGGAATTTAAGATGTGACATTAGATCAAATGTCTCCAATAGTCAGAGCATTGAGTACAGGAGTTGGGACATCATGTTACAGCTGTAACATTAGTAAGGTCACATGAGGAGTACTGCCTACAATTCTGGTTGTCCTGTGACAGGAAGGATTTATTAAAAAGGAAGGGTGCAATAAAGTTTGACAAGGATGTTACTGACACAGAAGCGTTTAAGTTATGAGGCGAGGCTGGATAGGCTGTGAGTTTTTTCCCTGGAATGTAGGAAGCTGAGGCTTTTTAGGGCTTAATAAAATCACGAGGGGCACAGATAAGGTGAATGGCCAAAGTCTTATCTACAGGGCAAGGGAGTCCAAAACTAGAGGTTTAAGGTGAGAGGGAAAAAATTTAAAAGAGGCCTGAAGAAAAGTTTTTTCACACAGAGGGTGGTGTGTGTGTAATGATCTGCCAGAGCAAGTGGTAAATGCAGGTACAATTGCAACACTTAAAAGATATTTGAACAGATACATGGATAGGTACTTATTTAGAAAGGGTTTAGGGCGATTTGGTCTAAATGCAGGCAAATGGAACTAGTTCACTTTAGAAAACCTGCTTAGCATCAACAAGCCAGGCAAAAGGGCCTGTTTTCATGCTGTATGTCTCTATGACGCGATTGCTTAGAAGGGGCAGAGATTGGCACATTTAAAGGGTGTACCTCGTGTCAATTTGACGTACCACCTACCTCTCACAATGACCTTTGCTTCATTGATAAATGCTGAAACTACCATGTGCCCTTCAATTTCAGTTTGATATTGACATCTGTAACTGCCACCTGCTTGACTGTTTCAGATGTTGACAGTGGAAAATCTCAGTTTGATTAGATTCCTGACAATGTGGAAACAGGCCCTTTGGCCCAACAAGTCCAAACCGCCCCTTGAAGCATCCCACCCAGACCCATCCCCCTATAACCCACATACCCCTGAACACTACGGGAAATTTAGCATGGCCAATCCACCTCATCTGCACATCTTTGGACTGTGGGAGGAAACCCACGCAGACACGGGGAGAATGTGCAAACTCCACACGACAGTCACCCGAGGCAGGAATCGAACCCGGGTCCCTGGCGCTGTGAGGCTGCAGTGCTAACCACTGTGCCACCGTGCCGCCATTTGCTTGTGCCAGAAGTGTTATGGGAATGTACAGGCACTTCTGTTTTGTTTCTGTGTAAGTAAAATCCACCCCTTCTGGCATAGATCTTCTCTTGGCAAGTTATTTTAACCTTCTACCCCACAGAAACCATACCATCAGATAGATCCATTGAGGTTTTGGGGCTATGGGGTAATCTGTATTAAATAAACAGAACAATTTTTTTAAAAAGGAAACTGACATAAAATTGTATGATGTGAGTCAGAATCATAGAATCAGACAGTACAGAGGAGGCCCTTCAGCCTTCAGATTGTCCCATTTAAAACCCACTACTACCTGCACTACTCCCACTTTTCCATCACTAGGCCCCACAGCCGTGAATGTTACAACACTTTGAGTGAGCATCCACGTACTTTTTAAAGGTTGTGAGGCTTTCTGCCTCAACTACTCTCCCAAGCAATGCACTCCAGCCCACCCCAGGGTGAAACAACCCTCAAATCTCTCTCTGAACCTCCTTTCACTTTAAATCGGTGTTCCCATCGTGATTGACCCTTCAAATAAGGGGAACAGCTGCTTCCTATTCCCCCGTCATGCCCTTCATAATCTTATACACCTCTGTCAGATAACCCTTCAACCTTCTCTGTTCTGAAGAAAACAACCTGAGCTTATGCATCCTCTCTTCATTGCTGAAATTCTTGGTCCCACGCAACATCCTGGGGAATCTCTTGTGCACCCTGTCCCGTACAATCACATTCTTCCTAATTATGAAGGGCTCTGAAGAAAGACATTGGAGGGGATACAAAGGGACACCCAATGGCCCTTCCATCAGTGAAGACTCCGTGCAAGATCCACCTTTGTACTAAGAAGACCCAGTGTGCCCTACAGACCAAGCTTAGGGAATTGAATCCAGCCTCTCAATCATGTTCAGCAGAGGGGGGGTAGTCTGTGTATTTTTCAGAGAGCCTGCCTAGTTTGTGTGAAGTTAATTTATATAAACGCTGCTCCTTTAAATTGTGAGTACTTCAATAGGGCTAATGTTGAACTGCAGCCCTTTGATTGTCTCATACAGTGACAGCACCTGGACAAGCATGGTTTCTGGGACATAATTTGGTTGAAGTGTCTGTTACAAGAACTTCACAGGTGACCCACAGTGAAGGAAGCACAGCATAGCTCCCACCTATCAGTGGAAAGGCTAATGGAATTTTGTCCAATTGTTCTGTGTTCTCACATGGCAGTGAAATCGCTCCTCCCAATGTATCCCACAAAATAATAACGAAGTATGGATCGGATAAACTTTAAATCTTCCATTCTTCAGAAATATGGGGATGAAAAACTGTGCACTCTGTTCTAATTTTCAGTGTGACAGTTATTATGGCACAGGGATCATGAGCCATACCAAATCACTATCACTGAATTGCTAGCACAGTGAATTCAAAATATCAATGACCCTCCAAATCTCCAACTGTTTCCAACAAGACCTTATGAATAATGGAATTTGTATGCCTAGCTTAAGTAGGTGTCCTTATGTTCAGTGGTATTGAGCTCCTCAAGTGTTGTCGGATCTACCTCCATCCAACCATTGGAGAGTATTCCATGATAATCCTGACTTGTGCCTTGTCAATGGTGGACAGGCTTTGGTGGTAGGCTAGAGGTGAGTTACTTGCTGCAGAATTCTCAGCCTCTGACCTGCTCTTGTAGCCACTGTGGAAGGTTACTCAACCCGAAATGTTAACTCTGATTTCTCTCCACAACTGCTGCTGGACCTGCTGAGCTTTTTCAGTAATTTGTTTTTTGTTGCTTGCAGACACTATATTTATATGGCAAGTCCAGTATTGTCTCTGGTCAATGGTAACCCACAGGATATTGATAGTGGGACATTCAGTGATGGTAACACAATTGATTATTGACAGGAGATGTTTACATCATCTCTTCTTGGAGATGGTCATAGCTTGGCATTTGAGTGGCATAATTGCTACTTGGTAGTTGACATACCATTCAGGTCTTGTTGCTTTTGAACATGAACTGCTTCAGTATCTGAGAAGTGGCAAACGGTGTTGAACATTGTGTAATCATTGGCAAAAATCTTACTTCTCACCTGACAATGTAGGGAAGGCCATTGAGGAAGTAGCTTAAGGTGGTTGGGCTGAGGACACTATACTATCCTCCTAAGTGTCAGGTATGACTTCAATCAGTGAAAGGTTTGCACTCAATATCCATTGATTCCAGTTTTTTCTGGAGCTCCTTGACACCACACATGGGAAAATGCAACCTCAATGTGAAGGGCTGTGACTCTCACCTTGCCTCTGGAATTCAGCTCCGCTGTCCATGTTTGAACGAAGGCAGGAGCTGAGGGGTCATGACGGAACCCAAACCGGGCATCACTGGCCAGGTTATTACTGAGCAGTTGATGATGCCTTCCATCACTTCACTGATGATCAAGAGTAGACTGATGGGGCAGCAAATCGTCGGGTTGGATTTTTCCAGCTTTTTCATGTACAGGACATGCCTGGGCAATTTTCTGCAGTGTAGGATAAATGTCAGTGTTGTTGCTGTACTAGAAAAGCTTGGCTAGGGGAGAAGCGATTATAGGAGCTCATATTTTAATATTAATATTTGAATCTTCCCTAAGATGTTTAAGATTTTTGCAAAGCTTTGTAACTTGGGTTGCGAGTGAGGTTGTTGGCTTGTTTTGTTCAGTTTTTTTTAACCTTGCTAGGTAACATCATTAGTGAAGCCTCCGACAAAGTGATGTTGTTCCACTCTGCTTGGAAGACTGGACAATATAGAGATTCAGAGACTCTGCCCTTGTAAGGCAAAATACGAACAGCATTTTTCAATGTCATATCTGATATATCTCCAGAAAGCTGAAATAGATCAAGCATACATAAGTGTTGCCCACAATCCTATGTTCAATTTAGCCAACTAAGGTGATATTTTCTAAACAACTCACTCACAGCCACGAGCACAGAACTCTTGAACTTGGGCCTCTTGGGTCAGAGGCAGGTACATTACCACTGCCCTAAGAATCTGAGACCAGATATATTTCTCTAAAAGGATATACACAAGGCAGATTTGCACAACAATTGGCATCTGCTCGACAGTCAGCATTATTTTGGGCTTTGTAAAATTCAAGAAGGTGTGGCAGTGATTTCAAATCCATGTCCTGCATACGTTTAGTATTCCATACAATGACATTACTCTGCAGATTACAAACCAAATATTTGGGTATAAATCCAGCTCAAGCTCTACATCGCATGTATCATACAGTTGCAAGCATTCCTTGCAACTCTGCTTCCTTACAGCCTATTATAACACAGCCAAACCCTCTGAACATTGAATAAGGATTTTGATATACATTTGTGATGCCAAGACAGGCAAGGTTGTGGGCCAAGTGCTGGAAAATGGGAATGAGGATAGTTCAATGGATGTTTTGGACTGGCATGGTTATGATGGGCTGAAGGTCCTTTATCCTTTCTATAGACCTCTCTGACTCTATGACAGTGGAGCGAAAGCCTCGGAAACAAAAGAACCAATTTTCTGCAACAATGTCCATCTGATTTATTTCTTCGAAAGGTATTTTTAATGAAATATTTAATTTTTTTTTAGTGCTCTTTGATCAACCTTGCATTTAGAGTTCAAGAAGAATTGGTGAATGAAGACAATGTTTGAGAAAATTGACAATAGTTATTCCTACTCTTTGCCAAGAAAAGGAATAAGATCCAGTCAGTTATCCAGAGTTACAAAGGTGGCAATCATTCCTGTTCTATATTATTTTTCTGTCTAGAACAGGTAAAAGAATCTATAAAGGCACTTGCTGAATGTTGTCAATTCACACACTTTGTTATCATGTTGTTAAATCTGAAGTAGATTTTTTTTATTCAGTGAAAGTATTGAGGGATATGGGCCAAAGGCTGGTTTATGGAGTTAAGCCACAGATCAGCCATTGAACGGTAGAGCAGACTCAAGGGGCTGAATGGCCTACTGCTGTTCCTATATTACATTCACTTCCCTTTAAGATGTTTGAATTTTTTATAATTCTTGTTGCAGATTCTAGAATGTGCCTCTCTTTACAGCCAGAGAGAGAAATGTCAGCCCACATTCTGAATATCTCTGTTAAAATAAACCACCTCTGGGGAAATGTAGAGAAACAGAAGATATTGTGGGCATGAGAGAGAAAACCAGAATAAATAGGAAAGGGTACAAGGGCAACTGATACAAAATGAAAGGTTGAAGCCTGTAAAAACATCACCAGTTGAGTTTAAAGCAAGGCCAGACATTATAGTGAAATGTAAAAGGGCAACTTACTGGGAAAGCAAATACTTAAAAAGTATTGAATGTACAAGTTTATGGACCAAGTGCTGGGAAGATGGAGTCAGGTCAGTTAGTTTGGTTGGTATTGGTTTTCTTTTCTATGCTGTTGATTTGTGTGACTCTATGACAAAAGGATGGACAAATGCAGGAGGTAGATATACGATATTACTGTTTTCCGACTAGAATTGGCATCACAAGAGTCAGTCATTAACCTGCTGTACAACGTAATGGTTAGCATCAGTAGTCACAAGGATTCAAGGGAAAGACTGTAGAGAGTTTGATCAATTGGATTACTGGGTTGAGGAGTAGCAGACGGAGTTTAATTTAGATAAATGCGAGGTGTTGCATTTTGGTAAAACAAATAAGGGGCAGGATTTATACAATTAATGGTAGTGTTGTAAAGCAGAGAGACCTAGGGGTTCAGGTACACAATTCCTTGAAATTTGGGTCACAGGCAGATAGGCTGCTGAAGAATGTATTTAGCACACTTGTCTTCATTGCTCAATACTCTGAGTACAGGATATGCGATGCCATGTTCAGATTGTACAGTTTGTTGGTGAGGCCTCTTCAGGAGCACTGTGTGCAGTTCTGGTCATGCTGCTATTGGAAGGAGGTTTCAGGAAAGATTTACCAGGATGTTGCTGGGAATGGAGGGTTTGAGTTGGATAAGCTGGGTCCTTTTTTCACTGGAGCATAGGAGATTAATAAAATCATTAGGGACATAAATAAGGTAAATTATGAGGGTCTTTTCTGTCAGGTGGGATAGTTCAAAACTAGGCACCACATTTTTAAGGTGTGAGAGTAGGGACACTTTTTTACATGGAGAGTCGTTCATGTGTGGAATGAACTGCCAGAGGGAGTGGTGAATCAAGTAGTTTCCAAAGTTTAATTCCATGAATAGGAAAGGTTTGGATGGATATGGGCCATATGCAGACCAGTTTAGTTTGGGAACATGGTCGGTGTGGACTAATTACACCGAAAGGTCTGTTTCCATTACTCTATGCCTCTTTGGCCTATTAGCAGTGATTGAGTCAAGCCTCATTGAAACAAATATGTCCGGTAAAGACATCTGGCAAATATGTGTTTTGCGAAAACTGGTCCAGAAAGGCAGTATTAGCAATTTTCTTAGTTTTAGTAAACTCCAAGTAAATTGGAATTTCATTGAAGAAATGACACATGAGAAAATAGGTAGGTAGATAGATGTGGCATTTGAATTCTGACAAGAAACATGAATCATGTTTAACTTCCTAACGTTTGTTGTAGAAATCATTAAATTATGTTGCGGCATGAACACACTCATGGCCCAGAAAAGCAGGCTTAGCAACTTTTTTTATCAGTTACCACAAGTGTGTTGCAGTCCAACTGACGAAATGATCAGGGAGGGAGGGTGGGAGGTGCTTAAGTTTCTAACATCATTGTAAATCCATCAAAATTGCACCCTTTCGTTAATGCCGTAACTCCAAGCCCTGGTTTAATCTGATGTTCCTTTATATATCTAACCAGTAGTTGGGGGGAGATTAATTAATAATTGCAAGAATTTGTTGTCAATTATAATGCTAAAATGGAGTTAACCTCTGTGGGGTTAGAAAGGTCAAAAAAATTCGAATCACAAATGTTAAATCTTAACCCTTGAGAGGTTAAAAAATGCACTAATTAGACAACAATAGAATAAAGCAACTCTATTGAAATTCCAATCAAGTAACACACTGAAATGCTATGCCATCTGATAATGTTTCCCAGTGTATTTTGTCAGAATTCAGCCAGGCAATAATTCATTTTCTGAGTTACTTATACTGCTGTTTTGATGGAATGGGTGAATCCAGCTAACATTTACACGTAACGCCTGGTGTAAAGAAGGGATGGGTCTGAATACCCAGAAAACAAACAGACCTGAAGCTAACAGCCTCTCCCGGTGTTTCTCTCCCCACAGAGCGTGCGAACTACACTTAGAAACTGTGCAAGAATCTGCATCCTACTTCATTTTGATACATCCCTCTTTTTGCTTTATCTATTAATCTCGCCAGCCAGTGGAGTGTGTTTTATTTTACACTGATGTGTGAAAGTAGAGCATAAAACATAGAACATTACAGCGCTGTACAGGCCCTTTGGCCCTTGATGTTGCGCCAACCTGTGAAACTAATCTGGAGCCCATTTAACCTACACTATTCCATTATCATCCATACGTTTATCCAATGAACATTTAAATGCCCTTAAAATTGGTTAATCGACTACTGTTGCAGGCAGGGCATTCCACGCCCTTACTATTCTCTGAGTAAAGAACCTACCTCTGTCCTATGTCTATCACCTCTCAATTTAAAGCCATGTCCCCTCATGCTAGCCATCACTATCTGAGGAAGAAGGCTCTCACTGTCGACCCTATCTAATCCTCTGATCATCTTGTATGTCTCTATTAAGTCACCTCTTAACCTTCTCAAGCCTCAAGTCCCTCAGTCTTTCCTCATAAGACCTTCCCTCTACACCAGGCAACATCCGGTAAATCTCCTCTGCACCCTTTCCAATGCTTCCACATCCTTCCTATAATGCAGTGACCAGACCTGTACGCAATATTCCAAGTGCGGCCGCACCAGAGATTTGTACAGCTGCAACATGACCTCATGGCTCTGATACTCAATCCCTCTCCCAATAAAACCTAACATACGCCTTCTTAACAACCCTATCAACCTGGGTGGCAATTTTCATGGATCTATGCACGTGTGCAATGAAATCTCTCTGCTCATCCGTACTACCAAGAATCTTACCATTAGTCCAGTACTCTGTATTCCTGTTACTCCTTCCAAAGTGAATCACCTCACACATTTCCGCATTAAACTCCATTTGCCACCTCTCAGCCCAGCTCTGCAACTTATCTATGTCCCTCTGTAACCTGCAAGATCCTTCCACACTATCCGCAACTCCACTGACTTGAGTGTCATCCGCAAATTTACTAACCTATCCTTCTACACCCTCATCCAGGTCATTTATAAAAATGGCAAACAGCAGTGGCCCCAAAACACATCCTTGCGGTACACCACTGGTAACTGAACTCCAGGATGAACATTTCCCATCAACCACCACCCTCTGTCTTCTTACAGCTAGCCAATTTCTGATCCAAACCGCTAAACCATCCTCAATCCCATGCCTCGGTATTTTCTGAAATAGCCTACTGCAGGGAACCTTATCAAACGTTTTACTGAAATCCATACAAATCACATCCACCGCTTTACCCTCATCCACCTGTTTGGTCACCTTCTCAAAGAACTCAATAAGGTTTGTGAGGCATGACCTACCCTTCATAAATCCGTGTTGGCTATCCTTAATCAAATTATTCCTTTCTAGATGATTAAAAATCCTATTTCTTGTAATTCTTTCCAACACTTTACCCACAACTGAAGTAAAGCTCACTGTTCTATAATTACCAGGGTTGTTTCTACTCCCCTTCTTGAGCAAAAGGGGCAACATTTGCTATCTTCCTGTCTTCTGGCACCATTCCTGTAGACAACGACGACATAAAGATCAAAGCCAAAGGCTCTGCAATCTCCTCCCTAGCTTCCCAGAGAATCCTAGGTTAAATCCCATCCAGCCCAGGGGACTTATCTATTTTCACACTTTCCAGAATTGCTAACACCGCCTCCTTATGAACTTCAATCCCATCTAGTCTAATAGCCTGTATCTCAGTATTCTCCTCTACAACGTTGCCTTTTTCATGTGTGAATGCTGGCAAAAAATATTCATTTAGTGCCTCTCCTATCTCTTTGTGCTCCAAGCACAACTTCCCACTACTGTCCTTGACTGTCCCTGATCTTACTCTAGTCATTCTTTTCTTCCTGACATACCTATCGAAAGCCTTAGGGTTTTCCTTGATCCTACATGCCAAAGACTTCTCAGGTCCCCTCCTGGTTCTTCTTAGCTCTCTCTTTAAGTCCTTCCTGGCTAACTTGTAACTCTCAAGGTCCCTAACTGAGCCTTCATGCCTCATCTTTACATAAGCCTCCTTCTTCCTCTTGACAAGAGATTCAACTTCTTTAGTAAACCACGGTTCCCTCGTTCGACCACTTCCTCCCTGCCTGACAGGTACATACTTATCAAGAACATGCAGTAGCTGTTCCTTGGACAAGCTCCACATTTCATTTGTGCCCAGCCCCTGCAGTTTCCTTCTCCATCCTGTGTATCCTAAATCTTGCCTAAATGCCTCATAATTGCCTTTCCCCAGCTATAACACTTGCCCTGCGGTATACACCTATCCCTTTCCGTCGCTGAAGTAAACATAACCGAATTGTGGTCACTATCACCTGCAACAAAATTTTAGAAATGTTCAAGGAAATAAAACTGTATTAATGTTTCATGTAGGTGGGTGTCAATGCTTCTTTGGATTGCATCTTCACAGTACGCAATAAGCAGAACTATGTTTGGAAATGTCTTTATGAAAAAAAGGTGAGGACACCCTTTCAACATTCCACATGTGTCATATCTGACAGAGGGGATGCCTCACTGGAGGCAAAATCTCCACATTTGTGGAAAACCCACCGAAACATCAGCTTTCCTGCTGCTCTGATGCCGCTTGGCCTGCTGTGTTTGCCCAACTCTACACCTTGTTATCCACGATAAGTGATAGCCTGGTTACCATTGTCTCTTGACCTCAGCTGAGAGAGAGAAAAAAAGGGATTAAAATGCACCAGCATAAGCTCCAAGCTTGGAGCAGGGTTTATTGCTAAGACGTAAAGCGGTTTGCTGTGTCTGAAAGTGAGAATCAGCACACAGACACAGACAGAGGCAAGGGCTACTTTCAAAGCTCCTACAGTTCGCAGAGATGATGGGAACTGCAGATGCTGGAGAATCCAAGATAACAAAGTGTGGAGCTGGATGAACGCAGCAGGCCAAGCAGCAACTTAGGAGCACAAAAGCTGACATTTCGGGTCTAGACCTTTCATCAGAGCAGAATTACAGATTGTAACACTACTATTGTATCATGGAGCACAGAAAGAATCTTTGGGGCCCAAGGCAGTTTTGTGAAGACTAATACAGTCAAAGTGGAAATGATTCCCTCAATCCGACACCTTGGATCATCTCTTTTTACCCTCTCGAATTTATTCACATCCAGTTGCCCATTCACTAAATAATCTGTGTCAGGTATGTGCTAGCAGATGATATTTAAATTTTGGGTAGCACTGCAAAAACAAAAAGGCAGTTTGACAACAAGAATAGGAAGCAGCTTATTATCTGAATGGCTGTGAATTGAGAGAGGGGAATATTAAACCAGACTTGGGTGTCCTTTTATACCAGGCACTGAAAGTAAGTGCGCAAATTGAGTCATAGAGTTATCTAGTACAGCCACAGACCCTTCAGTTCAAACTCCTCCGCGCCAACCAGATATCCTAAACTAAATATCCCATTTGCAAGCATTAGGCCCATATCCCTCGAAACCCTTCCTGTTCATGTACCCAGATGGCCTTGAATTGATGTAATTGTACTAGCATCCACCTTTTCCTCTGGCACCTTGTTCCATACAGGCACCACCCTCTGTATGAAAACATTGCCTCTCAAGTCATTTTAAACCTTTGCCCTCTCACCTTAAACCAACACCCTCTAGTTTTGGATTTGCCTAGCCTACAAAAAAAGACCTTGGCTATTCACTCTATCCATGCCCCTCACGATTTTATAAACCTCTATAAGGTCACCTCTCAGCCTCCGAAGTTTCATGGAATAAAGTTCTGGTCTATTCAACCTTTCTCTATAACTCAAACCTTCAAAAGCCTGCTTGTAAATCTTTTCTGAATCCTTTCAAGTTTAACAACATTTTTCCTGCAGCAGGGAGACTGGAACTGAACACAGTATTCTAAAAACAGCCTTAACAATATCTTGTACAGTTGCCACATGGCATTTCAACTTCTATACCCAATGGCCTGAACAACGAAGACAAGTCTGCCAAACGCCTTCTTCACAACCCTGTCTACCTGTGACTCTACTTTCAAGGAACTATATACCTGTTTCTTTCTTTAGTGACACTCCCCAGGGTTCTACTGTTAATTGTATAAGCCCTGCTCTGGTCCAGAAGCAACAGACAGTAAAGAAACCAAACTGTATATTGGCCTTCAAAGCAAGAAGATTAGAGTACAGGAGTAGACATGTCTTGCCACAATTGGCCAGCGCATTGGTGAGGTCACAGCTGGAAGAAGGAGTACAGCCTTGGTCTCCTTATCTGAGGAATGACATTCTTGCTCTCGAGGGAGAGTATCAAACGTTTCTCAGACTGATTCCTGAATTGGCAGGACTGACGGATGAGGAGAAATCGAGTCAGTTTGAATTATGTTCACTGGAGTTTAGACAAATGAGAGGTTAGCGGGGGTATATCATTCTAACAGGACGAGACAGGTTAGATGCAGGAACGATGTTCCCAATGGCCAGGGAGTCCAGAAACAGGAGTCGTAGTTTAAGGATACGAGGGATAACCTTTCAGAACTGAGAGGATGGATGTCTTTATCCAGAGAGTGGTGAGCCTATGGGATTCACAAGCTCAGAAAGTAGCTGAGGCCAAAACATTGTGTGTTTTCAAGAATGAGGTAGACCGCGCTCTTGTAGCTGAAGAGACCAAAGGATATGAGGGGAGGAGAGTATTGAGCCGGATGATCAGCCACAATCCTTTTGAATTGCAGAGCAGGCTTGAGGGGGTGAATGGCCTACTCCTGCTCCGATCTTCTTTGTTTTGCAAAATTAATCCAGGTGTTCACACCTTCTGATTTCCTTGCGCAAAAATGTCTCATAGTGTTTCAGAATAACTTTTGCACATCCTCAAAGATATCCCTCATGCACGTCTGAGGGAAATTCCACCGAAGAATAATGTTTATTCCACAGAAGAGTGTTGATGCTTAGCAAGTGGATTACGGTTTGCAGAGGTATTGTAATTGAGAATGCAGTCACTAATGCTGATTGGCTTCAAATGGCAAATATTGCTTCAGTTTTACACACCACTAATTGGTCAGTGTACTGCTTTGGTATGCTCAGAGGGCACAGTCTCAGGATAAAGGGGCACCAATTGAAGACTGAAATGAGGAGGAATTTCTTCTCTCAGAGAGTTGTGAGTTTTTGGAACTCCTTGCCAGAGAGCTGTGGGAACAGTGTCCATGTGTACATTTAGAGCTGAGATAAATTGATTCTTGATCACTCAGGAATCAAGGGAAAGGGCAGGAAAGTGGAAGTGAGGAATGTCAGATCAGCTATAATCCTTTTGGAGAGTGCAGCAGGCTTGAGAGGCCTACTCCTGTTCCCATTTCTTATGGAAATACCAATTGGTACTATCCACATTGTTCAGTTGTGAAAGACACATTGTGTGACAAAACTTTCTGTTTGTCTCCAGGGGACCAGGGCCTGTGGAGTGATAGATTTTTGATTATTATGCACACACGAATGGCACGCTGTGGCCCACTGCGTCTGAAGTTCTGAATTAGCAATGGACTAATTTTATTCACGCACTTGCTAGTGTTTGCAGATGTTGGAAGCTAATTTGAAGCTACTCTCCAGCGGCTATTTTAAAATAGTTCATGCACCGCCTATGCATCCTACAATGCAATTTTTAAAAATTACTCGTGGGTTGTGGGTGTCACTGGCTAGGTCAGAATTTCTTACCCATCCCTAATTGGGCTATTTAGAGTAAAATGTAAAGGGGGTCCTTGTGGTACAGTATAGCATCCCTACCTCTGAGCCAGGAGGCCTGGGCTCAAGCCCTATCTACTCCAAAGGTATGTAATCGCTGAACAGGTTGGTAGAAAATCCATTATTATTGCATGTCCTGAGACTTGCTTAGAGTAGTGGCTAGCCCATGTATATCATCAATTGTGAGCTCATGGAATAGTTTACCAGTGGTAGTTGTGGAAGCGGAGTCATTAGTGACATTTAAGCGACTGCTGGACATGCACATGGACAGTAGGGTGAATTGAGGGGAATGTAGGTTAGGTTATTTTATTTTATTTTTGGATTAGGATTATTCCACTGCACAACAAGGTAAAGCAGTTTATTTTTAAAATTACTTACTGGTAGCGGGCAGCGGTGTTTTCCTCTTTCACAGAAGGAGCGGGAGCAGCTGAGGAAGTGACGAGGACCAGAGGGGCAGCCGGGAAGGAAAGCAGTGACCATATATATCAGCAAGGCGGCTAAACCTGAGACTCTACAACTGTAGTGTCTCCCACCTGCCCTCCTCCTCTAACCTAGTTAATAAGGTAAGGTTCATTCTAAGCTTTCTCTATTGAATATAAGTTTGTTATTAATTTTATAGCAACTTGAAGTAAGCTTTCTACTTTAGTACTGAGTGGGTGTTGAGATAAGTGGGGTATGGATGCTAGGACAGTTGCTTGCTCCTCCTGCAGAATGTGGCAGTTGGGAGACATGGCACACGTCTCCGCTGGCTACATCTGCGGGAAGTCCACCCAACTACAGCTCCTTGAAAACCGTGTTAGGGAAATGGAGCTGGAGCTGGATGAACTACGGATCATTCGGGAGGCAGAGGGGGTAATTGAGAGGAGTTACCGGGAGTTGGTCACTCCTAAGGCTCAGGACAAGGATAGATGGGTTACAATGAGGGGGAGGAAAGGGGACAGACAGACAGTGCAGAGATCCCCTGTGGGCATTCCCCTCAGCAATAAGTATACCGTTTTGGATACTGCTGGGGGGGATGACCTACCAGAGGAAAGCCATAGTAGTCAGTTCTCTGGCACTGAGCCTGACACTGTGGCAAAGAAGGGAAGGGGGCAGAATAGAAAAGTACTCGTGGTAGGAGACTCGATAGTTAGGGGAATCGACAGGAGATTTTGTGGTCAGGATTGGGATTCCCGGAAGGTATGTTGCCTCCCTGGTGCCAGGGTCCGGGATGTCTCCGATCGGGTATATAAGGTTCTATAAGGGGAGGGCGAACAGCCAGAAATCGTGTTACATATTGGCACTAATGATATAGCCAGAAATAGGATTGAGGATATAAAAAGTGATTTCAGGGAGTTAGGATGGAAGCTGCAAAGCAGGATGAACAGAGTAGTGTTCCCTAGTTTACTACCAGTGCCACGAGATAGCGAGGCGAGGAACAGGGAGCGGGCGCAGCTTAACACGTGGCTACGCAGCTGGCGTAGGAGGGAGGGCTTCAGATATGTAGATAATTGGGATGCCTTCTGGGGAAGATGGGACGTGTACAAGACGGACGGGTTGCATCTGAACTGGAAGGGGACCCATGTCCTGGGTGGAAGGTTTGCTCGTGTAGTTTGAGAGGGTTTAATCTAGTATGGCAGGGGGGTGGGAACCTGAGCTGTATACCGGAGGTGAGCGTTGATGCAGGTGAGGCAGTAGCAAGAGGTAGACCAGCTAGTGGGAAGGATTTTCCTGGGAAGGAACCAAGGGATCAGTTAAAGTGTGTTTGCTTTAACGCAAGGAGTATCAGGAATAAAGCTGATGAACTTAGAGCATGGATCAGTACCTGGTGCTATGATGTTGTGGCCTTCTCCATAGCTATGTAGAATGTGAGGCAGTTATGGTCACTAGCACCAAAATGCTCTCCCACCACAAGATCTGATACCTGCCCCGGCTCGTTTCCGAGCACCAAGTCTAGAATGGCCTCTTCCCTCGTCGGCCTGTCAACGTACTGAGTTAGGAAACCCTCCTGAGGGTTTCTCAGGGGCAGGAATGGTTGCTGGATGTTCCAGGGTTTAGAACATTTAAAAAGAATAGGGAGGGGGGAGAAAGAGGAGGGGGTGTAGCACTACTAGTCAGAGAGGGTATCACAGCTACAGAAGCTTCCATTGTCGAGGAAGATCTGCCTACCGAGTCAGTATGGGTGGAAATTAGGAACAGCAAGGGAGTAGTCACCTTGTTAGGGGTTTACTATAGGCCCCCCAATAGCAGCAGGGAGATTGAAGAAAGCATAGGTCGGCAGATTTTGGAAAAGTGTGGACGTAGTAGCGTTGTTGTAATGGGTGACTTTAACTTTCCCAATATTGATTAGAACCTCCTTCGAGCAGAAGATTTGAATGAGGCTGTTTTTGTAAGGTGTGTTCAGGAGGGTTTCCTAACTCAGTACGTTGACAGGCCGACGAGGGAAGAGGCCATTCTAGACTTGGTGCTCGGAAACGAGCCGGGGCAGGTATCAGATCTTGTGGTGGGAGAGCATTTTGGTGCTAGTGACCATAACTGCCTCACATTCTACATAGCTATGGAGAAGGAGAGGATTAGGCAAAATGGGAGGATATTTAATTGGGGAAGAGGAAACTATGACGCGATTAGACATGAGTTAGGAAGCATGGACTGGGAGCAATTGTTCCTTGGTAAGGGCACTATAGACATGTGGAGACTGTTTAAGGAACAGTTGTTGCGAGTGATGAGTAAATATGTCCCTCTGAGACAGGAAAGAAAGGGTAAGATAAAAGAACCTTGGATGACGAGACCGGTGGAGCTTCTTGTGAAAAGGAAGAAGGTAGCTTACATAAGGTGGAGGAAGCTAGGGTCAAGTTCAGCTAGAAAGGATTACACGCAGGCAAGGAAGGAGCTCAAAAATGGTCTGAGGAGAGCCAGGAGGGGACACGAGAAGGGCTTGGCAGAACGAATTAGGGAAAACACAAAGGCATTTTACACTTATGTGAGGAATAAGAGAATGGTCAAAGAAAGAGTAGGGCCGATCAGGGATAGCATAGCGAACTTGTGCGTGGAGTCTGAGGAGGTAGGGGAAGCCCTAAATGAGTTTTTTGCTTCTGTCTTTACGAAAGAAACGAACTTTGTAGTGAATGAAACCTTTGAAGAGCAGGTGTGCATGCTGGAATGGATAGAGATAGAGAAAGCTGATGTGCTGAAAATTTTGTCAAACATTAAGATTGACAAGTCACCAGGCCCAGACCAGATATGTCCTCGGCTGCTTTGGGAAGCGAGAAATGCAATTGCTTCGCCACTTGCGAGGATCTTTGCATCCTCGCTCTCCACTGGAGTCGTACCTGTGGACTGGAGAGAGGCAAATGTAATTCCTCTCTTCAAGAAAGGAAATAGGGAAATCCCCGGCAATTACAGACCAGTAAGTCTCACGTCTGTCGTCTGCAAGGTGTTAGAAAGGATTCTGAGGGATAGGATTTATGACCATCTGGAAGAGCATGGCTTGATCAAATGCAGTCAACATGGCTTTGTGAGGGGCAGGTCATGCCTCACAAACCTTATCGAGTTCTTTGAGGATGTGACTAGAAAAGTTGATGAGGGTCGAGCTGTGGATGTGGTGTATATGGACTTCAGTAAGGCATTTGATAAGGTTCCCCATGGTAGGCTCATTCAGAAGGTCAGGAGGAATGGGATACAGGGGAACTTAGCTGTCTGGATACAGAATTGGCTGGCCAACAGAAGGCAGCGAGTGGTAGTAGAAGGAAAATATTCTGCCTGGAAGTCAGTGGTGAGTGGTGTTCCACAGGGCTCTGTCCTTGGGCCTACTGTTTGTAATTTTTATTAATGACTTGGATGAGGGGATTGAAGGATGGGTCAGCAAGTTTGCAGACGACACAAAGGTTGCAGGTGTCGTTGACAGTATAGAGGGCTGTTGTAGGCTGCAGCGGGACATTGACAGGATACAGAGATGGGCTGAGAGGTGGCAGATGGAGTTCAACCTGGATAAATGCGAGGTGATGCATTTTGGAAGGTCGAATTTGAAAGCTGAGTACAGGATTAAGGATAGGATTCTTGGCAGTGTGGAGGAACAGAGGGATCTTGGTGTGCAGATACATAGATCCCTTAAAATGGCCACCCAAGTGGACAGGGTTGTTAAGAAAGCATATGGTGTTTTGGCTTTCATTAACAGGGGGATTGAGTTTAAGAGTCGTGAGATCTTGTTGCAGCTCTATAAAACTTTGGTTAGACCGCACTTAGAATACTGCATCCAGTTCTGATCACCCTGTTATAGGAAAGATGTGGATGCTTTGGAGAGGGTTCAGAGGAGGTTTACCAGGATGCTGCCTGGACTGGAGGGCTTATCTTATGAAGAGAGGTTGACTGAGCTTGGACTTTTTTCATTGGAGAAAAGGAGGAGGAGAGGGGACCTAATTGAGGTATACAAGATAATGAGAGGCATAGATAGAGTTGATAGCCAGAGACTATTTCCCAGGGCAGAAATGGCTAACACGAGGGGTCATAGTTTTAAGCTGGTTGGAGGAAAGTATAGAGGGGATGTCAGAGGCGGGTTCTTTACACAGAGAGTTGTGAGAGCATGGATTGCGTTGCCAGCAGCAGTTGTGGAAGCAAGGTCATTGGGGTCATTGAAGAGACTGCTGGACATGCATATGGTCACAGAAATTTGAGGGTGCATACATGAGGATCAATGGTCGGCACAACATCGTGGGCTGAAGGGCCTGTTCTGTGCTGTACTGTTCTATGTTCTATGTTCTATGTGGGCCGAAGGGCCTGTACAGTGCTGTACTTTTCTATGTTCTATGTTCTATCACAAATAGTTTGGTTTTCGATAGCATGAGTTATTACAGCCATCAGTGCCGCTATTGTTCACACACCTAAGGAAAATTGATTATTCTTGAAATTTGTTCCTTCATTTTGAATTCTATCCCTCTTTGGTTTATTGTATCTCAACTTTCCCCTCCAGGAATAGACAATTTGATACAAAATCGGGAAGTGCTGGAGAAACTCAGTGGTCTGGCAACATCTGTGGAGAGAAAGAAAGAGACAGAGAGTTAAGGTTTTAGGTTATAAATACAGAAAGTACTTGCAGAAACTCAGCAGTTCCAGTAGCATCTTTGGAGAGAGAAAAAGAGAGAAACACAGTTAATATTTCAAGTTCAGTGACTCTTCTTCAGCACGGACAGCAGCTAGGAAAAGTGGTATATGTGTTCAAAATAGATTTTGGCAGGGGAGCGGTGGGGAAAGAATTGAGCAGTTAGTTAGTGACAAAACCCAAAGTGGCAGAACAAAAGTTCAATGGCAAAAGCCCGTTCCATGACAGGGCCTGTGCTGTGGAGCTAGGTAAAAGACATGGAAGGAGGTGCATCAGGCTCTGAAACCACTGAACTTGATATTGAGTCCTGAAGGCTGCAGCGTACCCAAGTGGGAGATGAGATGCTGTTCTTCCAGCTTGCTCTGAGCTTTGCTGAAGCACTGCAGCAAGACCTGGAGATAGAAGTGTTGGCTGGGGTGGGGGGACCATGGCGGGGCTTTGAAGAGGCAGGTGACTGGAAGCTCAGTGTCATTTGTACGGACAGGATAAAGGTGTTCCACAAAATGATCACCAAGTCTGCGTTTCACGTCTCCATGTGGAAGCGAAAACAGTGAAGTGTAGGTAAATCGTTACTTCATCTGGAAGGTGTATCTAGAGACTTGGATTGTTAGGATGGAGGAGGTAAGTGTGCAAGTGTTTCACCTTCTGCAATTGCTCAATCTGACAGGAGTTTAGTTTAACTTTCTGCCTGTGGTTAAGGTCAAATGGAGGAATTCTACTCAATCATTGGACAGGGTGCAGTTTGTGGTGTGGCCAGTCAGCAGGTTTCTTATTGTAATAAAAAAATGTGCTGTATCTGCTACTTTTGAATTACAAACAGATTTTTTTCTTTCTTCTTTCTCTCTTTCTTTCTGTCTGTCCATCCGTCTATCATATATCTATCTGTCTAGGCACCTAACCATCTGTCTATCTATTTTCACATGCGTCATTTCCTCAGTGAGATTTCAATTTATTTGGAGTTTACAAGAACTAAAACAATTGCTAATGCTGCTTTTCCAAGCCAGTCATTCAATAAAAATGTATTGAAGCTGATATTTATAGAAACACAATGTGTCGCATATCTTTACTGGACATACTTACTTTGATGAGGCTTGACTCATTCATTGCTAATCTTCAGTCCCTCCTTGACACAAAGTACAGCTGGGGCCTAATCTTACTCAATGAGTTTTCATTGCCACTGCATTAATTCGGAGAACAAGTCTTTAAGTTAACATGTCTGTGAAGTTGCATTATTCTGATCGTACGACATTACCACAAATATGTTCCCAATATATAGATTGAATGTGAATCCATCCTTCTTTGAGGTAACAACAGTGAGCAGCTTGTCAAAACGTGTCCAAGTGGATTCACAAAGCTTTGTCTTTAAAGGTATTAGAGTCTGGTTAATATTCAATCTGCAGAAATCTTGGGCATGGCTAATTTATTGGTTATTTTCATGGTACAATACTGATTTAAAAAAAACACTTTGTGATTAAACACTCCTTTATCCCCATGTAGCCAAAATCCAAGAGCAAAATGTTTGTTTACTACCAAATTGTAATTAACCATCAGAAATTGGAAAATTGCTCCTATGATTGTATTGCCCCCCGAGCCAAACTGACACTCTTTTTGAACATATTACACTCCAGCACAGGAACAGGCCCTTTGGGTCACCATGTCTGTGCACAAATATGATGCCATTCTACACGAATCCTACATGTCTGCACACGGTCCATATCCCTCTGTTCCCTCCTTGTTCATGTCTCTGTCTAAATGTGTCATAAACATTGCTACTGTATATACTTCAACCACCTTCACTGGCAGCATGTTCCAGGAATCTACTGCCCTCTATACAGAAAAACTTGCCTCACACATATCCTTAAAATCTTTTCCCTCATTTTAAACCTATGCTTCCCTGATGTTTGACATTACAACTCTAGAAAAAAGACTCTGATTATCCATCCTGCCCATGCCTCTCATAATTTTATATTCCTCTACCGGGTCAGCCTCAGCCTCCTCACTCTCATGAAAACAACCGAAGTTTGTCCAACCTCTCTTCATGGTTTATACACTCCAATCCAGGCCACATCCTCTTTTGTACCTTCTCCAAAACACCTATATCTTTTGTATGATGTGATGACCAGAACTGCACACAACACACCAAATGTGGCTGAACTAAAGTCTGACAAAATTTTATATTTTCGTATCCGAAAGATCTATCTCCGAACTGGGAATGCATCCAAATGAAAAAGAAGCTTGCAAACAATGAACATTTTCAAGAAAAGATTAAACTGGTGCGATTTGGGCACATATTAGTGTTTTTTTAAAACTCTCCACCATTTGTGAACAGATCAGTTTCGGTTATCTTTGAGTCAGTTTGTCCTCTTGTGGAAAAACAAGAACAGTCAGGAAATGATGAAGGTAAAACACGTCATAGTGTTACTAGATCATTCGGGCTGCTCTCTCATTAGAGAGAGACGACTGGTGATGGTTTAACTTGAGCGTCTCCATGCCTCAGGTGAGGGGAGAAGTTGAGAATGAGTATCCTCACTGGTCATTGAGACATGAAATTGTACAGCTGAGAAATAGGCCCTTCAGCACAATTTGTCCATGCTGACAAGGTTTTCTAAACCAAATTAGTCCCACTTGCCTGCGTTTGGCAAATGCTCGTCTAAATGCTTCTGTCCGTTTATCTGTCCAAATGCCTTGTAAACATTGTAATTGTACCTGTAATGATGTGATGAGGTCAGCCAGGTGGACCTCATAGAGTATGAGTTCCCTTATTGGGGCTGTTGACCTGATCCAATCAGGGAACCTTGGCTGACATATATAACCAGGAGTGTCAGAGGTTCTAGTCACTCTGAGAAAGCCTGACTAATGTCAAGTACTTTGCAATTGTAAATAAATGGTGACTTGGTGACAAGATACCAGCCTCTGTGGAGTTATTTCAATGTGGAAAACAGGCTATAGTGTAAAAGCAGAGATAATGGGGACTGCAGTTGCTGGAGAATCCAAGATAACAAAGTATGAAGCTGGATGAACACAGCAGGCCAAGCAGCATCTCAGGAGCACAAAAGCTGATGTTTCGGGCCTAGACCCTTCATCAGAAGCTCTGATGAAGGGTCTAGGCCCGAAACGTCGGCTTTTGTGCTCCTGAGATGCTGCTTGGCCTGCTGTGTTCATTCAGCTTCACACTTTGTTATAGTGTAAAAGCTGCCTGTTTTGACTAGTAAGGACCTTGCTCTGTTTGAGAATGGGCTATTTTGCAGCAACATCTGGGCTTTTTTGTAATTGCCAAGCCCTGAAGAAGGCTTAGGAAAGTGTTCAGAATTGCAAAGCAGCACGGAATGCCGGGTTCAGGATAGTATAGATCAGGACAGATTTCAAATTTTAATTCCCATTTAGCACCTGTGCCAGCCAATAAATTGACAGTGCGATTACTCTTTGTGAGAACATAAAGACAGCAAGCCAAGCTCATTATCACTGGATTCACAACATACTGACATTACAATGATCAATGGAGCTCAAAATTGCCCTACTGTTCCTAACCAAACTCTAAAATAACAGATATCCGACACCACGTTGAGATTGTACAGGACATTGTTGAGACCTCTTCGGAAATCCTGTGTCCAATTCTCATTTCCCAGTCATAGGAAGGATATTATCAAGCTGGAGATGGCTCAGAAGAGATTTACCATGATGTTATCAGCTATGGAAGGTTTGACGTATAAAGAAAGACTGGAGAGGCTGGGGAATTTTTCATTGCAGCATAGAAAGTTGAGAGATGACCTGATAAAAATTCATAAAATAATGAGATGTATAGATACAGTTAATGGTTCCTAGAATGGGGGATTTCAGGACCAAAAGGCATATTTTTAAGGTGAGAGGACAGAGAAATAAAATAGACATGAGATACAAATTTTTCACTCACAGGGTAGATGGGTAGGTCCCATGTGGAATTAACTTTCTGAGGTAGTGGTTGATGCGGGTACAATTATAGTGTTTAAAAGACAATTAGATAAATACATGAATAGGAAAAGTTTGGAGGGACCTGGGCCAGGAGAGGGCGGTAGGAATGGTGTAGTTTGGAATTATGTTTGGCATGGACTTGTTGGACCGAAAGGCCTGTTTCCATGCTGTATGACTCTATGGCCAAGCTTATAACTTGAACTGAAATGAACAATTTATTATTAATGTTGTTCCTTTAGCAGAATTAAGCTAAACAATAAGATAATTTAATTAATGCCAATGATTGAAGTTCAATCTTCTTTATGATTATATCTACCACCCACACGCAAAGGCAGACACACACAATTAAAGGGATAAATTAAAAGGAAAGAAATTTGCCAGTTTGACAACTATTATAACAATTATTACAAGTTTTTATGGAATCCTTAAACAAAGTGTTATATCACAGGCACATGGGATTGTATTTCGTTGAATTTTGAGGTCACCAGCCAATTCACACATCTTCCAGCAGGCTTGGAGGAAAATTCACTTTTTTTAGAAACTGGGAATCTTTCTATCAGAACATTCAACAATTTATTAACTTAATATAAAGCTATATAAAGATAGTATAACACACACACAGAGCTTTGCCCAGCAGCTTCCAAGCTTCAGCCTTCTTCTGTAACGGAAACCTGAACAATAACAGTTTAGTTGATGATATCTCTTTTCCAAAGTTTTCTGTAATTGACTGGCCAGCAATGAATTCCCCTTGATTGGCCAATACCAGCTGCCAGCCCTTCTGCTTAGCACATCCTTGCACTGAAATGCATACAATGTTCTTCAAACAACAATTAACCTGCAGTTATCTTTTCAGGCCATCTCCCAAATGCAAGCATTAGTCTTTTTTTCCCTTAAAAATGAAACAGAAGCAAGCTGCTGATCCAAGTTCCAAATTCAATGTTCAACTTCAGTTCACTGCTCCAAAAATGAAGAAAAACAATGATGGTTCCAACACAGCATATGTCCAGTACATTGCATCAGTGATAATGGGAACTGCTGATGCAAGAGAATCCAAGGTAACAAAGTGTGGAGCTGGATGAACACAGCAGGCCAAGTAGCATCTCAGGAGCACAAAAGCTGACGTTTTGGGCCTAGGCCCTTCATCAGAGAGGGGGATGGGGTGAGGTAACTGGAATAAATAGGGAGAGAGGGGGAGGTGGACCGAAGGTGGAGAGAAAAGAAGATAGGTAGAGAGGAGAGTATAGGTGAGGAGTTGGGAGGGGATAGGTCAGTCTAGGGAAGACGGACAGGTCAAGGAGGTGGGATGAGGTGGTGGGTAGGAAATGGATGTGCGACTTGAGGTGGGAGGAAGGGACAGGTGAGAGGAAGAACAGGTTAGGGAAGCGGAGGCAGGCTGGGCTGGTTTTGGGATGCAGTGGGGGGAGGGGTCGAGCTGGGCTGGTTTTGGGATGCAGTGGGGTAAGGGGAGATTTTGAAGCTTGTGAAGTACACATTGATACCATTGGGCTGCAGGGTTCCCAAGCGGAATATGAGTTGCTGTTCCTGCAGCCTTCGGGTGGCATCATTGTGGCACTGCAGGAGACCCATGATGGACATGTCGTCTGAGGACTGGGAGGGGGAGTTAAAATGGTTCGCAACTGGGAAGTGCAGTTGTTTGTTGCGAACCGAGCGGATGGTATTTTTGCAGGAAGATGGGTGGGTGGAGGTGTACTCTAGGTCGCTGTGGGAGTTGGTGGGCTTGAAATGGATATCGGTTTCCAGATGGTTGCCTAAGTTTTTCAAGGACCGCAGCTTCCCCCACTCAGTGGTTGAGAACGCCCTCGACCGTGTCTCCCGTATTTCCCGCAACTTATCCCTCACACTCCCTCCCGGCAAAAACAACCAAATCACATTCTATTACTTTCACAAAATTACGAAAGGTAATGAGAAAACAATCGCAATTAATGCAATCTTCACAGCTTTATTACCATCTGTATTCTTCGATTCCTAGGGTTTTCTTCTCAGTTCCAATACAAGAAAGATCGTGAGCAGAACCAAAACAACAGCCGCAAGGCAGAGACGAAATAGATATTCATTGGAATAAAGACCTGCAGTGAAAACAAAAAGGACACATCCTGGTAAATCAGGGGAATATTAACATGAAGAAAATCCATAATGTACTTCATTTTGTGATCAATCCTGTTGTTATGATAATCCACACATTCTGTAGTGGGACTTGAACTTGCAAATTCTGACCCAGGGAGTGGTGTTCTCCTAGTGCACTATAAACTGGAGCTCTTATGAGCAGCTACTGAGATCACAGGATTATTGTTGGGCCAATAATTTATGAAATTTAAAAATATCTATATATAAGTACATTTATAAAAATAAAATTTAAAAACCTAAGAATAAACACAGAAGAATAAACATGGTTCTCACATCGATTTTTAAATGACATAACTACTTGGTGGATACAGAATGAAAAAGCAGGTTAACAATCTGATAGTGAGTGTGACACTCAATATTGAGATAATAAGCATGATTGCTTGTTCTCTATTGAAGTGGCAATATTAAAATCTGCAGGAATATGTAAACACAATTAATGCTAACAGTGGTGAGGCTACATTGGGGGTACTACCTACAGTTCTAGTTACCCTGCTATAGGAATGATGTTGTTAAACTGAGAAGGGTGCAGAAAATATTTACAAGGATGTTACTGAGACTGGAGAGTTTCAGTTGTAAGAAGTACTTGAGGAGTGACTACATCCCTGTAACTCCTCTCAATAACCCCCTCTGCCTCCCGAATGATCCGAAGTTCATCTAGCTCCAGCTCCAGCTCCAGTTCCCCTCCTTGAAAACGCGTTTGGGAACTGGAGCTGGAGCTGGATGAACTTCGGATCATTCAGGAGGCAGAGGGGGTTGTTAAGAGGAGTTACAGGGAGGTAGTCACTCCTCAAGTACAGGAAAAAGGCAGATGGGTTACGGTCAGGGGACGGAAAGGGAACCGGCAGGCAGTGCAGGGATCCCCTGTGGCCATTCCCCTCAACAATAAGTATACCGTTTTGGATACTGCTGGGGGGGACGACTTACCAGGGGAAAGCAGTGGGGCACAGGTCTCTGGCACAGAGTCTGTCCCTGCTGCTCAGAAGGGAAGGGGGAAGAGGAGCAGAGCATTAGTCATTGGGGACTCCATAGTTAGGGGGACAGATAGGAGGTTCTGTGGGGATGAGAGAGACTCACAGTTGGTGTGTTGCCTCCCAGGTGCCAGGGTGCATGATGTCTCTGATCGTGTTTTTGGGATCCTGAAGGGGGAGGGGGAACAGCCCCAAGTCGTGGTCCACATTGGCACCAACGACATAGGTAGGAAGAGAGATGGGGATTTAAGGCAGAAATTCAGGGAGCTAGGATGGAAGCTGAGAGCTAGGACGAACAGAGTTGTTGTCTCTGGTTTGTTGCCCATGCCACGTGCTAGTGAGGCGAGGAATAGGGAGAGAGAGGAGTTGAACATGTGGCTACAGGGATGGTGCAGGGGGTAGGGTTTTGGATTCTTGGATAATTGGGGCTCTTTCTGGGGTAGGTGGGACCTCTACAAGCAAGATGGTCTTCACCTGAACCAGAGGGGTACCGATATCCTGGGGGGGAAATTTGCTAAGGCTATTCGGGTGGGTTTAAACTAATTCAGCAGGGGGATGGGCACCCAAATTGTAGTTCAACTATTGAAAAGGTTGAGAGTAGGGTGGTTCCAAATAAAGTTTCAGGGAAGCAAGATGGCACCGGCAAGCAAGAAGTTGGATTGAAGTGTGTCTACTTCAATGCCAGGAGTGTCCGGAATAAGGTGGGTGAACTTGCAGCATGGGTTAGTACCTGGGACTTGGATGTTGTGGCCATTTCGGAGACATAGATAGAGCAGGGACAGGAATGGTTGTTGCAGGTTCCAGGATTTAGATGTTTCGGTAAGAACAGAGAAGATGGTAAAAGGGGCGGAGGTGTGGCATTGTTGGTCAAGGACAGTATTACAGTTGCAGAAAGGATGTTTGGGGACTTGTCAACTGAGGTAGTATGGGCTGAGGTTAGAAACAGGAAAGGAGAGGTCACCCTGTTGGGAGTTTTCTATAGGCCTCCGAATAGTTCCAGAGATGTAGAGGAAAGGATAGCAAAGATGATTCTCGATAGGAGTGAGAGAGACAGGGTAGTTGTCATGGGGGACTTCAACTTTCCAAATATTGACTGGGAACACTAAAGTTCGAGTACTATAGATGGGTCAGTTTGTGTCCAGAGTGTGCAGGAGGGCTTCCTGACACAGTATGTAGATAGGCCAATTGGGGGCGAAGCCACATTAGATTTGATACTGGGTAATGAGCCCGGCCAGGTGTTAGATTTGGAAGTAGGTGAGCACTTTGGTGATAGCAATCACAATTCTGTTATGTTTACTTTAGTGATGGAAAGGGATAGGTCTATACCACTGGGCAAGAGTTATAGCTGAGGGAAAGGCAATTATGATGAGATTAGACAAGATTTAGGGAGCATAGAATGGGGTAGGAAACTGCAGGGGATGGGCACATTAGAAATGTGGAGTTTATTCAAGGAAAAGGTCCTGTGTGTCCTAGATAAATATGTACCTGTCAGGCAGGGAGGAAGCTGTAGAGTGCGGGAGCCGTGGTTTACGAAGGAGGTGGAATCTCTGGTCAAGAGGAAGAAGAAGGCTATGTTAGGATGAGATGTGAAGGCTCAGTTAGGGCACTTGAGTGCTACGAGGTAGCCAGGAAAGACCTAAAGAGAGAGCTCAGAAGAGCCAGGAGGAGACATGAGAAGTTGTTGACAGATAGGATCAGGATAAACCCTAAGGCTTTCTATAGGTATTTAAGGAATAAAAGAATGACGAAAGTAAGATTAGGCCTAATCAAGGGTAGTAGTGGCAAGTTGTGTGTGGAGTCAGAGGAGATAGGGGAAGCGCTAAATGTATATTTTTCAACAGTATTCAATCTAGAAAATGACAATGTTGTCGAGGAGAATACTGAGATACAGGCTACTAGACTAGGTGGGATTGAGGTTCACAAGGAAGCGGTATTAGAAATCCTTCAGAAGGTGAAGATAGATAAGTCCCCAGGGCCGGATGGGATTTATCCTCGGATCCTCTGGGACGCCAGGGAGGAGATTGCCGAGCCTTTGGCATTGATCTTTAACTCGTCATTGTCTACAGGAATAGTGCCAGAAGACTGGAGGATAGCAAATGTGGTTCCCCTGTTCAAGAAGGGGAGTAGAGACAACCCTGGTAATTATAGACCAGTGAGCCTTACCTCAGTTGTTGGTAAAGTGTTGGAAAAGGTTATAAGGGATAGGATTTATAATCATCTAGAAAAGAATAAATTGATTAGGGACAGTCAGCATGGTTTTGTGAAGGGAAGGTCGTGCCTCACAAACCTTATTGAGTTCTTTGAGAAGGTGACCAAACAGGTAGATGAGAGTAAACCAGTTGATGTGGTGTATATGGATTTCAGCAAGGCGTTCGATAAGGTTCCCCACAATAGGCTATTGTACAAAATGCGTAGGAATGGAATTGTGGGAAATATAGCAGTTTGGATCGGAAATTGGCTTGCTGAAAGAAGACAGAGGGTGGTAGTTGATGGGAAATGTTCACCCTGGAGACCAGTTACTAGTGGTGTACCACAAGGGTCGGTGTTGGGTCCACTGATGTTTGTCATTTTTATAAATGACTTGGATGAGGGAGTAGAAGGATGGGTTAGTAAATTTGCAGACGACACTAAGGTCGGTGGAGTTGTGGTTAGTGACGAAGGATGCTGTAGGTTGCAGAGAGACATAGATAAGCTGCAGAGCTGGACTGAGAGGTGGAAAATGCAGTTTAATGCAGACAAGTGTGAGGTGATGCACATTGGTAGGAGTAACCAGAAGGCAAAGTACAGGGCTAATGGCAAGATTCTTAGCAGTGTAGATGAGCAGAGAGATCTCAGTGCCCATGTACACAGATCCTTGAAAGTTGCCACCCAGGTTGACAGGGCTGTTGAGAAGGCATACAGTGTTTTAGCTTTTATTAATAGAGGGATCGAGTTCCGGAACCAAGAGGTTATGGTGAAGCTGTACAAAACTCTGGTGCGGCCGCACTTGGAGTATTGTGTATAGTTCTAGTCACCGCATTATAAGAAGTATGTGGAAGCTTTGGAAAGGCTGCAGAGGAGATTAACTAGGATGTTGCCTGGTATGGAGGGAAGGTCTTATGAGGAAAGTCTGAGGGATTTGAGGCTGTTTTCATTAGAGAGAAGAAGGTTGAGATGTGACTTAATTGAAACATATAATATAATCGGAGGGTTAGATAGGGTGGATAGGGAGAGCCTTTTTCCTCGGATGATGACGGCGAGCACGAGGGGACATAGCTTTAAATTGAGGGGTGAAAGATATAGGACAGATGTCAGAGGTAGTTTCTTTACTCAGAGAGTAGTAAGGGAATGGAACGCTTTGCCTGCAACGGTAGTAGATTCGCCAACTTTAGGCACATTTAAGTCGTCATTGGACAAGCATATGGAAGTACATGGAATAGTGTAGATTAGATGGGCTTGAGATCGGTATGACAGGTCGGCCAACATCGAGGGCCGAAGGGCCTGTACTGTGCTGTAATGTTATATGTAGTCTATGTAATCTATGTAAGATGCTGGGACTTTTTTCCTGGAGCGTAGGAGGCCGAAGGTTGACCTTATAGAGATTTATAAAATCATGAGAGGCATAGATTACGTGAGTAGCTAAGGTATTTTTCCCAAGTTATGAGAGTCTAAAACTAGGGGCCATAGGTTTAAGGTGAGAGGAGAAAGATTTAAAAGGAAATCAAGGGGCAACTCTTCAACTCAGAGGATGGTGCATGTATGGAATGAGCTGCCAGAGGAGGTGGTGGAAGCAAGTTCAATTACAATATTTCAAAAACACAGGAATATGTACATGAGTAGGAAATGTTTAGAGAGATATGGGCCAAACACAGGCAAACGGAACTAGTTGGAGACCTGGTCTGCATGGACAAGTTGGGCTGAAGGGCCTGTTTCCCTGCAGTATGACTCTATGATATCATTTTCACAATTCAATCATGGTGAGAAATTCAAATGCATGGTGAATTTTGTTTCGTAATTATTGGTTTTGTCTCAGATTTTGTATACCATGCTCTGTGGATGCACATACATAACTAAGCCTATTATTATAAGTTTGGCAGAATCCAGGAGAACAAGATCTCATAGCAAGGGGAGGAGGTATCTCTATCTGTCAAGCATTGCAATAGTAATATTTCCCCTGCATTCCAAACTTGGCACTTACATCTCTTGCGCCCTACACTCCACCTTGCTACATCAGGTGTGCCCAAAACAGATTCACTATGTGCAGCCTGCCCTTACATTTCTCGATGATTGCCACAAGGCATTGAAGAGAGCTAATGGAATGCTGGCCTTTCTATCTGGAGGATTAGAGTACAAGGTCAAATAAGGTATGTTGCAGTTATACAAAACCTTGGTTTGACCACTCTTGGAGCAAATCTGGGCACCACACCTTAAGATGCATAGATTGGCCTTGGAGGGAGTACAATGTAGGTTTACAAGAATGATACCTGGGCTGGGGGGGTTAAATTATGAAGAGAGATTCTACAAATTAGGCCTTTCTCTAGCATTTAGAAAGTTAAGGGGTGATCAGAATTCTTCAAGACATTTATGAGAAAAGACAGAGCAGATAAAGATAAACTATTTCCATTGGTTGGTGATTCTAGGACTGGGGAGGGCATAGTCTGAGAATTAGGGCCAGACCATTCAGGAGAGATGTTAGGAAGCACTTCAACACACAAAGAGTGATCAAGATGTGGAAGTCTCTTTCACAAACAGCAGAGGTTTCTGTTAGTTTTAAATCTGAGAAAGGTCAATGTTTGTTCAGCAATGATATTAAAGGGTACTAGGATGTTGATAGCAGAAGGAGCCAATTCAGTGATACCAGTGAACATCAAAAGGCCTGTGGTTAGATTTTCTCTTCTTGGAGATGTTCATTGTCTGGTATATGTGTGGCATGGACATTACTTAAAACATGTGAATAAACCCTTACCTGAACAAATAACAGAAGCAGTGTATCCCAAACTGCAATGGTCTCCTTCCATTGAAGTTGCTTGACATTGGATGAGGTTGGACTCAGTTCCTTTACATTTGACTGTATATGACCAGAAGTCTCCAGGCTCCATGCCAAAATGGGCACCCCCTGGAGCAGATCTGGCTTGCCCACAGCCCAGTTGACGGCAAACGACATTGGCATCATCTATGTCCCAACCATTGTCACAGATGGCTTTCCAGCTGTTGTTATAATAGACTTCAACTCTCCCAGAACACTTGTCCGTCCCATTCATGAATCGCAGTGAAATCGGATCTAAAGGAGGGAAGTGTATTTAAGATAATTGAAGATATTTAAGATACACCGTATAGAGCACTTCCACTGGTTAGCGATTCTAGAACTAGGGAGGGGTAGTCTGAGAATTAGGACCAGTAGAAATGTTAGGAAGCACTTCTACACACAAAGGGTGGGACAGATTTGGAACTTCCTTCCACAAATGGCAGTGGATGCCGGATCAGTTGTTAGTTTTAAATCTGAGAGAGATCATTTTTTGTTAAGCAAAGGTATTAAGTGAATTAAGGATCAAAGGCAGGCCTATGGAGTTAGACCACAAATCAGTTATTGAATGGCAGCGCAGGCTTGAGGGGCTGAATGGCCGACTCCAGATCCCATAAATATTTTCCCTTTAGTGAAAGAGGCATTTTGAGAGAAGCAAGGGAGAATCATCAACATTTTTTAGCCTCTGATTTGCTGTTCAGTTGTTTGAACATTGAGACTGAGGCAGTTTGAATGAAATTTTTAAAAAGTCTGGAATTAAAAGTCTTTTGACAACCAGGGAAAAGCCTTCCTGAGGTAATAGCTTTGTGGTATTATCACTGAACTGTTAATTCAGAGACCCAGGCAATGTTCAGAGGACCTGGATTCAAATTGGCAGATGGTGGTATTTGAATTCAATAAAAATCTGGAATTAAGAATCTAATGATGACCATGAAATCATTTCTGATTGTTGGAAAAATCTGGTTCACTAATGCCCTTCAGGGGAGGAAATCTGCCATCCTTACCTGGTCTGGCTTATATGTGGCTCCAGACTCAACAGCAATGTTGTTGACTCTTAATTGCTCTCTGGGGCAGTAAGGGTCAGGAATAAATGCTGGACAAAGTGCACATCTGGTAAATGAATTTAAAAATAAAATACGCCATTGCCCGTCCTAACATTCTCCTGTGCATGTTGATGCAGGTCAGTTTAATCTCGGAAAATTCTGTGCTGTTGTACAACAAGTGAATTTTCTGTCTGTATGGCTACACGCAATAGCAAAATGAGGTTTTCTGTGCTTGTGCATGCAAAGTTAGGCTGGTTTTTGCTTTTCAATGGCAAGAATGAGGGGTGAGGCACTAACATTAGGGACCACTGGTGTTACCCTCTTATCTAAATTCCTCTGATTTCTCAAAGTCATCGATTCAGCAAGTCTATGATAGTACCTCGGGCTTGCACTGTCGCAACAAATCTCTTCACTGATTGAGCACAATTCAAAGATAACATGGGAACCAATTGCACCACATGTACTTTGTGGGTGGCACGGCGGCTCAGTGGTTAGCGCTGCTGCCTCACAGCACCAGGAGCCCAGGTTTGATTCCCCCTTGGGTGACTCTGTGCACAGAGTTTGCACATTCTTCTTGTATCTGTGTGGGTTTTCTCCAGGTGCTCCGGTTTCCTCCAAAGATGCACAGGCTGGGTGGATCAGCCATGCTAAATTGTCCTGTAGTGCCCAGGGATGTGTAGTTTAGGTGGGTTATAGGGGGATGGGTCAAGTAGACACTTCAGCCCCTCAAACCTACCCCACCATTCAACAAGACTCTCCCCCATCACAGGAAGTAGTTTCTGTCCCTCTGACCTATTAAATCCTTTAATCACTTTAAAGAACTCAAATCAGGTAACGTCTTAATCTACTATATACAAGTCAGTGCGACTGGGTGGGATGCTCCAAGGCATGGTGTGGACTTGTTGGGCCAAATGGCCTGCTTCCACACTGTAGGGATTCTATGATTGTTAAAGGTTGCTAAATTCTCTTCCACTAAGCCACAGGGTCAACAATGAGGGGGAGTAATAATTTTCAAGTGATGTTTGGAGGTGATTTGAGAGGAAGGAAATTTACCCAGAGGGAGGATGGGTGTCTGGAGAGCACTGCCCGAGAGGTTATTTGAGGCAGGAAATCTCCCAACCTTCAAAAAATACTTGGATGAGCACTCAAAGTGTCATAACCATTCAATGCTGTGCAGCTAGTGGACGAAAGCGGGAAATTGTAGGAAAGGTTGGCTCAGAATAGATCTGATGAAGGACTCTATGTACTCTAAATTGTTACAGGTGGGGAATTTGACATTTTCATAGCACCCAGCACTTCACTGCATGAGTAAGGTCCCATATGGTACACTGGTTAGTAAGTTAAGGTTACATGGGATCTAGGGAGAAAGGCCAATTGGATACAAAATTGGCTTGACAGCAGAAGACAGGTGGTGGTGGAGAGTTGGTATTTGAACTGGAGGCCTGTGACCAGTGGTGTGCTGCAAGGATTGGTTCTTGGTCCCTGGTTCTTTGTCATTTATACTTACAATTTGGATGAGAATTTAGGAGGCATGGTTAGTAAGTTTGCAGACGACACCGAAATTGGTGGCACAGCGGACAGTGAAGAAGATTATCTAAGAGTGCAAGGGGACCTTCATCACCTGAGCCAATGGGGTGAGGGGTGGTGGATGGAGTTTAATTTTGATAAGTGTGAAGTGTTGCATTTGGTAAGTCAAATCAGAACAGGACTTGCACAGCTCATGGTAGGGCCCTAGGGAGTTTTGTTGAATAGAGAGTGCAGGTATATAGTTCCTTGAAAATGGTATTACAGGTGGAGAGGGTGGTTAAGAAGGTATTAGATTGGATTCCCTACAGTGTGGAAACAGGCCCTTTGGCCCAACAAGTTCACACCGCCGCTTGAAGCATCTCACCCAGACCCATCCCCCATAATCCACACACCCCTGAACACGAGGGCAATTTAGCATGGCCGATCCACCTAGCCTGCATATCTTTGGACTGTGGGAGGAAACGGGAGCACCAGAGGAAACCCACGCAAACACGGGTAGAATGTGCAAACTCCACACAGACAGTCGCCTGAGGCTGGAATCGAATGCGGGTCCCTGGTGCTGTGAGGCTGTAGTGCTAACCACTGAGCCACCGTGCTGCCCTAACTATACTTGCCTTATATAATGAATGTAAGAGTTGGGACATCATGTCACAGCAGTAGAGTGCATTGGTGAGGCCATTTTCTGAATAAAGTGTATAATTCTGGCCAATCTGCTAGTAGGAGGATGTTGTTAAACTGAAAAGGGTGCAGAAAACACTTACAAGGATGTTGCCAGGACTGGAAGGTATGAGTTGTAAGGAGAGGTGACTGTATAGAGTATTATAAAATCACTAGGGGCATAGATACGGCAAGGTCTTTTCCCCAGGGCCAGGGAGTGCAAAACGACAGGGTACAGGTTTAAGGTGAGGTGAAAAATTTAAAGAAGACCTGAGTGGTAACTTTTTCATGCAGAGCGTGGCGCTCGTTTGGAACGAGCTGCCAGACGAAATGGTAGAGGCGGGGACAATCATAACATTTAAAAGACATCTGGATGGGCACGTGGTTAGGAAAGATTTAGAAGGATATGGGCCAAGCACAGGTAAAGGGGGCTAGTTCAGTCCAGGAAATCTGGTCGATATGGATGAGTTGGCCAAAGGGCCTGTTTTTGTGCTCTATGACTCTGACTCTATAATTATGCAAGCATGCATGTACTTATGAATCATCAACACAATTTTCTGCATTTTTTTTTCCTTGAAGTTAACTTAATGACATTTATGAGGAAAGAACAAAAAACACAAAGCTCACCTAAGCAAATAACAGATGCTGCCTCTTCTGCGTGGCAGTTGTGTTTTCCACCTGGGCTTGATGGACACTGGAATAAGTTCAACTCATGTCCTTTACACTCAATGTCGTCCAACCAGAACATTCCAGTGGCTTCTCCAAACTGAGCACTCCCAGGAGCTGAACTGGCTGGTCCACAGCCCATTTGCTTACAAGCAACGTTTGCATCTTCTATGTCCCACTCATCATCACAAACTGCTCCCCAAATGTCTTTGTAATTAAGTTCAACTCTTCCAGAACATGGATCTGTCCCATTCACCAACCGCATCTGAATCAAATCTATTATTAAATTGGAAATGGTACAGAAAGGGTTTACCAAGATGTTATTGAAACTAGAGGGTTTGAGTTATGAAGAAAGGCTGGATAGGCTGGGACTGTTTTCCCGAGAATGCAGAAGGTTGAGGGGTGACCTTCTTGAGGTTTATGGATAAGGTGATTGATAAAAGTCTTTTCTCTGTAGTTGGAGAGTTCAAAATTAGAGGGCATGGATTTAAGGTGAGAGGGGAAAAATTTAGAAGGGACCTGAGGGGCAACATTTTCACAAAAGGTGGTGTGTACATGGAACAAGCTTCCAAAGGAAGTGATAAATGCACATTCATCCACATTGGTTTACCTGGCAACATCAAAGCAGACCTCTGGTTTCTGTAGGAGTGTGGGATACCACACCCAAGCAGCTACAAGAAACAATTGAGCTTAAGAGCCAACAGGCCTTCAATTTGGTCAGGGGGAAAGGATGTGAATTGTGTTGTGAGGAGGCAACTTCACTAACTTCAAAGTTCAGGGTGGTGGGCGAGCACTTCCTAAAGTGATAGGTACAACATTTAAAAAACGTTTGGATTGGGGCATGAATAGGAAATTTTATATGGATATGGGCAAAATGCAGGCAAATGGGACTAGTTTAGTTTGGGAATCTTGGGCAGCATAAATGATTTGGACTGAAGGGTCTGTTTCCATGTTATAGGACTCTATGGCTCTAAGAATCTAAAAGGAGTAGCTAACCAGTGGAGGTGACCTATTCGGTATACCAGTGGCCCTTTGTCAAGTGCTGTTCAGGAGGCTGCTAAATAACATAAGAGCCCATGATATTAGGGGCAAGTTACTGGCATGGATAGAGGACTGGCTGACTGGTAGAACACAGAGAGTAGTGATAAAGGGGTCTTTTTTCAGGAAGGCAGCCAGTGATTAGTGGGTCAATGTTGGGACCACGCCTATTCACTTTATACATTCCTGATTGGACGAAGAAACTGACGGCATTGTTGCTCAGTCTGCAGTTTGCACAATGATAGATGGGAAAGGTACTGTTGAGGAAGCAGGGACATTGCAAAAAGATTTAGACAGACTAGAAGTGGCAGATGGAATACAGTGTGGGAAAGTGTAAGGTTATGCACATTGGTAGGAAAAATTAAAGCGTAGTCTATTTTGGAATTCTTAAGCACAAAGGGACTTGGGAGTCAGAGTTCAGGATTCTCTTCAGGTTAATGGGCAGATTCAGTTGGCAGTTAGGAAGGCAACTGCAATGTTAGCATTCATTTTGAGATGGTTAGAATACAAGAGAAGAAATGTCCTGCTGAAGCTGTATAAGGCTCTGGTCAGACCACATTTGGAATATTGTGAGCAGTTTTGCGCCTTGTAACTGAAGAAGGATGTGCTGGGCTTGGAGGGGTCCGGGGGCGGGGTGGGGTGGCATGGTGGGGGTTACAAGAAAGATCCTGGGGATGAGGAACTTGTCATATGAGGAGAGGTTGAGGACTCTGGGTCTATACTCCATGGAGTTTAAAAGGATGTGGGGGAATCTGATCGAAACTTAGAGAATGCTGAGAGACCTGGATACAGTCGACATGGAGAAAATGTTTCCACTGGTAGGAGAGGCTAGGACCCACGCGCACAGCGTCAGAGAGAAGGGATTTACAGCGCATTCCAATTACCTACCATTTTCAGTTTAAAAAAATCTTGCTCCGCACATCTCCTTTGAATTTTCCCCCCTCACTTTAAACCTAAATCTCCTAGTATTTGACATTTTCTCCTTTTAGAACTGAAACGAGGAGGAATTCCTTCAGCTAGAGGAGGGTGAATCTGTGGAAAGCATTGTCACAAAAGGCTGTGGATTCCAAGTTGTGCGCTTAAGACAGAGATTAATAGTTCTTTATTAGTCAGGGGATCAAAGATTACAGTGAGAAGGCAGGAGAATGGAGTTTAGAGACATATCAATGAGAAGCATATGCAATGTTGGCATTTATTTTGAGACAGCTTGAACATAAAAGCAGGCATGTACTACTGAGGCTTTATAAGCCCCTGGTCAGGCCACATTTGGAGTATTGCGTGCAGTCCCATATCTCAGGAAGGATGGACTGGCCTTGCAGTGGGCTCAGAGGAGGTTCACGAGAATGGTCCCAGGAATGAGAAGCATAACACATTTGGAACAGCTGAAGACGATGGGACTGCATTCATTGAAGTTTAGAAGGATGAGGGGAGATCTAATTGAAACTTACAGAATAGAGAATGGCCTGGACAGACTGGATGTTGGGAAGATGTTTCCATTGGGTGGAGCGACTAGGGCCCAAAGACAGAGCCTTAGAGTAAACAGAAGACCTTTTAGAATGGAGATAAGGAGAAGCTTCTTTAGCCAGAGAGTGGTGAATCATGGAATTCACTGCCACAGAAGGCCATGGAGGCCAGGTCATTGAGTGCATTTAAGCCTGAGATGGAGAGGCTCTTGATAAATTAGGGGATCAATGGTTATGGTGAGAAAGCGGGAGAATGGGATTGAGCCATGATTGAATAGCTTACAATGTGGCCTCCTCTGCACTGGGGAAATATGGCATAGACTGGGTGATTGCTTCGCAGAGCACCTACATTCTTTCTGCAAAAGAAAAATTACTGTTTGTAATTTTTATTAATGACTTGGACGAGGGAATTGAAGGATGGGTCAGCAAGTTTGCAGACGACACAAAGGTCGGAGGTGTCGTTGACAGTGTAGAGGGCTGTTGTAGGCTGCAGCGGGACATTGACAGGATGCAGAGATGGGCTGAGAGGTGGCAGATGGAGTTCAACCTGGATAAATGCGAGGTGATGCATTTTGGAAGGTCGAATTTGAAAGCTGAGTACAGGATTAAGGATAGGATTCTTGGCAGCGTGGAGGAACAGAGGGATCTTGGTGTGCAGATACATAGATCCCTTAAAATGGCCACCCAAGTGGACAGGGTTGTTAAGAAAGCATATGGTGTTTTGGCTTTCATTAACAGGGGGTTTGAGTTTAAGAGTCGTGAGATCTTGTTGCAGCTCTATAAAACTTTGGTTAGACCGCACTTGGAATACTGCGTCCAGTTCTGGGCGCCCTATTATAGGAAAGATGTGGATGCTTTGGAGAGGGTTCAGAGGAGGTTTACCAGGATGCTGCCTGGACTGGAGGGCTTATCTTATGAAGAGAGGTTGACTGAGCTCGGTCTCTTTTCATTGGAGAAAAGGAGGAGGAGAGGGGACCTAATTGAGGTATACAAGATAATGAGAGGCATAGATAGAGTCGATAGCCAGAGACTATTTCCCAGGGCAGAAATGGCTAGCACGAGGGGTCATAGTTTTAAGCTGGTTGGTGGAAAGTATAGAGGGGATGTCAGAGGCAGGTTCTTTACGCAGAGAGTTGTGAGAGCATGGAATGCGTTGCCAGCAGCAGTTGTGGAAGCAAGGTCATTGGGGTCATTTAAGAGACTGCTGGACATGCATATGGTCACAGAAATTTGAGGGTGCATCCATGAGGATCAATGGTCGGCACAACATTGTGGGCTGAAGGGCCTGTTCTGTGCTGTACTGTTCTATGTTCTATGTTCTATGTTCTAAAAAGGGCCCTGATCTTTCAATTGCTTGCCACTTCAACATACCACGGTGTTCACCTGACCAAAATCTTTGTCTCAGGCTTGCTGCAGTGTTCCAACAAAGCTCAGCACAAGCTAGAAGAGAAACATCTCATTTTCTGCTTGGGAACTCTGCCACCTTCTGCACTCAATACAGAGTTCAACAATTTTAGGGCATGAGGCACCTACTCCCATTTCCATGGCCCAATCCCCAGAAACCAGGCCTTGTCATCACATGGGCAGCTACCACTAACAACTCATTGCAGTCCCCATTAGCAACAATTCAAAACGGGCCGATCGTTACATAGTTTTTGTCTGCCCAACAATTTTTCTCTTGATGCAATGGTCAAGGAAGTACACCAATGCCTCTACCTCCCCAGGGACTAAGGAGATTTGGCATGTCCACAAAGAATCTTACCAATTTTTATAGACACACCACAGAAAGCATCTTATCTGGATGCATCACAGCTTATATGGTACCTGATTTTCCCAAGACCACAAGAAACTACGTAGAGTCATGAACACAGCCCAGTCCATCACACAAACTAGCCTTCCTTCCATTTACTCCATCAATACATTCTGCTGCCTTGGGAAGGCAGCGAACATAATAAAAAACCCCTCCCACACCAGTCACACTCTCTTCCACCCTCTTCTGTCAGGCAGAAGACACATCAAGTTTGTATATATGTACGAACAGATTCAAGAACAGCCTGTTTTCCGCTGGTATCCGACTTATGTATGGACTTCTCAAATGGTAACATCTCTTTCTGAATCTTCTGGGTGGCTGTAACACCGTAGTCTGCACTCTGTCCTGCTGCCTTAATGTACTTTGTATGGTATGGTCTGCCTGTACAGCATGCAAAGCAACACTTTTCACTGTATCTTGGTACATTTGACAGCAATAAATAGGAAAAGTTCTGAACAGGAGTTCATCTGACCCAAAACATTAACTCTGCTCTCTCTCCACAAATACTGCCAGACACGCTGAGATTTTTCTGGCATTTTAAAATTTTGTTTATAATGTTACAAAGTGACAAAGTTTGTTTCCTGATTGTGAGGTCACAGAGATCAGGTCACTGGGGACGGTTTGATAGGATTGATGAATTGCAATGGGTGGACAATGTGCTGCTGCTATTCATGCACCCTTGCTTACCTGTGACGACCACAATTACAGAGTCACTGCTGCTTGAATTCAGAGGCTTTCCTGAGCTGTTTGTTTGATAGTGGCATGTATAGTTCCCACCATGGCTCAGATCCGCATCGTGGATGAAGAAGATCACACTGTAAGCCCCTTCTGGAGCAGTTTGAGAGGCACTGAAGGAACTGTCCCCAGTTTTCTTCAAATAAAATGTACTGCCCGCATAATAATTGTGAGCTGTACACTTTAATTGGATTGTCTCCTTTGTTGTGAAGATTTCACGTTTCATTTCAAGTGACAAAATGGGCTTTGGTGGGTGATCTGCAGACAAATTTAAAAAATGACACTGGCATTATCATAGAATCCCTACAGTGTGGAAACAGGCTTTTCGGCCCAACAAGTCCACACCAACCTACAGAGCTTCCCATCCAGACCCATCCACCTAATCTACACATCCCTGAACACTATGGGCAATTTGGCATGGTCAATCCACCCAGCCTCACAGCTTTGGACTATGGGAGGAAACCACAGCACCCAGAGAAAACACGCACAGACATGGGGGCAATGTGCAAACTCTACACAGTTAGTCACCTGTGGGTGGAATTGAACCTGGGTCCCTGGCGCTGTGAGGCAGCAGTGCAGCCATCCACAGTGGAGCACTTTACTGGGCTGACTCCTTTTCCACGTACTGTCGACACAGGAGTAGGTCATTCAGCACCCCCATGTCTGTTATGCTGTGCATTGAGATCCTGGCTGTGACCTGCCTTTGGTCCCCTATCCCCTTAATATCTTTGCTTAAGAAAAATGCATTTCTTTCAGATTAAAGTTAATAACGGATCTAGCATCCACTGCCATTTGTAGAAGACAGTTTCAAACCTTTACCGCCCTTTGTGTGTAGAAGCATTTCCTAACAACTCTCCCGAATGGTCTGGCCCTCACTTGCAGACTGCGGCCTCACTAGTTGTAGAATCCCCAACTAATGGAAATAGTTTATCTTTTTCAATCCCGTGATTTCCTATTAATATCTTTGGTCAGATCACTATTTGACCTTTGAAATTCTAAACAAAGCTCTTAAACATTGAATTCATCCTGTCATTGACTACACTCAAATGGGTGAAGTGACAGGTTGCTGTTTGGAGATAAAGGCAAAGATGAAAAAAAAGTTGAAGCTCAAAAAGTAGATGTTTGACCAAGAAACCTTGTATGTGGTCTCTTGTTCTCCCCCAGTAGTCCATGGATGCAGTTCAAGGTGTAAGTTTCACTTCCTGATGTGACTGCGCCAAGTGCATAACTTTTAAATTTCCCACATATCCACTCTTTTGTTTCTAATGTTGGTACAGCATGGTCACAGAGCCTTCAGTCCAACCAGTCCACGTCAAATGTAATCCCAAACTAAACTTGCCCCAGGTGCAGAGCTGGATGAACACAAGCAGCATCAGAGGACCAGGAAAGAAAATTTTCTAAAGATGAGTCCAGACCCGAAACGTCAGCCTTCCTCCTCCTCTGATGCTTCTTGGCCTGCTGTGTTCATCCAGTTTAACACCTTGTTATCTCAGACTCTCCAGCATCAGCAGTTCCTACTATCTCTAAACTAATCCCATCTGCCTGCTCCATTTCCGTCCAAACCTTTCTGATTCATGTACTCATACAAATGCCTTTTAAATCTTGTATTTCTACTCACATCCACCAGTTCCTCAGTTAGTGGTGAAATTTTCTTTACTCTCCAGATAAGTGATCTGAGGACCTTCAATGGAGGAAAGCATGCTGACCACTCAGCAGGCATCATGAAACTTTCACTGAACTTTAGGCTCACAACCTGATTTACTGTGGGATCATCAGATGGCACAGCACAAAATAGGCCCTTCAGCCCATCGGGTCTGTGTCAGCCAAAGCTACACTAAATGGGATCATTGATTGTACAGTATAGAGAAGCCCTTTGATCCATCGAGCCTGTACTCACCAAAGCTAGACTAAATAGTATCATCAATCATATAGTATAGATGGGTCCTTCGGCACACTGAGACTTTACTACCAAAGCTACACTAAATCTACACTAGTCCTGCTTTCCCAGCACTAGGATGATAGCCTTGAATTTTATGACACTTCAAGTATTCATCCAAGTACTTTTTAAAGATTGTGAGGCTTCCTGCCTCAACATCCCTCCCCGGCTGTGCACTTGTCCCCCACCACCCTCTGGGTGAAATAATTGTCAAATTCTCCTCTAAACCTCCTGCCTTTTACTTTCAAATGATGTGCTCTTGTTTTTGACCCTTCAAATCAGGGGAACACATGCTTTGTATTCCCCCTGTCCATTTCACTCATAATCCTTCACAACTCTATCAGGTTCCCCCTCAGCTTTGTGCGCTCTAAAAAAAAACTTGAGCTCATTGAGACTCTCACTTCATCACTGAAATGCTCCGTCCCAGACAATACCATGGTGAATCTCCTCTGCACTCTGTCCAGTGGAATCACATCCTTCCTATAATATGGAGACCAGAATAGCACACGGTGCTCCAGCTGTGACCTCACCAAAGCCTGTACAGCTCTGCCACATGCACGGCATTTATGTCGTGAGGACATTCCATGCAATGAGCTTGGAAGTGGTCAACTGCAGCAGAAAAGAACTCTTTAGAGACCAACATTCAATAAAGTAACATCCTTTGCCTCCTTTCTTCCCATTTATGTGAGCTAAGAAATTACAGAGTCTTGAACACAGCCCAATGCATCATGAAAACCAGCCTTCCACCCATCAACTGGGACTATACTTCTCGCTGCCTCAGGAAAGTAGCCAACTATAAGGCTATATTCTTTTCCACCCTCTTCTGTCAGGCAGAAGACACAAAAGTTTGAGAATACATACCAACAGATTCAAGAACAGCTTCTTCCCTGCTGTTATCAGACGATTGAATGGAACTTGGATATATTAGAGTTGATCTTTCTTTGCATCTTCTCTGTAGTTGTAATACTATACTCTGCATTCTGTTCTAATACCCTGATGCATTTATGTAAGGCATGAAGCAGGGAGGCAGTGGCCTAGTGGTGGTATCACTGAACTTTCATGCCAGAGACCCAGGTAATGTTCTGGGGACCTGGGTTTGAATCCTGCAGATGATGAAATTTGAATTCAATTTTTTATTAAAATCTGAAGTTAAGGTCTAAATGAATCCATTGACGATTGTTGTGAAAAATCCCATTTAGTTCACTAATGTCCTTTAGGGAAGTAAGCTGCTGTCCTTACCTACTTTGGCCTTCATGTGACTCCAAACCCACAACAACGTGGCTGACTATGAACTGCCTTTTGGGCAATTTGGGACGAGCAATAAGTGCTGGCCTAGTCAATGATGCCCACATCCAGTGAATGAATAAAAAAAGAAAAATTAGTCAGTCTAGCACAGAATACTTCTCACTGCATCTTGGTACATGTGATATTAATAAATAAATCAAACCAAATACTACTCTTTCCTGTTCAATGTAACGGGTTTGATGTCCATCTCTCAGGGGAATGGCTGGGGTACTCACCAGAACAGATTACAGATGCATCCTCACTGTGCTGGCAGTCGTGCTGACCCAGAGTGTCTGATTGGCACTGCCAGAGGTTTGATTCAGACCCACTGCATTCAACGGAATCCAGCCAAATCAACGATAGGCCTTTCCCAAACTTAGCATTTCCAGGAGCAGCCTGGGCAAACCCACAATTCAACTCGGTGCAGACCACCTGAGCATCACGTAGGTCCCAACCATCATCACAGACAGTGCCCCATGTTTTTTTGTAAAAGACTTCCAGTCTCCCAGAACATTCATTGTCCCCATTCACGATTCTGACCTGGAATTGTTCTGCGGGAAAGAAGAATAAATAAAGGGCCACTCTGTGATAATACAATGGGCTTAAGAGGTGTCTTTAGCCCTATTTTTTAAGAAAGATTGAGACAATAGGTATGACAGCCAAGAAAATAAACCGTTTGTAAGGCCTTAGGGTTTTTTAAAGTTGGAAAAATAGACGCATTTGAAAGAGTGAAGTCAAGCTTCCACAGATCCAGGATTTTAGTTTTAGTTTCAGTATCAGTTATTGGGATTTTGAAGCTGGGTTTGAAAGTTGCAGTACATTTTTCTCCCTGTTACTCTGTCTCTAAGAGTTTTCTTTGGGTGTCGTTCCTCCGGGACTGGGGAGCTGCATGTGAAACAACTGTTTTTGCCAAATTTGCCTTTCCCAAGGGTGTGTTTATGGGATGTTACTATACTGGAACAGTGGCTGTTTAGCATTTAAATAATCAATTAGTCTGTTAAATTTTCCAGTAGAGTTAAATAATTCAAATTTTTACTTTATTTTGATGTGCTTTGACTTACGTGTTAGTTGCTCATATAAAGAACTGCAGTTTTATATTGTTCCACATGCAAGAATGTTTACCATCCTTTTTGTACCACGTGTCATAGAATCATAGAATTTTACAGCGCAGAATGAGGCTATTTGACCAAACGCATCTGTGCTGGTGCTTGAAAGAGCTACCCAGCTAGTTCCATTTGTATACTATATTGAAATCATGGAAATTGTGAAGTTCTGTGAGAGAGGAGCTGGGATGAATAAAAACAAAACTGCAACACCAACCACACCACGCCCTGCCCACCACCCACCTTCCCCCAATACCCACCCTATCCCCCACCTTCATCATTTCCATCAGGGCCTTGCTGCGGTACTCCAGCGAAGCTAGCAGCAAGCTGGAAAAACAGCATCTCGTCTTCAACTTGGGGTCCCTGTAGCTTTCAGGACTCAATATCAAGTTCAATTGTTTCACATCCTGATGCACCTCCTTCCATGTCCTTTACCCATAGCCTAGGACCTGTCATGAAATGGGCTGCTTTCAGCACAGCCAACCCATTCTCACCTACTCATTGTCCCCATTATTGGGTTTTCTCCTTCTGTAGGCTTACTATCAATCATTACCGTGTCTGCCTAACTTTCCTCTCTCTCTCCCTGGGATCCATCTCCACCTATCTGCTCATTCCTTTCCCCTCTGCCTCCTCCATCATCAGCACATATACCATCTTTTCCTGGCTACTATGAGTCTTGAAGAAGGGCCATTGGGCTCGAAATGAGTGGAGAATAGACCTTGGCTAATCACCTTATCACTGCCCCTTGTGATTTCATAAGCATCTATAACATCGTGCCCTAGCCTCTGATAGCTCACGCAAAAATAGTGTCAGCCCATCAGCCTCAAAGGGGTGACATGATGAGGTATACAAAATTGTGCGGAGGGGAATAGAGAAACAGTAGAGAGGACGGACCTGTTTCCCTTGACAGAGAAATCAAAACCCTTGGGGATCATCGATTCAAGATAAGTTGCGAAAGAATTCGAGGGGATGTGGGGAGAAACATTTTTTACACAGAGGGTGGTGGGTGTCTGCAATTTGCTGTCTAAGCTGGTCGTAGAGACAGAGACACTAAACTCTTTAAAAAGAGTACCTGGATGTGTACCTTAAGTGTTCTAAGCTGCAGGGCTATGGACTACATGCAGGGAGATGGGATTGGAAAGGGTATCTTTGTGTCGGTATGAGCAAGATGGGCCGTATAGTATCCTGCAGCACTGCACCATTTCTATGGAGCAGCATTTCAAAGAAATTTTGCTCTTAATCTTGAAAATTAAAATCTGCTTGAAATATCTTTGACTTCCCAGTAGGGATGCATTCATAGAAATATTAGAATTAGGAGCGGAAGTATGCAACTCAATCTTTCAAGCCTGCTCCGGCATTTAAATGGTCATGGCTGATTTTATCCTGGTTTCAACTCCACTTTCTTAGCTGCTCCCCATTGCCCATTATCTTGCCTATCATCTATAACATATTTATTTTATTCTTTATACTGTTGATTGATTCTGCCACCACTGCACTCTGGGGCAATGAGTTTCACAGATTCACAACTCTCTGAGAGAAATAGTTTCTCCTCATATCAGTTATAAACCTACTTCCTCTCCCTCCATGTCTATGACCTCTTCTTCGAAGCCATCTCACAAAGTGTAAGATTTGCTCAATGTCCACCTCATCAATCCCCTTTAGCATTTCATAAACCTAAATCAGACCCCCTTCCGTCTTCTGAACTCTAGCGAGTACAAGCCCAAGCTATTCAAACGCTCCCTGTACGACAGCACTTTCAGCTTGCTATAACCTGGTGAGCCATCTTTGTATTGCTTCCAGTATGACCACATCTTTGCTCAGGTAAGGACACCAAAACTGGATGCAATATTCTAGATGTGGTCTCACCAGCACCTTATATAATTATAACAACACTTCTTTACTTCTATACTCCAGTTCTTTTATAATAAATGCCAGGATCTGATTTGCCTTTCTTATTCTATGCTACACATGCTTACCTACTTTCTAAGATTCATGCACAAATGTGCCCTGATTCCACTGCACTGCGTTTTGAATTTGCTTCCCATTTAAATAACAATTTGCCCTTTTATTTTTATGGCCAAAGCGGACAATCTCACACTTAGCCACATTAAATTTAATCTTCCAGATTCTGGCCCATTCTCCTACCCTAACAATAGCCCTCTGTAAAGTCTTTATCTCCTCATCACAGCCTGCTTTCCCACCCAGTTCAGTATCAAACATGAACATTGCTACGTTTCAGTCTGCCCCTGCTTGCAGATCATTTACATATCAGAGGGATGCAATAAGGCGAGGGTACAGAGGGAGATTTAACAGGATGTTGCCTTGGGCAATGGAGAGTTTCAGTGGTGGGGAGAGTTTGGACAGACTGAGAATGTTTTGCTTAGAGCAGAGGAGATTGTGAAGGGAGGACATGATTGAGATGTATAAAATGGTGAGGGACATAGATAGGGTAGACAAGAAGAAACATTTCCCTTGTTGACTGGATCAATGAATGAAGGAGGGAGCATCGATTGAAATAAGCAGCAGGAGGTTGAGAGGGGGATGTGACCCAGTGGCTGGTTGGGAATCTGTAACTCCCAGAGTGGGAGAGCCAGAAACCCTCCATTACATTGAAGGAAGATTTAGATGTACACTTTGATATCAAGGCTGTGGAGAGGTGGTTGATTTTGACTGGTGCAGCCTTGATGGGCTGAAGGGCCATTTTTAATTGTGTTGTAGAACTCTATGGCTGATGTGAAATGCATATCAGTCCTGAGGGCCAATTTTCTCCTTTAGCAACTGACAAATGGTCCTACAATGGGGAGAAATGTTGATGTAAATTTTGGGTATTAACAAAAATTTTGATCTATCTTCCCATACAAATCAACATTTTGGAGATGATGAAACAGTAGACCAAATAGTAGGCAATGCATACGATTCCTTCCTTTAAATACTTTCTGCACATTTCTCAATTCCAATTGAAACAATTTGGCTCAGCGGGAAAGGTTAATCATTGAACTAACGTCTGGAGTTTGCCCCATTAACTTTAGAAGAAGTAGTTTCATGAAACTGCATTGGGTGTCTACAGAATGTATATAACAAATAATCATGGATGGTTTTGAGTGGAATTTCATTGAAGTCTAATTGGTCGGCCATCAGCCCTTCTCCTCCTGCCCTGTCAGTTCTCAAGAGGACATTTACTTATCTTACTAGAAGCATTGGTTGTATCGTCCCTTGCTGAAAATGGGCATTGCCCAGCATTTGTCCGTTGCAGCTCTTACCTGCCACTGATCAGCCCAAGCATGGCTATTATCCAGGACTTGCTACTTGTAGGCTTGGACTGCTACAGTTTCTGAGGAGGTTTCAGTGAAGTTCCTTTATTGTCTTAAGAGCCATTATGCAAAAATGGCTAAGATGTCATCATTCTTAAAAACAATCTAACACATCACCTGAGGTAGGACGCCTTACAAAATTCACCGAAAATGAAGTAGAAATAAAACATTACCTGAACAAATAACAGACGCTGCCTCATTAGGTTGGCAGTTGTGTTCGCCCAATGAGTTCGATGGGCACTGGTACAAATTCCACTCAGTGCCTTTACAACCAACATCATCCAACCAGAAGGAAGACTGCGCTGGCCCAAAGTGAGCATCACCCGGAGCCGATCGGGCCGGTCCACATCCAGTTTGTTTACAAACGACATTTGCATCAAGGATGTCCCAACTATCATCGCAGACAGCTCCCCAAGTGTTGTCGTAATACATCTCAACTCTCCCTGAACAGGGGCTATTTCCATCTCTCAATCGTGCTGCAATCGGATCTGAAGGTACGAGCAGATAGAGCACAAATGTTATCCTGCAGCAAAGCATTTATTTGTTTTCAGGCAACTTGAAGTCAGGAGCATTGATTGATCCTCTATTACAAGACATTCGTCAAAGTCATAAAAAAATCTATGGATTTGCTCCTTGAAATGCATATTTCAGTCAAACAAAGCTATCTTATTCACACCTACAGGCCTGTTCCCCTTGAAATAATGGGACAGTACAACACAGCAACAGGCCCTTTGGCCTACCTTGTTTATGCTGACCATGATGCCATTCTCCACAAATTCCATGTTCCTGCACACCACTGGTATACAGCCATTGTCTGCCTGTTTATGTATCTATCTAAATCATGACCTTAATTATTGTTGTTACATCACTGGCAGCATTTTCCTTTGAGAACAGAAGATTTAGTGGGGCTAGAACATGATATATAACATCATGAGAGAATATAGATAGGTTGGACAGGAAGAACTATCTCCCCCTGATCGAGGACTTAATGCCCAAGGCTGGGGGAAAGTGGGATAGATTGAAGGTAAGGGACAGGATGTTAATGGTGGGGGGGGGGGGGGGGGGGTGAGGAAAAGCTTTTATGCCCAAAGTTTGTTATGGAAGCATGAACTCACTGCCTGTAAGAGTTGGAGAGGCAGAAACCCTCATTACATTCAAGAAGGATTTAGACATGCACTTATGATGCGAGAGCTATGAGCAAGGGGCCGGGAAATAGGATTAGAGAATCGAGAGGTGGTTGATTTTGACCGATGCATCCTTCATGTGCAGAAGGGACTTTTTCGACTGAATTGTAGACCTCTATGATAATGATACTCCAAGCACGTTGCAATCCAGAAGATCAATTTTCCCATTTAGCAAATGACAAATGGTCCTAAAGTGTGAAGAAATGTCCATGTTCAAGATGGAAATATCGATGTGAAGTTTGGATGCCAACAATAAGGTTAAACATTGATCTACCTTGCCATACAAATTGATGATGAAGCAGTAGAGCGAGTAGCTGGCAAAGCACATCATTCCTTCTTTTGAAGTCTTTCTGTTCATTTCTCAATTCCAAGAAACGATTTGGCTGAACATAAAAGGTTAAACATTAAACTAATGTCTAGTGTGGACCCCATTTACTTTTGATGAAGTAAATTCCTGAAACTGCATTAGTTGAGCAGCGGTCCGTATCAATGTATGGTACAAATAAATAAATTAGAGATGGTTTTGTGTGGAATTTCACTTCAACCTACTTTGTGTGTCATCAGCCCTTCCTCTCCTGCTCTGTCAGTTCTCTTGGGGACTTTTGCTCATTAAAGAGTTCTTTGTCATTTTGCTCTGCCCAATAATTGGGAAACAGCATTTTCCATTTTAATAATGACCAGCATTCACAAACATACAATGAACACGGATACTGGATTCTGGTTGACAATGTTGAAATGCTGACACAGCAGAACTAACTCACTGAACAGCATTTCATCTTATACACAAGATCCCAGCTACATCAAACTAAACATAACCACAAGGCAGGTAGGAAAACTGCAGGGTTAAAACACAAGTAAAAATTAAAATCAACATAGCCTTTTCAGAACAGAGTTCTGCTGTCTCCTTAGAGGGAAATAACTGGTGGTGGTTTAACCCGAGCTCACCACACCCCAGGCAAGGAGAGGTGTTGAAAAGGAGAGCCCTTCATGGCAACCTCAGCCACAGTGGGAATGGAACCCAGACAGTTGGCAACACTCACCAGCCATTCATGCAATAAGTTTACAAGAAAATCAATGATGCATTTTATTCTGATTGCCCTGTTCACAATTCACATCATACTTGGCTAAGGGAACCATTCTCCTTTACAATTTCACAATATTTCCAGCATTTCCTGTGCTTGTAACCTGTAATGTTATCTCTGTTTTGACTCTCTCGCTCCACTGATGCTACCAGGCTTGCAACATTTCTCCAGTACTTTCAGTTTTTATTTCTGATCACCAGCGCACTGCAGTTCTTTCCTTTCTTCAGTCTTTGAATCTTCAAATGACTAAGCACTGAGGTAGGTCTTTTACCAGTGCACTTGGCTTAAAATTCCCACTTCATCTGTACTTTTCACTAACCAGTTGCAACAATAGCTCACTTCTTTGATGGGTATCTCCATTTGAGTATCCATTCTGCGAGCCAATATAAATCCTGATATACTTACTTGACATTATCCTCACTGGCTACGTATCGTCAGACTCAGAGATTGTGAGAAACTTTTGGAATTTCAATATACAATTCAGATTATGGGAAATGCGGTGTATGAAAACAGTTGAATATTATCCAGAACTTGCTTTATGTGGACATGGGCTGCTTCGGTCTCTGAGGAGGATTTGGTAAAATGGCTTTGTGTTCCTTAAAACACATTGCAGCAAAAATGGCTAACTTGCCATTGTTCTTAATAACAATCTGTCACATCACCTCAATGAGATGCCTTATGAAATTCACAAATAAGGAAATGGAAAACAAACATTACCTAAACAAATAACAGACGCTGCCTCATTAGGTTGGCAGTTGTGTTCGCCCAATGAGTTCGATGGGCACTGGTGCAAATTCCACTCAGTGCCTTCACAACCAACATTATCCAACCAGAAGGAAGACTGCGCTGGCCCAAAGTGAGCATCACCTGGAGCCGATCGGGCAGGTCCACATCCAGTTTGCTTACAAACGACATTTGCATCAAGGATGTCCCAACTATCATCGCAGACAGCTCCCCACGTGTTGTTGTAATACATCTCAACTCTCCCTGAACAGGGGCCATCTCCATCCCTCAGTCGCACTGCAATTGGATCTGAAGATAAGGAGCAGATACAGCGTAAATAATTATCCTCCAGTGAATTATTTATTTGTTTAAGGGCAACATGAAGTCAAGAGCATTGGTTGATCCTCTGTTTCAAACATTTTGTCAAAGGCATAAAAACAATGGGTTTGTTCCTTCAAATAAACATTTCAATCAAGGGACTAAAGTCCCGCTCCCCTTGAATCAACAGGACAGGACACAGGAAGAGGCCTTTGGCACACCATATTTGTGCTGACCATAATGCCATTCTACACTAATCCCACGTTCCTGCACACTGTCTAGAGCCAGCTGTTCCCTGCCTGTTAATGTGTTCTTCTAAATGTCTCTTAAACTTTGTTGCCTTATGACTGGTGTTGTTTTCCTTAGAGCAGAGAATATGGGGAGGGGTGGTGGGACATGACCGAAACGTATAAAATGATGAGATGGGGTATAGATATGCTGTACAGGAAGAAACATTTCCCCCTCGATTGAGGTCACAATGTCAATGGCTGGTGTGAAGTGGAATAGATTGAAGGTAAGGGGCAGGAGGTTTACAGGAGAGCTGAGGAAAGGGAAGGTGGGTATGGAAACAGGAGCACACTGCCTGCAAGTGTGCAAGAGGCAGAAACCTCATCGCATTAAACATGTCTTCCTGCACATGGGCCAATCCCTGCTATTCCCTACCGGTTTATGTGTCTGTCTAAATGCCTCTGTCATGTGATGCATTGTTTTCTTTAGAGTAGAAGAGACTGAGAGGGGTGACATGATTGAAACGTATAAATTGGTGAGGCTACAGATAGGGTAGATAGGAAGAAACTCTTCCCCTTGATGAAGGGATCAATATCCAGGTTGGGGTGGTGGTCATAGATTGGTTGTAAGGGGCAGGAGATATGAGGAAATATGTTTTCACTCAGAGGGTGGTGGGAAATCTGAAATTCACCGCCTGTAATGGTGGTAGAGGCAGAAACTCTCATTACATTGAATGTATAGATTCTCTCTCAATAGTAATCCCCAGGATGTTGATAGTAGGGGGATTGTAAGATGGTGACACAATTGAATGCCAAGTGGATGATGGTTAGATTCTTTCTGACTTGCAACTCCCAAGATTTTGAGAGTAGGAGATTCATTAATGGTAATCCTGTTGAATGTCAAGGGGGTGAACTTTATATTCTCTCTCAATGATAACTCCCAGAGTGTTGATAGTGGGTAATTCAGTAAACAAAACACAATTGAATGTAATGGGACAATGGCTTGATTCTCTCCCAGTTGTAATCCTTTTAAAGTTGTTAGCAGGGCAAAGAAGTAGCGGGGGAGTTGTAATTCAGAGATGGGAATGCCATTGAATGTGAACGGGTGATGGCAGATTCTCTATCAAAGGTAACCCCCAGGATGTTGATGGCAGGGTGTTTGGGGGGGGGCGGGGGGGAGTTGTGTTCAGTGACAGTAACAAAATTAAATGTCCAATGCAGCATGGTTTGACGTACACTTGCGATGTCAAGGCAGACAAGGCTATGGGCCAAATGCTGGGAAAGTGCGATTAGAGAAGAGTGAGGTGTTGCTTTTGATCGGTGCGGACTCACTGGCTGAAGGCCATTTTTTGTGCTGTAGACTTTTATGAGTGGAAAATCCAGCACAATAGTGGAAATGAGATTGATACGCTATCTGAAAGATATACAAAGATCAAAAGAACTTACAAAGAATAAGCTATGACTGAAATTTGATAGTTTTATAAGCAGTTCCTGCCAAAATTAAGTCATCCTAACCAACAGATAAATGGGGTGGCAAACTGCCAAATGCAGTAAGTAATTTCAGTTCCTCGGGGAATACTTATAACTGAACAATATTCTGGATGGTATAGTGGGCAGTGAAGAAGGCTATCGAAGAGAATGGGATCTTGATCAACTTGGTCAATAAGCTGATGAATGGCAGTAGAGTTTAATGCAAATAAATTTGAGGCATTGCATTTTTAAAAAGATAAACCAGGGTAGCACTTACTCAGTTAATGGTAGGGCCCTAGGGAGTGTTGTCAAACAGAAACCTAGGCGTGCATTGATCCTTGAAACTCCATCACAGGTAGACATGGTGGTGAAGAAGGCATTTGGAAAACTTGCCTTTATTGGTCAGAGCATTGAGTACAGGAGTTGAGATATTATATTACAGCTGTATAAGACAATGGTAAGGCTACATTTGGAGTACTGCATACAATTCTGGTTGCCCTACTATAGGAAGGATGTAATTAAACTGGGAAGGGTGCAAAAAAGATTTACAAGGATATTACTGAGACAAGAGGATTTGACTTATAGGAAAAGCTGTATGGGCTGGGACTCTTTTCACCTGGACTGGAAAGGAGTTTTACTGAATCTTCCTCAGAGACTGTTGCAATCAGTGTCCACATGTAGTGAGACGTGGATAATATCCATGCTTAGGCGGACAAGTGGCAAGTAACAGTCAGACCAGGGAAATTCCAGACAATGACCATTTCCAAGAAGGGAAGATATAACCGCACCCCCCGCCTTGCTACTCAATGGCGTTACCATCTCCCAATAATAACACGCTAGGGGTTACAGTCGAGAGGGAATCTAACCATTGCCCATTGGCATACAATAGTGTTATCAATCACTGAATCCACCACAACCAACATCCTTCAGATCACCTTTGAGAGAGAATCTAAACTTTACCCCTTGTCATTCAATAAGATTACTTTCCCTGAATCATCCCTGCTAACAACAATTATGTTGAGAATTACAGTTAAGAAACAATCTAGACATCTCCCCTTTATACTCAATGGCTTTTACCATGACTGAATCCCCCAATGTCAATATCCTGATGGTTACCATTGAGAAATATTCTAAACATCAGCCTTTTACATTCAATGGTGTGACCATCAGTGAATCACCCAACTATCAAACTCCCATAGCCCTTCCGATGGCCTGCTACCCCGTGTGCTAGAGTTCTGCTTCTCGTGCACAAGTCCCCCACAAGTCCCTTTGTGTTGTAGCTCCCTGTCTACGTTGCCCCTTGCCCTCTGTAAGTATCAGATCACTGATTTCTTTTGAATCCAGCAGTGAGACACCGATTCAGAAATCCTCAAATCTACATCCCTACCTTTTCTCCCTCCATAACCTTCAATTCTCCCTTCTGATTCAAAATCCAAGCCTTGAATATACTCAATGATCCAGCTTTGACAACCCTCTGTGGTGAAAATTTCATAGATTCACTCCCTTCAGAGAGAAGGAATTTCTCCTCATCTCAACGCCCCTCCAGCCCCAGACTCTCCCAGAAGGGGAAGCAAACCCTCTCCGAATGGAAGTAACTTCTCACCACAGTCACTATTGTGCCAATCTCATATAATGGATATTGTTCATTTGGTAACTGGTAATCAACTTTGTCATTCTCGTGTACTCCTTAAAATAGTAATGAGAATTAAATGATTGTGTTTTTTTTTGTAAATCCAAAAAAAACAAGTAGCGGGTATGTTCTCTCCAGTGCTGGCTTTAGTTTCTCCCAGTGACATTGAGACGAGCTGTCTTTGTCTCCTGTTCATATTCTCCAGGCAGATTTGCCTGTCCAAATTAGGCCTGCACAGAGGCTGAGTTACTGTGTGTGCCGTCTCTAGTTTCCTACCCATAAGATCATAACAGCATTAGATGATCAGATATAGGGGCAGACTTAGGTTATTTGGCCCACCAAGTCTGCTCCATCATTCAATCATGGCTGATGTTTCTCAACTCAGTTCTCCTGCCTTTTCCCTGTAACCCTTGATGTCCTTATCAATCCTTATCAAGAACCGATCTATCTCTGTCTGAAATACACTCAATGACTTGGAACCCACAGCTTTTGCAGTAATGAGTTTCACAGATTTACTACCCTCTGGCTGAAGAAATTCCTCCTCATCTCAGTTCTAACACTTCACGCTGAGGCTGTGGCCTTGGGTCCTAGTCTCTCATATCCATGGAAACATCTCCATATCTATGTTATCCAAGCCTCACAGTATTCTGTAAGTCTCAATCAGACACCCTCTCCTCATCCTCTAGACTCCATGGAGTGCAGTCCCAGAGTTCTCAACTGTTTCTCACATGACAAGCTCTTCACCCCTCAGAACTTTCTTGTGAACCTCCTTTGGACACACTCCAAGGCCAACACATCCTTCTTTAGATACGGGGCTCAAAGCTGATCAAAAATTCTAAATGTGGTCTGAATGCATCAGCAGTATCAGCATCAGATATTCTATCCCTATTAAAATTAATACTAACAGTAATTTCATAAGGCTTGCCACTTTTATCAGTGCACAACACTCTTCAGCCACAATTGCCACATTCTTAATAAACAAGGATAATGTCCATTTATTAAACCTATGGGAATAAAATCTCAAGTGATAACACTAAGCACAAACAGACATTTGCTATCCTGTCCAACAAATTCACCAAGAGAAGTGAGCAATTTGGATTTTTGCTGCCTATCCAACCAAATATTTTGTGTTCATTTCTATGAATATTATTTCTGGACCACCCATCATACCTGTCTTCTGTCTGCATCCCTTAACACCTTTGCTTCACAAAAGAATTTATTCTATCAGATTTAAAATTAACATCAAATCCACTGCTGCTCCATAATCTGTGAACTGAATTAAACAGATAATGGAGAATATATTTAACTCCCTGCCTGGTTACTGTAGAATTGAGAAAGTTAATGGGTGATCTGATTGAAGTTTTCGAGCTATTAACAGGAAAAGACAATGTGGGTAAAGAGATGCTTTTTCCACTGGTTGGAATTCTAATACTAGGGAGGAGAATTAGAGCCAGACCATTCAGGAGAAATTTTCAGAAGTATTTGAACGAAAAGGGTAGGAAAGGGTTGGAGCTCTCTTCCACAAATGGCAGTAGACACTGGATCAGTTGTTAGTTTTAAATCTGAGGTAGATCAATGTTTGTTCAGCAGTGATAATAAGGGAATGGGGGCTAAGGGCAGGTATATGGAATTAAGTCTCAGGTCAGTCATGATCTCATTGAATGGTGGAACAGGCTCAAGGAGCTGAATGGCCCACTCCTGTTCCGGTATGTAGTGACTGTGCACTGACAGTCTAGGATCCACAAGCTGCAAACGGTAAATCATGCTTCACACTTCCTTCCAACCCAACAGTTGCATCAATATGGTCCACCTTCCAGTCTTTAATTGTAAATTAGCACACTCTTGCTCTACTTAACATAAATAGATTTTCCAAAAATGATACCGTATATACAACAAGGGAACAAAATAAGCATCCATTCCAATTAATCCTTTGCTCACATGCATTTAAAAATAAAAGTTGTTCTTACCTGTTGAAGCTTGGCACCTCATGGCCATCAAATGAACTGTAAGAAAAAGAGAGCAGGATTTGATCATCACGTGAGCCGGGGCTGTTGTATTCCTTTGGTATTTCACTGCCTCCCTATAGGGTGAGCAATGCAGTACCGGAAAGATTATAAATTGTAAAATAAAAAGACCTCAATATTCTCTAACTTTCAATCAGATTCCCCCTCATCCTTCTAATGTCAGTGGAGTACAGACTCAGAGTCCTCAACCTCTCCTCATATGACAAGTTCTTCAACTCCAAGATCTTTCTTGTAAACCCCCTCTGGACCCCCGCCAAGACCTGCACATCCTTCCTCAGATACAGGGCCCGAAACCCAAAACTGATCATAGTATTCCAAATGCGGTCTGACTAGAGCCTTATACAGCCTCAGCAGGACATCTCTGATCTTGGATTCTAACCTTCTCAAAACGAATGCTAACATTGCATTTGCCTTCCTAACCACCATCTGAACCTACCTGTTAACCTGAAGAGAATCCTGCACTCAGACTTCCAACTCCCTTTGTGCTTCAGATTTCTGAAGCCTTCCCCCATTTGGGAAATAGTCTAAACCTCTACTCTTCCTGCTAAAGGCATTGAACACTTACTTCCTTGCACAGGTGGGAATCTTTTCATCTTTGAACAGCTCCAAATTTAATGAATCACTGAATCATCAGTAACCAGATTACAAATGAGTCTCAATGGGTAAATAAAATGAGTTTGCTAGGCCACACTGCTAAAGTACTGTGTGCAGTTCTGGAATCCACATTCTAGAAGGGATGTCATAGCAATGGGAGAGGGGGAAAAAGGAAATTTACCAGGACGTTGCCTTGGGTCCTGGACAATTTTCAGTGATGAAGAGAGATTAGGCAGATAAGGGTTGTTTCCCTTAGAGCAGAGCAGATTGAGAGAGCGCGGACACACGATTGAGATGGACAAAATGATGAGGGGCAAAGATAGGATAGACAAGAAGAAATATTTCCCTCTTGATGGAAGGATCAGTTATCAGGAGTCATAGATTGAAAGCAAAGAGCAGGAAGTTTCGAGGGGATGTGAAGGAATGCTTTCATCATCCAGAAGTGGTGGGGAACCTGGAACTCACTGCCTGTGAGGGCAGAAGAGGCAGAAGCCCTCATTACATTGAAGAAAGATTTAGACATGCACTTGTGATGCCAAGCTATGGGCCAATTGCAGGGAAATGGGTTGAGAGAATAGATTACCTACTGGGTGGAAACAGGCCCTTCGGCTCAACAAGTCCACACTGCCCCTTTAAGAATCCCACCCAGACCCATTCCCCTATAACCCACATACCCCTGAACACTATGGGCAATTTAGCATGGCCGATCCACCTAGCCTGCACATCTTTGGATTGTGGGAGGAAACCGGAGCACCCAGAGGAAATCCACGCAGACAGTTGCCTGAGGCTGGAATTGAACGTGGGTCCCTGGTGCTGTGAGGCTGCAGTGCTAACCGCTGAGCCACCGTGCTGCCCAAATAGTGAGGTGGTTGTTTTTGACCAACACAGACATGGTGGGCTGAAGGGCCTTTTTCTGTGCTATAGACCTTTCTGAATCTAAATTTAAAGAATTACATACTTGAATTTATGAAAAGCACACCATCCAGTAATGACCAGAATGCCATTTTGATGCAATAATGTCACAGAATACTGGATATTTTCAAGGGCTTCCTTTCTTTATGTGTCCAGTGTAGCTTACGTTGACAGTTTCTGTGGAATTAAACAAAAAGCACAATATAATTCTCAGATATAGCAGGACCTGCCCATGCTGGAGTCTGAGATAACCAGGTGTGGAGCTGGAGGAACGCAGCAGGCCAAGCAGCATCAGAGGAGCAGGTAAGCGGATATTTTGGGTCTGGACCCTTTTTCAGAGGGTGAAACTAGAAACTTCAACTTTTCTGCACCACAAAATAATTCTAGCCTGAGAGGCAGGACAAAATTCAGAGGCTGTTTAGCTCAGTTGGCTGGATAGCCAGTGTGAGATGTAGACTGATGCCAACAGTGAGGCCCCATCTCCATGGTTACCATGAAGGTCTCTCCTTCTCTACCTCTCCCCTCGCCTGACCCTTAGGTTAACTCACCACCAGCCATCACTCTCTTAATGGGAGAGCAGCCCAATTGTCTGAAGGACTTTATCCTCAAAGTATGAAATATAGTGATCAGATTTCATTTTGATTCAACACCATAGGTCCCATTCCAAGGTACCAGATCCAAAATCTGCCCATGGCAGATGGTGGAATTCAAATTTAATCAATAATAACCTGGAATTAGGAGTGAAATAAAAAATCAGAATCTCATCAAAAGCTTTTATTCTGACTTTTTTTAAAATCATCCGGTGTATGGTGTTCTCGGTAACATCGATGCTTTACAGTGATTGTATAGTTCACAATTAGTCCAATCTGGTAACAATCCAGCAAAATGCTTTCAGGACTTTTTTTAAAATTTAAAAGTGGCATTAGACTTTGCAGCACAATGTGGGCTTGCCTCAATCTTTTTAGGCTGAGTGGTGGCTCGAATTTTGCTCAAATCCTAATGTGCACTGTGAGCATTCTGTATTTTAAATAATCTTGTAACTCAGGTATATTTTCTTCTTGTCTATGTTGACCATGTAAAAATATGTTTTGAAACAACTTAAACAGGATTTAACTTGTAAACAAAGAAAATTAAGAGTCTAATGATGACCACAAATCCATTGTCAATTGTTACAAAAATCCATCTGGATCACAACTGTCCTTTTAGGGGAGGACATTACCTTCCCTTACTTGGTTTGGACGACATGTGACTCCAATCCCATAGCAATGAGATTGACTCTTAAATGTCCCCCTGGCATTCAGGGATGGGTAATAAATCTTGATTCAGCCAGCAAAACCCACATCCCATGAATCAACAATTTAAAAAATTATTGGCAAAGTATCAAACAGGCCAGTCCTGGAATCGGGAGTGAAGGTACTGCACGCCTGGATAAGCTTCTGATATTGCCCCATTTATAATGTCAAACAAATGTTTTTGGGTCAAAAAATTTACCAATTGCATTCTTGATCAGTTGGGATATGAAGAGTAACAAGTGAGAAGGGCTGGATAATAGACATGAGGAATGTCGGATCAACCATGACCCTAATGAATGCTAGGGCAGACTAGAGGGGTTGAATGGCCTATTCTTGTTCTCCATTTGGTACTGTCTCATGGTATTTCCAGAATGAGTTGGTGACAATGTACAGGAGGATCATGGTGTGGAGGTACTTATGAGCAAAGGCTAAACAGATTGGGATGTACTCACTGAGCTCAGGATGAGAGCTGATGACATTGAAACATATTGACGCCTGACAGGGTCAATACTGAGAGGTTTTTTCCCCCTCATTGGAGAGTCTAGGGCCAGAGGGCACAGTCTCAGAATAAAACAGATGCCAGATATTAAAACAGGTGAGGAGGAATTTCTTTTCTCAGAGGGTTGAGAGTCTTTGGAACTCCTTGCCATGGAGAGCTGTGTGTGGGGGTAGAGTCCTTGTGTATACTTAAAGCTGAGACAGGTGGATTCTTGATCAGTCAAGGAATGAAGAGTTGCGGGGCAAGGATAGGGAAGTGGGCATGAGGAATGTGGGATCAGCCTCGATCCTATTGAATGGCAGAGAAGTCTTGAGGGGCTGAATGGCATACTCCTATGTTTATTTCTTAAGGTCTTAAATGGAGGTAAAACATGATTATTCTGTCAGATTTGGTTGGTTGTTTAATGGATGGATCAATGGATAGATAGACAGACAGACAGTCAGATAAGCAGACAGTTATATTTAAAAACTGAATGCCCACTTCCTTTAAGAATCCTAGTACAGTACTTTAACACTATGTTTGAAATCTTACCATTCAATTTCCTGGTGTTAAATTCTACATTCAACAAATCACAAAATAATATTACAATTTATGTCAATATCGTCCTGTTTTGCATTATTGTTTCCACTACAAAAAAAAATCCATGTAGGTTCCGGAGTTTGGTGACTTTTTTTTGTTGACCTGACTCTGCACACCTCCCAGTTTAATCTATCCATCTGACAATGTCTGGAACAGAGCGGGTCAGGAAGGCCTGGCTGTGGATGAGAGAAGTTCTGAAGGATGAATAATTTATGGAAACCAGAAATTGCTGCAGGTAATCAGCATGTCAGGCATGTCATGTGGGACAGGAAACAGAGTTAAGGGGGCATCACAGTGGCTCAGTGGTTAGCACTGCCACCTCACATCGCCAGGGACCAGGGCTCAATCCCACCCTCGGGTAACTGCCTGTGTGGAGTTTGCACATTCTCCCCATGTCAGCACACGGGTTTCCTCCCCGTACTCGGTTTCCTGCCACAGTCCAAAGATGTACAGGCTAGGTGGATCAGACATGCTAAATTGCCCGTAGTGTTCAAGGGCATGTGGGTTATAGGGAGATGGGTCTGGGTGGGATGCTTCAAGGGGCGGTATGGACTTGTTGGGCCGAAGGGCCTGTTTCTACACTGTAGGTAATCTAATCTAAATTCTGGACTCTAACATGACTTAGAAGGTGCCTTCCCCTACACCTCACTCCCATCCTAGGTGCCAGGAAGACTTTCCACATCAAGCAGATGTTCACCTGCACATCAGCTAATGTGGTATACTGCATCCGCCGTACCCATTGTTGCCTCCTGTACATTGGGAAAACCAAGTGGAGGCTTGGGGAACACTTTGCAGAACACTTACGCTCGGTTCGCACTAAACAACTGCACCTCCCAGCCACGAAACATTGCAACTCCCCCTCCCATTCCGCAGACGACATGTCTATCCTGGGCCTCCTGCAGCGCCACAATGATGTCACCCGAAGGTTGCAGAAACTGCAACTCATATTCCGTGGGGGATCCCTGCAGCTCAATGGTATCAATGTGGATTTCACAAGCTTCAAAATCTCCCCTACCCCTACCACATCCCAAAACCAGCCCAGCTCATCCTCGCCTCCCTAACCTGCCCCTCCTCCCACCTCAAGCCACACCCCCATGTCCTTCCTACTAACCTCAACCCACCCCCTTGACCTGTCCGTCCTCTCTGGACTGACCTATCTCCTCCCTACCTCCCCACCTACACTCACATTTACTGGCTCCAACCCCGCCTCTTTGACCGGTCTGTCTCCTCTCCACCTATCTTCTCCTCTATCCATCTTCTTTCCACCTACCCCTCTCTCCCTATTTATTTAAGATCTTCCCCCATTTCTGAAGAAGGGTCTAGGCCTGAAACGTAAGCCTTCCTGCTCCTCTGATGCTGCTTGGCCTGCTGTGTTCATCTGTGTTCTACAATTTGTTATCCATGACTTTGAAGGTGTTCATTTGTTTTCTAATCATTTCAATATAAAGACAGGAATTCCCTCTATTCATAGGCTTACAGAATTATACCGTACAAAAGAGAGTCTTCAGCCTATTGAGTTTGTACCGCCACAAATATACTACAATGTACAGTAAATCCACTTTCTTGGACTAAACCCCATAGTCTTGAATGTTATAACACTTGACCAAGTAATTTTTAAATGTCCTGACATTTCCTGCCTCAACTACATTTGCAGGCAGTGCATTCCAGATTCCCACCACACTCTGAATCAAAGAAGCCTCAAGTCCCACTCTAAACCTCCTGCCTTACACTTTAAAGTGATGTATCCCATCCCCCATCCCTGTTATTGACCCTTCAACTAAGGGAAACAGCTGCTTCCAATTCGCGCTCTCCATGCCCCTCATAACCTTAAACACCTCTATCAGGTTTCCACAACCACCGCTAACCTTCTCTGCTCCAAACAAACAACCTGAGCTTATCCAGCCTCTCTTCTTCCATCCTAGGCAACACCCTGGTGAATCTCCTCTGCACCCTCTCCAGTGCTATCACATCCTTCCTATAGTGCAGAGATGGTAACAACACACAGTGCTCCAGCTGTGTCCTGATCAAAGTTCTGCCCATCTCCAACACTACCTCCCCACTCTTATAATTCATGCCTCGAGTGAAAAAGGCTCATGTCCTGTACACCTTCTTAACCGCCCTGTTAATCTGTCCTGCCACCTTCAGGGACCTGTGGAAAAACATTCCAAGATCCCTTTATTCCTCTGAGCTTCCTTATGTCCTGCCATTCATTGAGTACTCCCTTGCCTTCTTCCTTCTTCTAAAGTGCATCACCTCAGACTTACCATGGTAAACCAAAGATATACTTTAACATTCTGTCAAATCTATGTTGTATCTGGCTTTATTGAGACTATAATGGAAAAATGCTGATAACATATGTCTTCAGTTCCCAATATTATCATAGAATCAAACTATATCATGCCTGCACCACCAAAAATACATTAAGAATGCCATTGGTATAGTATTGCGTGCAGTCCTGAAATTCTCGGAGGGATGTGGTAGCACTGGGAGACAGTGAGAGGTAGATGTACCAGGATGTTGCTTTGAGGCTGGAAAGTTTCAGTGATGGAGAGAAGTTGGGGACTGGGGATGTATTCCTTGGAGTAGAGAAGACTGAGGGGGTGCACATAATTGAGATGTATAAAATGAAGAGGGGCATAGTTAGGGTAGAAAGGAAGAAACCCTATCATCTTGTTGGAGGGATTAATGACCAGGCAGATCATAGATCGAAGACAAGGGGCAGTTCTGATGCCCATTACTGTCAAGGATAACGTTGACAGGGAATAATGAATCTGAATTGATTTTGTCACATTTCTGCTAGCCTCGTCATGGAACTACTGCCCAGATTCCAATATTAAGTTCTCGCTGGCGATATGTTTGGTATTATGCAATAAGTAAAATATCTTCATTTGCAGGAATAGCAAAGAGTTTGAGAACAGATTGACCTGATCTAATGATTAAAATAGAAAGCAACACAAAATTACAGGAACTTGAATTCTATTATTTGCATCTACAGGAACAGTCTGTTGAAATGCTACAAAGTAGCTGGTTTCCTGATGGTTTTGAAAATTAGGTGATGAGTCGTAAACTTTTGGATATGTGACATAACTTTGTGACAAGACGTTCAAATGACATCTTAAGGTATTACACAATATTGTATTTGCATTACATTTTGCAGTATAATTTTGTTCAGTCTTTCTTTACCCCTGATTCATTTGTTACAAATTTCACTTTGGTTTCCCCTACTTTGCATTGTCACTTTGAGATGCAAACAGACAGTTAACCTTAAGAAATTATTAAAAATACACTCACTGCAAAGCATTGAACCAGTTGATTTGAAATGGATATTGACAGACTAAGTGAATGGGCAAAACTACGGCAGATGGAGTTCAGTGCAAGTGTGAGGTGATCTATTATGGACTAAGAAAGGGTCAGAGGCTTTCTAGATGATATGAAGTTAAATACAGTGGATATCCAAAGAGTTTTGAAGGTTCAGGTTCACTCGGGTTTGGAACTCTCTTCGACAAACCAGCAATGGATGCTGGATTTTAAATTTGAGAAAGATCAACTTTTGTTGAGCAAAGGTATTGAGGGATAGGGGCCAAAAGCAGGTATATGGAGTCAGGCCACAGGTCAGCCATTGAATGGTGAAACAGGCTCACAGGACTGAATGGCCTACTCCTGTCTCTATGCTCCAATCCTCCTGTGAATTGTTGTTTTTTTTACACAAAGTCCTTCATTAGAATTCTGTTTACACCACTGGAACAGAACTCTCAAACTGAAGACCAGTGTCCAATTGTATGCATATAATTCTGTTCTGGTTGATCACTCTGGTTTTACTGTCAGTGCCTACCATTAATCAGATGTCAAATTTGCAAACTTACTACTTAAGTTGCTTAACATATTCCTTTTCCCCTAATTATGTTCTTTTTCAAACAATATTGTTAAACAGAAATACGTAATACGTGACAACAAGCGTGGGTGATTTGAACTTCAGTCTTATTTTAGCAGTTTGCAAGTTAATGCATGTTTTTCTTCTTCAACTGTTCTGGAATCCACACTATTGGAGGGATATGATGGCACTAGGAGAGCGGCAGAGGGAGATTACCAGGATGTTGCCTTGGAGCCGGAGAGTTTCTGTGATGGGTAATTTTCCTTCGAGTAGAGGGGATTAAGAGAGAGGAGAGACAACGAATGAAAACTGCTAACAATATTTCAGATATGGTCTGACCACAGCCTTATACAGCCGAAGCAATACATCGCTGCTCTTGTATTCTAGCCCTTTTGAAATGAATGCTAAATTGCTAACTGCCAACTGAACCTGCCTGTTAATGTTAAGGGAATCCTGAACTCAGATTCCCAAGTCCCTTTGTGCTTCAGATTTCCTAAGCATTTCCCATTACAAAACTTCTTCCTACCAATGTGTATAGCCTAACACATTCCCACATTGTACTCAATCTGCCAGTGCTTTGCCAACTCTTCAAACCCGTACTGTCAAGTAAAATAAAATAAGGTGTGATTCAGTCAGAATGTCATCATCAACAAAAAGGGAAACATCATTTTAAAGTGAAAGGCAAGAGTTTCAGAGGGGGATTTGAGGGCTATTTCACACAGGCTGTGACAGAGGTCTGGAATAAATTGCCTGAGAGGGTAGTTGGAGTGGGAAACCTCACAACATATAAAAAGTACTTGGTCAAGCATTCAAGGGTATTGGTCCAGAGTGGGAAAGTGGGACCAGTGTAGATTGAGAGCCCTGTTTCTTCATCAGGAAGGCTGAAGGGCTGCTTCTGCACCGTATGATTCTACAATAAATTGACAATAAACTTCTGCGAGGAATAAAGAAATAAATAAATTAATATAATGAGCCAAGGCATTTTGGACAATTTGTTAATTATTAGACATTGATTTTAAAGAAGTCACAACATCTGACTTAAGAACATACGACCCTGGAGCAGAAGGAGGCTATTCTGTCCATCAAGTCTGCTCTACCATTCAAGAAGATCATGGTTGATCTGATCATCCTCAACACCACTTTCCTGCTTTTATTTTATCCATCATAATCCTTGACTCTCCTTCCTGATGAAAAATTTCCCAATCTCAGCCTTGAATAAGACCCAGCCTCGAAAACCCTGTGTGTTAAAGAATTCCACAGATTTGCTCCCCCTCGGAGAGAAGAAATTCCTCCTCAGCTCTGTTTTTAAGAGGTGTCCAGCCCTTATTCTGATACGCCCCTCTTGTCCTAGCCTGTGTCACACAAGGGGAAACAGCCTCTTTCCACATCCCCTGATCACATCCCTCAAAGTATCTTTAATAAGGATATTTCTCATTCTTCTAAACTCCAAGGAGGGCAGACCCAACTTATCCTACAATAGGAAACTCCAAGAGGATGATGTTGTCAGAGGTTTGTGCCTTTACCCGTATAGGATGCCTTCATCAAACTGTATTTGAAATCAAATTCCAGGTTACAAAAGACAGATTGCCAGAGCTATGCCCAGCACTGGTGGTGTGAAGACGTCAGAGGACCAGGTGGGGAATGATAATTCAAGAATGTGCATCAACTCAATATTGCAAGCACAGAAATATTAACACTTCATCCACATTACCTCCAAGTGTCTTGTTGAGGCTGTTCATTAAAAAGCTTGTACAACAGGGATGAAAGATATTCTGAGATAATCTCCTCTCCTATTTCGTATGACAGAATGCACTTTCTTTCTTTCTCTTTCTGTGTCTTTGCCTGTCTATCTGTGTTTCTGTCTCTCTTCCGTCCTTTGTCTGGCTCTCGCTCTCCCTGTCTGGCTTTCTCTCTCTGTTTCTGGTTCTGTCTGTCTCTCTCTTTTTCTCTCTGCCTCTGTCTGTATGTTTTTCTCTCTGACTCTAATTTTCTCTGTCTCTTTTTGTCTGTCTCTCTCTTGTCTCTGCCTATCAGTCTATCTCACTGTGTGTCTCTCTCCCTTTGTCTGTATCTCTCTCTCTCTCTCTGTTCTCTGATTGAAGAACAGCACAAAGTCAACTAGATGCAGGCACGCTTCACAATTTAGAATTTATGGAAAATCTTACCAACTTAGCAAGGCTACTCTCTTTCCCTCTAATGATCTAACTTCTGAAGTGTTTTCTATCTTTCTGTTTCTCTCCCCGTTCACCATACATTCAAGACTCACACAGCATCTAAACAAAAAGTAAATGAATCTAAAGTGGAAACAGAGAGTCAGCAAATTATTTTCGATGTAATCCAGCCCAATCTGAGCTCTGCAGTTCGGAGTGACAAGATGTCTTCCAATGACTGTTATATTTCATCAGACTATGTGCAGGCACAAAGAAAAGTACTAAAGCTGCAATTCTGATTCAAAGGAAGACTAGTCAGCCATTTGGGCCTGGTCCTCCATACAATGAGATCACAGCTGATCTGTGGCCTAACTCCAGACACCTGCTTCTGAAGAAGGGTCACTGGACCCAAAGTGCTGACTCTGTTTTCTCTCTCCATGGATACTGTCAGATTTGTGTTTCTAACCTGCAATGTTAACTCTATTTCTGTCTCTCTCCACAGAACAGAATATCCTTCCTTTGGTGCTGAGCCTGAAATTGCTCACAATTTTCAAAATGCAGTCTGATTGAAGCCTTTTACAGCCTCAGCAGGACATCTCTGCTCTTGTATTCGAACCCCATCGAAGTGAATGCTAACATTGCATTAACTGTCACATTACCCTTAAGAGAATCCTGATTTCAGACTCCCAGGTCCTTTTGACCTTCAGATTCCTGAAGCCTTTCCCCATTTTGGAAAAATTTGACCCACCTATTCTCCCTGCCAAAGTCTGCAGTGTCACATGGTCCCATATTGGACTCTGTCATTATATTCATTCCAATCTGTGTCAGGCTCAGAGGGTCTACTCAGGGCCAGGGGAAACCTACAGAGCTGAGTCCCAGGGCAGTAAGGGGAGCTCTCTCAGATGGCACTTCTCCTTGAGCAGACCCTGAAGGCTGATGTTCTCTGTATACAATTCTGGTTGTCCTGCTGTTGGAAGGATGTTATTAAATTGGACAGGGAACAAAAAAGATTACCAGGATGGTGCCAGGACTGGAGAGTTTGGGTTATAATGAGAGCCCAGAAGGCTGAACTTTTTTTCCCTGGAGCATAGGAGGTTGAGATGTGACCTTGTGAAAGTTTATAAGATAACGAACAGCATAGACGAGGTGAATAGCTAAGGTCTTTTCTCCAGTGGAGGGGAGTTCAAAACTAGAGGGCACAAGTTTAAGGCGAGAGGGGGAAGATTTACAAGGAAGCTGAGAGGCAGCTTTTTATCGAAGAGGGTGCTATATCTAGGAATGAGCTGACAGAAGTGGTGGTGGACTGGTACAATTACAACATTCATAAGATGTTTGGACAGGTAAACAAATAGGAAAGATTTAGAGGGATAAGGGACAAATGCAGACAACTGGGATTACTTCAGTTTGGGAAACATGGATGAGTAGGGCTGAAGAGCCTGTCTCCATGATGTATGACTCTATGACAGATGGAAGACAGGCCAGAATGAGAGCAGAAAGATCCAGGGAAGAGTTCTGCACCACCTCAGTGAAAGAGAGATGCTGCCCCAAAACTTTATCAAGACAGCACCTATTTCATCATCAGCTTATTTGAACCTGATATCAGTGAGCCATGCTTCATTGACAGAATTCCTTCCTCCTTCAATCGTTCATGGGATGAGTGCATCGTTGACCAGGCAGCATTTATTGCCCATTCCTAATTGCCCAGAGGGCAGTTTAGCGTCAACCACATTGCTGTAGGTCTAGATTCATATGTATGTCAGACCAGGTAAGGATGGCAGTTTCCATCCCTGAAGGATGTCAGTGAACCAGATGGGTTTTGCTGACAATCGACAAATGGTTCATGATCATCATTGGATTCTTAATTCCAGGTATTTTATTGAATTCAAATTCCACCATCTGCCGTTGCAAGATTTGAATCCAGGTACCCAGAACATTTGGGTCTCTGGATTAACAGTCTAGCTATAATACCACCAGGCCATTGCCTCCCCCTAATTCTAAGTTTCTGGAGTAGATTTGTAGCTCAGATTGTGGGTGTTGAGGTTGGTTGGCTCACCAAGCTGGTTTGTTGTTCTGCAGGAGTTTCATTCACGTGCTTGGTAACAGCCTCAGTGCATTCACGAAGCAGGCTATTAACAAACACATTGAACTCGACCTCACATACATTCCACTGCGGGGGAAACCCAGATGTGAGGCGATCCATCGCAATGACCCCAGAGTTTAAAAGCCATGCAGGAAAACATACCGACGCTTCATCAGAGGCTGCACTGAGGATGTTACCAAGCACAGAAACAAAACATGTGCAGAACAACAAACCACCTTGGCGAGCCAACCAGCCTCAACTCCCTTGAATTGCATACTTTATTTGGGTAACTAATGCATGATTATCGAAATTGCATCTCCTTTGCAAAGTCAATAAACAATTTGCTTAAAACTCATCGATTTCCCAAAAAGCAAAGTCATTGTCGTCCTACTTTCTCTCTGGAGAGGGACAGAGACGATTGGGTAATGGTTTAAGCTGCAGGTAATCATGCCTCAGGAGAGGGAGAGATTGAGAAGGAGAGTTTGTCATGGGAATGTCAGCTGGTGAAGTTATTGAACCACATGTTAGACATCACTCATTATTCATTTTCGTCAGAAGAAACACAGACAGACAATCAGGCTGAATGGTCCATCTTTGAAGGGAGTACAGGAGCTGAGGAACCGTGAGGTTCAGGTATATGCTTCTCTGAAGGTGTCCAGGGAAGTTGAAACAGTTGTAAAGACGGCTGCTAGGAAAATTGAGTTTATAAATAGAGACGTTGAGTATAAAAGCAAGGAAATGATGCTCCTCGTCTACAAATTATTGATCAGACCACATTTGGATTAATGTGTTCAGCTCTGGGCACATTATTTTAGGAAGGATGTTAAAGCCCTGGGGAGAATTCAAAGGAGATTTACCACAATGATGCCAGGAATTGGGAATTTTAGATTCTAGGCAAGATTAGAGAAATCAGGCTTGTTTTCCTTGGAGCAGAGAAGATTTAGAGGTGGTCTTATTGAGATGTTTAAAGTTATGAACAGTTTTGACAGGTTAAAGAAGGATATTCTGTTTCCACTAGTTGGTATGTCAGGAACTAGCACAACTTCAAGATTGTCAGCAAGAGAACGATGTGCAAGATTTGGAGAATCTTTATTCAGGGAGTGTTAGGATTTGGAATGTGGTGCCTGGGAGCATGGTGGAGGTGGATTCCACATGGATTTTCTAAAGGTTGCTGGATGAATATTCGGAAGTGGTGATGTTGGAGGTCAATGGAGACATGGCTGGAGAATTGGAGTGGCTGGCTAATTCTTTCAGGAGTCGGAACTGATACGATGGGTTGAATGGCTTCTTCCTTGTACACAAAAATTCTATGATTCTGTAACAATCCAGCCAAATGCCAAACAACAGTCACTGAAGACAACACATGCATGATATCACAAATTAGCCTGAGTCAACTGGGGGCTCAGTGTGGTCTTTGATTCCACTGGGGGCTCAATGGACTCAGACAAACAGAGGGAGAGAGCAGCCGGAAGGTCCAGTAAGACCATGCTGAAATTAGCCCAAGGGAGATCAAGATGTGTTTGGAAGAGAATTAGTTTGTCGAAGCTTAGTGGCAGTGTGGAATCTGGGTGTCTGAGTCCAATTATACACGGCTTCCAAAAATAACTGGTTCTCTTAGAAGTGGGTTTCAGTTGGTGGAAAGAGAGACACCGAGATCACAGCGTCTCAGTGGTGCACAAGGAGGTATTTCCAAACTCATTTTTCCATCAATTCTCTGAGCATTTGTTGTTACAGACATTTTGGTTCTTGGAATTTCATTCCAGACCTTGACGCCTGTTACATTTTCTGTTTCAACTCCTAGTCATCTTTTCAGCCAAACAGCGTCCTCTGGTTCTCAATCTTCTTGTGATCAGGTACAACTTCTGCCTTTCTGTTGTTCCCTGATGCCTGATGACACTGTGAACCCCGATCGGAGCTCAACAATACCCAAATATCTAATGGGTCAGCAAGTGAGGTTTCCTGTCACTGTATCAATACCCGAAAACCACTTCCCCACTCACTTCAACCGAGTGAAGGAGAAAAATGAGAAGTGTGGGCTTACAGAAATAGACTTCTCTAACTTTACTTCACATTACCTTGATTTAAACTATACAATTTCTCAATAAAATGTCTCCTCCAAGACGCAAAGCTTATGCTTTGAGAATGCCAGAAATAAAAACCTTGAAGATACTTCCTTTTTTAATACAAGAAGTAAGTTATTATTTGCAGTAAAACAAAAGAAGGAACTGCAGATGCAAAATGTCAGAAGCAAAAAAAAAGTACTGGGGAAACACAGCAGGTCCTGCAGTGTCTGTGGCAGTTGTAGTGGAAGGGGATGGGGGCGGTGAGTGGGAGGATGGGGGAAGAGAGAGCGAGAGAAACAACATTAGTGTTACAGTTTATGGACATAGAAATTGCTGGAGAAACCTAACAGAACAATATATCCATTGATTGTTTGTCAAAATATTTTCTGATGGGACCCACAACATTGATTCTGTGGTCTGGGCCCGAAACCTAAGCCTTGCTGCTCCTCTGATGGCCTGCTGTGTTCATCCAACTCTACACCTTGTTATCATTAGTCATGATTTCTCTTACCACAGATTCTGCCAGAGCTGTTGAGTTTATCCAGCAGATTCTGTGTTTAAAACCTGAAACATTAAATCTGCTTCTGTCTCTATTAACAAATGCAGCCAGACCAGAGGAGTTTCTCCAGTGTTTTCTGCTTTTTGTCATACTCATTTTGACTGCATCAAATCGGAGCAAAGAGTCTAGTCCCGCAGGTTTCTGGAGAGTCAGTCCAATACAGAATGACAAAAAGGTCAAAAAGTTGGGTGTGAGTTTGGAGCACGAGAGAATGCTGGTTACGAATACAACAACAGAATCTATAAGATTATCTGGGTTTTTAAATGAAAGGCAGACTAGGTAAAGTGAACATTGGCTCAGAAACATTCAGCAGATTTAAGAATGGCAAACAAGGAAATAATTTTGCACTGCAAGATGATGAAGTCTCAAATTTGACAGAGACTGTCCAAAAGACTTTGAGGTGTTATTTCTGTGCTGCGGGTTTACACCAAAAATAGCTGAGGTTCAAAAGTGTTTTCAAGGAGGATGTAGCTGTAGCTGCTGCAGCTAAAAGAAATGGGGAGCGGGGCAGGATTAGGCTACTGATGTTGAAGATCTGTCACAATCCCATTGAAAGCTGGAACACGTTCAAGCAGCCAAATGGCCTACTTCTGCCCCTCACAATTTGCAAAAAACTGAGACAGAGGTGAGCTGTGAATGAGGATGCAAATATGCTTCAGTGTGACTTGCACACGCTGAGAGAATGGGCCAGTGCAGGGCAGATGCAGTTTAATGTGTATCAATGAGACTTTATCCACTTGGGGAGCAAAAACATTCTTATCCAAATAGCTGTAAACTGAGAGAGGCAAATGTTTAATGAGACCTAGGTGTCTCTCCTATACCAGTCACTGAAAGTAAGCATTACAGGAGAAGCAGGTGGTGAGGAAGGCAAATTGGATATTGGTGTTCACAGTAAGGGGTCTGAGTTCAGGAGCAGGAATGTCTCATTGCACTTATACAAGGTGAGCCCACACCCTGGAGTATTGTGTGCAGTTTGGATCTCCTTATCTGAGCAAGGATGTACTGGCTACGGAGGGAGGGCAGTGAAGGATTACTAGACTGGTTCTTGGGATGGCAGGACTGACAGATGAAAAGGGATTGGATAGGTTAGGATTATATTCACTGGAGTTTGAAAGAGCGAGGGGGAATCTGATAGAAAGCTACAAAATTCTAACAGGACATGATAAACGCCAAAAGAATGTTCCCATGAGTGAGAATTGGAGTCCAGAACCAATGGGGTCACAGTCTAAAGGAGATGCAGTAGGACAGACGAAAAGAGTCTTTACTCAGAGAGTGTGAAGCCTGGAAACATTCCTGCCACAGAAAGCGGTCAGGGGCAGAACAGTGAATGTTGTTCAAGAAGAAAATGGATATCGTCCTTGTCGGTAAATGGTCCAAAGTATATGAATGTAGGGCAACATGAGCATATTGAGCTCGATGATTGTATTATTTTATCTGTTCTTGGAATGACAGTATCACTGACAAGGCAACATTAATTGCCCATCCCTAATTGCCCAGAGTGTAGTTCAGAGTCAACCACATTGCTGTGGGTCTGTTGTCACATGAAAGCCAGACAAGTTCCGGATGGCAGATTCCTGCCCTAAAGGACATTAGTGAGCCAGATGAGTATTTCTGACAATCGACAATGGGTTCATGGTCGTCATACGGATCTTAATCCCAGGTATTTAATTGAATACAAGTTCCACCATCTGCCATTGCAAGATTTCAATCCGGGTCCCCTGAACATTTGGGCCTAAGAATTAATAGTCCAGCAATAATACCACCAGGCCATTGCCTATCACTAATTCTAAGGTTTTGGAGTAGATTTGAAGCTCGGGTTGTGGGTGTTGAGGCTGATTGGCTCACCAAGCTGGCTTGTTGTTCTGCAGATGTTTTGCTACCGTGCTTGATAACATCCTCAGTGCAGCCACGAAGCAGGCTATTAATGAACACATTGTACTCGACCCCATATACTTTCCACTGCAGAGGAAACCCGGAAGTGAGGCAATCCATCAAAACATACCCCAGAGGTGAAAAGTCAGGATGGAAAACACCAACGCTTCATCAGAGGCTGCACTGGGCATGGTAACAAGCACGATAATGAATCATTTGCGGAACAATAAACCAGTTCAGTGAGCCAACCAACCTCGACTCCGCCTAATGGTATCCTTTATTTCACTAAAAAAAGCACCATTATCTAAGGTTGCTTCTCCTTTGCAAACTCAGTAAACAAATTGCTTAAAACTCCTCGATTTCCCTGAAGGCCAAGTCATTGTTGACCTACTTTCTCTCTGGAGAGGGAGAGAGACAATTGGGTGATGGTTTAAGCTGCGGGTAATCATGCCTCAGGCAAGGGAGAGATTGAGAAGGCAAGTTTGTCATGGCTGTGTCAGCTGGTGCAGATATTGACACAAGTGTTAGACATCACTTGTTATTCATTTTGGTCAGAAGAAACACAGAGAGACAATCAGGCTCCATGGTGCATTTGTGAGGGGAGTACAGGAGCTGAGGGACCATGAGGTTTGGGTCCATGTTTCTCTATAGGTGACCAGGGAAGTTGAGGAAGTTGGCTTTGAGTATAAAAGCGAGGAAATTATGCTCCTCATCTACAAATCATTGTCCAGCTCTGGGCACATTATTTTCAGAATGATGTTAAAGCCCTGGGGAGAATTCAAAGGAGATTTATGAAAATGATGCCAGAAATTAGGGATTTTAGATTCTAGGCAAGATTAGAGAAATTAGGCTTTTTCTCCTTGGAGCAAAGAAGATTTACAGGTGACCATATTGAGATGTTCAAGGTTATGAGCAGTTTTGATAAGGTAAAGAAGGATACTCTGTTTCCACTAGTTGGTATGTCAGGAACTAGCACAATTTCAAGACTGTCAGCAAGAGAGCTAGATGCAAGATTAGGAGAAACTTTTCTCAGAGAGTTCTAGTATTTGGAATGTGCTGCCTGGGAGCGTGGTGGAGGTGAATTCCACATAGAATTTCAAAAGGGAACTGGATGAATATTTGAGAGTGATGATGCTGGAGGGCTATGGAGATATGGCTGGAGAATTGGATTGGCTGCCTACCTCTTTCAAGACCGTGATAACGGGCAGACAGGGTGAAGGGTCTAGCTTTTATGCTCCTGAGATGCTGCTGGGCCTGCTGTGTTCATCCAGCTACACACTTTGTTGTCTTGGATTCTCCAGCATCTGCAGTTCCCATTATCTCTTTCAAGACCTGGTACTGATACAATGGGTCAAGTGGCTTCTTCCTTGTAGAGTAAAATTCTATGATTCTGTAACAATCCAGCTGATTGCAACACAACAGTCACTGAAGACAACACATGCATAATATCACAAATTAGCCTGAGTCCACTTGGGGCTCATTTGGGTCTCTGGGTTCACTGGGGGCTCAATGGGCTCAGAGAAACATGGGGAGAGAGCAGCCCTCAGATCCAGTAAGACCATGCTGAAATTAGCCCAAGGGAGATCAAGATGCATTTGGAACAGAATTAGTTTGTCGAAGCCTGGTGACAGTGTGGAATCTGGGTGTCTGGGTCCAGTTAGACATGGGTTCCAAAAATAATTAGTTCTGCTCTAGGTGGTTATCAGTTGGAGGGAAGAGAGACACTGAGATCACAGCATCTCAGTGATGCAGAAGAAGGTATTTTCAAACTCATTCTGCCATTAATTCTCTGAGTATTTGTTGTTACAGACATTTTGTTTCTTGGAACTTCATTCCAGGCCTTGACACCTGTTACACTTTCTGTTTCAACTCCTAGTCATCTTTTCAGCCAAACAGCGTCCTCTGGTTCTCAATCTTCTTGTGATCAGGTTCAACTTCTGCCTTTCTGTTGTTCCCTGATGCCCGATGACACTGTGAACCCCGGTCAGAGCTCAACAATCCCCAAATATCCAATGGGTCAGCAGGTAAGGTTTCCCATCACCATATCAATTCCCGAAAGCCACTTCCTCACTCACCTCAAACAAGTGAAGGAGAAAAATGAGAAGTGTGGGCTTACAGAAATAGACTTCTCTAACTTTACTTCACTTTATCATTGACCTTGATCCAAACTATGCAATTTCTCAAGAAAATATCTCCTCCAAGATACAACGCTTATGCTTTCAGAATGCCAGATATAGAAACCTTGAGCATGCTTCCTTTTGAATTCAAAAACGTAAAACCAAGGGTGAAAAGCAAATGTCAAAGATCTGAAACAAAAACACAAATTTCTGGTGAAACTCAGCAGGTCCATCAGGGTCTGTGGTGGTGGTAGTGGAGGGGGGTGTGGGGGTAGTCGGAAAAGGTATGAAAAAGAGAGAGAGAGAGTGATATAACATTAGCTTTACAGTTTATGAACATAGAAATTGGTGGAGAAACTTAACGGATCAATATATTCACTGGTTGTTTGTCAAAATACTTTGTGGCTGGACCCACAGCATTGATTCGGTGGTCTAGTCCCAAAATGTCAGCCTTCCTGCTCTGCTGATGCAGCATTTTTTGCTGTGTTCATCCGACTCTACACCTTGTTAACATTGATTCTGTGAAGCTCTACACCTTCTTATCATTAATTCTGTCCAGCTCTGCACCTTGTTATCATTAATTCTGTTTTCTCTTACCACAGATGCTGCCAGACCTGTTGAGGTTTTCCAGCAGTTTCTGTGCTTATAACCTGTAACATTGACTCTGCTTCTGTCTCTCTTCACAAATGCAGCCAGACCAGCTGCGTTTCTGCAGTATTTTCTGCTTTTTTCATATTCATTTTGACTGCACCAAATCTGAACCAATGGGTCTAGTGCTGCAGTTTTCTGGAGAGTCAGTTGATAAAGAATGACAAAAAGGTCAACAAGTTGGGTGTGAAGTTGGAGCGTGAGAGAATGCTGGTACTAATCCCACAATGGAATATATAAGATTATCTGTGTTTTTAAATGAAGGCAGAATCATTCAGCAGATTTAAGAATGGCAAACAAGGAAATAATTTTGCACTGCAAGATGACGAACGTCTCAAATTTCACGGAGACTGTCCAAAAGACTTTGAGGTGCCACGGGTTTACACCAAAAGTGGCTGAGGTTCAAAAGTGTTTTCAACAAGGATGTCACAGTAGCTGTGGCTCCAGAGACACAGGTAAGCTAGAACAGGTAAGGATGTCGGTTTCTTTCCTTAAAGGACATTTGTGAGCCAGATGAGTTTTTTTGACAATGGACAATGTGTTCATGATCATCATTAAGTTCTTAATTCCAGGCATTACTTTGAATTAAAATTTCACCATGTGCCATGGCAAGATTTGAAGCTGGGTCCCCAAAACATTTGGGTCTCTGGATTAACAGTCCAGCAATAATACCACCAGGCCATTGCCTCTCACTAATTCTAAGGTTTTGGAGTAGATTTGAAATTCTGGTTGTGGCTGTTGAGGTTGTTTGGCTCACCAAGCTGGTTTGTTGTTCCGCAGATGTTTCGTTACCATGCTTGTCAAACATCCTCAGTGCTGCCATGAAGCAGACTACTAATAAACACATTGAACTCGACCCCATATACATTCCACTGCGGAGGAAACTCGGAAGTGAGGCAATCCATTGCAACTGCCCCCAGAGTTTAAAAGTTGGGGGGCAACACACCAACGCTACACCAGAGGCTGCACAGAGGATGTTACCAAGCACGCTAATGAATCATCTGCAGAACAACAAAACCAGTTCAGCGAGCCAACCAGCCTCAACTCCCCCGAATTGTATACTTTATTTAGCTAACTAACCCACCAATATCTAAACTGCTTCTCCTTTGCAAACTCAATAAACAAATTGGTTAAAGCTCATCAATTTTCCTGAAGGCAAAGTCATTGTTGTTCTACTTTCTCTCTGGAGAGGGAGAGAGGCAATTGGGTAATGGTTTAAGCTGTGGGTCATCATGCCTCAGGCAAGGAAAGATTGAGAAGTTGAGTTTGTCGTGGTAACGTCAGCTGGTGCAGGCATTGAACCACATGTTAGACATCACTCATCATTCATTTTGATCAGAAGAAACACAGAGAGACAATCAGGCTCAATTGTGTATTTTTGAGGAAAATACAAGAGCTGAGAGACCGAGAGGCTCAGGTAACAAAGTGTGGAGCTGGATGAAAACAGCAGGTCAAGCAGCATCGGAGCAGCACAAAAGCCGATGTTTTGGGCCGAGACACTTCATCAGAACTGGGGAATGGGGACAGGGCTCTGAAATATATAGGGAGAGAGGGGGAGGTGGATTGAAAATGAATAGATGAGAAGATAGGCAGAGCGGAGACAGACAAGTTAGAGGGGTGGTGATGGAGGCTGTAGAGGAGAGTGTAGGTCCGGAGTTAGGGAGTGGACAGGTCAGTCCGGGGATGATGGACAGGTCAAGGGGGTGGGATGAGGTTAGTAATTAGGAAAAGGATGTGCAGCTTGAGGAGAGGTAGGTGAGAGGAAGAACAGATTAGGGAGGCGGGGATGAGCAGGCTGGTTTTGGGACACAGTAGGGCGAGGGGAGATTTTGAAGCTAGTGAAATCCACATTGATACCATTGGGCTGCAGGGTTCGAGGTTTGCTACATGCTGCTCTGAAGGTGACCAGGTAACTTGAAACGGTTATTAAGAAAGCCCATCAGAACCTTGGGCTTGTAAATACAGACTTTGAGTATAAAAGCAAGGAAGTGATGCTCCTCGTCTACAGATCATTGATCAGACCACATTTGGATTAATGTGTTCACTTCTGGACACATTAGTTTAGGAAGGATGTTGAAGCCGTGGGGAGAATTCAAAGGAGATTTACTAGGATGATGCCAGAAATTAGGGATTTTAGAAACTAGGCAAGATCAGAGAATTTAGGCTTGTTCTCCTTGGAGCAGAGAAGATGTAGAGGTGACTTTATCAAGACGTTCAAAGTTATGAACAGTTTTGACAGGTTAAAGATGGATACTCTGTTTCCACTAGTTGGTATGTCAGGAACTTGCTCAACTTCAACACTGTCAGCAAGAAGGCTAGGTGCAAGATTTGGAGAAAATTTATTCAGGGAGTGTTAGGATTTGGAATGAGCTGCCTGAAGCGTGCTGGAGGTGGATTCTTCACAAAGGACCTTGAAGTACATTTGAAAGTGATGATGTTGGAGGGCTATGGAGATATGGCTGGAGAATTGGAGTGGCTGGGTACCACTTTCGAAACCTGGTACTGATACGATGGGTCAAATGGCTTCTTCTTTGTACAGTAAAATTTTATGTTTTTATGCCACTCAGCAATCACTGAAGCCAACACATGCATGCTAACACAAATTAGCCTGAGTCCACTGGGAGCTCATTTGGGGCTCTGGATCCACTTGGGGCTCAATGGGCTCAGAGAAACATAGGGACACGGCAGCCCTAAGATCCAGTAAGACCATGGTGAAATTAGCTTGAGCCCAAAGGAGATCAAGATGCATTTGGAAGAGAATTAGTTTGTCGAAGCTTACTAGCAGTGTGGAACCTGGGTGTCTGGGTCCAATTAAACATGGCTTCCAAAAATGACTGGTTCTGTTAGAAGTGGGTTTCAGTTGGTGGGAAGAGTGACACCGAGATCGCAGCATTTCGGTGCTGCAGAAGAAGGTACTTCCAAACTCATTTTGCCATCAAAACTCTGAGTATTTGCTGTTACAGACATTTTGGTTCTTGGAACTTCATTCCAGATCTTAACACCTGTTACATTTTCTGTTTCAACTCCCAGTCATCTTTTCAGCCAAACAGCGTCCTCTGGTTCTCAATCTTCTTGCGATCAGGTACAACTTCTGCCTTTCTGTTGTTCCCTGATGCCTGATGACACTGTGAACCCCGATCGGAGCTCAACAATCCCCAAATATCTAATGGGTCAGCCAGTGAGGTTTCTCATCACCATATCAATACCCGAAAGCCATTTCCCCACTCACTTCAACCGAGTGAAGGAGAAAAATGAGAAGTGTGGGCTTACAGAAATAGACTTCTCTAACTTTACTTCACTTTATCATTGACCTCGATTTAAACTATGCAATTTCTCACTGAAATATCTCTTCCAAAAACCAATGCTTATTCTTCAAGAATGCCAGAAATAAAAACCTTGCACGTACTTCATTTTTAATACAGGAAGTAAGTTAATATTTGCAGTAAAACAAAACAAGGAACTGCAGATGCAAATATCTGAAACAAAAACACAAAATTCTGGGGCAACACAGCAGGTCCAGCAGTGTCTGTGGTGGTGGTTGTAGAGGTGTGTCGGGGTCTAGTAGCAAAAAAGAGGGGAAGAGACAGCTGAAGAGATAACATTAGTGTTCCAATTTATGAACATAGAAATTGCTGGAGAAACTTAACAGATGAATATATCCACTGATTGTTTGTCAAAATATTTTCTGACTGGACCCACAACATTGATTCTGTGGTCTCGACACAAAATATCAGCCTTCCTGCTCCTCTGATGTTGCTTGGCCTGCTGTGTCCATCCAGCTCTACATCTTGTTATCATTGATTCTATTTTCTCCTACCCCAGGTGCTGCCAAATTGTTGAGTTTGTCCAGCAGTTTTGATGCTAATAACCTGTAACATTAAGCCAACTTCTGTCACTGTTCACAAATGTAGCCAGACCAGCTGAGTTTCTCCAGTATTTTCTGATTTGCTCATACTCGTATTGACTGCATCAAATCTGAACCAATGGGTTTACTACCTTAGGTTTCTGGAGAGTCATTCCGACAGAGAAAGACAAAAAGGTCAACAAGTTGGATGTGAAGTTGGAGCATGAGAGAATGCTGGTTGCTAATACAACAACAGAATCTATAAGATTATCTGTGTTTTTAAATGAAGGCAGACTAAATAAAGTGAACATTCACTCAGAATCATTCAGCAGCTTTAAGAATGGCAAACAAGGAAATAATTTTGCACTTCAAGATGATGAATGTCTCAAATTTCGTGGAGACTGTCCAAAAGACTTTGAGCAGTTCTTACTGTGCAGCTGGTTTGCATCCGGAAGTGGCTGAGGTTCAAAAGTGTTTTCAAGGAGGATGTGGCTGTAGCTGCTGCATTTAAAAGAAATGGGGAGTGGGGCAGGATTAGGCTACTGATGTTGAAGATCTACCACAATCTCACTGGAAGCTGGAACAGGCTCGAGCAGCCAAATGGCTTACTTCTGCCCCTCACAATTTGCACAAATCTGGCACAGAGGTGAGTTGCACATGCTGAGAGAAGGGGCCAGTGCAGGGCAGATGCAGTTTAATGTGGATCAATGAGACATTATCCACTTGGGGAGCGTAAACATTATTATCCAAATTGCTGTAAACTGAGAGGGGCAAATGTTTAATGAGACCTAGGTGTCTCTCCTATACCAGTCACTGAAAGTAAGCATTACAGGAGCAGCAGATGGTGAGGAAGGCAAATTAGATGTTGGTCTTCACAGTAAGGGAATTGAGTTCAGGAGCAGGGATGTCTCATTGCACTTATACAGGGTGAGCCCACACCCTGGAGTATTGTGTGCAGTTTGGATCTCCTTATCTGAGCAAGGATGTACTGGCTACGGAGGGAGTGCAGTGAAGGATTACCAGACTGGCTCTTGGGATGGCAGGACTGACAGATGAAAAGGGATTGGATAGGTTCGGATTATATTCACTGGAGTTTCAAAGGGCGAGGGAGAATCTGATAGAAACCTACAAAATTCTAACAGGACGAGACATGATAAACACATCAGGAATGTTCCCATGAGTGAGGATTAAAGTCCAGAACCAGTGGGGTCACAGTCTAAAGGAGATGCAGTACGACAGAGACGAAAAGAGTCTTTACCCAGAGAGTGAGAAGCCTGGAAATATTTCTGCCACAGAAATTGGTCGGGGCAGAACATTGAATGTTGTTCAATAAGGAATTGGATATAGTTCTTTTTGATAATGGGCCAAAGTATCTGAATGAAGGGTGAGATGAGGGAATTGAATTTGATGATTGTATTATTTTATTTATTCATGGGAAGAGAGTGTCACTGATCAGGCAGCATTTATTGCCCATCTCTAATTGCTCAGAGGGTAGTTCAGAGTCAACCACATTGCTGTGGGTCTGGAGACACATGTAAGCCAGGCCATTTAAGGATGACAGTTTCCTTCACTAAAGGACGTTCGTGAGCCAATTTTTTTTTTGACAATTGACAATTGATTCATGGTCATTATTAGATTCTTAGTTCCTGCTACTTCACTAAGTCAAATTCCATCATCTGCCTTGGTGGGATTTGAACCTGGGTCTGCAGAATATTATCTCGGTTCCTGGGTTAACAGTCCAGCAATAATACCACTCGGCCATAGCCTCCCCCACCGGTCCAGGCAGACCAGGCTTGAAGGGCCTTTGATCTACACCTGCTAATACTTTCTATGTTTCTGTGAGAATACTCATTTTCTAATTCTTCCTAATGCCACAACATTTATATGGCCATTTCTAGATCAATGGTGGTCTATGGGATGTCAACCTTCAAGTGAATTCAGAGGACAATGAGTGGAACGGGGCTTGGGGATGTGGTTGAATTGTCCCTTGTAAAAGCCTGCCGTTGGTTGTTAATGCGTGATGATTTATCAGCCCAATCACCAATACTTTCCGGGTGGCCTTACATTCGGAAAAAGATTCATCATCTGAGGATTCATGATTGATGCTGATCAGGGTCCCTCACAACAACCTCCAAAGTCTTCCTATGTGCCCCTTAGGGCTCCAAGCAGTTGTCCATTGTCACTTTGTCTGGATTTTGCTGCATTTCACAAGCTTATTGGCGAAGGGATTAGCAGAGATATTCCATTTCCAAATTGGCCATGAAACCTTGTGGGGGTCTTAATGACAGTTAAGGACATCTTTCAACTTGATGAGTCCATGACTCCACCTCTGGCCTGACTGCCTGTCGTTCATGCTGCTGTGTCATATCTTGCCCCTGTTTTGCCTTCTGGGCTATTATATGTCTTGCTGCATAGTCTGTTTGGGATCTGAGGAAGCTAAGGAAGTTGAGGTGATGGCTTAGTGTTATTATCGCTGGGCTGTTAATCCAGAGACTCAGGTAACTTTCTGTAATGACCTAGGAGACCTGGGTTCAAATTCTGTTTCAGCAGATGGTGGAATTTGGATGCAATAAAAATCTGGAATTAAGAATCTAATGATAACCACAAATCCATTGTCGATTGTTGGAAAAACACATCCGGTTCGCTCTTACCCTTTAAGGAAGGAAATTGCCATCCTTACCTGACTCCAGACCTACAGCAATGTGGTTGACTCTTAACTGCCCTCTGGGCAATAAATGCTGGTCTAGTAGAGCAGACACAATGGGCAGCATGGTCAAATTCTACTCCTGGTGTAACAGAGTTGAAGTTATTCACCTTAATCATTTGCAACAGCCCAACATATTGTTTAGGTACGGCCCTAGACAGTGAAGGATGATAAATCTGATCCTCATTTATGTGGTGCAGTGGTATCCTCCCAACCTCTAAACTGGGACGTCTAGGTTCAAGTCCAAACTGTGTCCAGAGATGTGGCATAGCATCACTGAACAGGTTGATTGGCAATTGTCTCTGGGAGCATTAGATGCTACATGTGTTATGAACATGATTGCCATGTTTTCCCCATTTGAGTTGAGTTCTGTCTGCCATGTTTTGAACATAGAACATAGAACATAGAACAATACAGCACAGAACAGGCCCTTCGGCCGTCGATGTTGCGCCGACCTGTGAGCTAATCTAAGCCCATCCCCCTACACTATCCCATCATCATCCATCAAGGATGCATCATTAAGACATTAAGACTTGCCTGGGCTTCACAGAAGCAATACTAAACATGAACGATCCAGCTATTCATGCTATCGCTGTTGACAATTTTATGCTTTTGGTGAAGCGAGGGAGTTAACTGATGAGGAGAGATATAGTAGGAACTGCAGATGCTGGAGAATCTGAGATAACAAGATTTGGAGCTACATGAACACAGCAGGCCAAGCAGCATCAGAGGAGCAGGAAAGCTGATGTTTCAGGCCTCGATGATTTTTCTGAAGAAGAGTTTAGGCTTGAAACATCAGCTTTCCTGGTCCTTTGATGCTGCTTGGCCTGTTGTGTTTATTCAGTACCACACTTTGTTATCTGAGTTAACTGATGAGCCCACTTAGATTTCCCCTGCTTTCCCCTCGACAGGACATACCTCTGTAATTTTCTACGTAACCAAGTGGGCACCAGTGCTGTAATTGCGCTGAGATCACATCAGTTAGACCTCACCTTGTCCTGGAGTCCAAATATTCTGTACCATCATTCAGGAACCATTCTTCTGCTCTATTCAATAGCTTCAGCCAGTTTGCAATAGAAGAATTAAATCAGCTGAGGACAGTGTTCAGCGTTCAAATCAAGCAGCATATTTTTAAGGTGACGGTAGAAGATTTAAAAGGGACCGGAGGGGCAGTTTTTTCACACATATAGTGGTTCATATATGGAATGAACTGCCAGAGGAAATGGTAGATGCAGGCAAAGCTAAAACATTTAAAAGACATCTGGACAGGTACATGAAAAGGAAAGGTTTAGAGGGATATGGGCCAAATACAGGCAAATAGGTCTAGTTTAGGAAACTTGGTCTGCGTGGACAAGTTGGGCCAAAGGGTCTGTTTCTGTGCTATATAATTAAGTGAGTTCTTCAATTCTTCACCGGAGAATCATAGAATGTCTACAATGTTGAAACAGGTCCTTCAGCCCAATAAGTCCACAACAACCCTCACAGCATCCCACCCAGACCTGACTTAGATCTGACTACTCTCTGCGGTATTACATACTTCCATCTAGTATGTCCTCATTCTGATACTTGGTGTGCAATCTGTCTTGGCTTGTGGATATCTCATGGTTAAGCATGTGTTCTGTTGGAGTTAACTTTCTCCCTCAATTCTTCATTGAATCAAAATTGATCATTCCACAAGCTAACAACCCATTAGGCACTTCATTGTGGTTGATGAGGAGGGAATGACCAGAACCATCATGGTGAAATTGCTTCCGGGCTATGGTGTGTTGGTTATGACTTATTGAGTGTGATTCTGTCAGGCTGTTGCTCAATTAGTTTTTGATAAAGCTTCCCCAGTTTTGCTGCAAAGACATGAGCAATTATTTGAGAGTGTTATGTGTGACACATTCACTCCCTGTGCCTGTATTTGATGCTAAGCCACACTGCAAATCATCGGGATATGCCACTAAACCGTCAGCAAGAAATGTTGGCAGTGAGTTAACACTCCAATTTGAGCCAAGCTGTTTCCCAAAGTCCACAGGCCATTTACAGCTTGTAAAATGACATTGATGAAGGAATAAAACTAAAAAGCATGAAAATTCAGCAAGGGCTCTGATATTAAGCAAGGAAAGGAGAGATGGGGAAGGGAGGATGCTGCAGAGAGAATGTGAGAAAGGCTCCATCATTTTACTTCCTGTTTTTTGACCAACCCTGAACTGAACTGGGCAGTTTCAAACATAAATAAATCTCCTGAAGTTTAATGCTATCTTTATCAGAATGCATGAGGAACAACTTTGAGGGACCTGCACACAGGGAGAAAAGGTGAAAACTGATTTGCCCTTTTTTCTGATATTTTATCAGGCCTATCGCTGCGTGGCTCACTAGGACATTTCAGAGCATATTTAAGATTCGTCTCTAACACCTTCAGACCTGGAATAGCTTGTTGGATTTTCCTTCCTTAAAATTCTGCAGTGAACCATTTTCCCAAATGACCAGCATTTGGACAAGTCCCACCAGATTGAATTGGGTGGAGGGAGTTATTATTTCGGAAATAATGCACACAAACAGCAAGAGATATGAAGATTGTTGCATGAAAATCTGTAAAAGGGAAGATTCTGGAACTAGCAGCAGCCTTCAGTAAAACCTGATTCTATGATTCTATGATTCTAATTATTGTAGCTATCGCAGTATTACGAAATGAGCTGAACAGCCTCTATCGCGTTGTATGATTCCACGATTCTGGTTATTTGCAATATTTATGCAATGTACCACTTAACAGACTTTTTTTGTCAGAAATGTATCTAGATAACTATCCCCTTCCTATTTTATAAACTTTAACATGCAATTTGTGGCTTCTATCAGAAATCATATGCCTTGAACTGACAATATTGACATGAAAGTTCAAGGTAACAGCTTTTACCAGATGCTTTTATTCACCTGATGAGTGAAAGTTGCCTTCATTACTTTAGACCTAACATGCATACACGACAAATTTCATTTGAAAAGTGATTGGCATCTAACATCAATATAGAAAATTGCTCAGCTATGTCTCATACAAATCCAATCTGACCAATTACTGCAGCCAACAGGCTACTCTTAACTATCAATAAACTCATGAAAGACATCCTCAACGGTGCTATCAAGTATACCTGCTCAGCAATAACCTGCTCATCGATGCCCAGTTTGGGTCCCGCCAGGGCCACTCAGCTCCTAGCCTCGTTACAGCATTAGTTCAAGCGTGGACAAAAGATTTGAATTCCAGAGATGGTGTGAGAGTGACAGTCTTTGACACTAAGGCTGCACTTGACTGAGTTTGGCATCAAGGAACCCAAGCAAAACTGGAATCAATGGGTATCGCAGGCAAGCTCTCTGTTGGTTGGAGTCATAGCTGGCACACAGTCTCTGATGAAGGGTCTAGGCCCGAAACATCAGCTTTTGTGCTCCTGAGATGCTGCTGGGCCTGCTGTATTCATCCAGACTCACAATTTATTATCCTGGCACACAGGAAGATGCTTGTGGTTGTTGGAGGTCAGTCATCTCATCACCAGGACATTTCTGCAGGAGTTCTTCAGGGTGGTGTCCTAAGCTCAACCATCTTCAGCTGCTTCATCAATGAGCTTCCCTCCATCATAAAGTCAAAAGTCGGAAGTTGGTTGATGATTACACGATGTACAGCACCATCTGCCACTCCTTAGGTACTAAAGCAGTTCATGTTCAAATGCAACAAGATCCGGACAATAGGCTAGAGCTGACAAGTGAACAGTGATATTCGTGCCACACAAATGCCAGGCTATGGCCTTCTCCAGTAAGAAGTAATCTAATCAATGCCCCTTGACATTCAATAGTGTTACCATCATACAGTCCCCAACTATCAACATCCTGGACGGTTACCATTGACCAGAACTGCAGCTGGACTCATCACATAAATACAGTAGCTATAAGAGCAGGTCTGAGGTTGGGAATTCTGCAGCGAGTAATTCACCCCTGACTCCTAAAATCCTGTCCATCATCAACAAGGGACAAGTCAGGAGTATGATGAAGTACTCTCCACTTGCCTGGATGGGTGCAGCTCCAGCAACACTTGAGAAACTTGATACCATCCAAGGACAAAGCAACCCTTGCTTGTTTGGCACCACATCCACAATCACCACTCCAACACTCAGTAGCAGCAGTGTGTACCATTTACAAGATGTACTGCAGAAATACACCACTCACCCTGATTGAAATTAAATCACTTCTAATCATCTGCAGTAGATTTTACAGGCATAATCTGAGTCCAGTTCAAATTAATGATCAGAGATAATGGCAACTGCAGATGCTGGAGAATCCAAGATAACAAAGTGTGGGGCTGGGTGAACACAGCAGGCCAAGCAGCATCTCAGGAGCACAAAAGCTGATGTTTTGGGCCTAGGCCCAGAGCTCTCTGATGAAGGGTCTAGGCCCGAAACGTCAGCTTTTGTGCTCCTGAGGTGCTGCTTGACCTGCTATGTTCATTCAGCCCTACACTTTGTTATCCTAGTTCAAAATAAGTTGCGTCTACAATTGTCACTAACATATTGTAAGGTCCTGGGGAGTGTTGCTGAACAAAGATACCTTGGAGCGCAGGTTCATGGTTCCATGAAAGTAGATATGCAAGTAGATAGGATAATAAAGAAAATGTTTGGTATGTCTGCCTTTATTGGTCAATGCATTGAATATATGAATTGGGAGGTCATGTTACGGCCGTACGAGACTTTAGTTAGGCCACTTTTGGAGTACTGCGTGTGCTTCTGGTAACCCTCCTAAAGGAAGAATGTTGTGGAACTTGAAAGGGTTCAGAAAAGATTTTTTAAAATGTTGCCAGGTTTGGAATGTCTGAGCTATAGGGAGAGGCTGAATAGGTTGGGGCTATTTTCCCAGGAGTGTCGGATGCTGGGGATGACATTACCCAGGTTGAAAACACACAAAGGCCATTGGACATGGCAAACAGCAAGGTCTTTTCCTGGGCTGGGAAATCCAAACCTAAAGGGCACAGGTTTAAGGTGAGAGGGGACAGATAATACAGAGGCATAAGGGGCACCATTTTCACATAGAGTGTGGTGCGTATATGGAATGACCTGCCAGAGGATGTAGTGAAGGCTGGGATGATTACAGCATTCAACAGGCATCTGTACGGGTATAGGAAGAGGAAGAGTTAGAGTGATATGAGCCAAATGCTGGCAAATGTGACTATATTCATGTAGGATACCTGGTTGCCATGGTTGAGTTGCACCGAGGGTCTGTTTTTGTGCAGTATATCTCTATGATTCTACATAATAACCATGTAACATTACCAGTAATTACCAGTAATTACCATGCAACTCATTATCAAACTCTGTAAGACTCACTGTACTTTTGACAAGATTCATAATGGACTATACTACGCAATGTTTTAGTCAGCTTTCTGCAATTATTTTACAGCCAAGAATTGAAAATTCCACTCAGAAAAATGCGTTGATAGAAAAAGAAAGTTATGGAATTAGATGATTAAAAGCGTAATTCATTGTTATAGTCAATCTAAAACATGATTGTCTTTTTTTAAAGCAGAGGGGAGTTATTCCAGGTAATTGAAAGAAATTTGTGATACTTAGGGTGTTTGAAAGAGCAGGAGGCAGACAGCACAGGTTTTGGGTGAATTGGAACACAGGGAGGCTGAGAGTGAGCAAGAAGCGGGGAGAGGGAGAAAGAGACAGAGAGAGAGAGAGACAGAGGCAGGGAGGGGGGAGAGACAGCGGGGGAGGGGGAGAGAGAGACACACAGAGAGAAAGGGGAGGAGTGAGAGAGAGAAACAGGGAAATGGGAAAGAGACGGAGGGAGAGAAACACAGAGGGAGAGAGAGAGAGACAGGGAAGGAGGGAAAGAGACAGGGAGGGAGAAACACACAGAGGGAGAGAGAGACAGGGAGAGAGAGAGAGAGAGAAACAGAGAGAAAGACATTTGAACAGTTTACAAAGAGGTACAAAGTTTGCTGTTTAAAGTCCCTTGGTGCTTCAGATTTCTGAAGCCTTTCCCCTTTTAGAAAACAGTCTACACCCCTATTCTTGGGGATAGCAAATACTGCCAATGCTGGAGTCAGAGAGAACACAGTGTGGACCTGAAGGAACACAGCAGGCCAGGCAGCATCAGAGGAGCAGGAATTTTAACTCCTTCCTTCCAGTCCCTGGGTGACATGCCCATCCTGCGCGTCCTCCAGTGTCACAATGAATCCGCCTGCAAATGAAGGAGCAACACCCCATATTTGGGAGCCTACAGCCTGATGGTCTAAACATGGGATTCACCAGTTTTAAAATGCCCCACCTCAAACCTCATTCCATGTCCAAGCCGCCCTCTTATCCCCGCCTCCTTGACCTGACACAACCTGTCCATCTTCTCTCCCACCTATCCACTCCACACCCTACTTGCACTCACAAGTCACCATTCCACCTAACTTCCCCACCCCAAAGCTGCCTCTCTCTATTTCCCAGCTCCCTTCCCCCTCCCCATTTCTTAAGAAGGGTTCTGACTCAAAACATCAATTTTCCTGCTCCTCTGATGCTGCCTGGCCTGCTATGTTCCTTCAGCTCCACACTGTGTTGTTTCTATTCTCCCCAAGGTGCATAATCTCATCCTTTCTCAATTGTATGCCATCTGCCAATTCTTTGCCCACTCTGTCCAGTTCTTCTGCAGGATACCCACCTCTTCAACACTATCTGTCCCTCCACCTATCGCAAACTTAGCAGCAATGCCCTCAGTTCTTTCATCCGGATCATTAATGCATAACTCAAATTATATTTGCAGGACAAGCACTGCATGCAACTTATGGCTAGATACACAGGACAGAGAAGAATCTTGTATGGCTTCATCTTCATGCTAAGATGTTCCATCTGAATTTGGAATTAACAGGTCAGGATCAATGGCATAAGAGACACCAAGGGAAAAAGTAAATTGGAAACTGATGACATGGGAATTTGTGAATTTCTTGTGCAGAATCTGAGGACAATGGTGTTTAATGTGCTCTTCATGAAAGAAATCATTCACTCTCATGTTACAACTTTCAGACAAGAATTGAAGCATTGGAAAGTGGTCTTCATGCTGACTTAAACCAGAAGACATAGGAGGGGCAGTGGGTCATTCAAGCCTCCTCAAGCCTGCTGCATCACTCCATACCATCATGGCTAATAATTCTGAGGAAGGGTCACTGGACCCGAAAGGTTAACTCTGTTTTCTCCTCCACAGATGCTGCCAGACCTGCTGAGCTTTTCCAGCAACTTTGTTTTTGTTAGTTTTTATGGCTGATAGTGTAGCTTTGGCAGTACAGGCTTAATGGGCCAAAGGCCTCCTCTGTACTGTGTGGCTGTATGATTCTATGATCAATCCCACAGCAAGTAAGACACGTGGAAAAAACATGAGGCGCCACATATTGCAGGAATGCACTGACAATAAATGATAATTCATCTGTTTCATCCCTTTCAGAAACAGTCTCACACACCTCAGTGTGAGGAAAAATACAGATGTGGACATGAACTCAAAGCCACATATATACGATGAAAATCTCTGAATCACAACTTTCACTCCGTAGAACCCCGACAGTGTTGAAACAGCCCAATCAGTCCAACAGGTCCACACCAACCCTCTGAAGAGCATCCCACTCAGACCCACTCCCTAGCCTATCCATGCATTTCGCATGGCTAATCCTCCTCACCTGCATATCCCTGAATGCTATGGGCAATTCAGCATGGCCAATCCACCCTATCTTGCACATCTTTGGACAGTGGGAGGAAACTAGAGCACCAGGCAGAAACCCACACAGACATGGGAAGAATGTGCAAACTCCAGACAGTCACCCGAGGTTTGAATCAAACCTGGATCCTTGGCACTGTGAGGCAGCAGTGTTACCCATTGAGCCACCCGATACCCTTTCTGTTCCCGACTGCACAATGGCTCATCTGTTATTCAGCGCCTCACTCCACCCCAGCCAAACTAGTTTAAACCACTGTACATATTTAGCAAATTCATCTGCTTTATAGAAATTACGTGCATAAATAGATGGACACATAGACAAACAGTTAGAGAAACAGATAGATAGACAAATAGCATATATAGTCAAGTGGTTAGATAGGAATTTAGGTAGACTGAGCGGATAGATAGATATAAAGATAGATGGAGATGTAGGGATGGACAGGCAGATACATGTAAATTACCCACTTACTTGAAGTTGCTGAGGGAATTAGCCACCAGAACAACGTCTGACTAAGTCAGTGCGGGCGAGATAGAGTTATAATAGTGGAAACTGCATATCTGAGAAACCCAGCTATTCTGCAGAGGTCAACTTCTGCAAATGTTCTGAAAGCAAAGTCAGAGCTTCCACTCTGCAAGACAGCAGACCCTGCTTCCTTCTTTTACTTCAACGTCATCAGATTATCGTGTCATTTGATTGGTTGCTGATTCATAGGAAATGGGCATCGCTAGCTAGACCATCCTTAATTGCCCAGAGAGCAGTTAGAAATCACTTGGATTGCTGTGGGATCTGGAATCACATGTAGGCCTGACCAGGTAAGGATGGCAGATTTCCTTCCCAAAGGGACATTAGTGAACCAGATGTCTTTTTCCCCTGGCAATGGCCACCTTTAGACTCTTAATTCCAGATTTGTCTTTAAAACACATTCATCTGCTGTGACAGGATTTGAACCTGGGACCCCAGAACATTACCAGGGTCACTTGGATTAATGGTCAAGACCATTGCTTCCTTAGTGTCCCAAATCCTGCTTCATGCAAGCCAATTGAAAATGCATAAAGGTAGATAAATCCCAAGGTCCTGATCAGGTATATCCCAGAACTTTGTGGAAAGCTAGGCAAGAGATTGCTGGGCCACTTGCCAAGATGTTCATATCATCAATAGCCATGGGTGAGGTGCTGGAAGACTGGAGGTTGGCTAATGTGGCGCCTCCATTTAAGAAAGGCAGTAAAGAAATGCCAGGGAGCTACAGACCAGCGAGCCATAGAGTCTTAGAGTCATTGAGTCATATAGCACAGAAACCAGTCTAACCAGTCCATGCCGAACAAAATTACAAAATAATCTAGTCCCACCTGCCTGTTCCTGTCCCTCCAAATCATTCCTATTCATGTACTTAATCAAATGGTTTTTAACTGTGATAATTAGACCTGCATCCACTACTTCCTCCAAAAGTTCATTTCCCACGTGAACCATGCTTTGTGTAAAAACAGTTGCCTTTTACGTCTTTCTTAAATCTCTCTCCTCTCACCATAAAAATGTGCCGCCAGTCTTTAAATCCCCCATCCCAGTGAAGGACAAGCCTGGCACAGGTAGTGGGTAATTTGTTGGAGAATATTCTGAGGGACAGGATTTACATGTGTTTGGAAGTGCAAGGAGTGTTTAAGGATTGCCAACATGGCTTTGTGTGAGGGAAATCATGTCTCACTAACTTGATTGAGTTTTTTGAAGAAGTGACAAAGAATATTGATGAAGGGAGAGTAATAGACATTGTCTATGTAGACTTCAGCAAGTTGTTTCACAAGGTTCTGAATGGTAGACTGGTTAGCAAGGTTAGATCACATGGAACCCAGGAAGAGCTAGCCAATTGGATACAAAATTGGCTTGAAGATAGGAGTCACAGGGTGGTGGCAGAGAGTTGTTTTTCAGACTGGAGGCCAATGGCCAGTAGTTTGCTGCAAGAATTGATGCTGGGTCCACTGGGTCTGCCATTTATGTAAATGATTTGCATGTGAATATGGGAAGCATGGTTATTATGTTTGCAGATTACACCAGAATTGGTGATGTCATGGGCAGTGAAAAAGGTTATCCCACAGAACAATGGAACCTTGAACGGATGCTCCAATGGACTGAGGAGTGGCAGATTCAATTTAATTTAGATAAACATGAATTATTGCATTTTGGTAAGGCAAGCCAGGGCAGGAGTTACACAGTCAATGGCAAGGCCCCGCGGAGTGTTATAGAACAGAGAGACCTTGGGGCACAGGTACCTCGTTCCTTGAAAGTCGAGTCGCAGGTGGTCAAGAAGGTGTTTGTCATGCTTATCACCATTGGTCAATGCATTAAGTAAAGGAGTTCGGAGGTCAATACAGCAGTACAGACATTTTTAACTACTGTGTTCACTTCTGGGCTCTCAGCTATGGGAAAGATGTTGTTAAACTCAAAAGGATTCAGAAATGAATGTTGCCAGGACTGGAGACTTTGAGTTAAAAGGCGGCTGAAAAGATTATTTTCTCTGGAGAATCAGAGGCCGAGGAACGACCTAAAACTGTGCCCGTGATTTTACAAACAGACCTAACTCAAAACTACCAACCTCCGGACCAACGCATCATCCTCCGACGCTTCCGCCATTTACAATCCGACCCCACCACCCAAGACATTTTTCCATCCCCTCCCCTGTCTGCTTTCCGGAGAGACCACTCTCTCCGTGACTCCCTTGTTCGCTCCACACTGCCCTCCAACCCCACCACACCCGGCACCTTCCCCTGCAACCGCAGGAAATGCTACACTTGTCCCCACACCTCCTCCCTCACCCCCATCCCAGGCCCCAAGATGACATTCCACATTAAGCAGAGGTTCACCTGCACATCTGCCAATGTGGTATACTGCATCCACTGTACCCGGTACGGCTTCCTCTACATTGGGGAAACCAAGCGGAGGCTTGGGGACCGCTTTGCAGAACACCTCCGCTCAGTTCGCAACAAACAACTGCACCTCCCAGTCGCAAACCATTTCCACTCCCCCTCCCATTCTCTAGATGACATGTCCATCATGGGCCTCCTGCACTGCCACAATCATGCCACCCGAAGGTTGCAGGAACAGCAACTCATATTCCGCCTGGGAACCCTGCAGCCATATGGTATCAATGTGGACTTCACCAGTTTCAAAATCTCCCCTTCCCCTACTGCATCCCTAAACCAGCCCAGTTCGTCCCCTCCCCCCACTGCACCACACAACCAGCCCAGCTCTTCCCCTCCACCCACTGCATCCCAAAACCAGTCCAACCTGTCTCTGCCTCCCTAACCGGTTCTTCCTCTCACCCATCCCTTCCTCCCACCCCAAGCCGCACCCCCAGCTACCTACTAACCTCATCCCACCTCCTTGACCTGTCCGTCTTCCCTGGACTGACCTATCCCCTCCCTACCTCCCCACCTACACTCTCTCCACCTATCTTCTTTACTCCCCATCTTCGGTCCGCCTCCCCCTCTCTCCCTATTTATTCCAGTTCCCTCTCCCCATCCCCCTCTCTGATGAAGGGTCTAGGCCCGAAACGTCAGCTTTTGTGCTCCTGAGATGCTGCTTGGCCTGCTGTGTTCATCCAGCCTCACATTTTATTATCTTGGAATTCTCCAGCATCTGCAGTTCCCATTATCTCTAACTCATAATGTCGCCTCATTAATTTAATCACTGAGGACTAGGTCTCATCTCTGACGTGTTAATCAGAAGTCTGGTTGAGACAGAACCAAATTTACAGATGTGAAAGAGTTCATGTATGATGTAGAGCCTACAACTTGCGGACTCCAAGAACAGGGATTCATGAACTATTTGGAAAAGCTGACCTTCTACAAGATCGCCATGGATTAACTTGTTCAGAGCTGTCTCTTGCATTGACAGGGCCGGAAAAACTCAATTCTCATAAACTACCTGAGAGTTTACTGTTATTGAACAGAGAGAGTAAAGAGGGCTTCAGATGGTTGCACAAAATAAAGTGAGAGAGCACCTAGCCAAATGGGCAATCGATTGCAGCAGGGAGGGAATGTGACACAAACTCAGAGGATGGCCATGCATTGTCTAATCTGGTCAGACAATCACTGATCCCTTATATGGTCTACTGTTCATGCTGTAGCAAAATACAGCCAATCAGGTGCACTTCCTGAGATAGTAGGAACTGCAGATGCTGGAGAATCTGAGACAAAAAGGTGAAGAGCTGGATGAACATAGCTGCCAAGCAGCATCATGGGAGCAGGTAAGCTGACATTTCGGGCCTAGGGCCTTCAGAAATTTTCAGATTATGGTGAGATGGCAAATTCTAGTCAATCAGCAAACAGAGTCATGTATAAGGCAATGCGACATGGGACAAATTCCTACTTTATTGTTTACTATCATTCATTATTTTCTTTTAATTCTTCATCTCTGTCAATGCATTATTTTGAGTTTTGCCCTATTATTAATTATTCGGTTTTGTATTAAGGTACTCTATGATGCATCACATGGTTTGTATCTGAGCATGTGGGTTCCACCTCTCATTTTCTCCCCTTTCACTATTGTTCGTTTGTGTATATTCACACACACACACTTACTTAGTATTTTGTGACATTTGTGTAATTTTGGTTACTGCAGTTTTGACACTATTTGTGTTACCTCTTTCAATTCTTATGCCCGCATTCAAGTGTTGGTACATTAAGAATCTTGAGTTACAGCCTTCAGACCCCGCTTTTGGCCACCTAAGTTACAGGACACTGTTGGGCCATGATAGGGATTTAGATTGGTATTATCTGGACACAGTTGATGTCACCAAAGATCTACCTCAACAAAGTTGGTGTATGAAGGAGTAACCTGTGAGGTAGCAGTAAGAGGGTGCTGTTCCTTTGTTCCACATATTCAGAGCACTTGGAGGTAGAAACTATCTGATGACTAGGTCATTGACCAATCCTAACAGAATACTTCAGCTTTTCCATGCACCTCGGTCCATTATCCTGCCTACGCCAGGTTATCCCTATCTCTAGTCACATTGTCTACACTGTATTGTAGTTATTTGACCCAGTTTGGAATGGCCTAGATCCCTTCTTTATCCTCGTTGTGCCTCACCACCCCCCCCCCCCCCAGTCAGTAACCATGCAACTGAACCTTTATATTCCTCCACTAACATTGCACATTGACCAATTAAGGTGTTAACTCAGGCATGGGGACTGAGAGAGGTAAAGGGAATTGTCACTCTTGTTATTTGGATGATAGAGAACTGTAACCCACAAGCCATTTTAGTTACATAACAAAAGGTGAAATGCAATGGCGTGTTAGTTGCCCCTCCTCATACAGTTCAATCCATAATTCCCCATTTGCGCAAGAGTCACCCAATCCGGTATTCACTCTGTGTTTCTGCTGGGGTTCCATGTCCTGGTGGGTTGATCCAGGGCATATGATGGTCCCCGTTTAGTATGCAATGATTACGAGGACTCTGTGAAGATAGAAAGGGGAAGAGAGCGCAAGGCCTCGGCAGGTATTAATGATGTTTGGTTAGCCATTATACATTTTACGTTGTGATGGGTGTCACCATTGCCCAACCTCAGCCTCATTAACAAGGATGCCATGCTTCAGCACTGCCTCTGCACCCAAGAGGAGCTCAAACAGTTCAGCCACTTCACCAAGACCTTCCACCCCAACCTTAAGTTCACCTGGACCATCTCTAATACCACTCTTTCCTTCCTGGACTGCTCTGTCTCCATCTCCGGCCATCACCGAGAAACCAATATCCATTTCAAGCCCACCAACTCCCACAGCTACCTAGAATACACCTCCTCCCACCCACCTTCCTGCAAAAATGCCATCCCCTATTCCCAATTCCTTCACCTCTTCTGCATCTGCTCCCAGGATGAGGCATTCCACTCCTGTACATCTCAGTTGTCCTCCTTTTTCAAGGACTGCAACTTCCCCCCTTAGTGATCGAGAACACCCTCCACCATGTCTCCCGCATTTCCTGCAACTCATCCCTCACACCCCCTCCCCGCAAATAACAAACAAAACAGAATCTCCCTCATCCTCACGTACCACCCCAACAACCTCCAGATCCAAGCATCATCCTCCGACACTTCTGCCATCTGCAATCCAGCCCCACCACCAAAGACGTTTTACCCTCCCCACTGTCATCTGCTTTCCGGAAGGACCACTCTCTCGGTGCCTTCCTTGTCTGCTCCATGCTCCCCTCCAGCTACACCTGCCCCTATACCTAATCCCTCACCACCATCCCAGGTCCCAAGAAGACTTTCCACATCAAGCAGATGTTAACCTGCACATCTGCTAATGTGGTAGACTGCATCCGCTGTTCCTGTTGTGGCTTGTGGCCTCCTCTACATCAGGAAACCAAGCAGAGGCTTGGGACCGCTCTGTGGAACACCTATGCTCAGCTTGCACTAAACAGCTGTACCTCCCAGTCGTGAACCATTTCAACTCCCCCTCCCATTCCTCAGACGACATGTCCATCCTGGGCCTCCTGCAGTACCACAATGACGCCACCCGATGGCTGTAGGAACAGCAACTCATATTCCGCTTGAGAACCCTGCAGCCCAATGGGCTCAATGTGGATTTCACAAGCTTCAAAGTCTCCCCTCCCCCTACCGCAACCCAAAACCAGCCCAGCTCATCCCCGCCTCCCTAACCTGTTCTTCCTCTCACCTATCCCCTCCTCCCACCTCAAGCCCCACCCCCAACCCTATCCACTAGCCTCATCCCACCCCCTTGACCTGTCCGTCCTCCGTGGACTGATCTATCTCCTCCCTACCTCCCCACCTACACTCACCTTTACTGGCTCCATCCCCACCTCTTTAACCAGTCTGTCTCCTCTCCTATCTTCTCCTTATCCACCTTCTATCCGCCTTCGCCTCCGCCTCTCTCCTTATTTATTTTAGAACCCCCTTCCCCTCCCCCATTTCTGAAGAACGGTCTCGGCCCAAAACATCAACTTTCCTGCCTCTCTGATGCTGCTTGGCCTGGTGTGTTCATTCAGCTCTACACCTTGTTATCTCATAATTACCTCCGTGTTGTCCTTCCCACTTAGATGGCAGGGAGAAAAATGCACGCCATTCGGTATCGCAGGGTTTGGTCAAAGAGGGTAAGTCCTGTCAGATGGTGAGTGGTACCACGCATGGCCTTTAATACCACAGGTGGGGCAAGAGCCCATTTATTTCCTTTTCCTATGCAGGCTTAAGTTATTGTCTGCTTCAAGGTCCTGTTAGTTCTTTCAGCCATCGCTGAGCTCTGTGGGTGGTAGGGTATGTGAAAACGCTATGCTACCTCAAGTAGGCCTCGAAGGGCTGAATGGCCTACTCCTTCACCTATTGTCTAGGCTGCAGGCTTCCTTTAAACATTTGCCAGTGAAATGGGAACATTGGTCAGAATCTAATTGTGTTGGGAACTGCCGTCCCCATCGGGGTATAATTTCATTGGCCAATATCTTAGCAACTATAGTCGTTGTGCAGTCTCAGGTCGGGAATGCTTCTCCCCATCCTGTAAACTGATCTATAGTAACCAAGCAGTATAATTTCCCTTGTCTCTGTGGTAGAGGCCCAAAATGGTCCATTTGCTGCTTTTTCCCATGGCTTCTTGGGGCGGGGTTAGTGTCCTAGTTTAACCCCGATTTCCCTCCCCGGTTCTGATTTTACACATTCTACGTAGCGCTGGCAGTGTTTGGCTGCATCTTGTCTCATGCCTGGCAACCACCAATAATTTTCCATAAGCTTGTGCGTTTTCTCTCTGCTCACATGAGCTGTACGCGATATACCGAGCAAAGAATCTACCTTCTACAACAAGGGGCTACAATTCGGCCTCGGAAGGGAAAAAGATTTTCTCCATGTGCAGTCCTAGCTCCTGCTTTGACCCATAGAACATAGAACGTAGAACATTACAGCACAGTACAGGCCCTTCGGCCCTTGATGTTGTGCCAACCTGTCATACCAATCTGAAGCCCATCTAACCTACACCATTCCATGTACATCCATATGCTTATCCAATTACGACTTAAACGTACCTAAAGTTGTCGAATCTACTACCGTTGCAGGCAAAGCGTTCCATTCCCTTACTACTCTCTGAGTAAAGAAACTCCCTTTGACATCTGTCCTATATCTTTCACCCCTCAATTTAAAGCTATGCCCCCTCGTGCTCGCCGTCACCATCCTAGGAAAAAGGCTCTCCCTATCAACCCTATCTAACCCTTTGATTATCTTATATGTCTCAATTAGGTCACCTCTCAACCTTCTTATCTTAACGAAAACAGCCTCAAGTCCCTCAGCCCTTCCTCGTAAGACCTTCACTCCATACCAGGCAACATCTTAGTAAGTCTCCTCTGCACTCTTTCCAAAGCTTCCACATCCTTCCTATAATGCAGTGACTAGAACTGTACGCAATACTCCAAGTGCGGCCGCACCAGAGTTTTGTACAGCTGCAGCATAATGAATCATTCCGCCTTTTTCTCTGCCACTGCAGACCTTTATATTTCGGATATATCATGACTCTCACTTGCGGGTGAGAGAGGGGTAACTTTCATAATTCTCACTTCCTCCTGTTCCAAGATATTTCTGGCTGCTTGGCCTGCAGCGGTGTTTCCTGCCCTTAATAACTGCTGCTTCACGAGGTTTTTGGGCTGCCTCTACCAGCTTCTGTATTCTCCCCTGAGGCTGTATGGGGTCTCCAGAAGAAGTAACAAAACCTCTCCAGGCCCGCGGGGAGATATAAACATGCACTACCGCGAACGCATAAGTGTGGAACTGGATGAACACGGCAGGCCAAGCAGCATCTCAGGAGCACAAAAGCTGACGTTTCAGGCCTAGAACCTTCATCAGAGGATAGCTCTGATGAAGGGTCTAGGCCCGAAATGTCAGCTTTTGTGCTCCTGATATGCTGCTTGGCCTGCTGCGTTCATCCAGTTCCACACTTTGTTGTCTTGGAATGGCTTAGCGATGTTTGGGAATCCCAGAGCTGGCGCAGAAGTTAAAACTACTTTTATTTTACTCAGTATTTGGCCATGTCCGGGCATCCAAGTATAATTTCTCTGCTAGCTGCACCCCGCTTTAGAAGGTCTTGTAACAGTTGAACTAATGAACTATAGTCTTCTTTGTATTATCTGCAGCAATTTAGGGGTCCTGAGAGTTCTCTGGCCGCTTTTACAGTGACCAGACGCAGCCTGTTGTTGATCACCTCCTTTCGGTCTCCTCCAATGGCTTGCCCGATGTACATTACCCATTTGTGTCCCATCTGGACTTTTTTTTCCGGGTTCACTTTGAATCCCACTCTCGCGAGAGAGTCCTGAGGACTTTCATGAGCGTTTTCATATGTGATTTGTGCTTGGTAGAGGCTAGTAATATATTGTCAACATACTGTATAATAGCACATTGGATTGGAGAGTCCATACAAACTAGTTTCATAAACATAAAGAGGTGAAAAATGGCTGGCCTATTATAGAAGCTTTTGCATTGGTCTACTCCACGTATGTTGTCAATCGCCCACAGTAAAGGCAAATTTAAACTTGGTGGTCCGCGGGTATTGGGATTGACCAGAAGCCGTTTGCTATGTCTAACACTGTATAAACGGTTCTGTCATTTCCTACGTTGTTCAAAATTATACTAGGGTCAGCTATTGGTGCAATCTTGTCTACATATGTATTCAAGGCTGTGTCATCAGTTGTGAGTCAGTACGACACATCTGGTTTTAACACTGGTCAGATAGGGGAGGTCATGGTGGATGCCCTTGGGACGCTGGGTCCATTACTATCTCTTCGGTCGGACAGGGTATTGTCTGTTTGGTGGGTGCACCGTTCCAGGTACAATTATGAGATCAATGCTCACTCATCCACATTCAGTTTTTGTTTTAGCCCGCAGACTGGCATTCACTCATCCCAATAAGTGATATGGGTTCTTGGCATCCCACAGCCACTCAGTCTTTGCTGACAGCACATGTGCCTTTGGTCGCCCTGTTAATGTTCCAACGTTCACCATTCTCAGATTATATTTACAGCTAACTATTAAAGTGGGTGGATATTTACAGTTGATAACAGCCTCGAACTGTTCCAGTAAGTTCATTCCCGTTATTGGTTTTCCGGCAGTACCAAAGCTTTGTTCTACTATAGTATCCCTAATCTGTACAGTAATAGGTGCTTGTGTGCTACCGACTACTCCTGATAAGTTACTGGTCTTCCCAGTAAGCGGGAATCCTTGTATGTCGGTCACTGATATGGTTGCACGTGTATCTATGAGTATATCACACTGCCCACCCCCTAACAGCGCACTCACATCGATTTGGTGGTGGTCAGGACTGGGTCCAAGGGTCGATACATCTCACTGGAGGTACAGCAGATGCTGCAGCTCTTCTGTGGTCACTTGTATGACCGCCCCTGTCCGGTTGTCCGGTCGAGGGTTTGGCTCATTTGATTCTGTCCTTTTGTTGTTTTGGTCCTTGCCCCTAGCTTCCTCCTCTTTTTGCCCAACATTGTTGTTTACTACGGCCTTTCTTACCACAGTTACCACACCCCTCTGTAGCATTATTTTCCCTGGCTGCTCCTGCTAGTGCTACTTTGGAGGGACAGTATCTTGCCAAATGGCCTTTGCCATGACAAACAAAGCATTCTCTCTCTGCATTGTGTGGCAAATACCTCCGGATTGGGACTTAGGGAGGTGGTGTTTATTGATTTTGAGCATGCTGCCTGATTGGCCTCTGCTGTATTGACAGCTTAGGACCTGATGGTAGTTATTGCCAATTGGAAATCCCACTTGTTAAACTTGTTTTAGATGGGATCCCACACCATCTGTCAGCATTTGCAAGAATATGGCATCATCACAGTCTGAGTTTCTGACTCCCCCAAATTCACAGTCAGCATTAAAATTTCATTCAGCATAGTCTTCAAACAATTCTCCCCTCTTCTACACTATTAAGGTGATCAAGGTCCAATCGGACCAGGGGTCACCACATACATCTTTAACTTTGTGAACAAAATCATCATATTTTTGATCATCAGTCCATCAATGTCAAATTATCAGTGTAACCTCAATGATTTTGGCATTTTGCATTTTACTATCCTTATGTTGTCCAGAGAGAGATCATGTGCCTCCCTCAGTTCCTGCAGTTTTCCCAAAGTTCTATATTTTGTGAGTTTGTACTAGGTTTTGGCAAGGCATCTAACATCAGTTGTTTTTATAGCACATAGAAAACTACAACACAGTACAGGCCCTTCGGCCCTCGATGTTGTGTCGACCTGTCATACCGATCTCAAGCCCATCTAACCTACACTATTCCACATACTTCCATATGCTTGTCCAATGATGACTTACATGTACTTAAAGTTGGCGAATCTACTACCATTGCAGGCAAAGCATTCCATACCCTTACTACTCTCTGAGTAAAGAAGCTACCTCTGACATCTGTCCTATATCTTTCACCCTTCAATTTAAAGCTATGCCCTCTCGTGCTCGCCGTCACCATCCTAGGAAAAAGGCTCTCCCTATCCACCCTATCTAACCCTCTGATTATTTTATATGTTTCAATTAAGTCACCTCTCAACCTTCTTCTCTCTAATGAAAACAGCCTCCAGTCCCTCAGCCTTTCCTCGTAAGACCTTCTCTCCATACCAGGCATAACCCCATACCTGGGGATGGGGCATTGTGACTATGTGGGGGCTTCTGCCCTGGTCCTGACACAGAACCCTCTCTGGGCCCAACTGGATGTGTTTTGTGGAGGGTGTCATCTGTAAAGAAGCAAATTTTCTGAATGTTGTAAATATACAACAATGCAACTCTCAGGTGGATATCAGATAGGATGATCTGTTCAGTATACCTGAATGACAGGGGAATTGATTTGTCTTGTTGTGCGGCATTCTCTTTTGATTTGAACTCATACGCCACTACCTTCCAAGGACAGATACCATTTTGACATCAGTTGTAACAATGAAGATAGAAAATGATCATTTGTGAGAAAAACTGAAGAACAAAGAGATCTGAGGCACTGAGGGGGACGGGGGACATGTGTGCACGAAACACAGAAAGCTAACAACTGGTGCAACAGGTAATTGGGAAGGGCAAATGGAACATTGACCCTTATTTCAAGGTGGTTGGAGTAGAACAGTAATGACATCTGACTGTAACTGTGCAAGATGCTGGGGAGACCACATCTTGAGTACTGTGGGCAATTTTTGTCCCCATTTGTGAGGAAAGATATCTTGGAGGCAGTCCAGAGGAGGTTCACACGGATGATCCAAGTATGAAGACATGTCTCATGACCAAGGTTAAACAGGTTAGGACTCTATTCACTGAGTTTAGAAAAATGACAGGTTATTTCATTGAAATATGTAGAGGCTTAACAGCATCAACGCTGAGAGATCGTTTGCCCTCATGGGAGAATCTAGGAGCAGAGGGCACAGTCTCAGAATAAAGGGCCACCAGTTGAAGATGAGGACAAATTTATTCTCTTAGAAGGTTAAGAGTGTTTGGGTCTGCCTGCCACAGAGAGCTGTGTGTGCAGGAAGAGTCCTTATGTATATTGAAGGCTGAGACAGATAGATTCTTGAACAAAGAATCAATGGAAAGGTCAGAAAAGTGGATATGAGGAGTGTGAAATCAGCCACTGTCCTCAAGAAGGGCATCTCAGGCTCAAGGAGCTAAATAGCCTTCTCCTGTTCCTATTTCTTTTAATCTTCTTATGGTCTTATTTAATATACCAGCCTATTCTTTCAGACTCAGTTGTATCTGAACTTTCATATGGTTCTCGGACACAACTTTCTGTCTATGTTGTTGAAATGCCGTCAGCAGTGAAGTCATCCCAAATTAGGATCATTGTGACTGTCTATACATTGATGTATGAGGTTGCAAATGTTGCAAAAGCTGTTAGCTAACCCACTTAGGGAGGGAAGTCAAGGATTTTGACACAGAAGGAACAGACGATATTTTCCCAATGTAGATGATAAGTGGCTCAGTGCAGAACTTACAGGAGATGGTGTTTCCATGTATCTGCTGCCCTTGTCCTGGAAGTGGTTACGGGTTTAGGTGATGTCTGCAGCGCATTTTGTAGATAATATACATTGCTGTGACTGAGCATCAGTAATAGAGGGCGTGAATGTTAGTGGATATTGTACAAATCAAACGGGCTGCTTTGTCCGAGGTGTTTAGCTTCTTGAGTGGTTTTGGGGCTGCACCCATCCAGGCAAGCGGGCATATTCCAGCACAGTCTTGATTTGGGGACCCAGGAAGTGAGTTCCCAATAATGAGATCCCCCCACCCCCCATGGTGACAAGCTGTGTCATTGATGTTTCAGAAAAGTTAAGATAACTCCCATTCCATAGACTTTTCCCCAAGGCAGGATTGACTGCCACAAGGGGTCATAGTTTCACAGTGTTAAGAGGAAGGTATAGAGGAGACGTCAGAGGGAGGTTCTTCACCCAGAGAGTTGTAAGCGCATGGAATAGTTTACCAGTGGTGGTTGTGGAAGCGGAATCATTAGTGACATTTAAGCGACTGCTGGACATGCACATGGACAGCAGTGAATTGAGGGGAATGTAGGTTAGGTTATTTTATTTTTGGATTAGGATTATTCCACAGCACAACATGTGGGCCGAAGGGCCTGTACTGTGCTGTACTTTTCTATGTTCTATTTGATCTTCAGGTATTTGAGCAGTTAGAAAGAAGGAAAATATACAAAATTCCAGGAACTGGTGATCCAGCAGAAGAAATCCAATAAGCAATGGAGATAAGGAGCTAATTCTGTGTGGAGAGAGAGAAAGAGAGTTCACATTTCAAGTCGAGTGACCCTTCTCCAGAACTGAGAGTCGCTAGGAAAAAGTGTAATGTGCTGACGACAGGGAATGCAGGGAAAGGAGTGAGGGTAGGTGGAGACAAAACCCAAAGAGAAAGAAAAAGTTAGACAGAGAAAGGGGAAAAGCTGATAGTGGGGATAATGAGTAGGTGAGAATAGGTTGGCTGTGCTGTCATGCCAGGGCCTGTGCTTTGGGGCTGGGTAAAGGACACGGAAGGAGGTGCATCAGGCTTTGATATGACTGAACTTGATATTGAGTCCTGAAAGCTGCAGAGTCCCCAAGTGGGAGATAAAGTGCTGCTCCACCAGCTTGCTCGGAGCTTTGCTGGAGCACTGCAGCAAGACTCCAAGACGCTAATGTTGGCTGGGGTTAGGGTACATGGTGGAGTATTGAAGAGGCAGGTGACCAGAAGGTCACGATCATTTTTACAGATGGAATATAAGTATTCCCCAAAGTGGTTACCCAGTCTGTTTTTTTTGTCTCCCCATTGTAAAGAAGACTCAGTTGTGAGCAGTGAATATCCTTTCAGTGAACAGCAGGTAAATCACTGCTTCACCTGTAAGGTATGTCTGGAACATTGGATAGTGAGGAGGGAGGAGGTGTTCCACTTTCTTCGACCCCACAATCTGACAAAAGGTTAACTTCCTGTCTGTTGTTGAGGTCAACCAGAGGAGCTGCACTCAACCACTGGACAGGTTACAGTTTGCGGCTGTGGCCAGTCAGCAGGTTTCTGATCTTCAAAACGAACAGTTCTTAACCTGCTTTTCTCGAACAACTAATACAATTTTTCTTCTATTTGTCTGTCAATGTATATTCACACACGGCATTTCTTCAGTCAGTTGGAGTACACAAGAACTAAAAATATCGCTAATGCTGTTTTTCCAGGCCAGGAGCTTTTTAAAAAGTATTAAACTTGATAATTGTAGAAACACATATTTGTCAGATATCTTTACTGGACACACTTGCTTCGATGAGGCTTGACTCAGTTGTTGCTAATCTTCGATCCTTCTGCAAGACAAAAGACAGCTGGGGTCTAATCTCACACACTACATTTTTATAGTCACTGCATTTATTCAGAGAACAAATCTTTAATGCATCTATGAAGTTCCATTATTCTGTCCATATACTATTACCACAAATATGTTCCCAATATATAGATTTGATGTCAAAACATGTCCAAGTGGATTCACAAAGCTTTGTGGTTAAAGGCACTAGGGTCTGGTTAATAACTGATCTGCAGAGGACATGGGCATGACTAATTTATTGGTTATTTTAATGATACAACACTGATTAACAGAAACAATTTTGATTGACCAAAACCCAGGAGCAAAAATGTTCACTTGCTACCGAATTGCAATTGGCAAAATTGCTCCCATCTGTGCTGCCTCATCGAGGCAAACTAATGTATGTATGGAAACTTTAATAGAGCATAGAACAGTACAGGAACAGGCCCTTTGGCCCACTTTGTCTGTGCCTGATCATTGCAAAGCATGTTTTATGCTTTCAATACCACACTGGCTGGGCTCGCTGAGTAGTTCTACCTTAAGTAAGGCACAATCACAATGCCATTGTCCGAGAGGGCAGTTCTCTTATTTGAGGACAGAGTGTGAGAGAGAAAGAGAGAGATGAGTGGTGTTGGTTTAACCTAAGAATTGTGACTCATCGGGTGACAGGAAAAGATGAGAAGAAGAATCCTTCATAGTTAAAACACAACTGGTCCGGGAATTGGACCCAATGCAGTTGGTGTCGTTATGCATCGCAAAACCAGCGGCCCAGTTGTATCCTATCCTTGTGTTCATATCAAAAATAGTCCCCAGAATTAGAGAGAAAAATGAAAGGTAGATTCAGGAACATCGGGTGGACGCAGTCAGCTAAAAGATGGGGCAAAAGCAGTGACATAAATTACCTTGAGGCATGAACATAATCATTTAAAACAAATATTGCGGTATGCTGCAATGTAATCGAGTCCTCCATCTAGTGGCGACAGGTATAACTACAGATGTAGCATCAAACTGGTGAGGAAATGACACTCTTGTTACTCGCATTTGTAGCTTATATTGTGTCCTCAAATTTCAGAATAGAATTGCACAATACACATGACACCCTTCGGCCCATTCAGTCCATACAAGCCAATAGTACAATCATCCCACTTTCCTGCACTAGGTCCACATAGCCTTGAATGAGCTGATATTTTTGAGTTCTCAGTAGTGTACTTTTTTAAGATCGTGAGTTTCCTGCATCAACTACCTTCCCAGCAAGTACACTCCAGACCCAGTCACTCTCTGGTTAAAAACACCAATCCACAAATCCCCCTTTAATTCCTCACCCTCTGGGTCAATTTTCTTTTCGTGAAATCCCAACCCCCCCCAAACCTCCTGCCTTTCACTTTAAAGTTATGTCCCTCTTGTTGTTGACCGTTTGACTAAGGGGAATAATTGTTTCCTATTCCCCTGTCCATACCCCTCAATCTTACACATCTCTATCAGGTCACCCCTTGACCTTCTCCACTCCAAAGAAAACAACTTGAGTTTGTCAAGCCTCTCTTCATCACTGAAATGCTCCAGCCCAGGCAACATCCTGGTTAATCTCTTCTGCATCCCCTCCAGTGCAATCACATCCTTCCCTATAGTACAGACGCCAGCGCTACACACAGTACTCCAGGGATGGCCTCACCAAAGTCCCATCTAGCTCTGACATCATCTCCCCTGTCTTATAATCTATGTCTCAACTGATAAAGGCAAGTGTCCTGTATGCCTTCTGAACCACCCTATATAATAATCTGTTTTGCCAACTTCAGGGATTTATGGACAAACAGCTCAAGACCCCTCTCTCATCTGAGCTTCCTAGTGTTCTGCCATTCACTGAGTATTATTCACTTTTTCCTTCTTCCAAACTGCATCACCTCACATTTAACTTACCAACCAGTTTACCATGTAGAACTTTGTCAATGGCCTTATTAATGTTGTGCTATTATTTAAGAATGACTGTAAAAAGAAGCCCGGGAACTACAGACCAATGACTGTGACACCAGTGATGGATAAGTTGTTGGAGGGGATTCTCAGAGTCCTGCAGTCTTCAGGATTCAATCTGCACTCGAGTTCTGATGAAGGGTCACCAGACCCGAAACGTTAACTCTTATTTTCTCTTCAAAGATACTGCCAGACCTGCTGAGCCTTTCCAGCAACTTCTGTTTTTGTTCCTGATTTACAGCATCTGTAATTCTTTCGGTTTTTAATCAGTTGTAGATAATCTCTGTGCATCTGTACTTAAATAGGTTTCGTCTAGTGTCTACTGCAATGTGCATGATTGGGTTGAATTCTGTATCTGTCAATACCTGACCGTGACTGGAGCAAAGGGATTAATTCTGGTGTGTGTTAGTCTCTGCTCATATATGGGAACAGTGCTGCTTCTGGATGCATTATGCTGTTTTCCATGAATTCTCATATGGTCCTCTCCCCAAAGGAAAATGTCAGTGTGAAAATTCAGAGCTATCTGTTAGAATTACTGCTGCTTGGGCATTAGATACCCATTTTAAGGCTTGCTGGGATTTTGGAATTCTTCCAAGCCCAAACCTGTGTTCATTAACCACGGCAATTAAAACTAATGACCCCACGGCATTTGCTTTCCCTTACAAATACGATGAAGGTTTGGCTGTGTCTTCCTAGTATCCTGGCATGACAGATTACAGTTTTGGTTTAATTCAGTTAATGTGGCAGTCACTAATACACAGTCACACTAGGCTGCAAGGATTCTTTAGCAAAGAAAAAGCAGACATTTATTACTCACAAGATAAAAACAGAAAAACAAAAAACTTTCAAGAAACAGAAGATCATTTGAACAAATGTTTAAACACAGTAAGAAAATGCTTCCAACCTAATTCTGTATAGCACCATAATAAGACCATAAGAAATAGTAACAGGAGTAGACCAATCAGCTCCTCGAACCTGCTCTGCCATTCAATAGGATAATAGCTGATCACTTTCCTGATTTTTCCCATAATTCTTGATCAAAAACCTATCTATCTTAGCCTTCCATATACCCAAGGACTTAAGTTATATGGAAAGGCTGGGACTTTGTTCCCTGGTGCATCAGAGGTAGACAGGTGGCCTTATAGAGGTTCATAAAATCATGAAGGGCAGAGATGAGGTGAATAGCCTGGTTTTTTTACAAATGTTGGGGAGTCCAAATGACAGAGTTAGGTTTAAAGTAAAAGAGGAGAAAGATTTAAAAGGGATCTAAGGGGCAATGTTTTCACACAGAAAGGAGGGGTCTATGGAATAAGCTACCAGATGAAATGGTAGAGGTAGGTACAATTACAATATTGAAAAGACATTTGGATTGGTACATGAGTAGGAGAGGTTTAGAAGGATATGGGCCAAAGGCAGGCAAATGGGACTAGTTCAGTTCAGGATACCCAGTTGGCATGGATGTGTTGGACCAAAGGGTCTGTTTCCATGCTGTATAACTATGACTCTGTGGCAATGAATTCCAAACACTTACAATGCTGAGCAAAGAAATTCCTCCTCATCTTTGTTTTAAATTGGCAGCCCTATATTCTGAAACTATGCCCTCAGGCCCAAAGCTTTTCCATGAGGGGAAACAATCTTCTCAGTATTTAACCTTTCAAGTCCCTTAAGAATCCAGTAAGTTTCAATGAGATCACCTCTCATTCTTCAATACTCCACTGCCAACCTGTTTAGCCTTTGCTCATAAGGCAATTCCTCCATACCAGGTCACCCTAAAGAACATTCCCTGAACTGCCTCCAATAAAATGATCATTTTCCTTCAATAAAGGAGACAAAACTGTTTCCAGTCCCCAAGACAAGGTTTCACCAGCACCTGGCATAGTTGCAGTAAGACTTCCTTATTCTTATATACCAACCTCCTTGAAAATAAGGACTAACACATTCCATTGGCTATCCCGATTACCCGCTGCACCAACCTGCTAAGGATCAATTTACACAAATTGAAGTCCAAAGAAATTACACCTAAATAGCAAACGTGTAAGTTGTATCTGAATTGATTTGGCCCAGCTATTTCCTGTGAACTATAGAAGTTTCTTTCATGAATTCTCTCAAATTTTAGATCTTAGACATTTTCTGCTTCTGAGGTGACTGTTTCTCACCAAATTGTTCTGATCGCTCTGCAGCAGAGAAACTGAACTTGAGTCTGACCCCAGTCAAATCTCCTCCAAATTGAATTAAAAAAAACTTTCAATCTCTGGATTTTTCAACTAAAATCAATCCTTGATTATTCTGAACTGAAAGCAAGGTAATGTTCTTCAGTGTTTATCTACCTACCTGTTGTAAATGAATAGTATCTGAACAATTTCTCATTTACTCCACACAGGACTCCACAGCTGCTAGGTGCTCCCTGCCCACACTAGGATCTAGTGAACAGCCTCCCCTCAGCATGAATTCGCTGGTGTATCAGCAGGTTGGAGGAATTAGTGAATCCCTTCCCACAAGTAGAGCGGGAGAATAGTCTCTCCCCAGTTTCTCAGCAGGTGGGATTTCTGAGCGAAGCCTTTGCCACATTTTCCTCAGTGTGACTGCACCAAAACGACATGACCCATTATCACTAGTATCCTTACATACAGATGAGGAAGGACACCACTTTGATTGGAACAACACATCCATCCTAGGACAAGTCAAACAGAGACAAGCACGAGAATTCCTAGAAGCATGGCATTCCAACCAGTACTCCATTAACAAACACATTGGCTCCAAAATCAATCTACCATCCTCTGAGAAAAAGAACAGGAAATGACATCACAAACCCAAGGAAACCTAAATAGATAAATAGAAAGTGGGACATAACACCAGCGCTTCACTGGAGGATCACTGTTGACGTTACCGAGAATGGTGACGAAACGTCTGGGAACGAACCTTCCTGCTCAGTGAACCAGCTTACATCTGGAACAAAATAAAGACCACTCTTTTGTGGACCAAGAAGAGGAGAGCACGACTGTGTTGGAGGTGGAAGGAAGACGTCGGGTTGGCTGTGCTCCCTTGCAACTGGTGGATCTTAATGCTGGCTTCGGCCTAACGCTGGTTCAGGGGAGCAGCCGACCTGCAACGATGGTTGCAGCAAGCGCTCGTGCCCCAGGTCAGGGGGTCCGGAACACCATCCGCGATTCCGTGAAGAAGGTGGATGAAGGTGCACCTGTGGACCGCACCTTCTTTGTGAAGACGGTCCTGTTGGATTGTTGTGGATTCGCTGCTGCGGACATTTACTGCCTGCAGGATTTCACCGGAGGAGGTTTTTACGACGTAACCTTCAGGAGCGCCAAGCTTTGCGAGCACTTCCTGGAGGTTTAAGGAGAAAGGAGGTGAGGGCCCTCTCTGTATTGACCGCTGTCCCGCTGTTTGTGATGCCAGCGCAGAGGAGCCGTATGGTGACTGTACAGATGTACAACCCGCATGTGCCAGCAGTTGATGTCCTGACCTTCCTTGGAAGGTACGTGAAGGTGGAAGGGGACCTAACCGACATTATGGACCCCTTTGGCATCTGGAACAGTAAGAGGCAGGTCAAGGTGACGCTGACAATGGGCGCGGACGGGAACATTGTACACCCACTGTCCAGCTTCGCGATCGGCGGGAGCAAGGGCTACCTGACCTATGCAGGGCAACCTAAAGTCTGCCATGCCTGTGGTCGGTCAGGTCACGTGGCGGCCGACTGCAAAGCCACCGTCTGCAGGGAGGAGGGACACCTTGCAAAGGATTGCCCACAAGAAAAAAGCTGCAACCTTTGCGGGGAAGCGGGCCACCTCTATAGAGCATGCCCAAGCGGGGGACCACCTACGCCCATGTCGCCGGCAGGGGCAATGCAGGGCCAGCCCCCCCGGAGGAGAGGAAGGCACCAGGGCCCTGCAAGGACCCCACTAATGTGCAGGAGGGCCCAGCCCAGCAGGATGGGCCCGAGGCCAGCAAAGCGCCCCTCCAGGCTCCGCTCCCACCCGACAACCCGGAGTCAATGGAGGTGGCAACAGGCGACCCAGGGGAGTGGACGACGGTCCGGAAAGCGAGGAGGAAGGTGCGTCGGTGGGCCCAGGAACCGCAACCATCAGGCAGGAAGAGGCAGCTACAGGGGGGCTATAAGAGCTCGTCTGACGAGGGAGATTCAGAGGAGGCTGGCCCAAAGCAGAAGCTAAAGATCTCCAGGGAAAACGAAAGCAGCACCCCGCTTCCAGGTGACGGGAGGTGTACGGAGGCTCCCTCCGACACACAACCATGCACTTCTGGGGCCCTGGAGGGCCCCCTGGAACTTTCAGGCGGGAAGGAGGAAACAGCATGTCCCCAGCCTTACCCAGAGCCAGACTCTCCTGCTTCTGTACCCCCGACTGGGGGGATGCCACCCGGAAGGCAGCACGGACCGTTTTCTGAGCCCGGAGAGCATCCAGCAGTTAACCTGGGCAATGGGCATGAAGGGACAGATGGAGGGGCTGGACGTTGGACTTGGGGAGAGTACTGCGGTCACTGCCCACAATGGGGGTACGGGTTGCGAGCATTAATGTGCGCAGCGTCAAGTCCACCGCAAGATGTGTGTCCACGTTGGCCTACCTGACCACCATCAAGGCGGACCTCCTGTTTCTGCAGGAGTGCGGGATACCGCACCTCAGCAGGTACGGGAAATGGTCCGGCGCCTGGACCTGTGGGCCTTCATCTGGTCGGGGGGTAATGACTGTCGCTCCTCGGGCCTGGCTACTCTGCTGCGGGAGCGCAACTTCACCATCTCTCAAGTTCAGGAGGTGGCTGATGTCACCTACAGGAACGCTCCCCTGAGGCTGATCAACATGTACGCCCCGCGGTACGGAGTGAGCGGTTGGCCGTCCTGCAGCGGCTTCCACCCCTGCTGGCTACATCCAGGCCGGTCATCCTAGGCGGAGACTTCAACTGCATCATCGATGCAGATGGAAGATCCGGTGTGGGGACAGTGGGTGGAGGGAGTCAACTGGACGTCACGTCCAGATTCCTGATGGGCACGGTGAAGGACACCAAGCTGCTCGACGTCTTCAGCACCCCTGCAGACGGAGCGCAGCAGCGATACACCTGGTCGCGGCCAGACCGGTCTATCCGCTCAAGGATAGATTTCCTGTGTGTCACGGGCGTTCTCGGTCAGGTCCACTGGCGTCGAGCTGGTGTTCTTCTCTGAACACTGCCTCCTGCTGGCCGACTGTCACTTACAGGACAACCAGCAGGCCGGCAAGGGGACGTGGAAGCTCAACACTACTCTGTTGACCCCAGAGAACGTCGAGGAGTTTAAGAGGGAGTACGCTGGTTGGAGAACCGTGAAACCCCTCTTTGAGTCTCCGGACGACTGGTGGAAGACAGTGAAGGAGAACATCAAGACGTTCTTTGTCCTCAAGAGTGTTCGGAAGGCGAGAGAGGGGCGGGGAAAGCTATCGCGACTCCAGAAAAGGGTGCAGAATCTGCTGCTTCTGCAGTCAATGGGGGTCGATGTCACGGAGGACCTCTGCGAGGTGAGGGGCGAGCAAGCCTCGCTCTTCGCCGCGGAGGCCTCCAGGATAATCTTCTCGTCCAGAGTCTGCTCCGTGGAGCAGGACAAGACGTGCTCGCGTTTCTTCTTTCAGAAGGTGCATGAAGAGAGCTCTGTGCTTAGCTGGCTGAAGGAGGATGACGGCTCGGTGACGTCATCTTGGACGGATGTTTTGAGGATCAGCAGATCCTTCTATGCTGGACTGTACGACGCGAAGCCCACGGACAGCACGGCCTCCGAGTCGTTCCTGTCGTCTATCACGGAGGTTTTCGACAGCACAAGGGAGTGGCTGGACCGGCCGATATCCCTGGACGAGCTGACCAGAGCCCTCAAGTCCTTGGAGAGGAATAAGACTCCTGGGAGCGACAGTGCTCCGGTCGAGCTGTATTCCGCTCTGTGGGACCTGGTCAGCCAGGACCTGCTGGAGGTGTATGATAGTGCGCTTCGGGCAGGGGAAATGTGCAAGTCCATGAGGAAGGGCATCATCACCCTCATTTACAAGAGGAAGGGGGAGAGGGAAGAAATTAAGAATTGGCGTCCCATTTCACTATTGAACGTGGACTACAAAATCCTGGCCAAGGTCATAGCCAACCGGGTCAGATCTGTCCTGGAGTCGGTGATGCACCCTGACCAAACCTGTGCTGTGCCGGGCAGGAAGATCACTGAGAGCCTCGCGCTCATGAGGGATATGATCGCCTACGTGCAGGACAGGCGGGTGGACACCTGCCTCGTGAGCCTGGGCCAGGAGAAGGCCTTCAACAGGGTCTCATGCTTACATGAGGGATGTCCTCTCCAAATTGGGGTTCGGGGAGGGCATCCGCAACTGGATCCGGCTGCTCTACACCAACATCGTTAGCGCAGTCTCGATCAACGGGTGGGAATCGGACAGTTTTCCCATCAGATCTGGAGTCAGGCAGGGCTGCCCGCTCTCTCCTGCCTTGTTCGCGTGCTGTGTGGAGCCCTTCGCCGCATCCATCAGGAAGGATGTGAGCCTGAAGAGCGTGACTATCCCAGGCAGCAGAGGCCTTCAGGTCAAGACCTCCCTGTACATGGACGACTTCGCCGTCTTCTGCACTGATCGTCGGTCAGTGAGTAGGCTGTTGAACATCTGCCGCCAGTTTGAACTGGCCTCGGGTGCCAAAGTCAATCAGGGTAAGAGCGAGGCCATGTTCTTCGGGAACTGGGACGACCGTTCCTTCATCCCCTTCATCGTCAGGACAGACTACCTGAAGGTGCTGGGTGTTTGGTTCGATGGAGCTGGGGCGTGCACTAAGACTTGGGAGGAACGTATCACCAAACTGAAGCAGAAACTGGGCAGGTGGACGCTCCGGTCCCCCTCCATCACGGGTAAGAACCTGGTTGTTAGGTGCGAGGGGCTTTCGGTACTGTTGTATGTGGACAGGCCTGGCCTATTCCCTAGACCTGTGCTGCTGCGGTCACCCGGGCCATCTTCCACTTCATTTGGGGGTCGAGGATGGACCAGGTCCGCAGGGACACCATGTACAAAGACCTGGAAAATGGGGGAAAGGGCATACTGAACGCCACCCTCGCCCTGATGGCTACCTTTGCGTGCGGCTGCATCAAGCTGTGTGTAGATCCTCAGTACGCAAACACCAAGTATCACTACTTACTGAGGTTCTGCCTGGCCTCGTTGCCGCGGAACGGTCCGAGTAGTTGGACCATCCCGTACCACCTGTCCTTTGTGGAGAAATTTTTGAAGGGAAACACCTTCGACCACAAGGCCGTCAGGCAGTGGTCAGCACACAGTATCTTCGAGACACTTCGGGAAAAGGAGAGGGTGGATCCCGTCGTGTGGTTCCCCACGCAGACTGCCAAAGTCGTTTGGCAGAATGCCTCATTGCCAGAGCTTTCAAACAAGGACAAGGACATTGCTTGGCTGGCGGTGAGAAGGGCTCTGCGAGTGAGATCCTTTATGCACACCCAGAATCTCTGCGCCGCTGCACGTTACCCTCGAGGCAGCTGCGGCGGGTGGGGGGGAACAAGACTGTCGATCACCTCCTTCTGGAGTGTGCCTATGCTCAGGTGGTCTTGAGGGGGACGCAGTGGTATTTGTTGAGGTTTGTCCCGAGCAGCTCCGTGACACTGGGCTCCGTGCTCTACGGGCTGTTTCCCGGGACGCACACCGAGAGACCAACATCAACTGCGCCTGGAGGACCATCAATGCAGTGAAAGACGCTCTTGGTCTGCCTGCAACTTGCTGGTCTGCCAGCTGAAAGAACTGACCCCGACCGAGTGTTGCAGACTGGCGCACTCCAAGGTCCAGGACTACGTGCTGACGGACACGCTAAAGCTTGGGGCAGCCGCCACCAAGGCGCGGTGGGGAAAGACCACTGTATGCAACCCCTCATCCAGAATAGAATAAAGGGCCCTATCCAGTAACTGGGTCCAGCTGGCGCCTTCCCCAACTGGTCAGGGGGCCAATGGGGACTGTGCGGGGAGACGACTGCCGGGGTATTATCTTTACTTTGTTTTTTTTCTTCTTTGTTTTGTTTTTGCCTTTAGGTGGTGTACGTACCCCCTGGGTAACCCGGAGCAGCTTGCATGACTGGGTAGGTGTATGAATTTTTTTTTTTGTACATTCTATGAATAAAGTATATTTTCTCAAATTAAAAAAAAGTGACGAAATGTCTGAAAACTAACCTTTCAACTCAGCGAGCAAACTGACATCCAGAAACTCAACTTGAGCTACAAATCTTCTCAAAACTCGCTTGCACCAGTGAGTTTCCAGTTCAGTTGAGGAGGTTAATCCCTTCCCATAGACCCCACATTTCCATGGTTTCTCCTTGTGATTCCAGTTGTGTTTTGAGAGGTCAGATGATCGGTTGAATGCTTGTCCACACACACAAAATGTGTACAGTTTATCACAGCTGTCAATGTTGCTTTCTCCCTCCATGTTCAAAAATCTAGTGAGATTCAGGTTCCAATGAAGTGGGCAATTCTGTGAAATCCTGATGTAATATTTCGTTGCAGTTTCCCAACTGTGAATCTTCTTCTTTCAATATCCTATGGAATTGATTTAGAACAAAAATAACATAAGTGAACGTCTCCCCATTAAACTACAAAGTCATGTCCCAAGATAACACAGTGTGGAGCTGGAGGAACACGACGGGCTAGGCTGCATCAGAGAAGCAGGAAAGCAGGAATCATTAGAAACACAACGTTTCTGAAGAAGGGTCAGGACGCGAAATGTCAGCTTTCCTGCTCACCTGTTGTGTTCCTCCAGCTCCGCACTGTGTCATCTCTGACTCCAGCAGTGGCAGTTCTTACTATCTGTGAGTAAGTCATGCCCCAATGTCTCCTTGCATGGTTCAGTGCGAAATGTACAAAAAGAACTGCCAACATATGAACTGTAGGCCAGTCCTGACTGCTCCATCATTCAACAGGATCATGGCCAATCTGTTCATGTTCTCAATTCCCATCAACAACGAATAACTTATGATGCCCTTGCTGAATAAGAATCTATCCACCGCCACCTTAAAAATGTTCACTGACCCAGTCTTCAACGCATTTTGAAGCAGAGAGCTCCAAAGTCACATTGTTAACAGGAAAAAAAAGTCTTCCTCCCGCTTCTGAACTTACCCATAACAGCCTTGTCAAAACCCATTCAGGCACATCAGTCAAGGCACCCCTCTCTCTTCTACCCACATGTGATTACAAACCAGTCTGTCCAAAATATCATCAGAAACTCGCTCATTCAAATATCAGTCTAGTTAACATCCGCTAAAAACTTACTTCATCAAATTTCCATCCTTCCTTCAATAAGGATGGGGAGGTGATGGCCTAGTGATATCATCGCTGGGCTGTTAATTCAGAGACCCAGACAGCATTCTGGGGATCTAGGTTTGAATCCCGCCACAGCAGATGATGGAATTTGAATTCAATAAAATACCTGGAATTAAGAATCTAATGATGACCATGAATCCAATGTCAATTCTCAGAAAAATCCATCTGTTTCACTAATGTCCTTTAGGGAAGGAAACTGCTATCCTTACCTGGTCTGGCCTACACGTCACTCCAGACCCACAGCAATGTGGTTGACACTGGACTGGCCTCTGGGCAATTGAGGACAGCCAATAAATGCTGCCTGGTCAGCGATACCCTCATCCTGTTAATGAATAAAGAGAAAAAAGGAGTTGAAATGTGGTTTCACTGTCCTGCACAACTGAATCATAAACTCCTTACTTTTCCTGTAAACAATGTGATGCTTCTTCACTTGCCGTACCTACATATTATTTTGTTGTGTTTCAGGCACCAGACCGCCAGGATCTCTCTGCAACCATGGAATTCTGTATTTGTGCTCTGAACTGTTTTCTAGAGTGAACAACTTCAGATTTTACTGGATCATAATTCACCTGAAAAGTTCATTCAAAAAGGCTGCAGATTGATGCAGATAAATTTTAAGTTTTCTTCTCAACAACACTTCCTGCCTGTCATTATAAAATGTAGCCACCATGACTTCATTCTCATCATCTAAGTCATGGATATAAACTGTAAAACATAGGCTCAGCAAAAACCTGCGAGTCCCCACTCGTCACATTGTGACAATCTAAAAGAGACCCATTTACGAATACAGAGATAATTGGAACTGCCGATGCTGAAGAATCTGAGATAGCAAGGAGTAGAGCTCAATGAACACAGCAGGCCTCGCAGCATAACTCATGTTTCAGGTCATGACCCTTCTTCATTTCTGATATTTTCTTTGTAAATACATTGTGTGGGCAGTGTTTATTTAGCAACTTGACCGTCCCTAGAGTCCAGTTTCCTTTGAGAATTTCACATTGGAAACTGCTAGGCCCATCTGAGCTTGAAAGGCCTCAGGGTAAACTCAGCAGCTTCTCCTCCATCTCCACTCCACTGATACAATGAAGGCTTTCAGAAAGGAATTGGAGATGTTCCTGAAGACAAAATGAAAGGCCAAGTGAGAGGAATCCCTGATTTGCTTTTGGAGAAAGCCAGCACAGGCCCAATGGACTGAATAGCCTCCTTCTCTGTAGTAATCACTCAGCAATTTTGTAATTAACCTACAGTGGAGACTAACTCTACGACCAACACCTATCCCGATGCAATTGGACTTTTAATTCATCCATCAGTGTTTCTCAGCTTGGTTCTATGTGAAATACCTGGACCAAAAGAGCAGCAAAATACTGCACCTGCTGCAAATCTGAAATAAAGAGAAAATGCCAGAAAGTCTTAACAGGTCAGGCAGTGGCTGAGGACAGTGTCAATAAGTGTGGAGCTGGAAAAGCACAGCCAGCCAGACAGCATCTGAGGAGCAGGAAAATCAATGCTTCGGGTTGAAACCCTTCATCAGGACTGGGGAGAGTGAGGGGAGCCCAGAAATAAATAGAGGAAAGGAGGTGGGGCTGGGGGGAGGGTAGGAGGTTATTGTGTTTAGTCCGTGGGAAGGGCAGAGCAGACAGGTAAGTCAGAAGATGGACAGGTTGGGGAAGGAGAGATTTTGAAGCTGGTGAAGTCAACCTTCAGGCTATTGATTCGCATTTGGTCTCCCCTATACAGAAGAGACCTAAGAGCAACGGATACAGTAGTTAAGGTGAGATGAAGTGCAGGTGAATCTCTGCTGGATTTGGAAGGATTGTTTTGGGCATTGGACAGAGGTGAGATGGGAGGTGTAGGGGTAGGTATTGCACCTCCTGCAGTTGCAGGGAAATGTAATGTGTGTGGTGGAGGGGTTGGTGGGGAGTGTGAAGATGGCGAGGGAGTCGCAGGGTGAATGGTTCCTGTGGGAAACAGAGAGGGGTGGGGAGGGAAATATCATTTTGGTGGTGGAGTCTGATTGTAGGTGGTGGAAATGTCAGAGGATAGTGCATTGTATTAGGAAGTTGGTGGAGTGGTATGTGAGGAACAAGGCAACTCTATCCATATTATCATTGAGGGCAGAAGCGCAGTAAATTGTTTTTAAACTACATTCATGGAGCAAGAGCATCACTGACCAGGCAGCATTTATTGCCCATCCCTAATTGCCCAGAGGGCAATTCACAGTCAACAACATTGCTGTGGGTCTTCAGTCATATGTAGGTCAGACCAGGCAAGGATGGCAGTTTCCTTTCCTAAAGGACATTAGGTGAACCAGATGGGCTTCTTCTGACAATCTACAATGGTCTCACACTCATCAGTAGATTCTTAATTCCAGAGTGTCAAGGTACCAATGCTGGACTGAGGTGGACAAAGTCAGAAGTTATGCAATACCAGGTCGTAGTCTAACAGGTTTATTTGAAATCACAAAGCTTTCAGAGTATAACCCCTTCATCAGGTGAATTAAGACAGAACAGCATGACTTTAATCAGTTTGAACATTTTTGGGTTACTTAGTAGTTTGGTTAGACCCTCGGCATGTGGCTCCTATAGCTATCCTGTTATTCCAGCCATTTAGTTTGTCTCCAGCACCTTATTTTGAATTATTTTGTAATTATGTCGCTGCTTCATTTAATCAGATTATAGATCATCCCTTCACTTGTAATTCAGCTGGTGACACTTTAGTCACACCATCCAACTTCCTTGCTTACCTGCAGGAACTCATTTTTAACACATTTTCTCACACCAGTTGCACGATCCTTCAATCTCTCTGCCTATAAATTCTGCGTCCGAGTACTCTTCTCTCTAACTTCAACTGACAAAGAGGCTGCACTCTGAAGGCTTGTGATTTCAAATAAACCTGTTGGACCATAACCTGGCGTCGTGTGCCTCCTAAGTAAATCCAGATTATTATTGAACGTGGCGGGTGTGCAGAATAAATTATAAGGAATAAAAAATGATTCAGAACTTGAGAGTCAATACATCAGAATCAGAAGAAAAATGGAATGATGAATGCAGATGGAAAACAACTGTAGTCAATTCAATGATGTGTGGAAAAAGAAGAACATGGTATTTAGATTACAGGATTTCAACATCCCCAACATTAATTGAGGTAGTCATAGTACAAAGGGTTTAGAGGGGACAGATGTATTGAAATGTAATCAGCAGTGTTTTATATATTAACATGTAGTCAGTCCAACAGTGACAAAGCAGTGCTGGATTTACTTCACAGAATCTCTACAGTGCATAAAGAGGCAATTTGGTCCATCAAGTTTGCACTAACCCTCCAATGAGCATCTCTCGCCCAAATCCAGCCTCCCACATGAACCCCAGAATCCCACATTTACCCTGGTTAATCCACCTGGCCTGCACATCCTAGGATACTACGGGCAATTTAGCAATGCCAATCCACCTAACCTACACATCTTTGGACTATGGGATGAAACTGGAGCACCCGGAAGGAACCCCTGCAGACACGGGAAGAAGGTGCAACCTGCACACAGTCTGCCCAAGGCTAGAATTGAACCTGGGCCCCTGGTGCTGCATGGCAGCAGTGCTAACCATTGAGCCTCCGTGCCGCTCCAAATTCTGGGGAACAAAGCTGGATAGGTGCCCACAGTGTCAGCAGGAGAGCAATTTTCAAGATAGTGATGACATCATCCTACTTTTAAAGCTTGATATAGAAAAGGAAAATAGATTGTCTGTGAAAAAGGGCTATAGATTAGGGAAATAAATCAGGATTACCTTAAGACAGACACACATGGGTAAATGTACAGCAGAACTTAGTCCAACACATTCCCCTTAGAGTGAAACGTAGAAGAATTTAAGAACTATTTTGATGTACCCTTGTGACACTAAGGCATACAAGGCTATGAGCCAAGTGCTGGAAAATTACAATAGGTACACAGTTGTTTTTGACCAGCACAGACTCAATGGGCCGAAGGACCTTTCTTTACGCTATAGAAGTCTAAACTTCTGTGACTCTATAACAAGCCCAGAGAACCATGGATGTCTAGGCGTATTCTGGACTAAATAAGATGGAAAAGAAAAGCTTTTAAGATGTACAAAGGGAGCAAAGTGATGGAGGCCCTAGTGGAGAATAGAAAGTGTAAGCAGGAAAGCAAGAAAGAAATTAGGACAGTAAAAAGGGGTGTGATAAAACACTGGCAGGGAGAACCCCAAGCTATTCTACAAGAAACACCTGCTTTCTATCCACCCTGTCCATGCCTCTCATAATCTTGTACATCTCTATCAGGCCATGCCTCAACGCTCTCAGCTCCAATGAAAACAAGCCAAGCTTATCCAGCCTCTCCTCCTCGTTGAAATTATCCAACCTAGGTAACATTCTCACGAATTTCCTTTGTAACCGCTCCAGTGAAATCACATTCTTCTTATAATGTGCTGAACAAAACTGCACACGGTACTCCAGCTGCAGCCTAACCAAAGTTCTCTACAGCTCCAACATGAGCTCCCTGTTCTTGTAACCTATGCAACCCTCCCTTATGCACTTTAAATTACATTAATTGACCCATCCTACTACCTTCAGGGATCTGTGGACAAGCACCTGAGATCCATTTGTTTATCTGAGCTTCCTAACATTCTTGCCATTCACTGAGTACACCCTTGTCAGGTTCCTTCTGTTAAAGTGCATCACCTCACAATAATCAGGGTTAAATTCCATCTGCCGCTGTTCTGCCTTCTGACTAAATTAAAAATCCAGAAAATTGCATTGCTGTAAATCAGGAACAAAAACAGAAGTTGCGGAAAAGCGGAACAGGTCTGGCAGCTTCTGTGAAGAAAAAAAAATCAGAGTTAACGTTCTGGGTCCAGTTCCTCAGAACTGTTCAGTTGTAAGGGAGGGTCACTGGATTCGAAACATTAACTCTGATTTTTTTCTTCACAGATGCTGCCAGACTTGCTGAGCTTTCCTGGCAACTCCTGTTTTTGTTCCTGCCTTCTGACCAATCTGTTCACATCTTCCTGTAATCTAACACCTTTCTCCTCACTGTCAGACTCCGGCTAATCTGTGTCTCATCCTGAAACGTAAAGATCATCTCTCAGTTCTTATTTACATCATGTATAAATATCACAAACAGCACTGATGCCAATGGTATGTCACTGCACACTGAGTTACAGTGGCACAAATAGCCTTCTACCACCACCCTCTGTTTCCTGTCACTGAGCCAATTTTATATCCATCTTGGCAAGTTACCACGTGTCCTTACATTTATATGGACACTTGCCTTTATCAGTCAAGGAGCAGATTATAAGAGCAGCCAAATTATGTTGAAGCTGTGCAGAACTTTGCTCAGACCACAGCTGTGTGCCGTTCCAGTCACCACAGGAAGAATATGACTGTCTGCAGCTGACAGGACAATTGGTAGTGTTGTTAACAGTGAGATGGTGGTCTCAGGATAGTCTGATATTTAGCAGCTAGTAAACTGGGCAGACTAATGGCTAAGAGGTGATGCGTTTTGGACATCTAATGAGGTAAGGATCTCCACAATGAACAGAAGTTCCTAGGCAGTTCTGCATTATCTGCCTGTAAAGCACATAAGCCACTACTTTTACTGTACCTTGGGACATGTGACATAATAAATCAAAACAAATCAAATAAAATCAAGAAGGCTTTGGTGTACCAGTCTAGAGATCACTGAAACAGTCGGTATAGGTAGATAAGCTGGTGAAGCAGGCGTATGGGCTGCTTGTCTTCATTAGCTGGGGCACAGAATATAGGAGCAAAGAATACTTGTTAAAACTTTATAAAACATTGGTTAGACAACATATAGATAGGAGATTCACCAAGATGCTGCCTGAAATGGATTAGTTGGACAGGCTGGGTTGGGTTTCCCTGCAGTCAAGGAGACTGGGGGGTCTGTGTCAAGTACATAAATCTGAGAGTTGTGGACAGCCTAGATCATGAGAATATTTCCATCATAGCAGACAAGTCTAACACCAACAGGCATAAATTTAAGGTAAGGAGTAAGTGATTTACAGGAAACGTACAGAACACAAAATTCACCCAGAGAATGGTAGATCACGGATGGCACTGGCTGAAAGGGTGGTGAAGGCAGATTTTCTCACAACGTTTCAGTAGCATCTGGATGAACACTTAAAATGCCAGCGCATAGGAGTCTATGGGCCAAATGCAGGTAAATGAGATTAGTGTAGTTTAGTGTTTGGTGGTCAGCACAGTCATGGTGGGCTGAAGGGCCTGTTTTTATGGGCCAGAGGTAGTTTTATGGAGTTAGGTACAGACCAGCATTGAATGGTGGTTCAGGCTTCAGGAACTGAATGGCCTACCACTGTTCTGATAAGATTATGAGGGGCACAGACAGGGTGGATAGAACACATCTGTTCCTTTCAGTTGAAGCATCAGTGGGGCATAATTTCAAGGTGAAAGACGGGAGATTCAGGGAAATCAATGAATTTTGTTCTTTCACTCAGACGGTGGTGGGTATTCAGAATGCATTATGTGGGAAGGCAATTAAAGCCGGCAACCTCTCAAACTTTAAAAAAGTACTTGAACGAGCACTTGAAATGTCATAACTTTTAAGACTATGGGTCGAGTGGGCTGGAAAGTGGGATTAGTGTCGGTCAAGTGGTTTTGTTGGTGCAAATTTGATGGATCAAAGTGCCTCTACAAAACAGTATAAGTTTATGACTCCATAATTTCTGACAGGGAGAGGTACTGAGGGAAGACGAAGCTGGTAAGTCAACAGCATATAGTTGGGTGACGGGCAATGACAGAAACCTCAGAGATTCAGCAAACAAACACCAAAATATTAAACAGAGGAAGTGAACTTATGGCAGAACTGATCAAGGAAGTCAGAGGTGAAACAAAGCATTGGAGGATATGTGTTCAGAACCACAGTAAAGGAATTCCAGCAGCCCCCAGAGGCACATATCCTCTCACGGATCACTGGCTTGGTACCAAAGAGCTCAAAATTATAGAAGAATGGTCAAAGCCACTTACCATTCAAACAATTTCGCTGCGTCTACAATTGGGAAATCTTCGGCTGAAGTCTGCACCTGTAAAAATATCAGAAACACTGAAGTCAGAAAAATCCCACATTTGACAAAATACCTGTGGACAGTTGATGTCATTGTGTGATTGTCAGTGTGTGACCACATCACACCCACAAACACAGAACATCTGCGTCTATGCAAACCGGTGATCACGGACACATTATGAAGGATTGGAGGGTCCCTGAGAGGTTGGAAAAGGTTTTATCAGAATGGTTTGAGCGCTCAGGGATTTTAGTTGCAATATTACATTCAAAAAACTGATTGCACAAGGGGAACAAAAGACACTTTCGGCTAATAGAGGTCTACAAGCATAGAGAGGGGCCTTTCAGCCCATCAAGGCTGTGCCACTCAGAAACAACCTATTCTCCCATTTTTCAGCACTGGCCCAGAATCTTTGGCACTGCACATGCACATCCAAATACTTCTTCAATATTATGTCTGTTTCTGACTCAACTACCTTCATAGGACAGCAAGTTCCAGATTCCCACCACCCTCTAGATGAAAACCATTTTCCTCACATCCCACCCAAAACCTCCAGTCCTGACCTTTAAATCTATACACCCTGACCACCAAGGGGAGAAGTCTTTTTTCCGTCTACCCTATCTGTAGAAATATAGAAAATCAGAGCAGGAGGGAGCCATTTGACTCTTCAAGCCTTCTGTGCTAATCAGTATGATCATGGCTAATCATCCAACTCAAATAGCATGTTCTCACTCATTTCCCTGCACCCCAAGCCCGCCCAACCACCCACCCATATTCTTTGGTTCCTTCAGCCAAGCTCCTTCTTGAAATCACACAATGTTTGGGCCTTGACTGCTCTCCGCGGTAGCAAATTCAACAGGTTCACCACTCAGCGAGAAGAAATTTCTCCTTACCTCAGGCCTAAATGTTTTACCCTTAGTCTGCGATCTCTGGTTCTGGACTCCCCAACATCGGGGACAACCTTCCTGCATCAACCTTTATCACATTCTGTTAGGATTTTACATTTCTCTGAGATCCTGTGTTAGGATGAGATGTGAAGGCTCAGTTCGGGCGGCTACGAGGAAAGACCTAAAGAGAGAGCTCAGAAGAGCCAGGAGGAGACATAAGAAGTTGTTGGCGGATAGGATGAGGGTTAACCCTAAGGCTTTCTATAGGTATTTAAGGAATAAAAGGATGATGAAAGTAAGATTAGGGCCAATCAAGGATATTAGTGGTAAGTTGTGTGTGGAGTCAGATGAGATAGGGGAAGCGCTAAATGAATATTTTTCGACAATATTCACTCGAGAAAACAACAACATCGTCGTGGAGAATACTGAGATACAGGCTACTAGACTAGGTGGGATTGAGGTTCACAAGGAAGAGGTATTAGAAATCCTACAGAGGGTGAAGATAGATAAGTCCCCAGGGCCGGATGGGATTTATCCTCGGATCCTCTTGGAAGCCAGGGAGGAGTTTGCCGAGCCTTTGGCATTGATCTTTAACTCGTCATTGTCTACAGGAATAGTGCCAGATGACTGGAGGATAGCAAGTGTGGTACCCCTGTTCAAGAAGGGGAGTAGAGACAACCCTGGTAATTATAGACCAGTGAGCCTTACCTCAGTTGTTGGTAAAGTGTTGGAAAAGGTTATAAGACAGGATTTATGATCATCTAGAAAAGAATAATTTGATTAGGGATAGTCAGCACGGTTTTGTGAAGGGAAGGTCATGCCTCACAAACCTTACTGAGTTCTTTGAGAAGGTGACCAAACAGGTAGATGAGAGTAAACCGGTTTATGTGGTATATATGGATTTCAGCAAAGCATTCGATAAGGTTCCCCACAGGAGGCTATTGTACAAAATGCGGAGGAATGGAATTGTGGGAGATATAGCAGTTTGGATCGGAAATTGGCTTGCTGAAAGAAGACAGAGGGTGGTAGTTGATGGGAAATGTTTATCCTGGAGACCAGTTACTAGTAGTGTACCGCAAGGGTCGGTGTTGGGTCCACTGCTGTTTGTCATTTTTATAAATGACCTGGATGAGGGCGTAGAAGGATGGGTTAGTAAATTTGCAGACGACACTAAGGTCGGCGGAGTTGTGGATAGTGATGAAGGATGCTGTAGGTTGCAGAGAGACATAGATAAGCTGCAGAGCTGGACTGAGAGGTGGCAAATGGAGTTTAATGCAGACAGGTGTGAGGTGATGCACTTTGGTAGGAGTAACCGGAAGGCAAATTACTGGGCTAATGGTAAGATTCTTAGCAGTGTAGATGAGCAGAGAGATCTTGATGTCCATGTACACAGATCCTTGAAAGTTGCCACCCAGGTTGACAGGGCTGTTAAGAAGGCATACAGTGTTTTAGCTTTTATTAATAGAGGGATCGAGTTCCGGAACCAAGAGGTTATGGTGAAGCTGTACAAAACTCTGGTGCGGCTGCGCTTGGAGTATCGTGTACAGTTCTGGTCACCGCATTGTAAGAAGGATGTGGAAGCTTTGGAAAGGGTGCAGAGGAGATTTACTAGGATGTTGCCTGGTACGGAGGGAAGGTCTTACGAGGAAAGGCCGAGGGACTCGAGGCTGTTTTCATTAGAGAGAAGAAGGTTGAGAGGTGACTTAATTGAAACATATAAAATAATCAGAGGGTTAGATAGGGTGGATAGGGAGAGCCTTTTTCCTAGGATGGTGACGGCGAGCACGAGGGGGCATAGCTTTAAATTGAGGGGTGAAAGATATAGGACAGATGTCAGAGGTAGTTTCTTTACTCAGAACAGTAAGGGGATGGAACGCTTTGCCTGCAACGGTCGTAGATTTGCCAACTTTAGGTACATTTAAGTCGTCATTGGATAAGCATATGGATGCACGTGGAATAGTGTAGGTTAGATGGGCTTGAGATCGGTATGACAGGTCGGCACAACATTGATGGCCGAAGGGCCTGTACTGTGCTGTTATGTCCTATACCCCTCGCTCATTTTTCTGAGCTCCAGCAGATATAACCCTCACCAATTCAACCTCTCTTCACATGAGTTCCATCATCCAGGAATCCGTCTGGTAAAGCTTCAGAAGAATATCCTTCATCAAATAAGGAGACTAAAACTCACATTTATCTACATTACCTGGCTTGTTCAAATCACACTGAAGCATCTCTGCATGTTCCTCACAGCTTACCCTCCCACGCAGCTTTGTGTTTCTGCAAATTTGGAGGTATTACATTTAGTGCCCCTCATTCAAAACATGAATACATTTGTTGAAAGCAGGGGTCCTAACACTCATTCCTGGCTGCAAAGGGATCAGGGCTGGGAACTAAATTTCCAAGGATACACACCCTATTAAAAAAGGACAGGATGGGGTACCCTTTAAAACTAGCCAGGGTCACAAAAAGAGCAATAACAGGGAGAAAATGAAATATGAGAGTATACTAGCCAGTGAGGTAAAAGAAGATCGCAAGAGATTTTTAAGATATCTAAAAAAAGAGAGAGGGGGGCAACAGTGGACATTGGATGCTGGAAAATGAAGCTGCAGAATTAGTTGTGAGGGACAAAGAAATGGTCAACAAACTAGGGAGGTACTTTGCATCGGTTTCAGAGTGGAAACCACAGGCAACATACCAGAATTTCAAGACAGTCAGGGGCAGAGGTGGGTCTCATGGCCATCACTAAGGAGAAGGTGCTGGGGAAGTTGAAAAGACTGAAGACAGATAAATCATGCAGACTGAATGGACTACACCACAGAGTTTTGAAGGAGATAACTGAGTGGATTGTAGACGTATTGGTGGTTATCTTTCAGAAATCACTGGAGGTCATGCCTGGCAAATCTGTTAGAAGAGGTCGTGACCAAAGTGGGCAAAGGAGAGCCAGTGGACGTAAGCTATTTGGATTTCCAAAAGCCTTTGACAAGGGGCTGCACAGGAGGCTGCTAATTAAGATAAAAACTCACGGCGTTAGGGACAAGGTACTGGCATAGACAGAAGGATTGGCTGTCTGCCGGAAGGCAGAGAGTAGGGTCACTTTCAGGATAGTGGCCAGTGACCAGTGGTATCTCAGTGGTCAGTGCCGGGACCACAACTACTCAGGTCACAGATTAATGATCTGGAGGAAGGAACTCAGGACATTGTTGCTAAGATTACAGAAGACACAAAGATAGGTAGAGCGATAGGTAGTATTGAGGAAGCAAGCAGGCTGTAGAAGAACTGGTACAGGCTAGAAGAATGGGCAAATAAGTGGCAGTTGGAATACAATGTGGGGAGTGTGAGATTATATGTTTTGGTAGGAAGGTCAGAACTAGACTATTTTCTAAATGAGAAATGTCTTTAAAAATCTGAAGCACAAAGTAACTTGGCAGTCCTGCTGAGGATTCTGTTAAGGTTAACATGCAGATTTGTTGGCGGTTAGGAGGGCAAAAGCAACATTGGCATTCATTTCAAGAGGAATAACTAGAACACAACAACAGAAATGTACTACTGAAGCTACGTATGGCTCTGGGGTCAGACCACATTTGAAATACTGTGGGCAGTTTTCGGCCCTAATTTGAAGGAAAGATGTGCTGGTATTGGAGGTGGTCCACAGGAGGCTAACAGGTATGAACCTGAGGATGAAGTGCTTGTCATATGAGGAGCAGTTGAGAACTCTAGGTCTGTATTAAATGGAGTTTAAAAGAATGAGTCGGGATCTGACTGAAACTTAGAGAATACTGAGAGACCTGCATACAGTGAACTTGGAGAAGATGATTCCACTAGTAGGAGATACGAGAACCCAAGGGCACAGTTTCAGGGTGAAGGGATGACCCTTTAAAACTGAGATGAGGAAGAATTTTTTCAACCAGAGGGTGTGAATCTGTGGAACTCATTGCAGCAGAGGGCTGTGAAGGCAAAGTCAGTGAGTGTATTTAAGATGCAGATAGGTAGGTTCTTGATCAGTAAGAGGATTGGGGATTAAGAGAATATGGCAGGAGAATGGAATTGAGAAACATATAAGCCATGATTAAATGGCAGAACAGACTCAAAGACACGAATGGTCTAATTCTGTTCCTGCATTGTTGTCTTACAGTACCCCGCTGCCACTCAGCTGAAGACCCATTTGTTTCTATCTACAAGTAGTCTTCTATCCACCTCAAAAGACTACACTGACCCCAATCGCTTATTATATCTTCTGTTGGAATTTATCAAAAGCCTTGTCAAAGAAACTCTTCCCTCATCGACTCTATTATTTGATTCCTTGAAGAATTCCAAGAGATTTGCTAAGTATGACTTCCCTTTCGTAAATCCGTGCTGACTCTGTCCAACCCAGCCACTGTTTTCCAAGTGCTCTGTTATTAAATATTTCATAAAATATCAAACCACTACAGAAAGGTCAGAAGGGAATGAAACCGGACAGAGCACCAAGCATCAATCTGGGTAGCAGAACCAACAACAGCACACCTACCCTTATCTGTCCTATCTAAGCCTCCTTACTGGAAACTTGGAACGATGTCACAGTTCCTTTATTGTTGGTGGGTCAAAATCCTGGGAAATGTGTTGGTTTAATGGTATCAGTGCTGGTCTTTTAATTCAGAGATTTTGGGAATCCAGGTTCAAATTTGCCAAGCCCCTCATAATCTGTATATCTCAACCATCCCCCTCTCAATCTCCTCTGCTCCAAAGAGAACAATCCTAGACTATCCAACCTTTATTCAGAACTAAAACTCTCCAGCCCAGACAACATTCTGGTAAGTCTCCTCTGCCCTCTTTCCAGTGCAATCACATCCCTTCTATTATGTGGAATCCAGAACTGTTCTAGCTGTGGCTGGACCAACTGTATATGCAGTTCCAGAATAACCGGCCTGCTCCTAAACTCTATACCTCAGCTAATAAAGAAAGTGTCTCATATGCCTTTTAAGCACTGTACCTACCTGTACTCTTACCTTAAGGGATGGGCAGACATGCACACCAAGGTCCTCCTGATCCTCAGCCCTACATTGTTCATCACGAATTCCAATGGCTCATTTGTCCTGTCCAATTGCATCATCTCACACTTATCTTGATTGAATTCCAATTGCTACTGATCAGCCCATCAGACCAGCCTGACTACACTCTCCTATAATCTCAGAATGTAAGAACTAGGAGATGGAGCAATTCAGCCATTTCATAAAATTGTGGCTGATCTCATCCCACCTCAGCTGTAGTTTCCTGCCTGCCGCCCATAAATAGTAATTAGTAATGGGTTGAAGGTTTAAATTACATCCTAAATTTACTCAATAATCGCAGCATTCACTCTATTCTGGGAACATGAATGCCACAGATTCAGAATCTTCTGAGAGAATTCATTTCTCCTCATCAGTGTTAAACTGTGCCAAACCTTATCCTAAAAACCATAAGCTCTTATTACAGATTGTCCCACATAACAAACCAACCTTTCTACATTGTCAATTGTCTTCAGCATATCATATGATTCAGTTAGATAGTTTCTGAGGCTTAAAAGAATGAGAAATATCGACCTAAATTGCACAACATCTCTTCATAAGAGAAGGCCTGTGAACTTATTGATCATGCCCCAACATTCGTTCTGAATCATTTATTCAAACCAGAAACAGGAAGGGCCACAACACTGATCCCTGTGGAGCCCCGAAAGGACACAGGCTTCCAGTCACAAAAACATGACTCAAATATCACCATTTGCTCCTTACCACTCAGCCAATTCTGGATCTAATTGGCTAAATTTCCTTAGTTATTATGGGTTCTTCACTTGCCTATCAGTCTTCTATGTGGGACTTTATCAACAGTTTCTGTGAAGTCCAAGTGGACTATGTCGAATTCATTGTCCACATCTACACATCCGGTTGCCTCTTCAAAACAAAATCCAGTTGGTTATATGTGACCTCTACTTAACAAAATCATGCTGACTGTTCTTGACCAATTCATTCCTCTCCACATGTAGATTAATTCTCTTCCTCAGAAATACTTCTAATAGTTTCCTCACCATTGAGGTGAGACTGACTGGCCTGAAATTTCATGATTTATCCTTTGTTCTCTTCTTGAGTAACAATATCATGTTAGCCAACTTCTCTCCTATGGTCAGAAAGCAATTACAAGTTATTGCTGGTGTCCATAATATTTCTGCTCTTGCCTCATTCAACAATCTGAGATACATTTCATCTGGCCTTGTAGGTTTCTGCTTTTATGCCTGCCAGACAAATCAGATCTCTCCTTCTATCTAATTTGTTTTAAAATATATCACTGTCCTTCTTCCTGATTTCTAAATCCACGTCATCCCTGTCACTGGGGATACCAACATTAAGTATTTGTTTCAATCCCGACCTACATCCCCCCAGCACCACACACAGATTACCACTTTGGTCCATAAAAAGACCCTCCTCTTTTCCTAGTGATCCTTTAATTATTTATTTTTGTAAAATAACTTAGCACTTCCCTTTATTTTTCCTGTCATTATCTTTTTAAGGCTGTTTTTTGCTCTAATTTGCTTTTTTCATTTACCCCTACTCATTCTGTAGTCCTCTAGGGCTTCTGTTGTTTTGAACCTTCAGTACCTGCCAAATGCCTAAATTTTCTTCTCTTCATCCAATCTGTATTTCCAAGGCTCACAAGGTTTGTTGATCCCACCCTCTGACTTTATTAGAACTCTCCCAACTTCCATCTTGAATGTATCCCACTGATCTGACACCGAAAAGGATTACCGAAAAGTATTTGCTCCCAGTCCACCCTAGCCAAATCATATTTGATCTTAAAATCCACCTTCTGCCAGTTTACAACTTTGATTCCATGCCCATTCTTGTCCCTTTATATAACAATATTGAATCTAACGGATTTACGAGTGCGGTCTGTAAATTATTCCACCACTGACACTTCAACCAGTTGCTTGGCTTCATGAAGTAAAATTAAGTCTAGTAGCACTTCTTCTCTTGTGGGTTTTCTGCATAGTGGCTTAAAAAGCTATTCTGGAGCTAAGTATTCTTCTTCCTCTAAACCTTTCACACTATGGACTACCCCAGTTAATATTGGGGTTGGTCTTCCTCTTCAGTTGCTACTGAACCTCATCAATAGAACCGGAGAAAATAGGAGCAGTAGACCATTCAGCTCCTTCAAACAACTTCACCATTCAGTATGATCATGGCCAATTATGCAAATCAGTACCTTGTTCCTTTTGTCTCTGATCGTTTTAGTTTGATATTTTGGCCTCAACTGCACCACTGTCTGGGTGAAGACATTTAGGCTCATCTTTATTCTAACACTGCATTCTTAGACTGTGAACCTTGGCTCTGGACTCCCTGCTCATTACGAACATGGTCCTTCCTGCATGGTCCTGTTAAAATTTTATAGCATCGATGAGATGACCCCTCATTCTTCTGAACCTCAGTTTTAAAAAATGGCCTAAACAATCCAGTCAAACATCATAAATTAGTCCTGCCATGCCAGGAAAGAGTCTGGTAAACTTTTGCTTCTCTCCATCCATACATATCCTCCCTCAGGTTTTGGAAAAAACTGCACACAATACACCAAGTATGATCTCACAAAGGCCCTATACAATTGCAGCAAGATATTCCTGCTTCTGAATTTAAATCCTTTCACTGTGAAGGCCAACATACCATTTGCATTCCTCACCTGTACATGCCTGCTGGTGTCCAAAACAACAAAACTGAAGTGCAACACAGGAAGAGACCCTTCCTCGTGTTCTAACTACATTAAAATAAACAAACTTTCTGACCTCAGAGTCCGTATCTCTCTATTCCTTGTCTGTTCATGTAGCCATCCAGGTGCCTCCTAAACGTTGCCAATGTGCCTGCTTCCAACACCTCTTCTGGCAGTGCATTCCAGGCTCCTAACACTCTCTGCATAAAAAGCTTCCCTCGCACATCTTCCTTAAATTTTCCCCCTCTCACCTTGAATCTGTGCCCCATGTAATTGAAATTTCAACCCCGGAAAAAAGCCTCTGACTAACCACCCTATCTATGCCTCTGACAATTTTGTCGGACTCTACCGGGTCTTCTTTCAGCCATCGTCTTTGCAGTGAAAACAAAATTGTCATTTTAAGTTTACCTCATAACTAATGCCCTGAAGACCAGGCAACATCCTGGTGAACCTTCTCTGCACTACCTCCAAAGCTTCCACATTCTTCTGGTAGTGTGGTGACCAAAACTGCAGACAATACTCCAAATGCAGTCTAACAAGAGTTTTATATAGCTGCAACATGGTTTGCTAACTCCGTGCCCCGGCCAATGAAGGCAACTATACTATATGTCATTTACAGTATAATTCACACCTAAATTTGATCCTCTGAGATAAATCACCTCACATGTGTCTGGATTAAACTCCATCTGCTATTTCTGCGCCTAAGTCACTTATCTATATCCTGTTGTCTCCTTTCATAATTGTCGGCGCTATCAGCAACTCCATGAGTCTTCGTGTCATCTGCAAACTTACTAATCAGACCACCCACATTTTCCTCCACATCATACATATATTGCAAACAACAGAGGACCTAAGACTGATCCCTGTGGAACACCACCAATTACTGGTCACCATTCTGAAAAATACTCTTCCACCACTAACCTCTGTCTTTTATGACCAAGCCAGTTTTGTACCATTTGGCCAGCCCACCACAAATCCCATCTGTTTTTAGATTTTGTGGCAATGTCATGTGGGGCTTTATCAAATGCTTCACTTAAGTCCATACATACTACATCCACAGCTCTTCCCTTATCTTTGTCACCTCTTCAAAAAATTTAATAAGATTAGAACATAAGAACTAGGAGCAGCAGTAGGCCATCTGGCCCCTCGAGCCTGCTCCACTATTTAATAAGATCATGGCTGATCTTTTTGAGACTCAGCTCCACCTACTCGCCCACTCTCCAAAACCCTTAATTCCTTTACTGTTCAAAAATTTATCTTGCCTTGCCTTAAAAAACATTCAACAAGGTAGCTTCAACTGCTTCACTGGGCAAGGATTCCACAGATTCACAACACTTTGGGTGAAGAAGTTCCTCCTGACCTCAGTCCTACTACTGCTTCCCTTTATTTTGTGGTGATGCCCCCCAGTTCTAGTTTCACCTGCTAGCGGAAACAACCTCCCTGCCTCCACCTTATCTATACCCTTCATAATTTATAATGTTTCTATAAGATCGCCCCTCATTTTTCTGAATTTCAGTAAGTATAATCCCAGTCTCTCCTCGTAATCCAACCCTCTCAACTCTGGAATCAACCGAGTGAATCTCTTCTGCACCCCCTCCTGCGCTAGTATATCTCTTCTCAAGTAATGAGACCAAAACTGCACACAGTACTCCAGGTGTGGCCTCACCAGGACCCTATACAGCTGCAGCTAAGCCTCCCTGCTTTTAAACTCCATCCCTCTAGCAATGAATGACAAAATTCTATTTGCCTTTTTAATTACCCACTGCACCTGCAATTCGACTTTTAGCGATTCATGCGCAAGGACACCCAAGTCCCTCTGCACAACAGCGTGCTGCATTTTTTACCCTTTAAAACATAGCCCATTTTCCAGTTATTCCTACCAAAATGGATGACCTCACACTTATCAACATTGTATTCCATCTGCCAGACCTTTGCCCACTAACTTAGACTACCTATATCCCTCTGCAGACTTGCAGCGTCTTCTGCACACTTTGCTCTACCTTAGTGTCATCTGCAAATTTTGACACACCACACTTAGTCCCCAATTCCAAATCATCTATGTAAATTGTAAACAATTGCGGTCCCAACCCTGATCCCTGAGGCACATCACTAGCCACTGACCACCAACTGGAAAAAAACATCCATTTACCCCCAGTGTTTGCTTTCTATTGGTCAACCAATCCTCTATCCATGCCAATACATTACCTGTAATACCGCTTCAGAGATAATAGGAACTGCGGATGCTGGAGAATCTGAGATAACAAGGTGTAGAGCTGGATGAACACTGCAGGCCAAGCAACATCACAGGAGCAGGAAGGCTGACGTTTTGGGCCTAGGACCTCCTTCAGAATTTCTGAAGAAGGGTCTAGGCCCGAAACATCAGCCTTCCTGCTCCTCTGATGCTGCCTGGCCTGCTGTGTTCATCCAGTTCTGCACCTTGTACCTGTAATACAGTGCAACTTTATCTTATGTAGCAGCCTTTGGTGTGGCCCCTTGTCAAATGCCTTCTGGAAATCCAGATACACCACATCCACAGGTTCCCCACTGTCTGCCATGCAAGTAACGTCCTCAAAGAATTCCACCACCTACCCTTCATGAACACCTGCTGGGTGTTCCCATTGGGACAATTTATATCCAGATGTATTGCTATTTCTTCCTCAATGATGGATTGAAGCATTTTCCCCACTACCGAAATTAAACTAACTGGCCTACAGTCACTTGTTTTTTGTCTACCTCCTTTTTTAAACAGTGGCGTCACATTGGCTGTTTTCTAATCTGTGGGAACGACCCTAGAGTCCAGTGAATTTTGGTAAATAATTACTAGTGCATTTGCTATTTCCCCCATCACGTCTTTTAGTACCCAGGGATGCATTTCATCGGGGCCAGGAGACTAGTCTACTTTTAGCCCCATTTGCTTGCCCAGCACTGTCTCCTTAGTGATAATGATAGTTTCTAGGTCCTCACCTGCTATAACCTTCCTGCCATTAGTTTTCAGCATGTTAGTTGTGACTTCCACTGTGATGACCGACACGGAATAACTGTTTAATGTCTCGGCTATTTCCTCATTCCCAGTTATTTAACTGGCCTTCTCATCCTCTAAAGGACCAATGTTTACCATCGCCACTATTTTATGATTTACATAGTTACAGAAACTTTTGCTGCCTGTTTTCATATTCTAAGCTAGTTTACTCTCATAATCTATCTTAGTTTTCTTCATAACTTTTCTTGTGGCTTTCTGTTGGCCTTTAAAGATTTCCCAGTCTACTAGCTTCCCACTCCTCTTTGGTTTTTTGTTTGTGTTTTTTTCCTCAATCTGACACCTTCTTTTATTTCCTCAGACATCCAAAGCTGGCTCTCTTTTCCTACAGTTCATCCTATCACTGGGATATACTTCTGCTGAGCACTGAAAAATTGTTTTGAAAGTCCTCCACCGTTTCTCAATTGATCCACCATGAAGTTTTTGCTCCCATTCTACCTTAGCTAACGCGTCCCTCGTTCCTTCATAGTCTCCTTTGTTTAAGCACAGGACATAGGTTCTGGGTTTAACCTTCTCATGCTCGATCTTTATTTTAAATTCGACCATACTGTGATTGCTCCTTCCAAGAGGATCTCTAACTGTGAGATCATTAATTATTCTTGTATCATTTCACAGGACCAGATCTAGGATAGCTTGTTCCCTCATAGGTTCCATTCCATATCGTTCAAGAAAATTATTGCTGATGCATTCTATGAACCCCTCCTCAAGGCTGCCATGACCAACCTGGTTTGACTAATTGATATAAAGATTAAAATCCCCCATGATAATTGCTGTACCATTTTTACATGCAATAGCTATTTCTATGTTCATTGCCCGCCTCACCACGATGTCATTATTTGGTGGCCTACAGACCACACCTATCAGTGACTTCTTCTCTCCGCTATTCCTAATTTCCACCCAAGTGGATTCAATGTTTTGTTCAGTCGAACCTATATCATCTCTCATTACCGCCTTGATATCATTCTTAAAAATCAGAGCAACATGACCCCTCTTACCTTCCAGTCTGTCCTTCTGAATAGTTTGATACCCCTGAATATTTAACTCCCAGTCATGACCATCTCGTAACCGTGTCTCTGTAATGGCCACTAAATCATACCCATTTGCCATGATTTGCACCTTGTTTTGAATGCTCCAAGCATTCAGATAAAGTGTCCTTATGCCAGTTTTTGCAACTTCATTGTGGGTCCTATTACCTCCATTACTAACAGCTCTTGAGGTCTTCCCTTTAACTTTTTTCCTAATTTTCAATGGCGTTGAAGCTTCCTCATCACCTGCTAACCTGCTGATTTGCCTTACATTAATTGTTATTCTCCCTGTATGCTCACTTCTCCTTACCTCCTACTTACTCGTTTAAAGTCCTATTAACCACACTATGTACCCTTTTTGCCAGAACACTGGACCCAGCCCTGTTCAGCTGGAGGCCATCCTAGTACTACAGATCCCTCCTGTCCCAGAACTGATGCCAGTGCCCCATGAAAAGGAAACCCTCTTTCCCACACCACTCTCTTAGCCACGTGTTTACTTCTCTGATCCTTGCCTCCCTATGCCAATTTGCACGCGGCTCGGGCAGCAATCCAGAGATTATGACCCTCGAAGACCTATTTTTTAAATTTTGCTCCTAGCTTTTCATAATCCTGAAACAGGTCTTTTTTCCTAGTCCTGCCTATGTTGTTGGCACCTACGTGGACCACAACAACTGGATCCACCCCACCCTCTCTAGTATCCTCTCAAGGCAGTCAGAGATGTCTCGCAGCCTGGGACCGGGCAGGCAACATGCCATGCAGGATTCTCTATCCTGCTCACAAAAGATACTGTCTATCCCCTGATGATGGAATCCCCTACAACTACAATCTATCTTTTTGCTCCCTGCTCTTGAATGGCCTTCTGGTGCCATGGTCAGTTGACTCATCCTTCCTGCAGCCCTGTTCCTCATCCATGCAGGGAGCAAGTGCCTCATACCTGTGTATCAATGTCAAGGGCTGAGGCTCCTGTGTTCCTGTCTGCAGGGTCTCTCTACCTGCCTCACTCACAGTCACACACTGCTGTCCCTGCCCACCACTCAAATTAACATTAGTTCATCAATCAGGTGTGGCTGCCTCCTGGAACACAGCATCCAGGTATTTCTCCCACTCCCAGATGTGCCGCAGTGTTTGGAGTTTGCATTCCAGCTCATCAATTTTGAGCAGAAGTTCCTCAAGCAGCCAATATTAGCTGCAGATGTGGTCATTGCCTTTCTCAATGGGATCAGCAAGCTCCCACATCATACAGCTACAACACATCACCTGGCCTGCCATCTCTACCGAGTTAATTAATTAAAATTAATTAGTTTTTTCTTTTTTAATTTCACAGTGTTCTCTGAACCAGTAAGTTTAGTTAACTCCCAAATTTATCAGGTGGAAGCTTACCTTCCCAGGCTGCCCTTGCGCGTTCTCCCGGACTCCGCCACTGAAACAACTAAAAGGTTGGTGAGATATGACGTCCCAATCAATTGTCATTCAGATAACTGTCATTCTGAAGAAGGGTCTAGGCCCAAAACGTCAGCCTTCCTGCTCCTCTGATGCTGCTTAGCCTGCTGTGTTCATCCAGCTCTACACTTGTTATCGCAGATAATAAACTGGCTGTTTTTGCCACAAAACCTCAAATTTATCCACATTATTTTTCTTGTCCGCTCGCTATGTATTTGTCCACTCAACTTGCTCAGATCACAAATTCGCTTGATGGACAAGTTGTCCCCATTCTGAGCAATTGGTGGCAAATTCCTCTCAGTTATGAATATTATTGCCCCCTAAAAACATGGCGGCACCGCATGCGCACTCCTCCAAGCAACACAGCCGTTACCAATCAAGATGTCAGCGGCAAATTCGATTCTAGCTCCGGCACTGGCGACACCGGAAAGTCGTGCTGGAATTTGCGCCTTAGTCAACACGCTTACGTAACTTGTTCGTCCACTCGCCAATCCAGCGACCTCCTTGTCCTGCCGAATTGGCGACAGTCCCAGAGCCGCAGGAGAAACTATCCCAACGTCACCATGACTTGCTCCGCTCATGTTCCAATCAAATACCTTCTGCGCATGCGTATGTTTTCCTATTCTATGAATAGGGGATATTCACCCCGCCCCCCGAGCATTCTGGCTAACCAGGCAGCCGTTATGTATTTGACTTACGATATTCTTGTTGGGGGGTTTCGGATAGCTCACTTGGTTGGACCACCTTCAGTTCTATTCTGTTTCTTAGCTAAGCGACACGAGTACTTTTTCCCCTTATACAACAAACGCACAAATATTGACAGTATTCCAAATGTGGTCTGATGTATAGTTGCGCAGGACGTGCCTATATTCAGACTCATTTCATATGAAACGAAGGCCAATATTCCAATATAAGAGATAACAAAGTGTGGAGCTGGATGAACACAGCAGGCCAAGCAGCATCTTAGGAGCACAAAAGCTGATGTTTCGGGCCTAGACCCTTCATCAATATTCCAATTCCTTTCCCTACTGTCCCACAAACCTGTATGCTAGCTTTTTGTGATCGTGGGCAAAGTGCCTAAATCACCTCTGTCCTTTCACTGTCTGTGGTCTTTCTCCAGCTGAATAATATTCAGCTCTATTCTTTTAATATTCTGCATGGCCTTACATTACCTACACATGTGAAATACGAAATCACAACAACGTCAATGCTGAAAGTCGTAAAAATTTTCAACAACCTCAGTGCTGAAAGACTACCCTAACAATTACAATGCTGAAATGCAATAACAAATTCAACGACAACATTAATTGGGAGAAACAGTATCCATTCCAACAAGATCAAAGCCAAAATGCATCAGCGAATTCAGTGCTGAAATAAACAAGCACAACAATCCCAACGTGACTTCACGACAAGAAGTTCAGCAACATCTTCCGTCCACAGAACAAATTCAACAAACTGGATGCAGAAGTGCTACATCTTCAAGAAAAGCCTCATTATTGCAATACAACAACTTTCTAAATGATGAAATGCAACATGTATAATGAATAAAAAGAAAAAATCGACAATCACATTCTAAAAATAAAACAAATTCAGCAATAACCTCTAATGCAGATGAGTAACAACAGTCTGAACTGTAATCTCAAGGCTGAAACAAAATAACATTAACCTCAATGTCGAAATAAAACAATAACCTTGATGTTGAAATGCAGAAAACATCATGCTGAAATACAATAAAACTTCAACAGCATAAATGCTGTTAAAAAAGAACATTTTTAATTCAACACATAACCACAACGCTGAAAAACAAACAAATTAATCCAGTCTTCTGAATCACCAGTAAATTCAAACTGAACATTTGTTAATAACCTGCATTTAATGTGGAATGTTTTCAGTCAGTTATCCTCACTATACACCATTGAGTTCGTACTGATGAGAGGTTGTTCACCAGCTCCACGGTGGAATTGTTTCACTCTTTCTGACAACCTTCATTCATGATTAATAGTGGTGAGCCACAGAATCAAATACATAATTTCAAATCACGAACAGAAACAAAGTTGCTGGAAAAGCTCAGCAAGTCTGGCAGTTTCTGTGAGGAAAATAATCAGTGTTAACATTTCGGGTCCAGAGACCCTTCCTCTGAACTGTTCTGCCAAAGAAATTCGTTGAGACGATAACAAAGAGTGTTTTGAACTAGGGTTTATCCCTTGTATTAGGAATGAAAAGGATCAAAAGATTTTGGAAGCAAGTGGAACAGTGGTAGAGTTGGATGATAACCATATTCAAATGGAGTCAAAGAGCCTAATGTTTTACTCCTGCTACTATTTTATGAAATAGGATAGGGATGGACGGATCACTTCTTGTGTGGAATGAATTTTCTGAGGAAGTGGTCATGCGGGCACAATAACAATGTTTAAAAGACACTTCGGTAAGTATATGGTTAGGAAAGGTTTGGAGGGATATAGGCCAGGAGCAGGCAGATGGAATTAGTTTAGTTTGGGATTATGTTCGACATGGACTTGGTCGAACTGAAGGCTCTGTTTCTGTGCTGCACGACTCAGCCACACTCTCCACATTTGTGAATATCCACAGGACAGGATGACAGTGCACGGGCATTCTGCGGGAAGAGTACGGAGCTGCGCAGAACGCATCAAGGAGTGAGGTAGACGTTTCTTTCACAGCTGAGAAAAAAATTCTGATAATGTCGGACGAAGAGGTGCAAGAAGCAGGCAGCTAAACAGATGTGTTTCGAAAGTATGTTAGGTAAGTCGTAAACACGAACATGAACTTGTGCTGCCGCTGTTTGGCGCCGCTCCGTGTTTAGAACTGGGTTCACGACCGCCAAATGACGCAGCGGCCATTGTTCATTATGGACGTCATTTGGCACTGCGCATGGTTCTGCCATCTTCGTAGGGGGCAATGTTCCGCACTAGGTGGAGTTTGCCACCAATCACTGCGAAAAGAGGACAAATTATTCATACAACAGTGTGGAGCTGGAGGAACACAGCAGGACAGCTAGCATCAGAGGAGCAGGGAAGCTTGTCGTTTCAGGTCGGGATGGTCAAAGTCTGTTTTTTTGACCAGAAACATGTGTTGAGTGGCACACCATAAGTTTATTATCACATTAATGTTCTAGACATAAAAAGAAGAGGTAAGATTAGCAACTTTACAAGATTACAAGATGATACGGTGGATGGGCTGGTCAACACAATAGCAAGTGAAACTTGGACCAAGAGAAAAGTAGGTCTTTTCTGAATTTCTATTCTTTCCCTCTGTCAGGCATGTCATTTTAAACTCATTTTGCAGATTATTAGAAGAGGATTTGCAGTTGAGAAACCCAAAGACAATGTTGCATCAAAATTTGATAGAATCAGTCATTTCACCAGGAACTGCACATTATCACTTTTGAGTGTAAGTATTGCATTTGAGATTATTACAAACCATTGTATATAATTTCTTCCTCACATCCTCCTGTTTGATTTGTCCAGCATCTAAATGTCTGTACTGTAATCCTATTAGAATCAGTCAATGGAAGCAACATTTCTTTATCTGCTTTATCTAAACTTATCATAAAGCTGGGCATTTTGTTCAAATCATCCCTCAATATACTTTGCTTGAAGAACAACCCTAGATCCTCCAATATAACCTTTGAAAATGAAAGCAAGCAGCAGTGGTCACAGTGGTGAGAAGCCGTGGAAATGTGGAAACTGGGTGTGTCAGCAGGAAACTCACAGTCACAGTGGGGAGAGACAGTTCACCAGGTCTGAGTACGGGAAGGGATTCACTTATTCTGCCAAGTTGATTATACACCAGAAGGTTCACAGTGACAAGAGAGACTTTATATGCTCCAACTATGGAAAGAGCATCAATAAACCAGTTTACGCTGATGGAGATAACAAGGTGTAGGCTGGATGATCATAGCAGGCCAAACATCCTCAGAGGAGCAGGAAGGCTGTCGTTTCGGGCCTAGACCCTTCTTCAGAAAATGGACTGATGGAGCACAAGTAAGTTTGCAAAGGGATCACCATACAGCTGCTTATAGTGTGGGAAGAAATTCAGTGTGCAAAGTACTTTAAAATTTTAGAGGATCTGAAGTCCCATCAACATTGTCGCTCTGAAGACAGACCATTCAGGTGCTCCTAATGTGGGACTGGGTTCAAGAGATCATCTGAGTTCACTGAACAACAGTGAATTCACACTGGGGAGAGACCATATACCTGTCCTACGTGTGGGAAAGGATTTACCTAATTATCTGTTGTGAAGAAATACCAGCAAGTTCACACACTGACACAAGACCTTTTAAATGACTGGTCTGCAGCAAGTGCTACAAACTGTCTCACCTCCCTAACCTGTCCTTCCTCCCACTTATCCCCTCCTTCCACCTCAAGCCCTACCCCCATCTCCTACCTACTAGCCTCATCCCACCCCCTTGACATATCGGTCCTCCCTGGGCTGACCTATCCCCTCCCTTATTCCACACCTACACTCATCTTTACTGGCTCCATTCCCACTTCTTTGACCTGTCTGTCTCCTCTCCACCTATCTTCTCCTTTATCCATCTTCTGTCCGCCTCCTCCCCTCCCTATTTATTTCAGAAAACCCTTGCCCTCCCCCAGTACTGAAGAAGGGTCTAGGCCCAAAACGTCAGCTTTCCTGCTCCTCTGATGCTGCTTGGTCTGCTGTGTTCATGCAGCTCAACACCTTATTATGCCTGAGGAACTGATGGTCCATCAACATGTTCTGATGAGAGACGCTTCAGGTGTTCTGAGTGTGGAACAGAGTTCAAGCGATTGCTTAATACGTTGAGATACCAGCACAATCACACTGAGGAGAGAGCACTCCTCTGCTCTAAGTATAGGAAGGGATTCACTTAGTCACCCAGCCTGTAGAACCATGAGCAAATTCACACTGGGGAGAGGCCAGTCACCTGCTATAAGTGTAGGAAGGGATACATTTGTTCATCTGAGCTGAACAAACATCAGCAGATTCATAGTGACGAGAGACCCTTTAAATGCCCAGACTGCAGGAACTGCAACAAGTGGTTTAAATGTTCCAAATGTGGAAAGAGCTTTCAAAACGCATCTCACACTGTCTGAGTTCAAGCTAGTTCACGTTGCAGGAACTTAATACACCATCATGTTCACACAGACAAGAGATGGTTCAGGTGCTCTCAGTGTGGGATTGGGTTCAGGCGATCATCTGACCTGTCTAGACCCCAGTCAATGCACACTGGGGAGAGGCTGTTCACCTGCTTTGAATGTGGGAAGGAATTTTAAAAATTGTGCAACCTGCTGAGACACCAGCAAGTTCACCAGGAGCAGTAGGGTTTGCAGCTGGCTGTTGGTGTTGATGTTAATCACATCCAGGACTGAGCTACCTACATTCTGACATTCAGTCAGTCCAGGTTTATTGCTGATGGCAGGTGCACATGTTAGTTTGCAATCCCCATTCCATCTCTCACTTTCATGTGAATCGATCATTCAACCTGCACTTGTTTTTTTCATTTTCAGTCCACTCAATAAATATATTGAGCTGAAGCTGAATAAGCCCCAACCAGCAGCTCAAGATTGACATGAAGTCATCTGTTCTGTCACTTGAGGAAGAGGCTGTGTCAGCTCTGAATGTAGCTACTCTCATCTGGAGATCTGAACTCATTGAAAGATATCTTCCTCATAGCTATGAGCTTGTCAGATGTTGAAAGAATTCCTGTTAAGTGATCCTCATGAATTGATCACCTCACACTGTGGTACCTGCTGTCGTGAATATTCAGGCTACATTCACACTGATTTACAGTGAATCACTGACTAACCTGTGGATTCTTTGTTCCTTGTTTCATGAAGTCTTTGTCTCAATAAGTGCTGAACTGCCAGATAATATATTCACTCATCTCAGCACAGTCACAGAAACTGGAAATTATAACCAATAAACAGACCTGTAGTTTGGTACCTTGGTGATTTATTCAGGAGGTTTTTTTTTCACTCACTTCAGCAGCTGGAGACATTTGGACTGAAATTGAATGAACATCAGAAAAAAATACCAGCAATAAGCCATTCAGCCCTTTGAGCCTGCTGTGCCATTCAGTTTAATGGTAGTAGATCTTCTAACTCAGATCCATATTCCTACATCCCTTAATTTTCTTCATATCCAAAATTCCATTAATCTCTGTCTTAAATATAATTTACAGCAGAATAGCTTCATGGGGGAAAGAATTCCACAGATTCCCAATGATCTGATTGAAAATATTCCTCCTCATCTCCATCCAAAATTATCCACCCATATCCTGAGATTGAAACCCCCCTGTGTCATGGGCTCATCAGCAAACGGAATTACATTCTTAGGATCCATCCTGTCAGTCCCTTCCATAAAATTACATTTCACTTTGATAAAGTCTGCTTTCTGTTGGCTGGACAATCTGCTCATCCTAGGAAGAGATAATGTGAACTGCAAGATAATAAAATGTGAGGCTGGATGAACACAGCAGGCCAAGCAGCATCTCAGGAGCACAAAAGCTGATGTTTCGGGCCCAGGCCCTTGAGATGCTGCTTGGCCTGCTGTGTTCAGCCAGCCTCACATTTTATTATCTTGGAATCTCCAGCATCTGCAGTTCCCATTATCTCTGAATGTGAACTGCAGATGCTGGAGAATCCAAGATAACAAAGTGTGGAGCTGGATGAACACAGCAGGCCAAGCAGCGTCTCAGGAGCACAAAAGCTGATGTTTCGGGCCCAGGCCCTTCATCAGAGAGGGGGATGGGGAGAGGGTTCTGAGATAAATAGGGAGGGGGGAGGCGGACCAAAGATGGATAGGCGAAGAGGGCGGAAAAACTGCTCAATGTCCAAACGTGCCTGGTATTCGTTGATGTGTGGGTGGAGGGGGACAAAGGTGAGCCCCTTGCTTCGGACTGACCGTTCGTCCTCAGTCAGGGGGAGGTCTGGGGGGATGGTGAAGATGCGGCAGGGGTCACTGTGGCTGTCTTCTCTGGGGTTGCTGGCTGTGGAGGTTGTGGGCGGAGCGATGAGGTAATCGACTGTGGGCGGGGTTCCGTCGGCGTTGGCTGTGGGCGGGGTTCCGTCGGCTTTGGCTGTGGGCGGGGTTCCATCGGTGGTGGGCGGAGTGCCGATGTCGATGGTGGTGGGTGAAATTCTGTCGGCCGTGGGCAGAGTTGCGTCGGTGGTGGGCGGAGTTGCGTCGGCACCAGCAGTGGGCGGAGTTGCGTCGACAGTGAGCCATGCGGCGTCGGCAGTGGGAGGAGCAGGGTGGGCGGCAGCAACAGTGGTGAGGGTGATGTTTGTGGTGTTAGTTCTGGAAGTGGAGGCGATGACTGCAGCAACGGTCGTGTTCTCGGTCCCGGAAGTGGTGTGCTCAGCAGCGACAGATGTGACGTCATCGGTGGGTTCACCGGCCTGTCCTCTTGGTCAATGGCGGCGGGTACATGGTGGGAGATGTGCAGGGACAGGCTCGGGATTTAGAAGGTGGAGGAATCCTTTTTGAGGTGGCAGGAGCCAGTGAGTTTGTTGTACTTACGATTTTTGGTGTCCAGTAAAGCTGAGTAGAACTGGGTGTTCAGTCTGTGGATCCGACGGAGGATTAAAAAACAGGAGGTCCTGTGCAGGTCTGGGAGAGGGAGGGTCTGAGCTGGGGCAAGCTGGATTGCAGTGCCTGGAGATGCCGGCGCATGGCTGCAAGTGTCTGTTTCAGGACCCTCTCCCCATCCCCCTCTCTGATGAAGGGTCTAGGCCTGAAACGTCAGCTTTTGTGCTCCTAAGATGCTGCTTGGCCTGCTGTGTACATCCAGCTTCACACTTTGTTATCTCTGCTCATCCTAGCATCATGTCTAGTGAACATTTGGTATCCCTTGGACAACCCTCCTTCTCATCCACACTTCCCTGACCTGACACCACCTGACCATCTTCTTTCACAACTATCTGCCCCACACTTCCCACTGATCAATCCCCATTACCCCTACCTGCATCCACCTATCGCCATCCCAACTACCTTCCCCCTCCTCCCTCTATTTATTTCCCAGCTCCCTTCCCCCTCCCCAGGCCTGATGGGTCCACGCCCGAAATGTTGACACTCCTGCTCCTCTGACGCGGCTTGAACAGCTGTGTTCCTCCAGGTCCACACTGTTTTGAGTGAAGAAGCATCATGTCTGAAGGAGGCAAAGGGCTGGGAAAAGGCAGCGCCGCCAAGTGCCCCGTGATAGCATGCAGGCATCACGAAAGCAGTCATCCGGCATCTGGCTCGCCGTGGCCGGGTCAAAAGCATCTCGTGCTTGATCTACGAGGAGAGCCGCGGGGTGCTGAAGGTTTTCCCGGCGAATGTGATCAGCGATGCCGGTCACCTGCACTGAACACGCCAAGCACAAGACGGTCACTTGCATGGATGTGGTGTACGCTCTGAAACGCCGGGGCTGCGCTGTCTGTGGATTCAGCTCCTGAACAAATCGACCCTTTTCCAGCCAAACCAAAGGCTCTTTGCAGAGCCAACCAAACCGTCCCATTGCGAGCTGACACCTGAGAATGGGGAAGACAGAACACAAGGGAGGGTATAGTGTCCTGCAGCTGGCTGTTTCATCTGTAATATATCACATCGCAACTCAAAATTCTGCACAGACGCTAATGTTACATATTACAATATTTGAATCAACCCTTCTAGGAATGTGACTTGGTTCAGTTCTGATTCTGGGTCCCCTGTGGATGTTTTAATGGCGTGTTCTTCCCATTTGCCTGTTACACATAGCGCAGGCAGCAATTACAAACTGAGTACGGCCTCAATATAATCTGAGTGAAATAAAAATCTACAAATAATGTGAGATTCTGTAAATTTGTCAGCAGACACTGCATTCGTAATTAAGATGTTTAAATTCACGGCAGTTATACGCTCTGTTGTTCAGCTTGCCTGGGCTGGTTAAAAACCCACACATTTCCCCTGCCTTTTACAGGCAGATTGGGTAATTTAACCTCAGTACTTGTTGAAATTGACAAACATCAGATTGATAGACTGATGTTTATCAGTCAGTCTGCAGGAATTATTTTCCTGCCTTTTCTGAGCCTTCCGGGGCTGTTTCTTTGTGGGTTGAGGGATGGGGCTGTATCTAACCCAGCTCTAGGGCGGGCTTTCCATTCTCTTTAATTGGCAGCACCACGGTAGCATCAGCAGTGATAGCAGGTGTGCGTGTGTGGTGAAGCCAAGCAAATGCAAATCCATCGGTGGGAATGCTCCCCGCAGCGGCCCGCAAGAGCACTCCGGCCACGGGCGGAGGGAAGAAACCTCACCACTACAGGCCCGCTAAGGCGGCTCTGCAGGAAATCGGCCGCTACCAGAAATCCACCAACTGCTGATCCGCAAACTGCCCTTGCATTGCCTGGTGCTGGAGATCGCTTAGGACTTCAAGACCGACCTGCGCCTCCAGAGCTCGGCCATGAGGGCCCTGCAGGAGGCCAGCAAGGCTTACCTGGTGGGGCTGTTTGAGGACACCAACCTGTGTGCCATCCACGCCAAGCGAGTCACTATTATGGACCAAAGACTTCTGGCCCATCCAGCTGACCGACCGGATCTGCAAGGAATGTGCCCGGCCCTGCACATTTACCCTGAGAAACACAACGCCGCTTTTCAGAGCCACTAAACCATCTAGAAAGAGCAGTAATCGATAAGGGACATTCGCTTCCTCGCTATAAACCCCATGATTTGCTCTTGTTGTACTGCATATTCTAGCTGTTATTAAAGGCACTGAATCTAGCTGAGTCATTTTATTGGGAATTTTCTATAGACCCCCAATAGTAACAGAGATACAGATTGGGAGGCAGATTTTGGAAAGGTGCAGAAGTAATAGGTTTGGTGTCATGGACGACTTCAAATTTCCTAATACCAACTGGAACCTCCTTAGTGTAAATAGTTTGGGTGAAACAGTTTTTGTCAGGTGTGTCCAGGAAGGATTTCTGACTCAACATTAGACAGGCCGACTAGAGGGGAGGCCACATTGGATTTGGCACTTGGCAACTAACCAGGCCAGGTGTCAGATCTCTGGGTGGGAGAGCATTTTGGTGATAGTGATCACAACCCCTGACCTTTCCTATAGTCATGGACAGGGATAGGAGTAGATGGGATGTGATTGTATTTAATTGGGAGAGGGGGAATTACAATGTTATTAGGCAAGAACTGTGGAGTATAAATTGGGATCAGATGTTCTCAGGGAAATGCACAACAGATATGTGGGGGTTGTTTAGGAAGCAGTAGCTATGAGTACTGGATAGGTTTGTACCACTGAGGCAAGGAAGGGATGGTAAGATGAAGGAACCTTGGATGATGAGACATGTGGAACATCTAGTCAAGAGGAGGAAGAAGGAAGCTTAAGGCTGACGAGCAAGGATCGGACAGGGCTCTAGAGGTCTACAAGGCAGCCAGGAAGGATCTGAAGAATGGACTTAAGAGAGCTAGAAGGGGGTATGAGAAAACCTTGGTGGGTAAGATCAAGGAAAACCCCAAGGTTTCTATGTTTATGTGAGGAACAAGAGGATGGCCAACGAAAGGGTAGGGCCAATCAGAGATAGTGGTGGAAAATTGTGCACCGAGGTGGAGGAGGTAGGGAAGGTCTTTAACGAATACTTTGCTTCAGGATTCACCAGTGAGAGGAACCTTGATGTTTTTTGAGGACAGGATGAAACAGGCTGATATGCTGAAACAGATTGATGTTAGGAAGGAAGATGTGCTAGAAATTTTGAAAAAATATCAGGATAGACAACTCTCCTGGGACAGACAGGATATACCCAGGGTTACACTGGAAGTGAGGAAGAGATTGCTGCACTTTTAGCAATGATCTTTCCATCTACACTGTCCATTGGAGTAGTACCAGATGATTGGAGGGTGGCAAATGTTATTGCCTTGTTGAAGAAAGGGATTAGGGGTAATCCTGGGAATTACAGACCAGTCAGTTTTACTTCTGTGGTGGGCAAATTATTGAAGAGGAATCTGAAAGATATTATTTATGATTATTTGGTTAAGCACAATTTGATTGGTGATGAGTTTTTTGCTTCTGTCTTTACGAAAGAAACGAACTTTGTAGTGAATGAAACCTTTGAAGAGCAGGTGTGCATGCTGGAATGGATAGAGATAGAGGAAGCTGATGTGCTGAAAATTTTGTCAAACATTAAGATTGACAAGTCGCCAGGCCCAGGCCAGATTTATCCTCGGCTGCTTTGGCAAGCGAGAAATGCAATTGCTTCACCACTTGCGAGGATCTTTGCATCCTTGCTCTCCACTGGAGTTGTATCTGTGGACTGGAGAGAGGCAAATGTAATTCCTCTCTTCAAGAAAGGAAATAGGGAAATCCCCAGCAATTACAGACCAGTAAGTCTCACGTCTGTTGTCTGCAAGGTGTTAGAAAGGATTCTGAGGGATAGTATTTATGACCATCTGGAAGAGCATGGCTTGATCAAATGCAGTCAACATGGCTTTGTGAGGGGCAGGTCATGCCTCACAAACCTTATCGAGTTCTTTGAGGATGTGACTAGAAAGGTTGATGAGAGTCAAGCTGTGAATGTGGTGTATATGGACTTCAGTAAGGCATTTGATAAGGTTCCCCATGGTAGGCTCATTCAGAAGGTCAGGAGGAACTTAGCTGTCTGGATACAGAATTGGCTGGCCAACAGAAGGCAGCGAGTGGTAGGAGAAGGAAAATATTCTGCCTGGAAGTCAGTGGTGAGTGGTGTTCCACAGGGCTCTGTCCTTGGGCCTCTACTGTTTGTAATTTTTATTAATGACTTGGATGAGGGGATTGAAGGATGGGTCAGCAAGTTTGCAGACGACACAAAGGTTGGAGGTGTCATTGACAGTATAGAGGGCCGTTGTAGGCTGCAGCGGGACATTGACAAGGTGCAGAGATGGGCTGAGAGGTGGCAGATGGAGTTCAACCTGGATAAATGCGAGGTGATGCATTTTGGAAGGTCGAATTTGAAAGCTGAGTACAGGATTAAGGATAGGATTCTTGGCAGTGTGGAGGAACAGAGGGATCTTGGTGTGCAGATACATAGATCCCTTAAAATGGCCACCCAAGTGGACAGGGTTGTTAAGAAAGCATATGGTGTTTTGGCTTTCATTAACAGGGGGATTGAGTTTAAGAGTCGTGAGATCTTGTTGCAGCTCTATAAAACTTTGGTTAGACCGCACTTGGAATACTGCGTCCAGTTCTGATCGCCCTATTATAGGAAAGATGTGGATGCTTTGGAGAGGGTTCAGAGGAGGTTTACCAGGATGCTGCCTGGACTGGAGGGCTTATCTTATGAAGAGAGGTTGACTGAGCTCGGACTTTTTTTATTGGAGAAAAGGAGGAGGAGAGGGGACCTAATTGAGGTATACAAGATAATGAGAGGCATAGATAGAGTTGATAGCCAGAGACTATTTCCCAGGGCAGAAATGGCTAACACGAGGGGTCATAGTTTTAAGCTGGTTGGAGGAAAGTATAGAGGGGATGTCAGAGGCGGGTTCTTTACACAGAGAGTTGTGAGAGCATGGAATGCGTTGCCAGCAGCAGTTGTGGAAGCAAGGTCATTGGGGTCATTGAAGAGACTGCTGGACATGCATATGGTCACAGAAATTTGAGGGTGCATACATGAGGATCAATGGTCGGCACAACATTGTGGGCTGAAGGGCCTGTTCTGTCCTGTACTGTTCTATGTTCTAGATAGTCAGCATGGATTTCTGAGGAGCAGGTCATGCCTCACAAGCCTTATTGAATTCTTTGAGGATATGGCAAGACACATTGATGAAGGTCAGACTGTGGGTGTGGTCTATATGGATTTTGGGCAAGGCTTTTGGTAAGGTTCCCTATGGTAGGATCATTCATAAAGTTAGGAGGCATGGGATTCAGTGAAATTTGGCTGTCTAGATACAAAACTGGCTGTCCAATAGAATACAGAGGGTGGTATTATTTGGAAAGTATTCAGCCTGTAGCTCAGTGACCAGTGGTGTTCCATAGGGATCTCTTCTGGGGCCCATGCTATAGGTGATCTTAAGAAATGACTTGGAAAACAGGAAGTGGAAGGGTGGGTTAGTACGCTGCTGATAACACAAAGGTTGGTCAAGTTGTGGACTGCATGGAGGGCTGTTGTAAGTTGCAGTGGGACATTGACTGAATGCAGAGCTGGGCAAAGAAGTGGTAGATGGAATTCAACCCAGAAAAATATGAAGTGACTCTTTCTGGAAAGTTGATTTTGAATGCAGAATACAGGGTTAATGGCAGGATTCTTGGCAGTGTGGAGGAACAGAGGGATCTTGGGGTCTACATCCACAGATCTCTTAAAGTTACTACCCAAGTTGATAGGGTTGTTAAGAAGGCATATAGTGTGTTGGCTTTCATTGGCAGGGGAATTGAGATTAAGAGCCGCAAGTTTATGCTGCAGCTCTATTATACCCCAGTTAGACCACACTTGGAATATTGTGTTCATTTGTGGTCACCTCATTATGGGAAGGAAGTGAAAGCTTTAGAGAGGGTGCAGAGGAGATTTACCAGGAGGCTGCCTGGACTGGAGGGCAGCCTTTCCCCTTGTGAGGAAAGTTTGAGGAACAGAGAACAAAGAACATTACAGCACAGTACAGGCCCTTCGGCTAACCTACACTATTCCACGTATGTCCATATGCTTATCCAATGATGCCTTAAATGTACCTAAAGTTGGTGAATCTACTACCATTTCAGGCAAAGCATTCCATTCCCTTACTACTCTCTGAGTAAAGAAACTACCTCTACATCTGTCCTATATCTTTCACCCCTCAATTTAAAGCAATGCCCCCTCATGCTCGCCGTCACCATCCTAGGAAAAAGGCTCTCCCTATCCACCCTATCTAACCCTCTGATTATTTTATATGTCTCAATTAACTCACCTCTCAACCTTCTTCTCTCTAATGAAAACAGCCTCAAGTCCCTCAGCCTTTCCTCGTAAGACCTTCCCTCCATACCAGGCAACATCCTAGTAAATCTCCTCTGCACCCTTTCCAAAGCTTCCACATCCTTCTTATAATGCGGTGACCAGAACTGTACACAGTACTCCAAGTGCGGCCACACCAGAGTTTTGTACAGCTTCACCATAACCTCTTGGTTCCGGAACTTGATCCCTCTATTAATAAAAGCTAAAACACTGTATGCCTTCTTAACAGCCCTGTCAACCTGGGTGGCAACTTTCAAGGGTCTGTGTACATAGACACCGAGATCTCTCTGCTCATCTACACTACTAAGAATCTTGCCATTAGCCCTGCACTTTGCCTTCTGGTTACTCCTACCAAAGTGCATTACCTCACACTTGTCTGCATTAAAATCCAGTTGCCACCTCTCAGCCCAGCTCTGCAGCTTATCAATGTCTCTCTGCAACCTATAGCATCCCTCGTCACGATCCATAACTCCACTGACCTTAATGTCGTCTGCAAATTTATTAACCCATCCTTCTACGCCCTCACCCAGGTCATTTATAAAAATGACAAACAGCAGTGGACCCAACACCGACCCTTGCGGTACACCACTAGTAACTGCTCTCCAGGATGAACATTTCCCATCAACTACCACCCTCTGTCTTCTTTCAGCAAGCCAATTTCCGATCCAAACTGCATATCTCCCACAATCCCATTCCTCTGCATTTTGTACAACTGTTTTTCTCTTTGGAGCAAATGGTGACTTGCACAAGATAATAAGAGGCATAGATAGAATGGATACCCAGAGACTTTTTTCCTAGGGCAGAAATAACTATTTACAAGGGAACATAATTTTATCATGATTGGAGGAAGATATAGGGGAGATGTCAAAGGTAGGTTCTTTACACAGAGAGTCGGTGCATGGAATGAGCTTCCGGCAATGGGAATGGAGTCAGATACATTAGGGACATTTAAGCAACTCTTGGATAGGCACATGGATGATAGAAAAATGTAAGGTATGCAGTGTAGTTTGATCTTAGAGTCGGGTAATAGATCAGCACAAAGGGTCTGTACTGTGCTATACTGTTCTGTGTTCGAACTGCGTAGGGGCTGAAAAATGGAAAAAAATTGCAGGCAGCAGCAGTGAAGTTACAAATAATAAGACCTTAACAGTGAGTGCAGAATATATTCTGTAATATAATGTTGAAATTATATACTACTCTAATATTAACGGACTGGTTTACAAATTCCCAATAAAACCCCACTCTGCTCATTGTCTCCCTTGGCATTACTCTGATTTAATTATGGGCATAGCGAAGAAGGAGCGTGGAAAAAAAATGTATCATTGATAGCCATGGGTGAGGTGCCAGAAGACTGGAGGGTGGCTCAAATGGTGCCATTGCTTATGAAAGGTGGTAAGGAAAAACTAGGGAGCTATAGACCAGTGAATCTGGTGTCAGTATAGGGTAAGTTGTTGGAGGGGATTGTAAGGATAGGATTTACATGTATTTGGAAAGGCAAGGACTGATTAGGATTAGTCAATAAAATCACGTCTCATAAACTAGTAAAATTTTTGAAGTGACAATGAAGGTAAAGTGGTGGACATCGTCAAAATGAACTTCCACAAACTGTTCAACACAGTTCACCATGGTAGACTGGTTAGCAAGGTTAAATCACATGCAATCCAGGGAGACCTTGCACCAATTTGGCTTGGAAGTAGGAAACCCAGGGTAGTGATGGAGGAGGGTTGTTTTCCCTGTGTATTGGGAGTCTGTATTCTGCTGGCATTGAAGCTTGGTGTGGCAACATCAGTTGCAATTGAGAGCAGCTGGAGCTGGCCGAGGCCTTGAGCCTGGAGGTATTTGAACCTTGGATTTTGCCTTGCTGCTGTTTTGGACACCTGTATTTCTCTTTGAGTTGAATACTGCTGCTCTGGGGAGAAGCTACTGCAGATTGAGGCCTGCGACCTTGGGTGCTGCAGCCTGTCTGGAGGGTCTCGAGCTTGAGACTTGGCTGCTGTTGCTGTGAGAAACGTGGTAGCCTGCATTTCTATTTGGCCAGTGCCTGGGACGCTTGTTCCTGGAGCTTAGACTACAACTTCAGTCAGGGGATTCGGGACTGGACTAACTACTTGGGGCCTGAACACTTACAGTGAGCGACTGTGTGTTGAGCCTGGAAATGTTCAGAGCTTGGGCTATCTCCTTTTACTACTTTGACTGTCGCCTACTTTCTGCCAGTGACTATTGCGTCTGGGCATTGGGGCATTACGGCTTTGGACATGTGCGTTGGGACGCGGCTGCCTGAGGCGACTAGACTGGCAGGTGAGGCCGAATGGGACACTCCCAGTTTCCTTTATCGGCTATGTGTGTGAGGGGGAGGTGTTCGTCCTGGTTTGCGTGGGAAGCGGGAAGGAGGGAGACGATGGTGTTTGCGGGGCGCGGTTGTTCATATGTGTTTCAGTTACATTCTCTGCGTAGCCCCCACCTCCAGCTTCTGGACGCCTGTCTGTCATTGGCTCTGCACCACGGACCCCAGGACGGGCTGCAATGCAATCCAAGCCGACTCTGGGATATTCTTCCGGTGCCATTTTCCACGGCAATGAAGGCATTATTTGCGCTGGTTCGTGCCTTCATCCGCTGCCTGCAAGTGCCTTGGTGTGCCGCCTTGCCCGCCGGGGGTGGAGATTGCCAGTGGAGGGCGTCAATGAAGGAGTCCTTCCTCTAACACTGGGGATCTGGGGTATATAGTGCTGCGTGCAATGGTGCTGTCCAACCGGCGAAAGGGCAAGTTCACTGGCTGCCAGGTAAAGTGCATATTCTGTGGCCTGGAGAGGGTCTTCCACCTGTAAGTCGAGTGTGTTCGTCTACAGCCCCCTTTTAGATTTTCGAACGGGCTGTTGTCAAAGATTTGGTTGTAATTCAGCCCCACAGTTCTGATGTAAAGACACCCGATGCGGTGTAGGGTGGGCGAGACTATGAGCTTTGTTCCTAGGCCTGACCAAGTTGGCCATTTCCAGGTTCAAGCAGGGGATCGTCAGACCTTTCTTTCTACCCACCTACCTGCCCCTCTTTCATGGTTCCGTTCGTCCCTGGAGAGGGAGCACGCAGTGCTCATTGGTCTGCTCGAAGCCTTTCGAGACCACTGTGCGCCACGGGCCTGGATAATGATATCGCGCGTTGGCTCATTGTTTCTTTCGAGTCAGTTTAGATTTTGCCTTTTGGGTTTGCTTTTCTGTTCGGTTTGGTGCCCCGGGAAGAAGGCTGTCTTATTTTCTCCCTTTGTTCCAGTTTTTTGGTCCCGTTGGAAGAGCAAAGGGGGCTTTCATTTAATCCCCAAACTGTCGCTGTCCCAGATGTACATGGTGATGATCGGTGTGAGGGGAATTTTATCTTTAGTTCAAATGAGCAATGGAACTATTTCTGGATTTGAAACCCTTGCTGTCCCTATCCAAGGGTGTTTGGGGACGGAGCAGAGGGGATTTGCTTATTACTCTTTTGTTTATTTATTTGTTTTGTCTTTGATTTTTACTTGTTTGTTTTTTGTTTTGGTCCGTTGTGGTCTCTGCCGAAAAAAGGCTGGTGGGAACAAAGTCGAGAGGAGCATTTTGAGATAACAAGGTGCAGAGCTGAATGAACACAGCAGGCAAAGCGCCATCAGAGGAGCAGGAAGGCTGACGTTTCGGGCCTAGACCCTTCTGCAGAAAATGGTTCAGAAGAAGGGCCTCGGCCTGAAACGTCAGCCTTCCTGCTCCTCTGATGCTGCTTGGCCTGCTGCGTTCATCCAGCTCTGTACCTTGTTATCTCAGATTCTCGAGCATCTGAAGTTCCTGCTACGTCCGATAGAGGCTATTTTTTTGTTTGGTTTGGTTTTTCCCCAGAGTATTAGCACCTATACCTTTGTACAACAAAGTCAAGGCAGCTTTATTTTCTGTTTGGAAACAGCAGAGTGGGCTTTCCTCTGTGTTTCACTCAGTGCTGCCCCTGTCCCAGTCGCAGGCGTGTCTGATGAGGTTCTCACCTTGTTCTGTTAAAACACGGGTCCAAGGGAGTGTTGTTGAACAAAGAAACCTTGGGGTACAGGTTCAAATTTCCTTGATAGTGGTGTCACAGGTAAGTAGGGGAGCGAAGAAGGCCTCAGGTTTACCTTCCTTTTTTGGTCAATGCATTGACGACAGAAGCTGGAATGTCACGTTGCAGCTGTACAGGACATTGATTAGGTCACTTTTGGAATACTGCATTCAATTCGTTTCTCCCTGCTTCAGGAAAGATGTTGTTGAATGTAAAAACATTCAGAAAAGACTTGCAAGGATGTCGGGTTGGAGGGTTTAAGTTACAGGGAGAAGCTGAATACGTTGTGGCCATTTTCCCTGGAGCATCGGAGGCTGAGATGTGAACGATAACAAGTTTATAAAATCATGACCAGCATGGAGAGGATGAAGCCAAGGCCTTTTCTCCGCCGCGCCCCACACCCCCCTCCCCGCCAAACCCGGGCAGGGGAGTCCAAAACCAGATTGCACGGATTTAAAGGGAGGGACGATAGATTTAAATAATACCTAAGGGACAACATTTTAACGTAGAAGGTTATGGAATGAACTGCTGGAGGAACTGATGGAAGCTGGTTGCAGCTGCAGCATTTCAAAAAAGGCATCTGGATGGGTAAGTGAATAGACGACGTGTAGAGGAATATGGGCCAAATTGAACGAGATTAATTTAGGAGATCGGGTCTATGACTCTAAGTCAACCCGACAGAAGTGAGGGCCTAGTTCCTCTCTCAGATGTGAGTGGCTCTTAAAAGAGCCTTTGGGTTGTCAGGTTCAAGAATGGGACTCGTCACTTTTTAGGGGTGCTCACAGCGACTGTTTTTTTGGGCAGTAGTACAGCCTGGATATTAGGCAGCACCCCGCCCTGAGCGATGGTCACCACTCCCAGCAGCTTGCTGACCTCCTCGTCGTTACGCACGGCCAGCTGGAGGTGCCTGGGGATGATGCGGGTCTTCTTGTTGTCCCGGGCCGCCTTGCCGGCCAGCTCGAGGATTTCCGCCGTCAGGTACTCGAGCACCGCAGCCAGATAGACCGGCGCTCCGGCCCACCGGGAACAGCAGGCCAGCCCGGGACGACCGAGACTTAGGCGTGGAGCGAGCTTTCGTGCTCTTTCCTCTTCCACTCATATCCACAATCTCACCAACACTTTCACAGAGAATACTGCAATCCGCCCACATTCCGTCCTCTCTCCCTTCGGGAGGATTGGTTGCGTGCTCTGTGCTGATTGGGCACATTGTTCAATATCTCCTCATGTTGTTTCATTTCCCAATCAGATTTCTGCTACATTCCGCAATCCGGAGAGGGCACGGGGAGGAAGTTGGAAAATAACGGCGCGAAATCATCAACCGCTTTCTTTCCAACTTGAAAAGCCCGCCCAGATGTACAAACAGAGGAGGTTTTACAAAGTAGAATGCATCAATAATTATGAGTTTGTTTATTTTTCGATTACAAATGTATACTTTCTCTGCCTCATTCTGTCCTCGAATTAAATGTCTATTCCTGATCTTGAATGACGGTTTCTGAACCTTCAGAAGCAGGGAAAAACTAAATGTCAAAAACTGCACTCTACACCTGATCATTCAATTTCACATTTCAAAGGCACACCGATATGAAACATCACATAACTTTCTTTGGGATGAGCGCATTCACCGCTTTTTGACACTATTGCGAAGTAGATCTCCGTTATTGCACTGAATTAGATATTAGAAAATGCTGAATAAAAACCGAAAGAACTGCGGATGCTGTAAATCAGGAACAAAAACAAAGTTGCTGGAAAAGCTCAGGAGGTCTAGCCGCATATGTGAAGCAGAAAACAGAGTTAACGTTTCGGGGCCAGTAACCCACACCCTAACCCGAACACTTCTGTACTAAACCTCACCCTGGCCTGTAACCATAACACGAGACTTGACAGTAAACCTCGACCCAACCGTCAATGTAGTCCGAAACATAGCCCAAACACTAACCCGAAAACTAGGCCTAAACATAGCCTGAACCCAACCCTAGCCCTATTCCGAAATTTTGCCTGAACTGTATTCCTAGCCCTATCCTGAATCCTAGCCGTAACCCGAACATTGTCCCTCGCCCTGGCTCTTATCTTAGCCCTAACGCTAGCCATTGCACTCACCCTAACTGTAATCCCAGTCCTAATACTAACCGTAACCCCCTGTTTAATCCAAAGGCTCACACTATTGCACTAAATCATGCCGTCGCTTTACTTCTCCTCCTAACCATAGTCCGAGCAGGAACCCTAACACGAACTGTAGACACAGGTCTAGCCCAAACAATAATACTACCCCTAGACCGAACCCAATCCAACCTTAACCATAACCCCAAACTTTGCTCTAAACCTAAGCCAATCCCAAGACCTAAACAGTGACACAAGCCTTAAATCTTGCCCCAACCTCGTTGCTTCACTCACCAACCTGAAAATTACGGCGCCAAAATGATCTCCCGCTTTCTGTCTAATTTGAAAAGCCCGCCAATATGTACAAACGTTTTAGAAAGCGGAATGCATAAACACTTTCTACGAGGTAATTTACTTTTAGTTTACAAATGTATACTTAACACTTTTTAAAGAAATATCTCATTCCTTTTTTTCCCTTCAATATGTCCATTTCCGATCTTTAATGCGTTTTCTTAACCGTAAGGACAGTCGGAAACGAAAACCGAGCGCCAAAAACTGCACCCTGCGCATATTCATTTTCTTTCCTATTTCAAGAGCGCCCCGTCATATTGATACAACATCACACAATGTTTTTACCGGTGAGCGCATTAATGTTGCAAACATTATTTTAAAGTGGCCCTTCCTTACTGCACTGGATCTGAATAACTCCACACCAGTCAGGCAGCTGTTCTGCTTTTTATCTCGGTTCGCTTTGAAAGTCTGTCACCAATGACAGAAAGGCTCGTTGACAGTAATCTGTAAAATCTTACAAAATCCCGGTGGACAGTTGGAAATAAAACAAAATTGCTCACCGCGCGCTAATTCTTCCTACCGGGGGGTAATCAAGTTTGGGCACACTCTTATTTCTGTTTGACAGAAGGTGATACCTTGGGTTCATGCGGCATCGGGGTCGAGTAAAGAGTGATTTGAACAATGTAACTGAGAAATGACTCGGAAGTTGAGGAATGATCTTATTATGTTTACAAAATCATGAGGGGGCAAAGATAAGGTGAATGGCAAATGTGTTTTCCTTAGGAGGGGGATTTCAAGACGGGGGATATATTTTTAAGTTTAAAGAATTAAGATTTTTTTTAAGAAAAGACTGTAATGACTCATATGCAGTCCATTATCAAGGAAAATAGGCTGTATTGGAACTCAACCGAGAATAAAGCACACAGAATCTCCTTGACCACTCTAATTTACAGATCATTTTATAAAAGGCAAACATTGAACTGAAATTTAAAATTTCTCCGCACCAACTGCAAAGAAAAGTTCATCAGTATTAAAAACATCCAGGTTCAGCTGTTTAAGGGAATTTGTGGGTGGCTCTTAAAAGAGCCTTTGGGTTTTTCAGTGCCAAGTGGCGTTTCACTTGGAGCTGGTGTACTTGGTCACCGCCTTCGTGCCCTCCGACACGGCGTGCTTGGCCAGCTCCCCGGGCAGCAGCAGGCGTACGGAAGTCTGGATCTCCCGGGAGCTCATGGTGCTGCGCTTGTTGTAACGGGTCAAGCGGGAAGCCTCCCCTGCGATACGCTCGAAAATATCCTTGACGAACGAGTTCATGATACTCATGGCCTTGGAGGAGATCCCGGTGTCGGGGTGAACCTGCTTCAACACTTTGTAGATGTAGATGGAGTAACTTTCTTTCCTGGACTTTCGCCTCTTCTTGCTGCCTTTCGCTGGCGCCCTCTTCACCGCTTTCTTAGCGCCCTTCTTAGCAACTGGCCCTTTCTTTTCTTCAACCATGGTGACAGAATCAGGGAGAGCGGGCCCGGAGCTGGCTTTTTGCAGACTGTGGGCGTCAGCAATGCAAATGAAGGATGGGGAAAGCCTCGTTCCTCATTGGTTACTTTATACGCTGTCAAAACCCTCATGCTAAATCTCTCTGTGATTGGGGAGTGTGGGTCTAAAAGTGAATCTGTCAGGAACTGCATCTAAATGTTGTGTGGAACTTGATTTTATTCCTGTCAATCTGACTGAGGGAGAATTGAGACAGTCCCTCTTCCGCACATACACATGCCCCAATCCCCACCTCTTCCTCCGTTACATTGATGACTATCAGCGCCGCTTCTTGCTCCCCAGAGGAGCTCGAACAGTTCATCCACTTCACAATCACCTTCCAACCCAAACTTGAGTTTACCTGGGCCATCTCCAGCGCATCCCTCACCTTCCGGCACCTCTCAGTCTCCATCTCAGGCAACCAGCTTGTAACTGATGTCCATTTCAAGCCCACCGACTCCCACAGCTACCTAGAATACACCTCCTCCCACCCACACTCCTGCAAAAATTCCATCCCGTATTCCCAATTCCTCCGCCTCCGCCGCATCTGCTCCCACGATGAGGCTTTCCACTCCCGCACATCCCAGATGTCCAAGTTCTTTAAGGACCGCAACTTTCCCCCCCCAGTGGTCGAGAACGCCCTTGACCGCGTCTCCCGCATTTCCCGCAACACATCCCTCACACCCCGCCCCCGCCACAACCGCCCAAAGAGGATCCCCCTCTTTCTCACACACCACCCCACCAACCTCCGGATACAACGCATCATCCTCCGACACTTCCGCCATCTACAATCCGACCCCACCACCCAAGACATTTTTCCATCCCCTCCCCTGTCTGCTTTCCGGAGAGACCACTCTCTCCGTGACTCCCTTGTTCGCTCCACACTGCCCTCCAACCCCACCACACCCGGCACCTTCCCCTGCAACTGCAGGAAATGCTACATTTGCCCCCACACCTCCTCCCTCACCCCTCTCCCAGGCCCCAAGATGACTTTCCACATTAAGCAGAGGTTCACCTGCACATCTGCCAATGTGGTATACTGCATCCACTGTACCCGGTGTGGCCTCCTCTACATTGGGGAAACAAAGCGGAGGCTTGGGGACCGCTTTGCAGAACACCTCCGCTCGGTTCGCAATAAACAACTGCACCTCCCAGTCGCAAACCATTTCCACTCCCCCTCCCAATCTTTAGATGACATGTCCATCATGGGCCTCCTGCAGTGCCACAATGATGCCACCCGAAGGTTGCAGGAACAGCAACTCATATTCCGCTTGGGAACCCTGCAGCCCAATGGTATCAACATGGACTTCACCAGCTTCAAAATCTCCCCTTCCGCCACCGCATCCCAAACCAGCTCAGTTCGTCCCCTCCCCCCACTGCACCACACAAACAGCCCTGCTCTTCCCCTCCACCCACTGCATCCCAAAACCAGTCCAACCTGTCTCTGCCTCCCTAACCTGTTCTTCCTCTCACCCATCCCTTCCTCCCACCCCAAGCCGCACCTCCATCTCCTCCCTACTAACGTCATCCCACCTCCTTGATCTGTCCGTCGTCCCTCACTGACCTATCCCCTCCCTACCTCCCCACCTATACTCTCCTCTCCACCTATCTTCTTTACTCTCCATCTTCGGTCCGCCTCCCCCTCTCTCCCTATTTATTCCAGAACCCTCACCCCATCCTCCTCTCTGATAAAGGGTCTAGGCCCGAAACGTCAGCTTTTGTGCTCCTGAGGTGCTGCTGGGCCTGCTGTGTTCGTCCAGCCTCACATTTCATTATCTTATGAGGGAGAATTGATACGTGTCTGTGACACTGGAAGAGTTTTCAGCTGCACCTCAGTTTCAGATCCACTGTACGAATGTAATTAACACCGATTTATCACTTTCTGATCAATCCATACAATTTAATATAGACGCGTTTTTTTGTGTATGGCTCTTCTCTGAGCTTCATTGGCTGTCAAGTCAGTTGCATTCATTCTGCACTGGCGATTGTTATTTCAGACGATTTTGAAAGCAGTACCTTTTGAGAATGTAAATTGTGACCAAGTGTTTCTATTCTGCTTACGACACTCTCATGTCTGAGTGTGTTATTTTATTGTTTTTACGGCCTTAGATTTAGGATTAGAGTCAACTGCATTGTGCTATTAAGATTTTCAGGTTCATTATTTTAGTTTGCCCTATTCATCTCAGTGTCTTCTATGTGAAATTGGAAGTGTACTACTTCTATGGTACTTGTATCTGTACTTGGCAGATTCCGATGTGTGATTGTGAGAGATTAATAATAAATTTATACCTGTCAGGTTCGGCTACGTGAGTGTGAATGCAGTTGTCAATTGTGCCTGTAGTTTGCTTTGCGAATGTCAGTGACATCAACTTTTTTTGTCTCTTGCTGCAATGTGAATGTGCGAGCATAGGTATCAAACTGTACTTGTTTGTTTCTACTCGTGTATCAAATTAGTTTAACTCTCTGCCAGCCACTAATATTCTCTGTTATTGTGATTCATTCTGTGCGAGCAGTTATTGGGATTTTGACAGATGGTCTTAACCTCTTCCACATTTTGTAACTTAAGACTTGACTGTCAGTCTGTGGGGTGCTTTGTGGCTGGAAAATGTGTATATATCAGAAACTAGTCTTGTCTTTCAGTGCGGGACTTTTTTGAGCTGGTTATGTAGTATCACTGAGACATTTAGTTTTATTTCGAACTCGGATATTGTTGCTGCTTATTTGTGAAAGTCAGTTTTATTCTGCATGTCTGTCCATTTTTGTAGGATATTTTTACACTGACACATTGGACAACAGATTGTAGTTTCCTTTATCACCAGAATCAGATTCACAGAAATGGTACAGCATGGAAGCAAGCAATTCAACCCACTCTGTCTGTACTGGGACATTCTGTTCTGCAGCTGTTCAGTACGCCACTTCCATGAATTGTTGGGAATGTGAGCTTCATCCACTCACTCTCAGTGTCGATATGTGAATACCAATTTGACATTAGTTCTGCAATCATCTGTCTTGTCAAGTATACAACAGTTTCAGGTAGAGTTTATGAATCTCATTCCCTGTTCAGTTGTGGTTGTGTATCTGTGTGTAGCATAAACTCTGAAAATATACACTGAACCTGTGTGATTCAGAGAATATTTTTGCTCCAACATTTCTCTTTTCCATGAGGTTTAATTAATTGCATTCAGTCTGAGTTTTTTTAATGTGTGCTGAGGAGTATTTATCAGTCTCTGCTAGGCACCATAAGTATCTAATATTTGACACTAACCTCCACTGTTGTGATTAGTGATTTTGAGAGTCAGTTTACAACTATCCATATCTGGAAATGTTTGAGGCAGGGATTCATTGTTTTCCTGTTTGGAATACACTGGCTGCGTGTGAGTGAATTTTCTCGTGATGCCAGTTTGTATCAATTTATAAGACTTGACATGAATGAGACGTAACTTATTGCAATCTAAATGAAAGTGAATGTGTTTCCACTTTTGTCACTGTCTGACACTATATGCAGTGTGGATAATTTCCACAACGTTTAGTCCATGGTACAGTTTATGATTAGTATTATTCTGGATAGTCAGTGTCTGGTCTGAATGTGTATTTCGAATAGTGTTGGTTATGTTTGTCAAAAGATCAGAGTTTTTATTTCATCCAGTATTCAATCTGTGTTTCTGTTTGAATGCAGGAGACTGTCTTTTTCTCATGCATGCCTTTTGACACATTTAACAACAAAGTCTCATTTCAGTCATTTTCTGAGATGTGTGCTGCTTTTGAATTTGTACTTTTTGTGGAAACAAATTAAATTGCAACATTTGTTTCAATCTGAAAATTAGCCTGCCATCTAATTTCTCCAGTGTACGAAGAGAATTGATACGTTTGTTCCATTTCCAACTGAGTCGCCTGTGAGGTTTTTGGAGGAATAATTAAGCTGGAATTCAATTTACTTCTACGGCTACTTTACTGGAATTCATTTAGCATCATGCAATAGGTTCAGTATTTTATCTTGTAGCGAACAAGGGGAATTTACTTGCTGACCAAGGTGATGCTATGCATTTATATCCTGTTAGAAGTGTATTTATGTACGAGGAATGAAGTTAATTCACTCACACCTTATCCTGTTAACTCTTTTAACGAAAAGCTAGCTCTTACATCCACGTGATTTTTGTGGCTTGCGACTTTTTTGTTCTTTTTGACGTGGCAAAAGAAAAAAAAATAGAAAATAGTAAAGGTATATGATAATTTTCTATGTTAGTGTCAGAGGGAAAGTGCAATGAACAAATCAACTGCATTGCGGCTGACTGACCACAGTGATCCCAGTAAAGGAAAGAGATTTGGCTTACTCACTGCTATTTTCTTTTTTACTTCTATTTTCACTTTTTTTTATTTTAACCTATCAGTATTTGCAAATTTATTCTGTACCCTCTGTTTACCGGCACCATCTTGTTACATCTTCATTGTGTCAAGATTTCATCAGTGTCCTTCCAAACCTTAAATGCATGAATAAGAATAACCAGCAGAGACAGGAGCTGTTTGATCTTCAATGTGAATACAGAATTAATTTTGTTTGTTTCGTTTTACCAATCAGTTTGGGGATCAAAGGGACTGTGGGATTCAGTTTATTGCCCTTCAAAACTCTTCACATTCATGACAGACTGTTAACAGAGAAGAGCCAGATTGTTTTGTGAAGAACTTGGAAACTAAATTTTAACATTGAGGACTAACGTCTCTCTCTGCTGTGCAAATGCACTTTTTTATCTTAAAAAAAATGTTTCTTCAAAGGAGCAACTATTGTGATACAAGAGGGATGCCCACACTAAACTGACCAACTTCAATCTACCTAAACTGTGATACTGAGCAGTTCAAATGTTCCTTGTTAAGGGGAAAGCTAGTTATCTAAGTGGTGGGGGAGAGTTCTCAATTCGTGTCTCCTGTTATGAATGGGAAATAGCCTAAGTTCTTCAGGTGTTTGTGCCAGAAGGATTAGTGAAAACACATGTTGCAACAAAAGGAATCTGTGCTGTTGTTGACAATGGAATAGGGTAGCACAGTGCTTAGCACTGCTGCCTCACAGCACCGGGGATCTGGGTTCAATTCCACCCTCAGGCAACTGTCTGTGTCAAGTATGTACATTCTCCCTGTGCCTGCGTATGTTTCCTCTGGGTGTTCCACTTTCCTCTCATAGTCCAAAGATGTGCAGGCTAGGTGGTTTTGGCCATGCTAAATTGCTGGTAGTGCTGGTGCATTTGTAGGGAGATGTTTCTGAGTGGGATGCTCTCAGGCTTGGTATGGACTGTTGGGCCAAAGGACCTGTTTCCATACTGTAGGGATTCTATGATCTATGAAATGGACCTTTTGTAACTGTTATCATGCTGGTTCTAACCAGGAGTTGTGATATCAAGGTTTGGTCATATCTATTTTTTTTCCACTGCACAGTGATTTTTTTTTTTTAATACTGCTGAAGTAGGTGTTAACTTTCTATGTTAGTGTCAAAGTGAAATTGTAATGAACAAATCCACTGCATTGTGGTTGACTGACCACAGAGGTCACAGTAAAAGAAAAGGATTTGGCTTGTTCATTTCTATTTTCTTTTGTGGCTAGGATGTTATCCTGTCCTGTACAGTGTTGCTCCATGGCAGGGAAGGGCAAGGCAGAAAGACTTTTTTGTTTTGTCATGCAGTGGAAAAATATGGAACAGTGAAACTAAATTTATTGAAGAATCAATACTGATAATTTTTTTAACGAAAGCAGCTTTATAAATCTCTCTGATTTGACTAAATCTGCCTTTCTCCACTGTTTTGAAAGATAGTTATTTGATTATATTAATTATTTGATAACATGACATCAATTTATTTTTGCATGTTGTGCAATACCTCAGGGAAAGTCAAGAGGAACACGGGGATCTTTGAAGAACATTTAAGTTAATTTCGAAACAAATGTATACATTTATTAAAATAAGTCTTTGTGCTGAAGAGAGAATAAAAGAAAAACCTGTTCCTCCAAAGTTAAGAAACTGAAGGAGAAAGTTGGGATAATGTTTGGGACAAAGAAAAGGATGACACTTCTTCTGCCACCATGATATATTTATGAAATGGGATTAGCATTGTTAGCTGATTTGTTTCTGACCAGTGCAGACTTGATGGGCTCTTTCTCTGACTCGATGTGTGTGAGTGATAATCTTTTTGTATGTATCACTTTCTGTTAAATGCTCTGCAATATGGAACTCCATTGTTGTTTATTCTTGCATCATATCTGCAGTTATGTTGTTTGTATTTTGATGAACTAATTCTGAATTACACAGTTGCTTTGTGTGTCTGCATGCAGGAACCATTCTTGTTTTGTCAGCAACAAAAAAACAGAAAGTACTGGAAGAACTTAGTTCCAAATAATATTGTTTATTTGTTGTTTCTATGCATGGGATAAAGGAATAATTCTGTCCTTTGTTCAGTTTTCTTTAAACTAAATCCAAGTGTGATTCATTTTTTATTTTTGGTAAATCTTATCCTGCATGAGTGCAGTTTACCTTTATCTCTATATTTAATATATATCTCACGTTAAGTCACAGCATGATTTTTTTTTGAAACCATATTCGTAAGTTGAAAACTGCCCTTTAAATGTAGATTTGATTCATTTCCTGAGTATATATTTTGAATGAGGATTCAGTCTATCCCGCTTCCAAATTTTGGAAATACCAATGTGCTATGAATGATGGAACTTATTTGAAAAGGGTTGGTGGGCATTATGAATGGAAAGAGAAAAAACAATAAACTTGCATTTCCTTCATGGTGTTTGGCTCATTGTTTTGTCATACCTCTCTTGAAATTGAGCTCAACGTGAGTCCGACCCAATGGCTCTGTGGCAGTGGAAAGGACGTTCTCCACTCTGGCAGTGGTAATATACCTGCTGTTTGTTAGAAGCACTGGTCACATTTGGCTTTGCACTGAGGAAATATTACATTGTCATCACACTTCAAGTATTTTTCTAGAGAAGACAGAAGAGTTGTCGGCAAAGTTTGACTGTAGTGAACTCATCAATGTAACATTCAGTTAATAATATTTAGAATTGTTTATTTAGAGGCAGCAATTCAAACAGAACTGTCAGTTTGATTCAGCCCTTGACCATAACTGCATTTTGTCTGGTGATTTAAATAAAAATCTATCCAATGAAGTGAGATCTAGAAACTAATACCTGTACTGCTCCATGAAGGTTCTTACCCGATCGTACGTGGCTATGGGTTTTGGTATTGATACACACCAATCAGTTCCCACTTGGTGAATGTGCGAGTCTAGTTAAATTTGTGCCTGTCATTATGTGTTTTATGAATGTGTAAGTGACTGCAGTTATCAATCTGTCCTCTCTTGTAAATATTTACATATTCACACAGCAGACACTGAAAGGTACAGATTGATAATTACACATTAGAAACTGACAGGGAATGCTGTATAAACATTTAAATGTACTTGTCAATAAATCTCTGTCTGTCTGTTTCTGGGATGTAAATATGTGAGTTTAGTTACCAATCTGTTTGTTAATTTATGCCATGCGAATATTTAAGTGCAGTCATCAATCTGAACCTAACAAGGTGTAGAAGTGAATGAACACAGCAGGCCAAGCAGCATCAGAGGAACAGGGAGGCTGATGTTTCTGGTCTGGACTCTTCTTCAGAAATGGGGGAGGGGAATGGGATTCTGAAATAAACAGAGAGGGTGAGGTGGATAAAGGAGCATATAGATGGAGAGGAGATGGACAGGTAAAGGAGGTGGGAATGAAGCCTGTAAAGGTGAGTGCAGGTGGGGAGTTAGGATGGTGGTTGGTCAGTCAAGTGAAGACAGGCATGTCAAGGAAGCAGGGATGAGGCTGGGCGGTAGGTGGTGGGTGTGGGGTTGAGGTGGTATAGGTGGGAGAAAAGACAGACAGGTCAAGGAGTTTGGGACGAGCTGGGCTGGTTTTGGAATGAGGTCGGGGGTGGGGAGATTTTGAAGTCCATATTGAGACCATTGGGCTGCAGGGTTCCCAAGTGAAATATGAGGTGCTGTTCTTGCAACCTTCACGTGGCATCATTGTGGCACTGGCGGAGGCTCAGGGTTGACATGTCATCCAAGGAGTGGGAGGAGGAGTTGTTGGTTCACGACTGGGAGGTGCAGTCATTTGTCGCGAACCGAGCGTAGGCATTCCACAAAGCAGTGTCCATTCCTCTGCTTGGTTTCCCTGATGTAGAGGAGGCCACATCGGGAACAGTAGATACAATACACCACATTAGCAGATGTGCAGGTGAACATCTGTTTAATGTGGAAGGTTTTCTTGGGGCCTGGGATGAGGGTGAGGGGGAAGGTGTAGGGGCCAGTGTAACATTTCTTGCAGATGTAGGGAAAAGTGCCAGGGGTGGTGGGGCCAGTAGGGAGTGTGGAGCGGACAAGGGAGTCATGGAGAGAGTGGTCCCTCCAGAAGGAAGATAATGGTGGGGAGGGGAAAATGTCCTTGGTAGTGGGGTCAGATTTCAGGCGGTGGAAGTGGCGTCATGTCAGGAGCAGATGTGACGGAGGCAAAGGAATTGGGAATAGGAGATGACATTCTTGCAGGAAGGTGGGTGAGAAGAGGTGTATTCTAGGTAGCCATGGGAGTCAGTAGGCTTGAAATAGATATCAGTAGTCCGTCCTGGACATCTTCAATACCCTCCTCTCCTACCTGGGCATCTTCGTTACCCCCCCCCCCCACCCGTTATCTGCCTTCTGGAGGGACTGCAGTCTCTGTAACTCCTTTGTCCGCTCCACACACCCCACTAGCCCCACCACCCCGGCGCTTTTCCCTGCAACTGCAGGAAGTGCTACACCTGCCCCTACACCTCCCCCCTCAACCCCATCCCAGCCCCCAAGAAAACCTTCCACATTAAACAGATGTTCACCTGCACATCTGCTAATGTGGTATATTGTATCTGCTGTTCCAGATGTGGCCTCCTCTACATCAGGGAAACCAAACGAAGGCTTGGACGCCGCTTTGTGGAACACTTATGCTCAGTTTGCGACAAACATGAACCACTTCAATTCCCCCTCCCACTCCTTGGACAACATGTCCATCCTGCGCCTCTGCCAGTGCCACAATGATGCCATGCAAAAACTGCAGGAACAGCACTTCCTATTTCACTTGGGAATGTTGCAATGGTCTCAATGTGGACTTCACAAGCTTCAAAATGCACCCCATCACCGACCTCATCCCAAAACCTGCCCAGCTCATCTCCACCTCCTTGACCTCTGTCTTTTCTCCCACCTATCCCCCGCCTCTCACCTCAAACCCCACCACCATCCCCACCCCCTACCTATCAGCCTAATCCGCTCCTCCTTGACCTGACCAACCCCCATCCTAACTCCCCACCTAAACGCACTTTTTACTGGCTCCATCATTGCCTCCTTGACCTGTCTGTCTCCTCTCCACCTATGTGCTCCTTTATCCACCTTCCTTCCACCTCCCCCTCTCTCTGTTTATTTCAGAGCCCCCTTCACCTCCCCCATTTCTGAAGAAGGATGCAGACCTGAAACGTCAGCTTTCCTGCTCCCCTGCTGCTTGGCCTGCTGAGTTCACCCAGCTCTACACCTTGTTTTCTCAGATTCTCCAGCATCTGCAGTTCCTACTATCTCTATTAATCTGTACATGTCGGTTTTTGCTTTGTGACTATGTGAATGCATTTATCATTCTTCTCTGTAAGTTTCAGTGTTGTGAATGTGAGAGTGGCGTTCTCAAACTGTACCTTTTGGACTGTGCTGCATGAATATATGAATATAGGTATCAGTATGTACCTGTCAATTTCTTCTATGCGAATATGCGAGTGTACGTATAGATCTCTCCCTATCAGATTTGACAAAGTTAATATGTGAATGTGATTATTTATCTATGCCTGTCAGTTTCTGCTCTGTCAATATGAGTGCAGTTATCATTTGCCTGTGAAATTGTCCATGTCAGTGTATGCTATCTGAAAACAACAGGACTGTTTATAATCAATGTGTTCCTTTCAGATTCTGTTATGTTCACGTGAATGAATTTTATCAGTCCATTTCTGGGTTTATGAATGTGCCAATGCATTTATTGTATGGTACCTACTTGTATAGTAAGGAATACAGGGGTCGTTATTAGTATCTACCTGGCAGTTTCTACTATTTCAGTGAGTTTAGATGTAAATCTATCCCTGTCAGAGTCTGCTGCATGCATACATAAATGTAGTTATTGATATGTACCTGTCAGTTTCTCCAAGGTGAATGTGTGAGGTTAGTTAGCCAAATTTGACAGGTATAAACTGATACATCAATGTTTGAATGTATCTATGCTAGTCAGCTTCTACTCTCTCTGCACGTGAGTGTAGTTATCAATTTTTACTGTCAGATTCTGCTCTGTGAACATGCAGGCACGGTTATAGAACAAAGAAAATTACAGTACAGGAACAGGCCCTTCAGCCCTCCAAGCCTGCACCGACATGTTGCCTGTCTTAACTAAAACCCCCTTTCCTTCCAGGGACTGTATCCCTCTATTCCCATCCTATACATATATTTGTCAAGATGCCCTTTAAAAGTCATTACAGTATCTGCTTCCACTACCTCCCCTGGCAGTGAGTTCCAGGCACCTACCACCCTCTGTGCTTTTAAAAAACAAACTTGCCTCATACATCACCTTTTAAACCTTGCCCCTTGCACCTTATACCCCTGGCCCCTGGTAACTAACACTTCCACCCCACGGGAAAAATCTCCAGTCTGTCAACACCCTTCATAATCTCGCAGACCTCTGTCAGGTCGCACCTCAACTTCCGGTGAGAACAACCCAACATTCTCCAACTTCTCCTTTATAGTTAATGCCCACCATAGCAGGCAACATCCTGGTAAATCTTTTCTGTACCCAATCCAAAGCCACCTCATCCTTCTGGTAGTGTGGTGACCAGAATTGAACATGGTATTCCAAGTACAGATTAACTAAGCTTCTATAACACTGCAACATTACCTGCCAATTTTTAAAGTATTTAAAATTTTTAATGCTTATCAAAGTATACCTGCCTGTTTCTGACATAGACAGTCTCTGTTATAACATGTCTTGGGACAGTGGGTACATTTGGGACTTATTTTAAATCAGTGTGTGTTTCCTTGCATTTGTGTGTTAGGCATTCACTTTACTTAATTGTTGCATCTATGTACATGACAACTTTTCATTAAAAGATAATTTCTCTGTTTTATTATCCACTTTGGTGATTTGTCCTGTCTGTCAGCATTGTTTCCTTCCGTTTTGATGTTTAACATCCACCTCATAAGGTTGTTTAAACTTTGTAACAGCATGGTGTATTTGTTTACGTGGTTTGTAACTGAAAAATGCATGTATTCAATGTAGGTTTACTGCTCATCCAAGTATCTATTCAGATGAGGATTCAGATGTGAATGTCGATGGTCTATGAATAATGAAGTTTACTGGAACTGAGGTGGTGTGCATTGTCAATAAAGAGAAAATAAAACTTGTATTTCCTGTTTGGTACTTGACTCTGAAGTTTAAAAACTTATCTCCCTGGAAATTGAGCTCAATTGGTTTCTGACTCATTTGGCTCTGTGACTGTGGAAAGGATGTTCTCCATTCTGGCAATGGTACAGACCTACTGTTTATTTGAAGGAAGTGGTCACAGTTGGCTTTGTCCCAGGAAATATTACATTGTCTTGGTCCTGGAGGAAGACAGAAGAGATATATCCTCTAAAATCAACATCAGCCAAGTTTGACAATATTAACTCAATGTTTCTTTTTCTTGAAAGCCAACAATAGAAAAAAACCATGGATCTGATTCCATTCTTGCCCTTAGCTCTCCTCATCTGGTGCCTGTTTTGTTTTATATAATTCTATATGAATTGAATGAGACCCAGAAACTGGATAACAATTCCACAGTTGCACGAATAAGACTATCTGAAATAAACAGAATGCTTACACAGTTCCTAATCCAGCTCCTAATCCACTATTAAAAAGCAGGACAACGGATGCTATTTCTAATGTTTTAGAACATAGAATAGTACAACACAGTACAGGCCCTTCGGCCCAAGATGTTGTGCTGAACTTAAGGTCTATCTAACCTCCACTGCTAACTTATACTATCATCCACATGCCTACCTAACAGCAGCTTAAAATGCTCCTAATGAGGCCAGCTCCATGCCCCTAGCACTCTGAGTAAAGAACCTACCTCTGACATCTCCCCGATATCTGCCTCCTTTACTTTAAGACTACGTCTCCTCGTAAAAGCTACCTCCACTCTAGGAAACAGTTTCTGGCTGTCTGTCTATACTTCTGATCATTTTGTACACCTCTATCAAGTCACCCCCTCATCCTTCATTGCTCTAAAGAGAAAGCCCTAGCCCTCTCAACATTTCATCGTAAGAACTTCCCTCCATTCCAGGCAACATCCTGGTAAATTTCCTCTTCACCTTTTCTAACGCTTCTACATCTTTCCTGTAATGAGGTGAACAGAACTGGACACAATACTTCAGACGTGGCTGAACCAGGCTTTTGTATAGCTGGAGCATAAATTCATGGCTCTTGAACTCAATCCGTCTATTAGCGAAAGCTAACACACCATACATCTTCTTAACAACTCTATCCACCTGGCTGGCAGCTCTCAGGGAACTGTGAACATTAACCCCAAGATCCCTCTGCTGCTCCACACAGACAAGAATCTTTCCAATAACCCTGTATTTTGCTTTCAAGTTTGTCCTTTCAAAATGAATCACCTCACACTTTTCAGGGTTAAACTCCATCTGCCACTTCTCAGCCCAACTCTGCATCCCTATCAATGTCCCTTTGTAACCGAGAACAGCCCTCTGCATCGTCCACAACATGACCCACCTTCATATAGTCCGCGAACTTGCTAATCCACCCTTCCACTCCTTCATCCAAATCTTTTACAAAAATCACTGCCACCCTTTGTCTTCTAAAGGGTCAGCCAATTCTGAAGCCAATCTGCCACATTTCTCCCTATCCCATGCCTTCCTTACCTTCTGCATGAGCTTACCATGGGGAACCTTGTCAAATGCCTTATTTAAATCCATGTATACCACATCCACTGCTCCACCTTCATCCACGTTAGATCACCTCTTCAAAGAATTTAATAAGGTTTGTGAGGCAGGATCTACACCTCACAAATCCATGCTGAATATCACGAATCAAACTATGCCTGTCCAAGCGATCATACATTCTGTCTCTCAGAGCCCTTTCCAATAATTTGCCCACCACTGACCGAAGACTAACTGGCCTGTAAGTTCCAGGGTTATCCCTGTTCCCTTTTTTGAACGAGGTAATGGATGTTTGCCTCTTTCCAATCTTCTTACACTATACCCGTGGACAATGAGCATGAAAAGATCATCGCCAAAGGTCCTGCGATCTTGTCCCTCGCTTCCCATAGAATCCTTGGATAAATCCCTTCAAGCCCAGGGGACTTATCTATCTTCAACTTCCTCAATTCCTAGACATCTTCTTTGCTAACATCAACCTCCCCTAGCCTACCTGCCTGTTTCACAACATCCTCCTCTACAACTAGGCCCCTCTCAGTTGTGAATACTGAAGAAAAGCATTCATCAAGAATCTCCTATCTCTTTAGCCTCTGTGCACAAATTCCCTTTACAATCCTTGATCTGCCCTACACTTTCTCTGGTCATTCTCTTGTTCTGCACATAAGTGTAAAAAAGCCTTGGAGTTTTCCTTGATTCTGTCTGCCAAGGTTTTCTCATGCCCCCTTACAGCCCTTTCTTCAGCTCCTCTCTGGCTAACTTTCCGTTCCTCTTTTCCTAAATTGTCATAAGCCTCCTTCTTCCTCTTAATCAGTTGTTTGAGCTCTCTTGAGAATCATGGCTCCCTCACTCTTCTCTGCCTGCTGGGGACAAGCATATCAGGGACATTCAGTATGTGTTTCTTAAACAATCTCCACATTTCTGCGGAGCTTTTCCCTGACAGCATCTGTTTCCAGTCTATGTTACCCAGTTCTTGCCTACCTGAATTGTAATTACCCTTCCCCCCAAAAATAAACTTTACCCTGCCGTATATACCTATCCTTATCCATGACTATCGTGAAAGAAACAGAGTTATGATCGCTAAATAATTGTTTCGTTTTACTCGAAACTATTACTTTAATGCCTCCAATGCATGTCCGTTACAGGACTGTCACGGTTCATCATTTACTACACAATGCCAACAAACAGCTTGAACAGAAACTGCACAGTGAATTTTCTTCCGTCTCCGGAGGATTGAAAACCAAAGCAGCCGCTTCCCGCGGTATATCCCTGAGCAGCCCACACACAGCCCGAGAAAGGCCTCACTCTTACCCAACCGCAGGCCGCTTACTTCCAGCTCCCGGATCAGCTCCTGCTCCGCTCGGCCTCTTCCAAACGGCCCCCGGTTCCTCCTGAACGGAGCCCGAACGCGGAAACCACCCTCGATATCCCAGGCTCACTTCTCAATGAGTTGCCGGAAGGAACCACGCTTCCCTGAGCGCCGGTCTTTCCCTTGCGCCCTCACTAAGCAAATTACTGCGCGGATGAGACGGACTTAACGCATGCGCTCCTCTCGACAGAGCCAAGCAGCATTTGAGGGGTGCTTTGGAGGAGGAGTGTCGCGCATGCGCTACTTTCCGCAATAGTGCCCCAGAAACAACCATCAATTGCTCATTACCCAATTCTCTTCTCTTCCAGTTTGAGCAAAGGAACTGGGGCTGTGGGGGAAAGTGCAGAGATTGTTTCAAACAGGGGCATTACCCCTTTATGAAGTTCTAATGGAGTTCATTCCCGGGTCACTGTAGTAATTCCCTCCCTCGGGCTCTCTGCAGAATCCGGTGAGGAATCGGAAACGCTGACGGCCATTCGGCTCTTCAATACATCTTCCCCCAATCAATAACGTAATTGATCCACTAAAATCCACCATAATCATTCAATCCTCCCGACATTCAATCTGTAAATATTAGCTCCTTGTCGGAAGTAACATGCAGGGAGATGGAATAAAACGGACATTCTTACGAAGGCAGAATGTAGCCAATGGAGGAAAACTTGTAGTGCAGTGGTACTGTCCCTAACTCTAGGTCGAGGCAGCGGTTGTTAGTGGATGTGGTGCCAATCAAACAGGGGCGGCTTTTTCCTGAATTCCTCAGCCGTTATTGGAGCAGCACCATCACACTTGTGACTTGGGCCTTGACAATGAGAGACGAACTTTGGACAGTCAGGAGGAGAGTTAATCGCTGTAGTGATCCTGGCCTTTGACCTGCTCTTTTAGTCACTCTATCGATGTGGCGAATCCAAACGTCAGCCTTCCTGCTCCGATGCTGCTTGGCCTGCAGTGTTCATCCAGCTCTGCACCTTTTTATTTCCTCCCAGGATGTTAATAGTTAGGGATTCAGTAATGCCAAGGTCAAGGAGTTGTGGCTAGATTGTCTCTTGTTGGATATGGGCAATGCCAGTTACTTCTGTTATGGTAATAGCACCTGTTGTTTTGTAGCCTAAGCAGACCATGTCCAAATTCAACATCTTGTTGAAATTGGACATGGTCTGCTTTAGTATACTGGTGCACTACCAGACCAATTAATGATATATTACGCTATAATGTTGTAGACTCCGGTCTACATTGATAACGATTGATGCACAATGCCACGGCCCAATTACAATTTGCTTACTGCGACCCCAGCCTCACCCCATCATGGTGCTGTATCGATTGTTGTGAATGATATGGCTAACAGAATAGGACATGTAACTAACCCTGTAATCAATCCTCCGTCTGACAAAACACCCGTTCGTCTCGAAGTTACCGTATTTCCTGTTGAAAAACTCCACAATCCGTGTGTTTCCTGTTTAACTGCTTATCTCTGGTTATTCAGATTCAGTTTTAGTTGGATGCTCGGCCGGAATGGTAATGGATAGCAACAGGAGGGTAGAAGGGCTGAATGGTTTATGCCAATTCCTATTTTCAGTGTTTCTATGACTGTTATTTCCCGGAACATGTATTGAGTATTTTCACCTGAATGATAAATACTGATATGGGCGATCAATATAACTTCAAACCAGATGATTGGCTCTTGAGGATGAATCTGGAAAACAGCGAATTTCGGCGCATAGCCTTCAAAGAATTTAACAATAACTAAGTAAAAAAAAGTCTACAAACTCCTCAGCCACGAGAGCAAAGGCTGAAAGAAAGCGAAATTCTATCTTTCCACATTTACATTTAGTGATATTTCTGGCCTGTGAATGTGTGAATGTGAATATTGTGCAAGAGACTGCTGGAGAAGGGCGGGCGGGTAAATCTAACGTAACTGTGTTTGTGTGGCCGTTCGTATCCTGGAATTTCCGAATTCCTCTTGTGCAAGTCAAAAAGGTTTTCCACCGAAGTTAGCCCGCTGCTTCCCTACTAAACCCCAAAGGTAGAATTCAAGGCAATATATTTGTTGTTTTCAAGATTTCAGTCCAAAAGTAGCGACAATGTCAACTCTCAGCTCAGAGAGCGCGATCAGTACAGCTGCAAAATGTGTTTATTTCGTAAACGGAGCCAATAATTCAAGCGAAAACGTTTCGGCCGCAAACCTTCCGGTGTCAGGAAAAGAAAAATCTATCCTGAGATATTTGGAGATGCCGAATTTGGTAGGAATTGGAGAGTTTCGACCGTGAGAGAAACACAGAGAAGCAGCAGGAGTTGTGAGCTGAGGGAGGTTGTCTCCGTGCCGTCCGCTCGCAGCCTTTAAGTTGCTCAGTGCCGCCACCAACAGCTTCATTGCGGACCCAGTTCAGACTGACTCAGAGATTCAGCGCTGTTATCGACATGAGCGACACGACTGCTGCCGAAACGGCTCCTCTAGCCTCCGGACCCACCATTGCCAAGAAGACTGTCAAAAAGAAGAAGGCGGCGGGTCCCAGGAAAAAATCAACCTGTCCCGGGTTGGGCGAGCGGCTTCTGAAGATTGTCGGGGAGCCCAACGATCGCAAGGGGAAAAGCCTGTGTACTATAACGAAAGCGCTGGCTGAAGGCGGGGTCGATGTGGTGAAGCAGAAATCGCACATCAAGTTGAGTACCAAGAGGAGTGTGGCGAAAGGCTTCCTGGTTCAGGCCAAGGGCTACTTTAAACTCGCTAAGAATCCAGTCAAGGCAAAAGTTGGAAAGAAGGCGAAACCAGCAGCCGCCAAGAAACCAGCCGCGAAGAAAACAACGGCCAAGAAGGTGACAGCGAAGAAATCCCCAGCCAAGAAAGTCACAGGCAAGAAAGCGGCCGCCAGGAAGGCAGCAACACCGAAGAAAGCGGCGAAGAAAGCAGCGCCTAAGAAAAAGACTCCCGCGAAGGCGTTGAAAAAGACCAAGAGTCTCAAGGCCGCAAAACCCGTCACGAAACCGAGTAAACCGAAGGCAAAGGCGAAAGTGACAAAGAAATCGGCAAAGAAATGAACCAGTCGGTGCAGCATGTAACCAGCTCAATCCAAAGGCTCTTCTCAACGCCACCCACTTCTCTCAGGGATGAGCTGAGCCAAGATCTAATTGATCACAGTCCCGGCTCGGAGTGCGCACATACCTTAGATATTAATTGATGGGAAGCTGCAGTGATCTAAATCCAGCCCCTCTCCCATACTCAGAATAAATCAGTGTGAGGTCCCGCTGTCACTGAGACTTACCGCCGGTTCGGGTGCAGCTTCAATTCATGTCTTTTTCGTTTTCACATAGTCAGGGAGAGAGTCTCTCAGAAAGTAACTCTGGCGCAGAAACCCGGCTCCACAATACAATCTCCAAGAAATTACTTTGTCCAATTCAGCGGGAGGTGTAGAAGCGCGTGTCGGGCTTGATCTACGAGGAGAGCCGCGGGGTGCTGAAGGTTTTCCCGGGGAATGTGATCAGGGATGCCGGTCACCTGCACTGAACACGCCAAGCGCAAGACGGTCACTTGCATGGATGTGGTGTACGCTCTGAAGCGCCGGGGCTGCACTCTACATGAATTCGGCGTCTGAACAAATCGACCCTTTTCCAGCCAAACCAAACGCTCTTTGCAGAGCCAACCAAACCCTCCTATTGCGAGCTGACACCTGAGAATGGGGAAGACAGAACACAAGGGAGGGTATAATGTCCTGCAGCTGGCTGTTTCATCTGTAATACATCACATCGCAACTTGTAATTTTGCACAGTTACTAATGTTACATATTGCAATATTTGTGTTTTATCGACCCTTCCAGGAATGTTACTTTGTTCAGTTATGATTCTGGCTCCCCTGTGGATGTTTTAATGGCTTGTTCTTCCCATCTGCCTGTTACACATAGCGCAGGCAGCAATTACAAATTGTGTTCGGCGTCAGTATAATCTGATTGAAATAAAAATGTACGAATGATGTGAGCTTCTGTGACTTTATCAGCGGATACTGCATTAGTATTTAAGATGTTTAGATCGGCGGGGTTGTTTAGATTGATTAAAGGAAATTATACGCTCGGTTGTTCAGTTTGTCTGGGCTGTTTTAAAACCCACACATTTCCCCTGCCTTTTACAGAGAAGATCAAGCAATTTAATCTCAGTACTTGTTGAAATTGACAAACTTGTCATTTCATGTGTATCAATCAGCCTGCAGGAATTATTTTCCAGGCTTTTTCTGAAACTTCCGGGGCTGTTTCTTTGAGGGTTGAGGGACAAGTGTATCCAATGAGGGAGAAGTGTATCCAATCCCAACTCTAGGGTGGGCTCTCCATTCTTTCGAACAGGCAGCACCACAGTCGCATCAGTTTGTCTGAGCTGCTGAGAAACCCACACATTACCCGTGCCTTTTACAGACAGACCAAGCAATAATCCCAAGCCCTGTCGGCGCTGATCGAAGTCTTTTCTTTTGAAAAAAAAAGTCCCACACAGTATAACATATTGTCACTGTTGCAGGCGGACTGTGTTTTACGTTTTAACATGTAATTCAATTGCAGGAATTGTGACAGTGAATTTTGCAGATTTATTGAAATTACCGAACTGTCATGTCAAGGTAATCAGTCAGTTTCCAAGAATTGTGTTTCAGGTCTTTGTGAACCTTCCGGAGCAGCTTGTTTGTGGGTTGAGGGACGGGGGTGCATACAATCCCAGCTCTAGGGTGGACTCTCCATTCTCTTAAACAAACAGCACAACAGGAATATCAGCATTGACAGCAGGTGTGTGCCTGTGTGTGTGAGAGAGAGAGATACAGAGGGAGTCGAGTACTTCAATTATGTTTAAAGTATTGGGAAAGATCTGTAGATCGGATTATGGACGAGATTGTTGACTTGGTCGCCGAGGGGGCTTGTTTTTGCTCATGAAAAGCTCGGCGAGCAGTCAACAATCTCAGGGATAATAGGAACTGCAGATGCTGGAGAATCCGAGATAAAAAAAGTGTTGAACTGGATGAACACACCAGGCCAAGCAGCATCTCAGAAGCACAAAAGCTGACGTTTCAGGCCTAGACCCTTTATCAGAAATGGGGGAGGGGGAGGGTGTTCTGAAATAAATTGGGGGAGAGGGGGAGGCGGATCGATGATGGATAGAGGAAAAGATAGGTGGAGAGGGAACAGACAAGTTAAAGGGGCGGGGATGGAGACAGTAAAGGTGAGTGTAGGTGGGGAGTTAAGGAGGAGATAGGTCAGTCCAGGGAGGACGGACAGGTCAAGGGGAAAGAATGAGGTATGAGGAAGGAAGTGGTGGTGCGGCTTGAAGTGGAAGGAGGGTATAGGTGAGAGGATGAACAGGTTAGGGACGAGGGGACGAGGTGGGCTGGTTTTGGGATGCAGTGGGCGAAGAGGAGATTTTGAAGCTTGTGAAATCCACATTGATACCATTGGGCTGCAGGGTTCCCAAGTGGAATATGAGTTGCAGTTCCTGCAACCTTCGGCAGATATCGTTGTGGCACAGCAGGAGACTCAGGATGGACTAAGGAATGGGAGGGGGAGATGAAATGGTTCACGATTGGGAGGTGCAGTTGTTTATTACGGACTGAGTGTAGGTGTTCTGCAAAGCGGCCGCCAAGCCTCCGCTTGGTTTCCCCGATGTAGAGGAGGCCACAACGGGTACAGCCGATGTAGTATGCCATACTGGCAGATGTGCAGGTGAACATCTGCTCGACGTGGAAAGTCCTCTTGTGGCCTAGGATGGGGGATGAGGGAGGAGGTGTTGGGGCAGGTGTAACACTTCCTGCCGTTGCAGGGGAAAGTGCCCGGTGTGGTGGGGCTGGAGGGGAGTGTGGAGCTGACAAGGGAGTCTCCGAGAGAGTGGTCCCTTTGCAAAGCAGACAAGGGTGGGGGGAGGTAGAAAAATGTCTTTGGTCAGATTGCAGATGGCGGAAGTGTCGGAGGTTGATATGTTGGATCCGGAGGTTGGTGAGATGACACGTGAGGATGTGCGGGATTCTCTTTTGGTGATGATTGCGGGGATGGGGTGTGAGGGATGAGATTGCGGGAAATGTGGGAGACATGGTCAAGGGCGTTCTCGACCACTGTGGGGGGGTTGTAGCGGTCCTTGAAAAGCAAGAACATCTGAGATGTACGGGAGTGGAATGCCTCATCCTGGGAGCACACGTGGCAGTCGCGAAGGAATTGGGAATACGGGATGGCATTTTTGTAGGAAGGTGTCTGTAGGAATTGGGAGGAATCTAAAGAGAAGTTGTTGATGGTGAGGACGAGTTTGACTAGGCAGATAGGGTGTCAGTGGAGGGGGACTGGTCAGGCCTCCCGGTCAGTAAGAAGCATCTGTATGGGGAATGCAGGTGTATCGGGACTGGACTTCCATCGTAAAAATGAGGGGTTGGGGCCCAGGGAATTGGAAGTTCCGGAGGAATTGGAAGGCGTGGGTGGTGTCACGGATGTAGGTAGGGAGTTCCTGGACAAAGGGGTAGAAAATGGAGTCCAGATAGCTGGAGATGAGTTCAGTGGGGCAGGAGCAGGTGGAGACAAAGGGTCAACCAGGGCAGGCAGGTTTGTGGATTTTGGGAAGGAGATAGAAGCGGGCGGTGTGGGGTTTCTAACACTTTGTTATCGACAACCTCACTTCGGTTACGTTCTGGATTACTGTTCAAAATCTCAATGCGTGCAGAAGATTATAAATTCACTGTAAAATTCCTCTCTGTTCATTGTCTCTCGACGTTACCCCAGCTGTAGCTATCGGTATTCACTGTTAGAAGGGGGTTGCGGTGGGAAAAAATCTCGCTAAATTATTTACCGCTTCCTTCCTAATTCGAAAAGCCTGCCACTATGTAGAAAGGAGGACGAAGTTTTACAAAGAAGAATGTGTTGGTACTAAGTAGTTGATTTGGTTTTAGATTACAAAAGTACAGTTCACACAATCCCTCATTCCATCGTCCATTTCGGGCGATCCTATTCGGAGGGTCGGTTCAGACCAAATGGTCAAAATGCTCTCTTTCTGCTGTGCACAGATTCCATAAATTTTCTTCCCGCTGACATGGGGAAACAGTCACCAGACAATATTTTTAAGTCGCCCTCCTTTCTTCCAAATTTACACCGCATTAACTATTCCACTCTGATTCTGTTTTATTTCAGTTCAGTTTGAAAGCTTGAAACCGGCAACGGAAATCCTCACATATAGCATTCTGCAACCGGACAGAACTCGTGTGGTGTTTTGGAAATTGAGAAGTAACAATATGCGCAATATATCCAGGGTAGCTGTGATGGGTGACTTCAAATTTCCTCTTATTGATGGGAATCTATCAGAGCCAGGAGCTTGGATGGAGAACAATTTGTTAGTTGTGTCCAGGAGGGCTTTTTGAAGTGGTATGTTGACAATTCAACTGGAGAGGAAGCCATTTTAGACTTGGTACCAGGGAATGAGCCAGGACCGGTGATTCATATTTCAGCAGGTGACCATTTAGGCCTAAATGACCATAACTCCATAAGATTTAGAGGAGTCATGGAAGAGGACACTAGTAGCCCTCGGGCGAGGGTGCTTAATTTGGCAAGAGCCAACTACATCCAAATCAGACACGAACAGGAGAATGCGGATTGGAAGCTGTGATTTGAGGGCAAATCTATCTCTGGCACGTAGATAGGAGGCTTTTCAAGACCAATTGACTAAACTGCAAGACATGTATTTCCCTGCAAAACTAAATGATAAGAATAGCAGGATTCAGGAACCATGGATGACAAGGGAAATTGAAATGTTAGTTAAAATAAGTGAGGTGTACGACAAGTCTAGGCATCTACAAACTGACAAAGCCATGGATGAATACAAAAGAAATAGGAAGGAAATTAAATATGCAGTTCGGAAGACAAAAAAGGGGTCATAAAGTATCTTTAGCAAACAGGGTCAAGGAGAATCTCAAGACTTTTTATGCATATATTGGGAGAAAGAGGGAACAAGGAAAAGAGTAGGCTGACTCAAGGACAAAGAAGGGAAGTTCTAAGCTGAGCCGCAGGAAGTGGAGGACATGCTAAATGAGCACTTTGTACAGGTTTTCACACCAAAAAGAATGACGTGACTAATGTGCAGATCAGGGATGAGTGGGTGAATACTCCAGAGAATATCAACATATTGAAAAATGAAGTTTTGGGAATCCTAAATGACATTATGATAGACAAGTCCCCAGGGTAAGATGGGATCTATCCCATGTTACTCAGAGGGAAGGGGAGGTAATAGTTTGGGAATTGGCAGATGTCTTCTTTTCCTCATTGACCACAGGTGTAGTTCCGGAGGACTGGAGGTTTGCAAATGTTGTTCCCTTATTTAAGAAAGGATGTAAGGATAATCAAGGAAAGTATAGGCTGCTGAGCTTGACATTTGTGGTGGAGAAACTCTTGGAGAAGATACTGAGGGACAATATCTATGTGCATTTGGAGGAAAATGAACTAGTTAGTGACAGGCAGCATAGTTTTGTCCCAGGAAGGTCATGTCTCACCAACCTGATTTAATTTTTTGAAGAGGTAATGAGGATAATTGATGGGAAAAGGGCTGTGGATATAGTTTATATTGAATTTAGCAAAGCATTTGATAAGGTCCTGCATGGCAGGTTGGTTCAAAAACTAAATTCACAAGGAATTTTGGATGGCCTGGCCAATGGAAGTGCTTGGTCACAGAAGATAGAGCGTACTGGTGGAATGAGTTTTTTTTTCAGAATGGAGACGAGTAACTAGTAGTGTTCCACAGGGGTCAGTCTTAGCTTCTTCGTTGTTTGTAGTATATATAAATGATCTGGAGGAAAATACGGGTGGTCTGACAAGCAAGTTTGCTGGTGACATGAAGATTGGTGGATTGGTGATAGTGCCAATGATTGTGAAAGTATACAAGAGGATATAGTTAGATTGGCAAATTGGGCACAGAAATGGCAGATGGAGTTTAATCCAGAAAAATGCGAGGTGATGCATTTTGGAGGATCTAGTTTAGGAGTGAATTATATTATAAATGGCAGAACCCTGAGGAACAGTAATGTTCAGACAGATCTGGGCATGCAGGTCTTCAGTTCCCTAAAAGTGGTCACCTATGTAGTCAAGATAATTCAGAAGGCATATGGTTAGGGTGGCATGGTGGCTCAGTGGTTAGCACTGCTGCCTCACAGGACCAGGGTCCTCGGTTCGATTCCACCATTGGGTAACTGTCTATGTAGAGTTTGCACATTCTCCCCGTGTCTGCATCTGGGTTTCCCCCGGGTGCTCTGGTTTCCTCCCAGTCCAGAGATGTGCTGCGTAGGTGGATTGACCGAGCTATATTGCCTAGGGATGTTTAGGTTAGGTGGGTTACAAATGGGAAATTAGGGGAATGGGTCTGGGTGGGATGCTCTTTGGAGGGACAGTGTAGACTTGTTGGGCCGAATAGTCAGTTTTCACACTGTAAGGATCCTGTGATTACATGGTATACTTGCCTTCATTGCCCATGATGTGGAGTACAAGATTTGGCAAACCATGTTGCTACAATATGAAACACTTGTTAGGACACAATTGGAGTGTAGTGTGCAGTTTTTGGAAATCACACTATCAGAAGGATGTGGAAGCTTTGGAGAGAGCAGAGACAATGCTCACCAGGATGTTGCCTGGTCTCTCGGCCATTAGCTGGGAGGAAAGGTTAAAAGGACGAGCATATCTTTTACTGGAAAGACGTGGCTGAGAAAAGACCTGATAGAGGTCTACAAAATTATGAGAGGCATAGAAAGAGTGGATAGTCAGAAGCTATTTTTCCCAGTGTTGAAGTTTCAATTACAAAGGGGCACAGGTTCAGGTGAGAGGGGCAACATTCAAGTGAGATGTGCAAGGGACGTTTTTCATGCAGGGTGTGTCAGCAGCCTGTAAATGCACTGCCAGAAGAGGTGGTGGAAGCGGGCACTTTGAAGACATTGGAGAAAAACCTAGATGCAGACATGAATTGGGAGGAATAGAGGTATATAATTTTTAAAAATGGCAGTTTTGTTTTTAGATTAATTAGGTCATAATGGTCAGCACAGGCTCGGAGAGCTGAAGGGCCTCTTCCTGTTGTATACTTTCTCATTTGTTCATTTATTCTCAAGGGGTCAGTAAATATTTACAAGTTTCTGCTCCACTCAAACACAAAATCACAACTGAACACAGAAGGAGAATGAGATCTATTTATTCCACCTGAAACTCTTGCATACATAACAAATGAGACTATAGCAAACTTTTCATATCTGACAAATGTTCACCTGAATGTCCTCCAACCTAGTCTATTCTATCAGTTGCTTCTGATATGGCCTCCACTACATTGGTAGAGACCAAGCACAGACTTGGAGATAATGGGAACTGCAGATGCTGGAGATTCCAAGATAATAAAATGTGAGGCTGGATGAACACAGCAGGCCAAGCAGCATCTCAGGAGCACAAAAGCTGACGTTTCAGGCCTAGACCCTTCATCAGAGAGGGGGATGGGCGGAGGGAACTGGAATAAATAGGGAGAGAGGGGGAGGCGGACCGAAGATTGAGAGTAAAGAAGATAGGTGGAGAGAGTGTAGGTGGGGAGGTAGGGAGGGGATAGGTCAGTCCAGGGAAGACGGACAGGTCAAGGAGGTGGGATGAGGTTAGTAGGTAGCTGGGGGTGCGGCTTGGGGTGGGAGGAAGGGATGGGTGAGAGGAAGAACCGGTTAGGGAGGCAGAGACAGGTTGGACTGGTTTTGGGATGCAGTGGGTGGGGGGGAAGAGCTGGGCTGGTTGTGTGGTGCAGTGGGGGGAGGGGATGAACTGGGCTGGTTTAGGGATGCAGTAGGGGAAGGGGAGATTTTGAAACTGGTGAAGTCCACATTGATACCATATGGCTGCAGGGTTCCCAGGCGGAATATGAGTTGCTGTTCCTGCAACCTTCGGGTGGCATCATTGTGGCAGTGCAGGAGGCCCATGATGGACATGTCATCAAGAGAATGGGAGGGGGAGTGGAAATGGTTTGCGACTGGGAGGTGCAGTTGTTTGTTGCGAACTGAAGTCCCACAGACTTGGGACTGTTTTGTGCAGCATCTGCACTGTGTAATTCGAGTCGACAACATCTTCTGGCCACTAACCATTTTAACACCCCTCTCACTCCATTGATGACATGTCCATCCTTCATTGATTCCCGCACCCATTCATTCACAAGGCAGAAAATGAGAGGAATAGATGGTAGTTTCTCTCGTATATTTGAATATTAAAAACTGTCAGTTATGGACTGTCAACTAAACTCTCGTTTACATGGCAGAAACTGATAGGAACAGGTCAGTGGTGAGCTTCACTTTTTCACATAGCAAAAGCCGGTAGTTACATATCGATAACGACAGTCATAGTCACGCAACAGAAACTGTCAGGTCGAGATTGAGAAATGCACTCTCACATTCACAATGCGGAATTAGATACAGATTGATAATTACACTCCTGGAAACAGGACAAACTAGCCCTCAATACTTGAAACTCTGAACAACACAGTTCACAGACAACGATAAAGCAAAGAAGAACAGACTTGCACATAAGAGTTTGCAAATGAAACACATCGTCATAATTTGACATCGCAAAAGTACTCTGTTGAAATTAATCCTGAAATAACAATCGCCAGGTCAGTGTGAATACAACTGCCTTGTGAGTAAATAAAGTTCAGAAAAAATCCGCCAAGATAGACTCGACCACATTAAATTATGTGGATTTATCAGAAAGTCATGAAACTGTGTTAAATCCAGTCCATACAGAGGGTCTGAAACTGACATGTGCGGCTGGAAACACAGACTCCCACATCATTGTAGCAAAGAACAAAAGGCACAGAGCCAATAGCGCAGTAACTTTCAGTGTCACAAGCACAAAACAATTCTCTCTCAGTCGGATTGACAGGAACAAAATCAAGTTCCACACAACATTTCGATGCAGTTCCTGACAGATTCACTTTTAGACCAACACTCCCCAATCACAGAGAGATTTAGCATGAGAGTTTTGACAGCGTATAAAGTAACCAATGAGGAACGAGGCTTTCCCCATCCTTCATTTGCATTGCTGACGCCAACAGTCTGCAAAAAGCCAGCTCCGGGCCCGCTCTCCCTGATTCTGTCACCATGGTTGAAGAAAAGAAAGGGCCAGTTGCTAAGAAGGGCGCTAAGAAAGCGGTGAAGAGGGCGCCAGCGAAAGGCAGCAAGAAGAGGCGAAAGTCCAGGAAAGAAAGTTACTCCATCTACATCTACAAAGTGTTGAAGCAGGTTCACCCCGACACCGGGATCTCCTCCAAGGCCATGAGTATCATGAACTCGTTCGTCAAGGATATTTTCGAGCGTATCGCAAGTGCCCACCTCACACTTGTCCGCATTAAACTCCACTTGCCACCTCTCAGCCCAGCTCTGCAGCTTATCTATGTCTCTCTGCAACCTACAGCATCCTTCGTCACAATCCACAACTCCACCGACCTTAGTGTCGTCCGTAAATTTACTTACAAAACCTTCTACGCCCTCATCCAGGTCATTTATAAAAATGACAAACAACAGTGAGTTTACAGTTGAGGTTAGTGCAATGTCTAGGATTAGCGCCTGGATTAGAACTGGGGATAGAGTTAGTGTTCGTGTTAGGCTTAGGGTTATGGCGAGGATTTATGTTACGATTAGGGTACAAGTGAAATTTATGGTTAGAGCTAGGGTTAGGTTCATGCGAGAGTTAGGTCTGATTTTAGCTTTCGGATTCGGGTTCGGGTTCTCTTTCATGTCATGGTTCGGCGTTCTGCTAGGGTTAGTGGATAGGTTTTGGTTTAAGGTTAAGGCTCGGGCTAGGCTTAAGGTAAAGGTTAGGTGCACGGTTTGGTTAGGTTTAGTGCTCGGATGGGAGATACGATTACGGTTATGACGAGGTCTAGAGCTAAGGTCTCGGTTAGAGTTGGGGACTGGTTTAGGGCTGAGGTTATCATTGTGGACAGGGCCACAGTGAGAGCGAAGGATATGGTTAGGACAAGGAACAGCATAAAGTTCAGTGTTAAGTTTAGGGTTGAGGTTAGAGTTCGTGCTAGGGCTAGGGTTAGACCTAGGAACAGATTTTGCTTTAAGGTTTATGATTAGGGCTCGGGTTAGTGTTAGTGTTCGGGTCAGTGTTGTGATTCTGGGGGTTTGTGTTAAAGGAAGGGACGGTGCTACTGCGAGCAAGAGGGTGAGCGTTAATTGTGAGGAAGTGTCACTGGGCCCGAAACGTTAACTCTAATCACTCTCCAGTTAATGCCAGGCCCGCTGAGCTTTTACAGCAGTTACAGTTTCAGCTTCTGATTTTCAGGACCCGCAGATCTTTCGATTTTTATTTAACAAAAGTGAAGAATTTGCTAATGTCTAATTTAGTGCAAGAAGAGAGGGCGTCTTCAAAATTATGTCAAAAGGCGGTGTTCGCTGTTATCGTGCTCATTCCAAAGAAAGGTGTGTAATGTTTCATATCGGGGAGTTTTTGAAATGTGAACTTGAACGATTAGATGCACAGTGCGGTATTTGCCGCTTTCCCCTGCTTGTTCTGGAAGTTCTGAAATCGTCCATCAAGATCAGGAATGGACACATTCAATTAGATGAGGGAAGGAAGTAAAAAGAGATTGTGTGAAATATACATTTGTAATCGAAAAGTAAATTAACTCGTAAGTATTGGTGAATTCTTCTTCTAAACGTCCTCTTTTTTGTGCATAATGTATGTGCAATGGCGGGCTTTTTAAATTATAGAGAAAGCGGTTGATGATTTCGCGCCGTTATTTTCCAACTTCCTCCCCGTGCCCTCTCCGGATTAGGGAATGTAGCAGATATCTGACTGGGAAATGAAGCAACATTAGGAGATGATGAACATTTCTGTCGAAAAGATTTTTTTCTCCCTTTCAGTGTGAAGAACCCGGGGCTTGGTAATTGTCCGCCCCTGTGAAACTCGGTCACAGCCAGTTTCACATTTCCTTTAATCACATTGGGAAGAGCTGAAATGACACAGTGCAACAAATACCCCGTCCCTCAGTTCATCATTATGAGTGGGTGCTGACCGCCTGCGCTTTATTGGCGGGTGTGTTCATGTACAGCCTCTTTGCCCAGCCCGCAGAGAGGAAACATATGAAACGCCACTGAGGTCATCTTCAGCGACTGCTATGTGTTCGTGTTACTCTTTAACACTCGATCACTTCGGGAGCGAATGGCCCCGGTGGCCTATGAACTCTGACTTACACCCCAGGAAAACTAAAGTCGTGTCCCTGTCTTTTGAGTCCCACAAGCAAGTATATTGTGTATCTCCTGACTTGTCAATTTCCAAATATCCGCTCAGGTTCTGTTCGGTTGCAGAATGCTGCAAGCGAGCCTTTCCGCTGTCGGTTCAAACAGAACTGAGATAAAGCCAGAACCAAGGGAGAATAGTTAATGTGGAGCAAATTTGCCAGAAGGGAGAGCAATATTGTCTGAAGATGGTGTCCCATTAATACGGTTACCAGGAGGAACGTCCGGCCCAGCAGGAAAGAGGGCATTCGGCCCATCGAGTCTAAACCAATCTCCGAAGGGTAGGAAATGAGGGAGGGGAGAGATTCTTAGACTTTTTTTTGTAATCTAAAACCAAATCAACTGTAAACTACCCATGCATTCTTCTCTGTAAAAATTCCTCCTCCATTCTACATATTGGCGCGCTTTTCAATTGAGAAAGAAAGCGGTTAATAATTTAGAGACAATTGTTTTCCGCCCGCTCCTTCCCTGCCCTGCCCATCGTTGTCGCCGTGGTAACGCCAAGGGAGACAATCAGCAGAGAGGAGATAACAGTGAATTTATCATCTTCTGCACGCATTGAATTTTTAACAGAGATCGGAGAACACAACTGGAGTACTCGGCTCTCTCTCCCTTCTCTCTCTTTCTCTCTCTCACACACACACACAGACACCTACCTGCTGTCACTTCTGATGCTACTGTGGTGGTGATCAGTAATTCAACTCCGACCTACACATAGCAGAAGCTTAAAGGGGCATGTTGATAACCATACTCACCATTCACCAAACATGAACTGATAGGTAGAGATTGATAATTCACCTTACATATGGGCATAAAATTAAGTGAAAGACATAGATTGGTACCCACACTCTTATATTAATGAGAAGTTGATATATACAGTCACACACTCACTTTGCTAATAAAATGTGAGGCTGGATGAACACAGCAGGCCAAGCAGCATCTCAGGAGCACAAAAGCTGACGTTTCGGGCCTAGACCCTTCATCAGAGAGGGGGATGGGGAGAGGGAACTGGAATAAATAGGGAGAGAGGGGGAGGCGAACCGAAGATGGAGAGTAAAGAAGATAGGTGGAGAGAGTGTAGGTGGGGAGGTAGGGAGGGGATAGGTCAGTCCAGGGAAGACGGACAGGTCAAGGAGGTGGGATGAGGTTAGTAGGTAGCTGGGGGTGCGGCTTGGGGTGGGAGGAAGGGATGGGTGAGAGGAAGAACTGGTTAGGGAGGCAGAGACAGGTTGGACTGGTTTTGGGATGCAGTGGGTGGGGGGGAAGAGCTGGGCTGGTTGTGTGTGAGAGAGAGAGAGAAAGAGAGAGAGAGGGAGAGAGAGCCGAGTACTCCAGTTGTGTTCTCCGATCTCTGTTAAAAATTCAATGCGTGCAGAAGATGAGGGGACGAACTGGGCTGGTTTAGGGATGCAGTAGGGGAAGGGGAGATTTTGAAACTGGTGAAGTCAACATTGATACCATATGGCTGCAGGGTTCCCAGGCGGAATATGAGTTGCTGTTCCTGCAACCTTCGGGTGGCATCATTGTGGCAGTGCAGGAGGCCCATGATGGACATGTCATCTAGAGAATGGGAGGGGGAATGGAAATGGTTTGCGACTGGGAGGTGCAGTTGTTTGTTGCGAACTGAGCGGAGGTGTTCCCAAAACCAGTCCAACCCTTCTCTGCCTCCCTAACCAGTTCCCTCTCCCCATCCCCCTCTCTGATGAAGGGTCTCGGCCCGAAACGTCAGCTTTTGTGCCCCTGAGATGCTGCTTGCCCTGCTGTGTTCATCCAGCCTCACATTTTATTATCTTGGAATTCTCCAGCATCTGCAGTTCCCATTATCTCTCTCACACACTCACTTTGCAGTCACTGAGAGGAGATAAATTGATGACGACTCACACATTCGCATGACAGAAATTGACAGGTACAGATCAGTAAGTTGACTGACATAATGTTAAGGTGACGACATCATGTTACAGTCCAACAGTTTTATTTGAAAACAGAAGCAGCGATGAATTCTCCTCTTGACAGCCCGTAGTCCGTCCTTCACTGACAAGGCCCAAGCCAGGGGCGTGATGTTTTATCCGACTGACCTGGATGAGTGCAGCTCCAATAACGGTCGCCACATTCAGGGCAAATTGCAACACATCCACAAGCATCCACTCTCTCGACAGAGTTCGAGTCACTACCACTGCGCAACACGCCTCCCTCCATTGGCTACATTCTGTCTCTGTAATAATCTCCCATTTACTCCAACTCTCTGATGTTACTTTAAACAAGGAGTTAATATACACAGGATGAGTGTCGGGAGGATGAAATGACATATTTAATGGATCAATTCGATCGGCCATTGTGTTTTGAATCGGGGAAGCTCTATTGAAGGGCCGAATGGCCGTCAGCGTTTCCGATTCCTCATCAGATTCTGCAGAGGCCGAGGGAGGGAGTTACTACCGTGAGCCGGGAATGATCTCCATTGGAGCTTCATAAAGGGGTAATGTCCCTGTTTGAAACTTTCTCTGCACTTTCCACCACGGCCCCAGTTCCATTGCTCAAACTTGGTGAAAAGGGAATTGGGAAAATGAACAATTGATATTTGTTTCCGGGGAAACCTCAGGGGTACGTCGCTTTACGCCGCCCCTCCCCCAGCAGCTATATGACCGATCGAGAGGAGCGCATGCGTAATATACTTCGCGCCGGCGCTGCCACGGAGGAGCATTTGATCAGTGAGACCGCAATGGAGGGAGCAGTGCCCAGGGAAGCGAGAAGACCAGCAGGCTCCTCCCAGCAGCCCATCGAGATGTGAACCTGGGTCACTGACCGGGGTTCCGTTCGGGGAGAACCGGGGCCTGTTTGTAAGAGGCCGAGCGGAGCAGGAGCTGATCCGGGAGCTGGAAGTAAGCGGCCTGCGGTTGGGTAAGAGTGAGGCCTTTCTCGGGCTGTGTGTGGGCTGCTCAGGGATATACCGCGGGAAGCGGCTGCTGTGGTTTTCAATCCTCCGGAGACGGAAGAAAATTCACTGTGCAGTTTCTGTTCAACCTGTTTGTTGGCATTGTGTAGTGAATGATGAACCGTGACAGTCCTGTAACGGACATGCATTGGAGGCATTAAATTAATAGTTTCGAGTAAAACGAAACAATTATTTAGCGATCATAACTCTGTTTCTTTCACGATAGTCATGGATAAGGATAGGTATATGCGGCAGGGTAAAGTTTATTTTTAGGGGGAAGGGCAATTACAATTCAGGTAGGCAAGAACTGGGAAACGTGACGATCCTGTAAAAGAGAGAGAGAGAACGGGAACTGCAGATGCTGGAGAATCCAAGATAACAAAGTGTGGAGCTGGATGAACGCAGCAGGCTAAGCAGCATCTTAGGAGCACAAAAGCTGATGTTTTGGGCCGAGACCCTTCTTCAGAAAAGGGGGACGCTGTATACGGTGTGGCTGCCTCTACATTGGGGAAACCAAGCCGAAGCTTGGGGACCGCTTTGCAGAATACCTCCGCTCGGTTCACAGTAAACAATTGCACCTCCCAGTCGCGAAGCATTTCAACTCCCCCCTCCCATTCCTCAGACGATATGTTCTTCCTGGGCCTCCTGCAGTGCCATCATGATGCTAATGATGCCATAGGTTGCAAGAACAGCAACTCATATTCTGCTTGTGAACCCCGCAGCCCAATGGTATCAATGTCGATTTCACCGGCTTCGAAATCTCCCCTCCCCCCACTGCATCCCAAAGCCAGCCCAGCTCGTCCCCACCTGCCTAACCTGTTCTTCCTCTCACCTAACCTCTCCTCCCACCACAAGCCGCACCTCCTTTTCCTTCCTCCTAACCTCATCCCGCTCTCTTGACTTGGCAGTCCTCCCCAGACTGACCTATCCCCTCCATGCCTCCCCACCCATACTCTCCTCTCCATCTATCTTCTCTTCTATCCATCTTTGATCCGCCTCCCCCTCCCTCCCAATTTATTTCAGAATCCTGTAAAGGACATGCGTTGGAGGCATTAGATTAATAGTCTGGAGTAAAACATTTGAAGAAGTGTCAGTTGTTCGTCTCTTTACTAGTTAGTGGAATGGGACTGGATAATGAACTGTGTAAGCAGTCTACTTGCTTCGAATTGTCCTATTCATGCAGCTGTGCAATTGGTGCTCAGCTCTGGTTCTCACTCAGTTGGTATAGAATTATATAAAACAAAACAGTCATCAGACAAGGAGAGCTCAGGGCAAAATGGATTAACAGTCCAGCGATAATACAACAAACCCATTGCCTCCCTACACAGGTGTAAGCGATTGACATGGTTGTCTAAGTCACATGAGTATCTGCTGTGAACATGGTGGGTGGTGCTCCCACATAGGATGGTAGTGCCTATGTTGTAGATCTGACGTGCCTTTCACGGCTTACCATGACAGGGTTGTATAGTGTTGTGGTTCATGTAGTCCTGAAGGCTAGGTAGTTTGCTGTGAGCAATGTTCTGTTTAAGGTTTTGCGGTTGTTTGAAGGCAGGTACTGGAGGTGTCAGGAAGATCTTAGTGAGGGCGTCATGAGTAATGTGTTGAAGGCTACGAAGAACATGGCGCAGTTTCTCCACTCTCAACAAGTACTGGACGATGAAGGGTACCCTATCGGTCGTATCCCGCATCATGAGGTTATCTGTAGGCCTGTGTTAGAGTGAAGTATTTAGGTATCTGTGTCTGATGGAGATGTCTGTGTCCAAGAGTGAGATTGATTGTAAAGAGTAGTCTATGGTAAGTCTCTTGGTGGGATGGAACTTGTTGATATCACTCCGTAGTTGCTTCAGTGATTCCTCAGACTACGTCCAAAGGAAGAAAATATCATCAATGTATCTGGTGGAGAACTTTGGATGGACGTTCTGTGCAACAAAGAAGCCTTGTTGGAACATCTGCATGAAAATGTTGGCATGTTGGGGAGCACATCTGGCCCCTATGGCTGATGCATGTGTTTGGTTGGAAAACTGGCTGTCAAAGGTGAAAGTGTTACGGTCAAGGATGAAGTGGATGAGTTGTCGGATGGCGTCTGGAAATCAGCTGCTGGTGGTATTGAATACTGTGACTGATGCTGTGATGCTGTCATCATGGCGGTTGCTGTTGCAGTGAGCCAAAACCTCCACTGTGACAAAGAATTTTCCTGGATTGGTTGGTCTGTTGGTGCCAAGTTTCTGTAAGAAATCTGCAGTGTCGTGACAGAAGCTGGGGATTCCCTGTATGATGAGTTTCAAGATGCCCTTGACATAGCCAGAGAGGTTCTCACACAGGGTCCCATTGCCTGATAGGATGGGACGTTCTGATGTGTTGGCTTTGTACATCTTTCAAAGGCAGGAGAAGGCCCCCAGTCAGGAAGTTTGTGGAATGAGAGTGCGTATGGTACTCTGAAGAATTGGATCAAAGCTCTTGACCAGTCTGTTCAGTTGGCAGGTGTGTTCCTTGCTTGGATTGGTAGGTCTGTAGTGTTGCTGGTTGTTCAGGTGTTGGAACACTTTCTTGCAGTAGTCAATTGATGATGTAATATGTACGACGATGCCTCTGAGATTGTCATCAAAGCAGCAATTTTCTGGTTGGACTTGAGAATGTGGATGTTAATACATTGTGCTTGGGTGACATTTTGCACTAACTTGTGAGTTTGGTTGATGAATCTGGCGTTCATGCATTCGCTGATGAATTGAGCAAACCTGTCAAGCCCAATGCATTGGCCCCTTTGGAGGTGTCGAATTTGGACCGTTGGGTAAACGTACTTTGAGGCAGATTTCAGGATACACGACAGCATAGAGTTGCGGAGCAGAGGCTGAGAACCAAGTTCCATACCCAAGAGGATGGCTTCAACTAGGATCTTGGGTTCATGTCGCACTATAGGTGACCCCACTGCATTGTACACTTGCTCTCTTTTGCTATCTTTCACATGCTCAGTCACAGTTTATGTCAGTGACATGCACACATAAATCAGTGGAGTGAATTTGTATTTGCAGGTACATTCTATTTTTTTATTCTCAAAGCACACTATTTATAGACAGTCAGTCAATCGAGTTTCATAAATTAATGCTTTAGAAATAAAACTAGTCTGACTCAAAACCCAATTGCAAACAGATTTGAAACAAGCTCTCACACAAAGCATGCATTACCTGATGTAAAATGTCACCTCTTCATGACACTGTTGAAACATTTGGTTTTCACAGGGCAGTGACATCAATGCAATTTGAGGACTTTCATCTGCATATTAATCAATTAAAATATTTAACTGATTAAAGATTTAACTCTATCTTAGGTTTGTTTGCTACAAATAAATAAGAACACTGCAGATACACAGTGCAGAAACTTACAGGCCGAGACCGGACAATTCCAGGCACACATGCACGGAGCAAATCTGACATGTACATTCTGATAACTGGCCCTACACATTAACCAAGCTGAAACTGAAATGTATGGATCGATAACTGAACTCGAGGCCACTTCATAAACTGATAGGTGTAGATTGATATCTGCAATCTCATTTTCACATAGCAAAAACGGAGAAGTCCAGCTTAGCAGATGCAGTCACAAATTTGCATTACAGTAACTGACAGGGACACACTGATGTCAGCATTCACGTTCACATTGACAAAACTGGCTACATACAGACCAATAACAACACTCACATAGTCACGTTGCAGAAATTAACAGGTAGAAATTGATAACTGTACCCATACATTCACATTGCAGAATAGAACAGGCACAGGTCTATTACTACAGGTACATATTTGCATTCCAGTATCCGTTAGTGACAGGATAAGAAACATATCAGAAACAGATACGCATAGATTGTGAATATGCGAATGTATGTATCAAAGCAAAAACTGAGAAGTACAGCTTGGCAAATACAGTCACACATTTGCATTGCAGTAACTAACAGGGACACACTGACAAAACTCATGTTCACATGACAGTATTGGATAGGTACTGACCAATGACCACCCTGACAGCGTGACTTAGCAGAAACTGACAGGTAGAATCTGACCTGTATATTCAAAATGCAGAAATTAACAGGTACACATTGATAACTCCAGGCACAAATCTGTATTCCAGTCTCTGTCAGGGGCAGTTGAATAAACAGTCCTCTTACATCCACAGAGCTGAAACTCACAGGAACAGAATGATTACTGAACTCACATATTCATGTGGCATAAATGGATAAGAACAGTTTGATAAATAATGCGCAGAACAGGATCTCACAGGTGTATGTTGATAATGACAGGCACAGGTTCATTTAGCAATAACTTACGGGGGGTGGTTAAAACGTTATCCCATATTCATACATCAGAAACAGATAGGTGCAGCTTTATAACTGTACTCGATTCAACAAGCAGAACCTAACAGACGTAGATGGATAACTAAACACGCATATGAACAGAGTAGAACCTGACTGGTACAGATTGATGATTAAACTTAAATATGAGCATAGCAGAAACTGACAGGAATAGGTTTGTACCTGCATACTAATAGTCCCAGACCAGAAACTGGCAGGTACAGGCTGAGAACTATTTACACACATTTGCCGAGCAGGAACTGACAAGAACAGGTCAGTAATAACACTGCAGGTTTCACACCACACAAACTGGTTACAGATTGATAACTACAGTCACATACTCATGAGCCTTCCATGCGGCCCTCCATTTTTGTTTCAGCAGCAGGAGGAGCGGGAGCGTCGACCAGGTAGCTGCCGGGAAGGTGAGTCACTGTTTGAAAAACTTACCTCGCGAATAGGCGGAGCATACGCTGAGCAGGAGCGGACACGGTTCTGCTGAGTTAGCGAGGTAATATTTTTGTGGTTGCGTTACCCGAAACAGTACTCGGGTAGTGTCTCCCACCCATCCTCCTCCTCTCACCAAAAAAAAGGTTCTGTGCACCAGATTGGTAAGGTAACTAGTTTATTTTCTATTCTTTGTTTTTCAACAGTCTCTTTGGGAATTTAGAATAATGGGAATGGAGGTCAGGGCAGTAGAAAGTTCCTGCAGCAGAATGTGGGAGGTAAGGGTGACCACTAGTGTCCCTGCTGACTACATGTGTTGGAAGTGCACCCAACTCCAGCTCATCGGAAACTGCGTTCGGGAACCGGAGCTGGATGAACTTTGGATCATTCGGGAGACGGAGGGGGTTATTGAGAGGCGTTACAGGGAGGTAGTCTCTACTCATGTACAAAAAAAAGGCAGATGGGTTACAGTCAGGGGATGGAAAGGGAACTGGCAGGCAGTGCAGGGATCCCCTGTGGCCATTCCCCTCAACAATAAGGATACCGTTTTGGATACTGTTGGCTGGCGGCGGGGGGTGACTTACCAGGGGAAAGCAATGGGGCACAGGTCTCTGGCACAGAAAGGATGGGGGAAGAGGAGCAGAGCAGTAGTCACTGGGGACTCCAGAGTTAGGGGGACAGATAGGAGGTTCTGTGGGGATGAGAGAACTCACGGTTGGTGTGTTGCCTCCCAGGTGCCAGGGTGCGTGATGTCTCTGATCGTGTTTTTGGGACCCTATAGGGGGAGGGGGAGCAGCCCCAAGTCGTAGTCCACATAGGCACCAACGACATAGGTCGGAAGAGAGATGGGGTTTAAGGTGGAAATGCAGGGAGCTAGGATGGAAGCTTCGAGCTAGGACAAACAGAGTTGTTTCTGGTTTGTTGCCCGTGCCACGTGCTAGTGAGGCGAGGAATAGGGAGAGAGGAGTTGAACACGTGGCTATAGGGTGCAGGGGGGAAGGTTTTGGATTCTTGGATAATTGGGATTCTTTCTGGGGGAGGTGGGACCTCTACAAGCAGGATGGTTTTCACCTGACCCAGACGGGTACCGATATCCTGGGGGGGGAAATTTGCTAAGGCTATTCGCGTGGGTTTAAACTAACTCAGCAGGGGGAAGGGAACCAAAATTGTAGTTTGAGTATCGAAACGCTTGAGAGTCGGGAGGTCCAAAATAAAGTTAAAGATGTAAGATGGCACCAGCGAGCAAGAAGTTGGTTTGAAGTGTGCCCACTTCAATGCCAGGAGCATCTGGAATAAGGTGGGGGAACTTGCAACATGGGTTGGTACCTGGGACTTTGATGATGTGGCCATTTCGGAGACATGGATAGAGCAGGGACAAGAATGGTTGTTGCAGATTCCAGGATTTAGATGTTTCAGTAAGAACAGAGAAGATGGTAAAAGAGGGGGAGGTGTGGCATTGTTGGTGAAGGACAGTATTACAGTTGCAGAAAGGATGTTTGGGGACTCGTCAACTGAGGTAGTATGGGCTGAGTTTAGAAACAGGAAAGGAGAGGTCACTCTGTTGGGAGTTTTTTATAGGCCTCCGAATAGTTCCAGATATGTTGAGGAAAGGATAGCAAAGATGATTCTCGATAGGAGTGAGAGAGACAGGGTAGTTGTCATGGGAGACTCCAACTTTCAAATGTTGGAGTACTATAGATGGGTCAGTTTTTGTCCAGTGTGTGCAGGAGGGCTTCCTGACACAGTATGTAGACAGGCCAACAAGGGGCGAAGCCACATTAGATTTGATACTAGGCAATGAGCCCGGCCAGGTGTTAGATTTGGATGTAGGTGAGCACTTTGGTGATTGCGATCACAATTCTGTTGTGTTTACTTTCGTGATGGGAAGGGATAGGTGTATACCACTAGGCAAGAGTTATAAGGCTTGAGAAAGGCAATTACGATGAGATTAGGCAAGATTTAGGGAGCACAGGATGGGTAAGGAAACTGCAGGGGATGGGCACATTAGAAATGTGGAGCTAATTGAAGGAAAAGCTCCTGTGTGTGCTAGATAAGTATGTACCTGTCAGACAGGGAGGAAGCAGGAGAGCGCAGGAGCCATGGTTTACGAAGGAAGTGAAATCTCTGGTCAAGAGGAAGAGGAAGGCTTCTGTTAGGATGAGATGTGAAGGCTCAGTTAGGGCGCTTGAGGGTTACAAGGTAGCCAGGAAAGACCGAAAGAGAGAGCTCGGAAGGACCAAAAGGAGACATCAGACGTTGTTGGTGGATAGGATCAGTGTAAACCCTCAGGCTATCTACTGGTATTTAAGGAATAAAAGAATGATGAGAGTAAGATTAGGGCCAATCAAGGATAGTAGTGGGAAGTTGTGTGTGGAGCCAGATGAGATAGGGGAAGCAGTAAATGAATTAATTGCGTTAGGTGCAGAGCATCATGACGTGCAGCTGGAAACACAGACTCATTATTATAACAGAGCACAAGGTACAGAGCCTGTAGCACAGTCTCTTTCAGTGTCGCAGACACGTATCAAATCTCCCTCAGTCAGATGGACAGGAATAAAATCAAGTTCCACACAACATTTAGATGCAGTTCCTGACAGATTCACTTTTAGACCCACACTCCCCAATCACAGAGAGATTTAGCATGAGGGTTTTGACAGCGTATAAAGTAACCAATGAGGAACGAGGCTTTCCCCATCCTTCATTTGCATTGCTGACGCCAACAGTCTGCAAAAAGCCAGCTCCGGGCCCGCTCTCCCTGATTCTGTCACCATGGTTGAAGAAAAGAAAGGGCCAGTTGCTAAGAAGGGCGCTAAGAAAGCGGTGAAGAGGGCGCCAGCGAAAGGCAGCAAGAAGAGGCGAAAGTCCAGGAAAGAAAGTTACTCCATCTACATCTACAAAGTGTTGAAGCAGGTTCACCCCGACACCGGGATCTCCTCCAAGGCCATGAGTATCATGAACTCGTTCGTCAAGGATATTTTCGAGCGTATCGCAGGGGAGGCTTCCCGCTTGACCCGTTACAACAAGCGCAGCACCATGAGCTCCCGGGAGATCCAGACTTCCGTACGCCTGCTGCTGCCCGGGGAGCTGGCCAAGCACGCCGTGTCGGAGGGCACAAAGGCGGTGACCAAGTACACCAGCTCCAAGTGAAACGCCACTTGGCACTGAAAAACCCAAAGGCTCTTTTAAGAGCCACCCACAAATTCCCTTAAACAGCTGAACCATCGTGTCTCTAATTTGCTTCGCAGTTGCTGCAGGGAAATATTTAACTTCCATTCTTTTTTTAAAATGATCTGTAAATTAATGTGTGCTTTATTGAGTGAAAATTGCCCATCTACTTTCATTTTCGAAAGAAACATCGTCTCGTCTCACCTTTTAGAATGTGCCCCTGTCTTCAAATGCCCATCCCATGGAAAAGACACCTGGCCGCTCACCTTACCTATCCCCCTCATGATTTTAAAAACCTCTATAAAATGACTCTACGACTTCCGAGTCATTTCTCAGTGACATTGTTCAAATCACCCTTTGCTGGATACCGCTGAGATATGAACTCCCCCGTCAAACAAAATAAACCTGTGCCCACATTTGATTCCCCCCGGTTGAAAGAGTTCGCGCGCCGTGAGGAATTTCCCAATTACTCTACAGCTTCTGTCCGATTTTGCAGAATATTGTAAATGAGCCTTCCTGTTGTTGGTGAGAGACTGTAAAAATTAACCGAGATAAAACTTGAACAGTTGTCGGACTGGTGTGCAAGCGCGGAATTATTCAGGTCTGCTATAAAAAGGGCCGCTTTATAATATTGTTTAAAGCATTAATACGCTCACCCGGATGAACGTTGAGATGTTTTATCACTATGTCGGGGTGCTCTTGAAATGCGAAAAAAAATGAATATGTACAGAGGGCAGTTTGTGGCGCTTTTTTTACGTTTCCGCCTTTTTTTACAGTTAAAAAAATCCCACTCAGGATCGGAAATGGGCAGAGTGAAGTAGACGAGGGAATGAGATTTTTAAAAATGTGTGGAATATCCATTCGTAACCTAAAAGTAAATTACCTCGTTAAAAACACTTATGCCTTCCACTTTGTAAAACTTCTTCCTTTTTTTGTACATATTGGCGGGCTTTTCAAATTTGACGGAAAGCAGTTGATCATTTTGCGGAATAGCGAATTAAGCAATGACGTGAGGGTTAGGGCATGGTTTAAGGCTTCTGTCACTGTTTGGGTTAGGGTTATGGTCAGGGCTAGGGTTAGGTTTAGATTGAGGTTTACGTTTGGGGCTAAGATTACGGTTCCACCGAGGGTTCGCGCGATAAGGGAGGGTTATGGTTCGGGCTACGGTTTAGTTTAAGATGAGGGCCAGAGCGAGATTCAATGCAGTGGTGAGATAAGCATAGAAAATAGAACATAGAACATTACAGCACAGTACAGGCCCTTCGGCCTTCGATGTTGTGCCAACCTGTCATACCGATCTCAAGCCTATCTAACCTACACTATTCCATGTACGTCCATATGCTTATCCAATGACGACTTAAATGTACCTAAAGTTGGTGAATCTACTACCGTTGCAGGCAAAGCGTTCCATTCCCTTACTACTCTCTGAATAAGGAAACTACCTCTGACATCTGTCCTATATCTTTCGCCCCTCAATTTAAAGCAATGTCCCCTCGTGCTCGCCGTCACCATCCTAGGACAAAGGCTCTCCCTGTCCACCCTATCTAACCCTCTGATCATTTTATATGGTTCGATTAAGTCACCTCTCAACCTTCCTCTCTCTCATGAAAACAGCCTCAAGTCCCTCAGCCTTTCCTCGTAAGACCTTCACTCCATACCAGGCAACATCCCAGTAAATCTCCTCTGCACCCTTTCCAAAGCTTCCACATCCTTCTTATAATGCGGTGACCAGAACTGTACGCAATCCTCCAAGTGCGGCCGCACCAGAGTTTTGTACAGCTGCAGCATAACATCTTGGTTCTGGAACTCGATCCGTCTATTAATGAAAGCTAAAACACTGTATGCCTTCTTAACAGCCCTGTCAACCTGGGTGGCAACTTTCAAGGATCTGTGTACATGGACACCGAGATCTCTCTGCTCATCTACACTACTAAGAATCTTGCCATAAGCCCTGTACTTTGCCTTCTGGTTACTCCTACCAATGTGCATCACCTCACACTTGTCCGCATTAAACTCCATTTGCCACCTCTCAGCCCAGCTCTGCAGCTTATCTCTGTCTCTCTGCAACCTACAGCATCCTTCGTCACAATCCACAACTCCACCGACCTTAGTGTCGTCTGTAAATTTACTAACCCATCCTTCTACGCCCTCGTCCAGGTCATTTATAAAAATGACAAACAACAGTGGGGTTACAGTTGGGGTTAGTGCAATGTCTAGGATTAGCGCCTGGATTAGAACTGGAGATAGATTTAGTGTTAGTGTTCGGCTTAGGGTTATGGCGAGGGTTTATGTTACGATTAGGGTACAGGTGAAATTTATGGTTCGAGCTAGGGTGAGGTTCATGCGAGAGGTAGGTCTGATTTTAGCTTTAGGATTAGGGTTCGGGTACTGTTTCATGTCATGGTTCGGCGTTCTGCTGGGGTTGGTGAATAGGTTTTGGTTTAAGGTTAAGGCTCGGGCTCGGCTTAAGGTAAAGTTTAGGTGCACGGTTTGGTTAGGTTTAGTGCTCGGATGGGAGATACGATTACGGTTATGACGAGGTCTAGAGCTAAGGTCTCGGTTAGAGTTGGGGACAGGTTTAGGGCTGAGGTTATCATTGTGGACAGGGCCACGGTGAGAGCGAAGGATATGGTTAGGACAAGGAACAGCATAAAGTTCAGTGTTAAGTTTAGGGTTGAGGTTTGAGTTCGTGCTAGGGCTAGGGTTAGACCAAGGAACAGGTTTTGCTTTAAGGTTTATTATTAGGGCTAGGGTTAGTGTTAGTGTTCGGGTCAGTGTTGTGATTCTGGGGGTTTGTGTTAAAGGAAGGGACGGTGCTACTGCGAGCAAGAGGGTGAGCGTTAATTGTGAGGAAGTGTCACTGGGCCCGAAACGTTAACTCTAATCACTCTCCAGTTAATGCCAGGCCCGCTGAGCTTTTACAGCAGTTACAGTTTCAGCTTCTGATTTTCAGGACCCGCAGATCTTTCGATTTTTATTTAACAAAAGTGAAGAATTTGTGAATGTCTAATTTAGTGCAAGAAGAGAGGGCGTCTTCAAAATAATGTCAAAAGGCGGTGTTCGCTGTTATCGTGCTCATTCCAAAGAAAGGTGTGTAATGTTTCATATCGGGGAGTTTTTGAAATGTGAACTTGAACGATTAGATGCACAGTGCGGTATTTGGCGCTTTCCTCTGCTTGTTCTGAAAGTTCTGAAATCGTCCTTCAAGATCAGGAATGGACACATTCAATTAGATGAGGGAAGGAAGTAAAAAGAGATTGTGTGAAATATACATTTGTAATCGAAAAGTAAATTAACTCGTAAGTATTGGTGAACTCTTCTTCTAAACTTCCTCTTTTTTGTGCATAATGTATGTGCAATGGTGGGCTTTTTAAATTATAGAGAAAGCGGTTGATGATTTCGCGCCCTTATTTTCCAACATCCTCCCCGTGCCCTCACCGGATATAAGTATGTTGTGTATCTCCTGACTTGTCAATTTCCAAATATCCGCTCAGGTTCTGTTCGGTTGCAGAATGCTGCAAGCGAGCCTTTCCGCTGTCGGTTCAAACAGAACTGAGATAAAGCCAGAACCAAGGTAGAATAGTTAATGTGGAGCAAATTTGCCAGAAAGGAGAGCAATATTGTCTGAAGATGGTGTCCCATTAATACGGTTACTCGGAGGAACGTCCGGCCCAGCAGGAAAGAGGGCATTCGGCCCATCGAGTCTAAACCAATCTCCGAAGGGGAGGAAATGAGGGACGGGAGAGATTCTTAGACTTTTTTTGTAATCTAAAACCAAATCAACTGTAAACTACCCATGCATTCTTCTCTGGAAAAATTCCTCCTCCATTCTACATATTGGCGCGCTTTTCAATTGAGAAAGAAAGCAGTTAATAATTTAGAGACAATTGTTTTCCACCCGCTCCTTCCCTGCCCTGCCCATCGTTGTCGCCATGGTAACGCCAAGGGAGACAATCAGCAGAGAGGAGATAACAGTGAATTTATCATCTTCTGCACGCATTGAATTTTTAACAGAGATCGGAGAACACAACTGGAGTACTCGGCTCTCTCTCCCCCTCTCTCTCTTTCTCTCTCTCTCTCACACACACACAGACACCTACCTGCTGTCACTGCTGATGCTACTGTGGTGGTGATCAGTAATTCAACTCCTACCGACACATCGCAGAAACTTAAAGGGGCATGTTGATAACCATACTCACCATTCACCAAACATAAACTGATAGGTAGGGATTGATAATTCACCTTACAGATGGGCATAAAAGTAAGTGAAAGACATAGATTGGTACCCACACTCTTATATTCATGAGAAGTTGATATATACAGTCACACACTCACTTTGCAGTCACTGACAGGAGATAAATTGATGACGACTCACACATTCGCATGACAGAAATTGACAGGTACAGATCAGTAAGTTGACTGACATAATGTTAAGGTGACGACATCATGTTACAGTCCAACAGTTTTATTTGAAAACAGAAGCAGCGATGAATTCTCCTCTTGACAGCCCGTAGTCCGTCCTTCATTGACAAGGCCCAAGCCAGGGGCGTGATGTTTTATCCGACTGACCTGGATGAGTGCAGCTCCAATAACGGTCGCCACATTCAGGGCAAATTGCAACACATCCACAAGCATCCACTCTCTCGACAGAGTTCGAGTCACTACCACTGCGCAACACGCCTCCCTCCATTAGCTACATTCTGTCTCTGTAATAATCTCCCATTTACTCCACCTCTCTGATGTTACTTTAAACAAGGAGTTAATATACACAGGATGAGTGTCGGGAGGATGAAGTGACATATTTCATGGATCAATTCGATCGGCCATTGTGTTTTGAATCGGGGAAGCTCTATTGAAGGGCCGAATGGCCGTCAGCGTTTCCGATTCCTCATCAGATTCTGCAGAGGCCGAGGGAGGGAGTTCCGACCGTGAGCCGGGAATGATCTCCATTGGAGCTTCATAAAGGGGTAATGTCCCTGTTTGAAACTTTCTCTGCACTTTCCACCACGGCCCCAGTTCCTTTGCTCAAACTTGGTGAAAAGGGAATTGGGAAAATGAGCAATTGATATTTGTTTCCGGGGAAACCTCAGGGGTACGTCGCTTTACGCCGCCCCTCCCCAGCAGCTATATGACCGATCGAGAGGAGCGCATGCGTAATATACTTCGCGCCGGCGCTGCCACGGACGAGCATTTGATCAGTGAGACCGCAATGGAGGGAGCAGTGCCCTGGGAAGCGAGAAGACCAGCAGGCTCCTCCCAGCAGCCCATCGAGATGTGAACCTGGGTCACTGACCGGGGTTCCGTTCGGGGAGAACCGGGGCCTGTTTGTAAGAGGCCGAGCGGAGCAGGAGCTGATCCGGGAGCTGGAAGTAAGCGGCCTGCGGTTGGGTAAGAGTGAGGCCTTTCTCGGGCTGTGTGTGGGCTGCTCAGGGATATACTGCGGGAAGCGGCTGCTGTGGTTTTCAATCCTCCGGAGACGGAAGAAAATTCACTGTGTAGTTTCTGTTCAAGCTGTTTGTTGGCATTGTGTAGTGAATGGTGAACCGTGACAATCCTGTAACGGACATGCATTGGAGGCATTAAATTAATAGTTTCGAGTAAAACGAAACAATTTTTTAGCGATCATAACTCTGTTTCTTTCACGATAGTCATGGATAAGGATAGGTATATGCGGCAGAGTAAAGTTTAACTTTAGGGGGAAGGGTAATTACAATTCAGCTAGGCAAGAACTGGGAAACGTGACGATCCTGTAAAAGAGAGAGATAACGGGAACTGCAGATGCTGGAGAATCCAAGATAACAAAGTGTGGAGCTGGATGAACGCAGCAGGCCAAGCAGCATCTTAGGAGCACAAAAGCTGATGTTTTGGGCCTGGACCCTTCTTCAGAAAAGGGGGACGCTGTATACAGTGTGGCTGCCTCTCCATTGAGGAAACCAAGCGGAGGCTTGGGGACCGCTTTGCAGAATACCTCCGCTCGGTTCACAGTAAACAATTGCACCTCCCAGTCGCGAAGCATTTCAACTCCCCCCTCCCATTCCTCAGACGATATGTTCTTCCTGGGCCTCCTGCAGTGCCATCATGATGCTAATGATGCCATAGTTTGCAAGAACAGCAACTCATATTCTGCTTGGGAACCCCGCAGCCCAATGGTATCAATGTCGATTTCACCGGCTTCAAAATCTCCCCTCCCCCTCACTGCATCCCAAAGCCAGCCCAGCTCGTCCCCACCTGCCTAACCTGTTCTTCCTCTCACCTATCCCCTCCTCCCACCACAAGCCGTATCTCCTTTTCCTTCCTCCTAACCTCATCCCGCCCTCTTGACCTGGCTGTCCTCCCCGGACTGACCTATCCCCTCCCTGCCTCCCCACCCATACTCTCCTCTCCATCTATCTTCTCTTCTATCCATCTTTGATCCGCTTCCCCCTCCCTCCCAATTTATTTCAGAATCCTGTAAAGGACATGCGTTGGAGGCATTAGATTAATAGTCTGGAGTAAAACATTTGAAGAAGTGTCAGTTGTTCGTCTCTTTACTAGTTAGTGGAATGGGACTGGATAATGAACTGTGTAAGCAGTCTACTTGCTTCGAATTGTCCTATTCATGCAGCTGTGCAATTGGTGCTCAGCTCTGGTTCTCACTCAGTTGGTATAGAATTATATAAAACAAAACAGTCATCAGACAAGGAGAGCTCAGGGCAAAATGGATTAACAGTCCAGCGATAATACAACAAACCCATTGCCTCCCTACACAGGTGTAAGCGATTGACATGGTTGTCTAATTCACATGAGTATCTGCTGTGAACATGGTGGGTGGTGCTCCCACATAGGATGGTAGTGCCTATGTTGTAGATCTGACGTGCCTTTCACGGCTTACCATGACAGGGTTGTATAGTGTTGTGGTTCATGTAGTCCTGAAGGCTAGGTAGTTTGCTGTGAGCAATGTTCTGTTTAAGGTTTTGCGGTTGTTTGAAGGCAGGTACTGGAGGTGTCAGGAAGATCTTTGTGAGGGCCTCATAGTCATGAGTAATGTGTTGAAGGCTATGAAGAACATGGCGCAGTTTCTCCACTCTCATCAAGTACTGGACGATGAAGGGTACCCTATCGGTCGTATCCCGCATCATGAGGTTATCTGTAGGCCTGTGTTAGAGTGAAGTATTTAGGTATCTGTGTCTGGTGGAGATGTCTGTGTCCAAGAGTGAGATTGATTGTAAAGAGTAGTCAATGGTAAGTCTCTTGGTGGGATGGAACTTGTTGATATCACTCCGTCGTTGCTTCAGTGATTCCTCAGACTACGTCCAAAGGAAGAAAATATCATCAATGTATCTGGTGGAGAACTTTGGACGGACGTTCTGTGCAACAAAGAAGCCTTGTTGGAACATCTGCATGAAAATGTTGGCATGTTGGGGAGCACATCTGGCCCCTATGGCTGATGCATGTGTTTGGTTGGAAAACTGGCTGTCAAAGGTGAAAGTGTTACGGTCAAGGATGAAGTGGATGAGTTGTCGGATGGCGTCTGGAAATCAGCTGCTGGTGGTATTGAATACTGTGACTGTTGCTGTGATGCTGTCATCATGGCGGTTGCTGTTGCAGTGAGCCAAAACCTCCACTGTGACAAAGAATTTTCCTGGTTTGGTTGGTCTGTGGGTGCCAGGTTTCTGTAAGAAATCTGCCGTGTCGTGACAGAAGCTGGGGATTCCCTGTATGATGAGTTTCAAGATGCCCTTGACATAGCCAGAGAGGTTCTCACACAGGGTCCCATTGCCTGATAGGATGGGACGTTCTGATGTGTTGGCTTTGTACATCTTTCAAAGGCAGGAGAAGGCCCCCAATCAGGAAGTTTGTGGAATGAGAGTGCGTATGGTACTCTGAAGAATTGGATCAAAGCTCTTGACCAGTCTGTTCAGTTGGCAGGTGTGTTCCTTGCTTGGATTGGTAGGTCTGTAGTGTTGCTGGTTGTTCAGGTGTTGGAACACTTTCTTGCAGTAGTCAATTGATGATGTAATATGTACGACGATGCCTCTGACATTGTCATCAAAGCAGCAATTTTCTGGTTGGACTTGAGAATGTGGATGTTAATATATTGTGCTTGGGTGACATTTTGCACTAACTTGTGAGTTTGGTTGATGAATCTGGCATTCATGCATTCGCTGATGAATTGAGCAAACCTGTCAAGCCCAATGCATTGGCCCCTTTGGAGGTGTCGAATTTGGACCGTTGGGTAAACGTACTTTGAGGCAGATTTCAGGATACACGACAGCATAGAGTTGCGGAGCAGAGGCTGAGAACCAAGTTCCATACCCATGAGGATGGCTTCAACTAGAATCTTGGGTTCATGTCGCACTATAGGTGACCCCACTGCATTGTACACCTGCTCTCTTTTGCTATCTTTCACATGCTCAGTCACAGTTTATGTCAGTGACATGCACACATAAATCAGTGGAGTGAATTTGTATTTGCAGGTACATTCTATTTTTTTATTCTGAAAGCACACTATTTATCGACAGTCAGTCAATCGAGTTTCATAAATTAATGCTTTAGAAATAAAACTAGTCTGACTCAAAACCCAATTGCAAACAGATTTGAAACAAGCTCTCACACATAGCATGCATTACCTGATGTAAAATGTCACCTCTTCATGACACTGTTGAAACATTTGGTTTTCACAGGGCAGTGACATCAATGCAATTTGAGGGCTTTCATCTGCATATTAATCAATTAAAATATTTAACTGATTAAAGATTTCACTCTATCTTAGGTTTGTTTGCTACAAATAAGTAAGAACACTGGCAGATACACAGTGCAGAAACTTACAGGCCGAGACCGGACAATTCCAGGCACACATGCACGGAGCAAATCTGACATGTACATTCTGATAACTGGCCTCACACATGAACCAAGCTGAAACTGAAATGTACGGATCGATAACTGAACTCGAGGCCACTTCATAAATTGATAGGTGTAGATTGATATCTGCAATCTCATTTTCACATAGCAAAAACGGAGAAGTCCAGCTTAGCAGATGCAGTCACAAATTTGCAATACAGTAACTGACAGGGACACACTGATGACAGCATTCACGTTCACATTGACAAAACTGGCTACATACAGACCAATAACAACACTCACATAGTCACGTTGCAGAAATTAACAGGTAGAAATTGATAACTGTACCCATACATTTACATTGCAGAATAGAACAGGCACAGGTCTATAAATACAGGTACATATTTGCATTCCAGTATCCGTTAGTGACAGGATAAGAAACATATCAGAAACGGATACGCATAGATTGTGAATATGCGAATGTATGTATCAAAGCAAATACTGAGAAGTACAGCTTGGCAAATGCAGTCACACATTTGCATTGCAGTAACTAACAGGGACACACTGACAAAACTCATGTTCACATGACAGTATTGGATAGGTACTGACCAATGACCACTCTGACAGCATGACTTAGCAGAAACTGACAGGTAGAATCTGACCTGTATATTCAAAATGCAGAAATTAACAGGTACACATTGATAACTCCAGGCACAAATCTGTATTCCAGTCTCTGTCAGGGGCAGTTGAATAAACAGTCCTCTTACATCCACAGAGCTGAAACTCACAGGAACAGAATGATTACTGAACTCACATATTCATGTGGCATAAATGGATAAGAACAGTTTGATAAATAATGCACAGAACAGGATCTCACAGCTGTATATTGATAATGACAGGCACAGGTTCATTTAGCAATAACTTACAGGGGGTGGTTAAAACGTTATCCCATATTCATACATCAGAAACAGATAGGTGCAGCTTTATAACTGTACTCGATTCAACAAGCAGAACCTAACAGACGTAGATGGATAACTAAACACGCATATGAACAGAGTAGAACCTGACTGGTACAGATTGATGATTAAACTTAAATATGAGCATAGCAGAAACTGACAGAAATAGGTTTGTACCTGCATACTAATACTCCCAGACCAGAAACTGGCAGATACAGGCTGAGAACTATTTACACACATTTGCCAAGCAGGAACTGACAAGAACAGGTCAGTAATAACACTGCAGGTTTCACACCACACAAACTGGTTACAGATTGATAACTACAGTCGCATATTCATGAGCCTTCCATGCGGCCCTCCATTTTTGTTTCAGCAGCAGGAGGAGCGGGAGCGTCGACCAGGTAGCTGCCGGGAAGGTGAGTCACTGTTTGAAAAACTTACCTCGCGAATAGGCGGAGCATACGCTGAGCAGGAGCGGACACGGTTCTGCTGAGTTAGCGAGGTAATATTTTTGTGGTTGCGTTACCCGAAACAGTACTCGGGTAGTGTCTCCCACCCATCCTCCTCCTCTCACCAAAAAAAAGGTTCTGTGCACCAGATTGGTAAGGTAACTAGTTTATTTTCTATTCTTTGTTTTTCAACAGTCTCTTTGGGAATTTAGAATAATGGGAATGGAAGTCGGGGGAGTAGAAAGTTCCTGCAGCAGAATGTGGGAAGTAAGGGTGACCACTAGTGTCCCTGCTGACTACATGTGTTGGAAGTGCACCCAACTCCAGCTCATCGGAAACTGCGTTAGGGAACCGGAGCTGGATGAACTTTGGATCATTCGGGAGGCAGAGGGGGTTATTGAGAGGCGTTACAGGGAGGTAGTCTCTACTCATGTACAAAAAAAAGGCAGATGGGTTACAGTCAGGGGATGGAAAGGGAACTGGCAGGCAGTGCAGGGATCCCCTGTGGCCATTCCCCTCAATCATAAGTATACCGTTTTGGATACTGTTGGCTGGCGGGGTGGGTGACTTACCAGAGGAAAGCAATGGGGCACAGGTCTCTGGCACAGAAAGGACGGGGGAAGAGGAGCAGAGCAGTAGTCACTGGGGACTCCAGAGTTAGGGGGACAGATAGGAGGTTCTGTGGGGACGAGAGAGCTCACGGTTGGTGTGTTGCCTCCCTGGTGCCAGGGTGCGGGATGTCTCTGATCGTGTTTTTGGGATCCTTAAGGGGGAGGGGGAGCAGCCCCAAGTCGTAGTCCAGATAGGCACCAACGACATAGGTCGGAAGAGAGATGGGGGTTTAAGGCGGAAATGCAGGGAGCTAGAATGGAAGCTTCGAGCTGGGATGAACAGAGTTGTTGTTTCTGGTTTGTTGCCCGTGCCACATGCTGGTGAGGCGAGGAATAGGGAGAGAGAGGAGTTGAACACGTGGCTACAGGGTGCATTGGGGAGGGTTTTGGATTCTTGGATAATTGGGGCTCTTTCTGGGGTAGGTGGGACCTCTACAAGCAGGATGGTCTTCACCTGACCCAGAGGGGTACCGATATTCTGGGGGGGAAGTTTGCTAAGGCTATTCGGGTGGGTTGAAACTAACTCAGCAGGGGGATGGGAACCAAAATTGTAGTTCGAGTATCGAAAAGGTTGAGAGTAGGGAGGTCCAAAATAAAGTTTCAGGGATGTAACATGGCACCAGCGAGCAAGAAATTGGTTTGAAGTGCGTCTATTTCAATGCCAGGAGCATCCGGAATAAGGTGGGGGAACTTGCAGCATGTGTTGGTACCTGGGACTTTGATGATGTGGCCATTTCGGAGACATGGATAGAGCAGGGACAGGAATGGTTGTTGCAGGTTCCGGGATTAAGATGTTTCAGTAAGAACAGAGAAGATGGCTAAAAGAGGGGGAGGTGTGGCATTGTTGGTGAAGGACAGTATTACAGTTGCAGAAAGGATGTTTGGGCACTCGTCAACTGAGGAAGCATGGGCTGAGTTCAGAAAACGGAAAGGAGAGGTCACTCTGTTGGGAGTTTTTTATAGGCCTCCGAATAGTTCCAGATATGTTGAGGAAAGGACAGCAAAGATGATTCTCGATAGGAGTGAGAGAGACAGGGTAGTTGTCATGGGGGACTTCAACTTTCAAATATTGATGGGACCACTATAGTTCGAGTACTATGGATGGGTCTGTTTTTGTCCAGTGTGTGCAGGAGGGCTTCCTGACACAGTATGTAGACAGACCAACAAGGGGCGAAGCCACATTAATTTGGTACTGGGTAATGAGCCCAGCCAGGTGTTAGATTTGGAAGTAGGTGAGCACTTTGGTGATAGCGATCACAATTCTGTTATGTTTACTTTCGTGATGGAAAGGGATAGGTGTATACCACTAGGCAAGAGTTATAAGGCTTGAGAAAGGCAATTACGATGAGATTAGGCAAGATTTAGGGAGCATAGGATGGGTAAGGAAACTGCAGGGGATGGGCACATTAGAAATGTGGAGCTAATTGAAGGAAAAGCTCCTGTGTGTCCTAGATAAGTATGTACCTGTCAGACAGGGAGGAAGCAGGAGAGCGCAGGAGCCGTGGTTTACGAAGGAAGTGAAATCTCTGGTCAAGAGGAAGAGAAAGGCTTCTGTTAGGATGAGATGTGAAGGCTCAGTTAGGGCGCTTGAGGGTTACAAGGTAGCCAGGAAAGACCGAAAGAGAGAGCTCGGAAGAACCAGGAGGAGACATGAGACGTTGTTGGTGGATAGGATCAGTGCAGACCCTAAGGCTTTCTATAGGTATTTAAGGAATAAAAGAATGATGAGAGTAAGATTAGGGCCAATCAAGCATAGTAGTGGTAAGTTGTGTGTGGAGTCAGATGAGATAGGGGAAGCAGTAAATGAATATTTCTTGACAGTATTCACTCTAGAAAACGACAATGTTGTCGAGGTGAATACTGGGATATAGGCTACTAGACTAGGTGGGATTCAGTTTCACAAGGAAGAGGTATTAGAAATCCTACAGAGTGTGAAAATCGAGAAGTCCCCTGGGCTGGATGGGATTTATCTTAGGATCCTCTTGGAAGCCAGGGAGGAGATTGCCGAGCCTTTGGCATTGATCTTTAACTTGTCATTGTCTGCAGGAATAATGCCAGAAGACTGGAGGATGGCAAATGTGGTTCCCCTGTTCAAGAAGGGGAATAGAGACAGCCCTGGTAATTGTAGACCAGTGAGCCGTACTTCAGTTGTTGGTAAAGTGTTGGAAACAGTTATAAGAGAGGAGTTATAATCATCTAGAAAAGAATAATTTGATTAGGGATAGTCAGCACGGTTTTGTGAAGGGTAGGTCGTGCCTCAGAAACCTTGCTGAGCTCTTTGAGAAGGTGACCAAACAGGTAGATGAGAGTAAACCGGTTGATGTGGTGTATATGGATTTCAGCAAGGCGTTCGATAAGTTTCCCCACAGTAGGCTATTGTAGAAAATGCGGAGGAATGGGATTGTGGGAGATATAGCAGTTTGGATCAGAAATTGGCTTGCTGAAAGAAGACAGAGGGTGGTGGTTGATGGGAAATGTTCATCCTGCAGTGCAGTTACTAGTGGTTTACCACAAGGGTCGGTGTTGGGTCCACTGCTGTTTGTCATTTTTATAAACAAACTGGATGAGGGTGTAGAAGGATGGGTTAGTAAATTTGCAGACAACACTAAGGTCGGTGGAGTTGTGGGTAGTGACGAAGGATGTTGTAGGTTACAGAGAGACATAGATAAGCTGCAGAGCTGGACTGAGAGGTGGCAAATGGAGTTTAATGCAGACTAGTGTGAGGTGTGCATTTTGGTAGGAGTAACTGGAATGCAAAGTACTGGGCTAATGGTAAGATTCTTGGTAGTGTAGATGAGCAGAGAGATCTCAGTGCACATGTGCACAGATCCTTGAAAGTTGCCACCCAGGTTGACAGGGTTGTTAGGAAGGCATACAGTGTTTTAGCTTTTATTAATAGAGGGATTGAGTTCCAGAACCATGAGGTTCTGCTGCAGCTGTACAAAACTCTGGTGTGGCCGCACTTGCAATATTGCGTACAGTTCTGGTCACCGCATCATAAGAAGGATGTGGAAGCTTTGGACAGGGTGCAGAGGAGATTTACTCGGATGTTGCCTGGTACGGTGGGAAGGCCTTATGAGGATACGCTGAGGAACTTGAGGCTGTTTTTGTTAGAGAGAAGAAGGTTGAGAGGTGACTTAATTTTGACATAAGATAATCAGAGGGTTAGTTAGGGTGGACAGGGAGAGCCTTTTTCCTGGGATGGTGATAGTGAGCACAAGGTGGCATAGCTTTAAATTGAGGTGTGGAAGATATAGGACAGATTTCAGAGGTAGTTTCTTAACTCAGCGAGTAGTGAGCGAACGGAACACTTTGCCTGCAACGGTAGTAGTTTCAGAAACTTCAAGTACATTTACGTTGTCATTGGAGAAGCATATGGATGTCCATGGAAGAGTGTAGTTTAGATGGGCTTCAGATTGGTATGACAGGTCGGCACAACATCGAGGGCCGAAGTACCTGTACTGTGCCGTACTGTTCTATGTTCTGTGAGAATGATACTTGTGCACACATCCATACAGTAAAAATTCATGTATACCCATTGTAAATGCATTTACACATTCAAAGACTAATACTGACATGTACAAATTAATAACTGGACTCTCAGACTCATTTAAAAAATCCTGACAGGGACAGATTTATTTTTGCATCACTCTTGCATGACAGAGTCAAAATGATAACTGCACTCACGTTTTTCAAAAGAAAGAATGAAGTATGCCAAGATATTCACTAAGCATAATCTGACAGATATAGGTAAAAGAATACATTTGTATATTCACAAAACAGTGACTGACATGGACAGATCAGTAACTAAAATCTCAATTTGAAATAGCAGATACCGACAAGTACAGAATGATAAATACATTAACGTGTTCACAAATAAGAAACTGATGGGTACAGATTGATGATTGCCCTCTCAGATGCACAGCACTGACAATGACAGGCAGAGATCGTAAATGCATACACATGCACAAAATTGTCAAAGGAACATTGATAACTACACTCCTATGTTCACAAAGCAGAAACTGTCATAAACAGATTGATAACACTTCCACTTTGACAGAATAAAATGACAGTCTCGCATTCACCACGCTCGAACAGATGGTTATAAATTGATAAATAAATTGAAACGTTGACATAGCAGAAACCTGGAGGCATAACTTGGCATGTGCCCTCGTACATTCAGCTGGAGAAACTGACAGGCACAGATGGATAACTGCCCTCGGATAGCAGAAAACCTTAAGAGCAAACTGATTTTCACACTCCTCCCATATTTCCACATCAGAAACTGCCAGGCAAAAATTTAATAACTAAACTGATATCCCATAGCAGAAACCAACAGGTAGGAGTCAGTAATAACCTTCATTTCTTCACTTAGCAGAAGTTGGCGGGTTTCGATTGATAACAACACAAAATGACGTTGTAGACAGGAACAGATACAGTACGATGACGACATTCACGTACAAGGAGCTGGGACAACAGGGACTATTGATAACTGCAACCACATATTCGTGCAGCATAACCTAACAGGTACAAACATACGATCAATATTTCACATTCAAAAAGTAGCATCTGACAGGTTCAGGTTGATCATTTCACTCCGATTTTCACATAGAAGTGAGTGGGATGGATTGGGCAAACTGACCCTCAATAAACTTGAAACTCTGACCAATACAATTTAGTTGACACTCATCCAGAAATCACAGGCTGCGAAAAACCAAAATAACTCTCTTAGACACAAGAGATGCTTGTGAACAGAATAGAACATATTGTTACAATCAACGTTCTTACAGGCAAAATAGTTCTGAAATAACAATCGTCAGTGCAGAGAGAGTACAAGTGACTGGTCAGAAATAAATTTCAGAGAAAATCCCCCGAAAAATCTCATCCGTATTTAATTGTGTGGATTGATCAGAAAGCGATAATTCTGTGTTAATTGCAGTCGGTGCAGAGTATCATGACGTGCAGCTGGAAACACAGACTTTCACATTATTATAACAGAGCAAAAGGTACAGAGCCTCTCGCACAGTCTCTTTCAGTGTCGCAGACACGTATCAAATCTCCCTCAGTCAGATGGACAGGAATAAAATCAAGTTCCACACAACATTTAGATGCAGTTCCTGACAGATTCACTTTTAGACCCACACTACCCAATCACAGAGAGATTTAGCATGAGGGTTTTGACAGCGTATAAAGTAACCAATGAGGAACGAGGCTTTCCCCATCCTTCATTTGCATTGCTGACGCCAACAGTCTGCAAAAAGCCAGCTCCGGGCCCGCTCTCCCTGATTCTGTCACCATGGTTGAAGAAAAGAAAGGGCCAGTTGCTAAGAAGGGCGCTAAGAAAGCGGTGAAGAGGGCGCCAGCGAAAGGCAGCAAGAAGAGGCGAAAGTCCAGGAAAGAAAGTTACTCCATCTACATCTACAAAGTGTTGAAGCAGGTTCACCCCGACACCGGGATCTCCTCCAAGGCCATGAGTATCATGAACTCGTTCGTCAAGGATATTTTCGAGCGTATCGCAGGGGAGGCTTCCCGCTTGACCCGTTACAACAAGCGCAGCACCATGAGCTCCCGGGAGATCCAGACTTCCGTACGCCTGCTGCTGCCCGGGGAGCTGGCCAAGCACGCCGTGTCGGAGGGCACGAAGGCGGTGACCAAGTACACCAGCTCCAAGTGAAACGCCACTTGGCACTGAAAAACCCAAAGGCTCTTTTAAGAGCCACCCACAAATTCCCTTAAACAGCTGAACCTGGATGTTTTTAATACTGATGAACTTTTCTTTGCAGTTGGTGCGGAGAAATTTTAAATTTCAGTTCAATGTTTGCCTTTTCTAAAATGATCTGTAAATTAGAGTGGTCAAGGAGATTCTGTGTGCTTTATTCTCGGTTGATTTCCAATACAGCCTATTTTCCCTGATAATAGACTGCATATGAGTCATTACAGTCTTTTCTTTAAAAAAATGTTAATTCTTTAAATTTAAAAATCTATCCCCCGTCTTGAAATCCCCCTCCTAAGGAAAACGCATTTGCCATTCACCTTATCTTTGCCCCCTCATGATTTTGTAAACACCAATAAGATCATTCCTCAACTTCCGAGTCATTTCTCAGTTACATTGTTCAATTCACTCTTTACTCGACCCCGATGCCGCATGAACCCAAGGTATCACCTTCTGTCAAACAGAAATAAGAGTGTGCCCAAACTTGATTACCCCCCGGTAGGAAGAATTAGCGCGCGGTGAGCAATTTTGTTTTATTTCCAACTGTCCACTCGGATTTTGTAAGATTTTGCAGATTACTGTAAATGAGCCTTTCTGTTATTGGTGACAGACTTTCAAAACGAACCGAGATAGAAAGCAGAACAGCTGTCTGACTGGTGTGGAATTATTCAGATCCAGTGCAGTAAGGAAGGGCCACTTTAAAATAATGTTTGCAACATTAATGCGCTCACCCGTAAGAACATTGTGTGATGTTGTATCAATATGTCGGGGCGCTCTTGAAATAGGAAAGAAAATGAATATGCGCAGGGTGCAGCTTTTGACGCTCGGTTTTCGTTTCCGACTGTCCTCACGGTTAAGAAAACGCATTAAAGATCGGAAATGGACAGATTGAAGGGAAAAAAGGAATGAGATATTTCTTTAAAAAGTGTTAAGTATACGTTTGTAAACTAAAAGTAAATTACCTCGTAAAAAGTGTTGATGCATTCCGCTTTCTAAAATGTTTGTACATATTGGCGGGCTTTTCAAATTAGACAGAAAGCGGGAGATCATTTTGGCGCCGTAATTTTCAGGTTGGTGAGTGAAGCAACAAGGTTGGGGCAAGATTTAAGGCTTGTGTCACTGTTAAGGTCAGGGTTATGTTCAGGGCTAGGTTTAGGGTTAGGGCGTTGGTTCCGGTTCGACCGAGGGTTAGCGCTCGAGTTAGGGTTATGGTTCGGGTTTAGGATTGGTTTAGGTTTAGAGCAAAGATTGGGGTTATGGTTAAGGTTGGATTGGGTTCGGTCCAGGGGTAGCATTATGGTTTGGGCTAGACCTGGGTCTACAGTTCGTGTTAGTGTTCCTGCTCGGACTATGGTTAGGAGAAGAAGTAAAGCGAGGGCATGATTTAGTGCAATAGTGTGAGCCTTTGGATTAAACAGGGGGTTACGGTTAGTATTAGGACTGGGATTACAGTTAGGGTGAGTGCAATGGCTAGCGTTAGGGCTAAGATAAGAGCCAGGGCGAGGGACAATGTTCGGGTTACGGCTAGGATTCAGGATAGGGCTAGGAATACAGTTCAGGCAAAATTTCGGAATAGGGCTAGGGTTGGGTTCAGGCGATGTTTAGGCCTAGTTTTCGGGTTAGTGTTTGGGCTATGTTTCGGACTACATTGACGGTTGGGTCTAGGTTTACTGTCAAGTCTCGTGTTATGGTTACAGGCCAGGGTGAGGTTTAGTACAGAAGTGTTCGGGTTAGGGTGTGGGTTACTGGCCCCGAAACGTTAACTCTGTTTTCTGCTTCACATATGCGGCTAGACTTCCTGAGCTTTTCCAGCAACTTTGTTTTTGTTCCTGATTTACAGCATCCGCAGTTCTTTCGGTTTTTATTCAGCATTTTCTAATATCTAATTCAGTGCAATAACGGAGATCTACTTCGCAATAGTGTCAAAATGCGGTGAATGCGCTCATCCCAAAGAAAGTTATGTGATGTTTCATATCGGTGTGCCTTTGAAATGTGAAATTGAATGATCAGGTGTAGAGTGCAGTTTTTGACATTTAGTTTTTCCCTGCTTCTGAAGGTTCAGAAACCGTCATTCAAGATCAGGAATAGACATTTAATTCGAGGACAGAATGAGGCAGAGAAAGTATACATTTGTAATCGAAAAATAAACAAACTCATAACTATTGATGCATTCTACTTTGTAAAACCTCCTCTGATTGTACATCTGGGCGGGCTTTTCAAGTTGGAAAGAAAGCGGTTGATGATTTCGCGCCGTTATTTTCCAACTTTCTCCCCGTGCCCTCTCCGGATGGCGGAATGTAGCAGAAATCTGATTGGGAAATGAAACAACATGAGGAGATATTGAACAATGTGCCCAATCAGCACAGAGCACGCAACCAATCCTCCCGAAGGGAGAGAGGACGGAATGTGAGCGGATTGCAGTATTTTCTGTGAAAGTGTTGGTGAGATTGTGGATATGAGTGGAAGAGGAAAGAGCACGAAAGCTCGCTCCACGCCTAAGTCTCGGCCGTCCCAGGCTGGCCTGCTGTTCCCGGTGGGCCGGAGCGCCGGTCTATCTGGCTGCGGTGCTCGAGTACCTGACGGCTGAAATCCTCGAGCTGGCCGGTCAGGCGGCCCGGGACAACAAGAAGACCCGCATCATCCCCAGGCACCTCCAGCTGGCCGTGCGTAACGACGAGGAGGTCAGCAAGCTGCTGGGAGTGGTGACCATCGCTCAGGGCGGGGTGCTGCCTAATATCCAGGCTGTACTACTGCCCAAAAAAACAGTCGCTGGGAGCACCCCTAAAAAGTGACGAGTCCCATTCTTGAACCTGACAACCCAAAGGCTCTTTTAAGAGCCACTCACATCTGAGAGAGGAACTAGGCCCTCACTTCTGTCGGGTTGATTTAGTGTCATAGACCAGATCTCCTAAATTAATCTCGTCCAATTTGGCCCATATTCCTCTACACGCCGTCTATTCACTTACCCATCCAGATGCCTTTTTTGAAATGCTGCAGCTGCAACCAGCTTCCATCAGTTCCTCCAGCAGTTCATTCCATAACCTTCTACGTTAAAATGTTGTCCCTTAGGTATTATTTAAATCTATCGTCCCTCCCTTTAAATCCGTGCAATCTGGTTTTGGACTCCCCTGTCCGGGACTTGGTGGGGTGAGGGGCGCGGCGGAGAAGAGGCCTTGGCTTCATCCTCTCCATGCTGGTCATGATTTTAGAAACTTGTTATAGTTCACCTCTCAGCCTCCGACGCTCCAGGGAAAATGGCCACAACGTATTCAGCTTCTCCCTGTAACTTAAACCCTCCAACCCGACATCCTTGTAAATCTTTTCTGGATGTTTTCACATTCAACAACATCTTTCCTGAAGCAGGGAGAAACGAATTGAATGCAGTATTCCAAAAGTGATCTAATCAATGTCCTGTACAGCTGCAACGTGACATTCCAGCTTCTGTCGTCAATGCATTGACCAAAAAAGGAAGGTAAACCTCACGCCTTCTTCGATCCCCTACTTACCTCTGACACCACTATCAAGGAAATTTGAACCTGTACCCCAAGGACTCTTTGTTCAACAACACTCCCTTGGACCCGTGTTTTAACAGAACAAGGTGCGAACCTCATCAGACTCGCCTGCGACTGGGACAGGGGCAGCACTGAGTGAAACACAGAGCAAAGCCCACTCTGCTGTTTCCAAACAGAAAATAAAGCTGCCTTGACTTTGTTGTACAAAGGTATAGGTGCTGATACTCTGGGGAAAAACAAAAAAAATTAGCCTCTATCGGACGTAGCAGGAACTGCAGATGCTCGAGAATCTGAGATAACAAGGTACAGAGCTGGATGAACGCAGCAGGCCAAGCAGCATCAGAGGAGCAGGAAGGTTGACGTTTCAGGCCGAGACCCTTCTTCTGAACCATTTTCTGCAGAAGGGTCTCGGCCCGAAACGTCAGCCTTCCTGCTCTTCTGATGGCGCTTTGCCTGCTGTGTTCATTCAGCTCTGCACCTTGTTATCTCAAAATGCTTCTCTGGACTTTGTTCCCACCAGCCTTTTTTCGGCAGAGACCACAACGGACCAAAACAAAAAACAAACAAGTAAAAATCAAAGACAAAACAAATAAATAAACAAAAGAGTAATAAGCAAATCCCCTCTGCTCCGTCCCCAAACACCCTTGGATAGGGACAGCAAGGGTTTCAAATCCAGAAATAGTTCCATTGCTCATTTGAACTAAAGATAAAATTCCCCTCACACCGATCATCACCAAGTACATCTGGGACAGCGACAGTTTGGGGATTAAATAAAAGCCCCCTTTGCTCTTCCAACGGGACCAAAAAACTGGAACAAAGGGAGAAAATAAGACAGCCTTCTTCCCGGGGCACCAAACCGAACAGAAAAGCAAACCCAAAAGGCAAAATCTAAACTGACTCGAAAGAAACAATGAGCCAACGCGCGATATCATTATCCAGGCCCGTGGCGCACAGTGGTCTCGAAAGGCTTCGAGCGGACCAATGAGCACCGCGTGCTCCCTCTCCAGGGACGAACGGAACCATGAAAGAGGGGCAGGTAGGTGGGTAGAAAGAAAGGTCTGACGATCCCCTGCTTGAACCTGGAAATGGCCAACTTGGTCAGGCCTAGGAACAAAGCCACAACAAAGCTCATAGTCTCGCCCACCCTACACCGCATCGGGTGTCTGTACATCAGAACTGTGGGGCTGAATTACAACCAAATCTTTGACAACAGCCCGTTCGAAAATCTAAAAGGGGGCTGTAGACGAACACACTCGACGTGCAGGTGGAAGACCCTCTCCAGGCCAGAACAACACATCCCGAGCCCGCAATAATCGCCCTCGTCCTCACACACCACCCCAACAACCTCCGGATACAACGCATCATCCTTCGACACTTCCGCCATCTACAATGCGACCCCATACCTGAGATATTTTTCCATCACCACCCTTGTCTGCCTTCCGGAGTGACTCCCTTGTCCACTCCACACTCCCCTCCAATCCCACCACACCCAGCACCTTCCCCTGCAACTGCAGGAAGTGCTACAATTGCCCCGACACCTCCTCCCTCACCCCCATCCCAGGCCTCAAGATGATTTTCCATATTAAGCAGATGTTCACCTGCACATCTGCCAATGTGGTATACTGTATCCACTGTACCCGGTGTGGCTTTCTCTCATTGGGGAAACCAAGCGGAGGCTTGGGGATTGGTTTGCAGAACACCTCCGCTCGGTTCGCAATAAACGACTGCACCTCCCAGTCACGAACCATTTTAACTCCCCCTCCCATTCTTTAGACGACATGTCCATCCTGGGCCTCCTGCAGTGCCACAATGATGCCACCCGAAGGTTGCAGGAACAGCAACTCATATTCCGCTTGGGAACCCTGCAGCCCAATGGTATCAGTGTGGACTTCACAAGCTGCAAAATCTCCCCTTCCCCCACTGCATCCCAAAACCAGCCCAGCTCGTTCCCTCCCCCCACTGCATCACCAAACCAGCCCAGCTCGTTCCCGCCTCCTTAACCTGTTCTTCCTCTCACCTATCCGCTCCTCCCACCTCAAGCCACACCACCATTCCTCACCTACCAACCTCATCCGGCCTCCTTGACCAATCCCTCCTCTCCGGACTGATCTATCCCCTCCCCAACTCCTGACCTATACTCTCCTCTCCACCTATCTTCTCCTCTATCCATCTTCGGTCTGCCTCCCCCTCTCTCCCTATTTATTTTAAAACCCTCTCCCCATCCCCCTCTCTGATGAAGGGTCTAGGCCCAAAACATCTGCTTTCGTGCTCCTGAGATGCTGCTTGGCCTGCTGTGTTCATCCAGCCCCACACTTTGTTATCTTGGATTCTCCAGCATCTGCAGTTCCCATTATCTCCGAACATGCACTTTGCCTGGCAGCCAGTGAACTTGCCCAGTTGCCGGTTGGACAGCACCATTGCACGCAGCACTATCTACCCCAGATCCCCAGTGTAAGAGGAAAGATTCCTTCATAGAGGGCCCTCCACTGGCAATCTCCACCCCTGGTGGGCAAGGCAGCACACCAAGGTACTTACAGGCAGCAGATGAAGGCACGAACCAGCACAAATAATGCCTTCATTGCCTTGGAAAATGGCACCGGAAGGATATCCCAGAGTCGGCTTGGATTGCATTGCAGCACGTCCTCGGGTCCGTGGTGCAGAGCCAATGACAGACAGGCGTCCAGAAGCTGGAGGTGGGGGCAATGCAGAGAATGTAACTGACCCACATATGAACAACCACGCCGTGCAAATACCATCGTCTCTCTCCTTCCCGCCACCCACGCAAACCAGGACCAATGCCTCCCCCTCACACACATAGCCGATAAAGGAAACTGGGAGTGTCCCATTAGGCCTCACCTGCCAGTCTAGTCGCCTCAGGCAGCCACGTCCCAACCTGTCACCCAACCCACATATCCAAAATAGTAATTTGTCAATTCCCAGAGGCAACAGTCGTAGAATAGAATAAAATAAAATAGAATCCCTACAGTGTGGTAACAGGCCCTTTGGCCTGACCAGCCCACACCAAACATCAGAGCATCCCACCCAGACCCACCCCTCTATAACCCACAGAATCTACAGTGCCCTGAACACTACGGGCAATTTAGCATGTCCAATCCACCAAAACTGCACATCTTTGGACTGTAGGAAGAAACCTACGCAGACACGGGGAGAATGTGCAAACTCCACTTAGACAGTCACTCAAGTTTGGAATGAATGGTGTCAAGTAGGCAAGAATCACAGAGTAATAATAAAGAATAGGCCCAGGCTTTGAACAATTCCTGGCCCAAAATATAGTCTCTCACTGTAAGTGTTCAGGCCCCAAGCAATTAGTGTCCAGGCCTGAATCCCCTGACTGAAGCTGTAGTCCAGACTCCAGAAATGAGCGTCCCAGGCACTGGCTGAATAAAAGTGCAGGCCACCATGTTTCTCAGAGCAACAGGAGCAGCACCCAGGCCTCAATCCTCAGCAGATTCTCCCTGGCACAGCACGTGTTATTACAACAGTCTTCAACTCAAGGAGGAGAAATGCAGGCCACCAGGCTTCCAAACGTAACAGCAGCAACAGAGAATCCCAGGTTTGAACACTTCCAGGCAGGCTGTAGCACCAGGGGCTCTAGGCTCTACTTGCTCTCTGTTGCAATAATGTGTTGCTACTGCAGCCTCCAATTTCCAACGACAGCAGCAGAGTACAGACTTCTGACACACTGCCCTTAACAGGGTAAAATATCCCTCCACCACCACCCTCTGTCTGCAATATTCCAGCCACTTTTGTTTTTTAATCCAAACGGCTAATTCTCCCTGCATTCAGTGTGATCTAACTTGCTAACCAGTCTACAAGGTGGGACCTTGTTGAGGTCCATACAGATAATGTCCATGGCTCTGCCTTCTTCAGTCCTCTTCATCACTTCTTCGAAAAACTCCAGTAAAGTTAGTGATATATGATTTCTCACACACAAGGCCATGTTGACTATTCCTTATCAGTTCTTGCCTTTCCCTTTACACATAAATCCTGTTCCTCAGAATCCCCTCCAACAACTTGCCTTTCACTGATGCCAGGCCCACTGGTCTATAGTTAACGTAAAAACAGAGAAGATGGGAGCAGGAGGAGGCCATTCGGCTCTTTAAGCTTGCTCTGCCATTATTGACAATCATGGCTGATTGACCAACTCAATAGCCTAATACTGCTTTCTCCCCATAACTTTAATGCTTTCATTCAAAGTGCTATATCTAGTCGTCTCTTGAATACATTCAATATTTTGGCATCAATTAGTTCCTTTGGTAATGAATTCCACAGGCTCACCACGCTTAGGCTGAAGAATTGTCTCTTCATCTCCATTTTAAATCGTCTCTCCTGAATCCTCATACTGTGACCCCTGGTTTTGGACACACCGATCATCAGGAACATCCTCCCTGCATTTAGCCTGTCCAGTCCTGTTAGAATTTTATAAGCCTGTATGAGATCCCTGCTCATTCATCTGAACTCTAGCAAAAATAATCTCAACCTTGCCCTACGTCAATCCTGCCAACCTAGAATCAGCGTGATAAACCTTCGCTGCACTGCCTCGAGAACAAGACCTCCTTTGTCAGAAAAAGAATCAAAAACTGCACTCAATATTCTACGTGTCAACTCACCAAGGCCCTGTATAACTGCAACAACACATCCCTGCTCCTAAACTCGAAATCTATCGCAAAAGGACAACATACTATTTGCCTTCTTTACCTACTTTAGATCCAGAACTGAAATTTCTCATTCCAGGGACCATTCTTGTAAACCAATTCTGCACCGTCTCCAATATATTCACACCTTTCCTGTGACGTGACATTTACAGCTGCACACAAGACTCCAACTGAGGTCTAAAAAGGGCTTTATACAAGTTCGACATCACCCTCTTTGCTCTGGTACTCCATTCCCCTGTGAGTAAATCCAAGAACACTGAATGTTTTATTAACCGCTCTCTCCACTTGTTGTGCCCTCCAAGCCACTCTGCCCTAAGCTATTTCACACTCACTCTCTTTTTCTCCCTTTCTCTCTCTCTCTCTCTCTCTCTCTATCTCTCACTCTGTGATATAATTAATCTACAGAGGCCCCCTTGGAAGTCATTGCCTTCAATTAGGTAATATTGGAAGTTGGGAATCACTTTGGATCTTCATTGTCTGAAGAATCATTTTAGATCATCATTGTCTGAACAATCTCCTTGGATCCTCTTTGTCGAAAGGATCTCTCTGGGTCTTCATTGTCTGAGGGGTGTATTTGGATCTTCATTGTCTAAGGAATCTGTTTGAATTCTCATTATCTGGGGGCTCCTTTTGCATTATTATTGTTTAACAGATCCCTTTGGATCACCTTTGTCTGAGGGATTTCTTTTGGTCCTCACTGACTAAGTGTCCCTTTAAATCATCAGTATCTATGAGATCTCTTTGGAGGTTGTATCTGTTCCAAGCCTCAAATTGCTGTATTGTTGATTCCAATGTAGCACTGTCTGCAGGCTCAACACTGACCCTACTCCAGCAGACACCAGAAAACACGCCAGCAAAATTCCTCTAGCCTGAGCCCATGTCGCCACAGCTTTAAATTGACGGTCCCACAGTTTTTGTGGTTCACATGAAACTTGGTTCAACACAGAAGTCTGAAATCAGAAGCTAATTCTTTCCTGTCCATCTGGAATAATTACATGTTCAGCAGGAAACTGATCCGTTGCTGTGAAGGAACTTAAATCACTTGATTTCAGAATTATGCAGCACTAATAGAGACTGTTTCATCCAATGAGGCCTGGGTCAGCTCTTTGGAAGATCCCTCAAGTTAGTCCCCATGATCCCCTCTTTACCCCACAACACTGAAAATGTTCCCAGTTTTAATATTCCGCTAATGCCTGTTTTTCAAACTTGCTCTTCAATCCGATTCCACCTCCATCTCAGGCAGTGACTAATTGATCTCCTGTGAAGCTGCAATATTCTCAGCATCGATTAAGTTTATATTGTGCAGCAGATGAGAGGGAAACATGATTAATCTTACCTTGTCGATCTTAGATGCTGCTGTGGGACATTCAGGCCAGTGCTGTCTGAGTCTTATTTTCGAGATCCACTTCATCCTCCAGTTTTTATCCATGCTTCTTAAATGTCCCTGTCATCCCACACTCACCGACCTACATTAGCGTCAACATCTCAGTTTGATGATTCTCTGCGTCGTTTTCTGAACCCTCCACTCCCCCACTCCCTATCTCTGTAACCTTCACCAATCCTTGAACCCACTGAGATCTCTTTGCTCCCCCAATGTTGTTGTCAGACCGGGAGACGGTGTATATCAGTGAGCACATGTGGTAATGGGTGACCTGGACTTGGTATGAATTTGTACACTGGCTCACTGCTGAATTGTTTCCCACTCTGAGCTCAATAACAATGATCTTTTACAAAACAATTAACTGCAAATCTGTCTGAGCTGATGGTGATGTTAACTTGAAGAAATAACAGCAGGAAGCAAGATTTCCTGATCATTGTCCACTCCAAATATTTGAACAGCTTCTCCCTCACAAGGTCTAAAAGAGAAAGGAGTTACTGAAACTCAGATTTCATCTGACAGCTCTCAAGAAATCAGAACTCACAGATTTGAGCTGTATGCCCAGATTTTACTTGGAAGTAGAAATGTTTTGAAGGCATCAATCATTGGAATCTGTTTTCAAAATTAAGAAAAGAAATAGGAACTGAAGAAGGCTATTTTCCCTCTTGACCCTACTCCATCATTCAATTGGATCATGGCTAATCCAACAATTCCCGTTTCCACTTTCCTGTGTTTTGTCCGTAACCCTTGATTCCCTGACGGATCAAGAATCTATTCCATCCTTTGATGTACATTGTCCCCACAGTTGTCTGTGGCAGGAGTTCCAAAGACTCACAACCCTCTGAGAGAAGAAATTCTTCCTTATCTGAGTTTAAATTTGTGTCCCATTATTCTGATAACGGGGACCCTCTGGTCACAAACTCTCACATGATGTGAAACATCCACTCAGATTTACCCTGTCAGGCCCCTTAAGAATCCTATATGGTGAAATCAGATCGCCTCTAATTCTTCTAAACTCCACGGAATAGATGCCCAAACTGTTTTGTCTTTAATCATAAGACAATCCCTCCAAGCTGGGATCCTCCTAGTCAATCGGCTTTGATCTGCTTCCAATGAAATGATACCTTTAAAAATTGACAATACCAACAAAGGTCAATGTTGGTCATAGAAGCAAATTCCAAACATTATGTTTCTTACCCAGGACCTGCCTGACACTTCACCTGGGGAGTAAGTGCCGAGATGCTCTGCTTGGGCTGAATGTAATTTTCCTCTGCTGTTCCACTGTGTTTTTAATTAGAAAGAGCTGACACACCGAGTCAAAATGAGGAAGTAGGAAGTCTGTGATAAATTCTATAACAGCTTGCAATATAACCAAACTGTTGACCTATGTGAATTGAACTCGGAGTTCGGCAGCTGTTCACATGTATTATCTACCCTGGTCCCAAGGCCAGAAACTTGAATGCCATGATCCAGGATGACAATCTACAAAGGCTATTTTAATATTTATCCACAGCTTACAGACACCACTGCTTGTCCCTAAATGCCCTGGTGGAGATGCTGTCCATGTGCTGTAGGTAAACCCAGAATGCTGTTACAGCGGGAGCCCCAGGATTTTGACAGTGACACTGAACGAATGGCAAAATACCACCAAGTAAATGTGGTAAGTGACTCTGTGTCCATAAGAAATAGGAACAGGATGAGGCCATTTGTCACAGCCATTCAAAAAGACACGGCTGATCACACATTCCTCAGATCCACTTTACTGCCACTTCCCTGAGTAGCTTCAGAGGGGAGCAGGCAGGGAATGGTGTTCCCATGTATTTACCGTTGTTGTCATTCCACATGCTGTCTAAGGAGCCCTGGTGTAAACTAGGGGAATGCTGCACCAGTGCAATGGAAACATAGATTTGGTGGGTCAGTGCTGAGGGAGAGCCGTATTGTTGGAGTATCAGTGTTCAGGGAGTGTCACACTGTCAGAGGGTCAGGAAAAAGACATGACCAATGCTCACTCATCTCCATTCATATGGATAAGTAGAACCTCTAGTTTGACTGGGGAAACACCAGGATCCTAGGACAGACCAAACAGAAACAAGCACAGGAATGTCCAGAGGCCTGGTTCTTCACCAAGAACGTCATTAACAAATATGTGTATGTGGGAGAGTGTGTGTGAGTGAGGGGTGCGGTGAGTGTGACTGTGTGTGTGTGTGTGTGTGAGAGAGTGTGAGAGAGAGAGTGTGAGTGAGTGAGAGAGAGGGCAGAGTGAGAGTGTGTTGGAGGGCAGAGAGAGGGTGCATGTCTGTGAGAGAGAGGAGTGAGAGAGAGTGAGTGCGAGCGTATGAGAGAGAGGTGGAGAGGGAGGGTATATGTGAGAGGGGTAGTGAGAGTGTGTGAGGGGGGAAGGAGAGAGTGTGTGTTTGTGTGCTTGAGAAAGTGATTGGAGGTTACTGAGACAATGAGTATTTGCATAAGAGAGAGGGGAGAAAGTGTTTGTGTGTGACAGGGAGAGATACATTGTACATATATTGAGGGAAAGAGATTGAGTGAGGGAGGCGTGAGAGAGTGAGAATATGTGAGGGGGAGAGAGTGTGTGTGTGTATGTGTGTGGAGGGGAAAGAGAGAGTGAAAGAGAGAGAGAGTGTGTTTGTAAAGGGGGAGAGAGTGTGTGCCTGAGAAGGGGGAGAGAGAAAACATGTTTGTGGGAGTAGGGGCCAGTGAGAGAGGTGGAGAGTGTATACCTGTGAAGTGGAGAGAAAGATTGTATGCAGACAGAGAGTGAGAGACCAAGGGAGGTGTGAGAGAGAAAGTGACTGTGTGTGAGGAGAGAGAGTGTGTGTGCGGCTGAGGGGGGAAGAGAGAAAAATGTGTGCTGGTGTATTGGGTGGTAGTGAGAGACAGACCAAGTATATTTGTGATTCTTTATTCATTGACTGGTTATGAGTGTTGCGGGTTCAACAGCATTTATTGCCCATCCCTACTTACCCAGAGGACAGTTAAGAATCAACCATGTTGCCTGTGAGTCTGGAGTCACATGTAGGCCAGACCAGGTAAGGATGGCAGTTTCCTTCCCAAAAGGACATTAGTGAACCAGATGGGTGTTTCCTCACAATCGACAATGAATTCACAGTCATCATTCGATTCTTAATCCAGATATTTATTGAATTCAGATTCCAACATCTGTCATGGTGGGATTTGAACCCCAGTCTCCTCGACATTATCTGGGTCTCTGGATTAACATTCCGGTGATAATACCACAAGGCCATCGTCTCCCTATGTTTGTATGTGTGACCTTATACTCTTCTAGGGATTCACTCGAATCCTGTTACTTCTACCTGACATATGCTTCCTTCTTTTTCTTGACCAGATCCTGAATTTCTCCAGCCTTCCAGCATTCCCTCCACCTACCAGCCTTGCATTCACTCTAACAGGAACATACTGTCTCTGGACTTTTGTCAGCTTATTTTTGAAGGGCTCCAACTTTCCTGCTTCCCCTCTACCTTCAAACATCTCCACCTCCCCCACCCCCCAAACCCCACCACCACCACCAAAATCAACTTTTGGAAGTTCTATACTGAAAAAAATGGCCTTCATCCAATTTGGATCTTCAACTTTTAGCTCAGGTCTCTCCTTTCTCATCACTATTTTAAAACAAATAGAATTATGATCACTTACCCCAAAGGGCTTCCCAACTGACACCTCAGTCACTTGCCCTGCCTTATTTCCCAAGAGTGAATCTACTTCTGATCCTTCTCCAGTAAGTCCATCCACAGGCTGAATAAGAACATTTTCTTGTGCACACTTCACAAATTTCTCTTTATCTTACTCCTTAACACTATGGCAGTCCCAGACTATGTTTGCGAAGTTAAAATCCCCAGCCATTAGTAACTATTATACTAACAAATAACCAAGATCTCCTTAACCCCCTTCCGTTAGTTATTAATTATTAGATTATTATAATTAGACTGCTATTAAACTAAAAAATCAGAAAAACATTCTGAGATGTTCAAGTCACACCTCAGTAAGATGGCAGAATTTTCTAACAGAAATAAATACAGAAGGAAGGGATGGAGAGAGGGAGAGAGGAAGGAAGATATTTTCCTGTTGGATTCTGTCAACAACTCGTCTCTGACAAATTCTTAAAAGTTCAGGTATCAGGCCCAGAATATGAACATGTCACTTTATTGTACAATAAAACTGTACAAAGAACCCCAGCATCACAACAATTCCTTAAAAAAACAGTTCATCTCCTTCTATCCATCACTGACTTTCTCCATTTTTGCATCTCCTCATCAATTTAAAGGAAGATTGATCCCATCTCCCTGGAGGAATGGGCAATCAATGTGATGGGGATTGATCCATCCCTTGGAAGACTGTGTGATCGATGTGTTGGGGATTGATTGATGCCCCTGGAGGACTGCATGATGGGGGATATGTGGAAAATCACATGGTCGCTATTGAGTCCCCAGTTCTTTTATGACAATTTAATGGCAGTTAATCCCACTGAATAAGCGGTTAATCAACTCACTTTCTTTGTTTACCATAAAGTCAACAGATGTATAAATTGTACACACAACCTAAATGTTTAAAATAGTTAAGGATTTTGTATTCTGTACAAAGCATTCCATTCCGAGTTTCCTCAAGGTGAGTGATGGGGCAGAAAATCTATGGAGCGGTGGGGATTTGAAGGCAGAGTAGGGAATATGGGTGTAGACACGGTGGTTGTTATAGGCGTCAGGCTTTCTCTGGTCAATTCCAGTCAGATCATAGACTCATAGAGTTACATAGCACAGAAGGAGACCCTTCGGTCCAAATTGTCCATGCTGACCAGACATCTGAAACTGATTTAGTCCCATTTGCCAGCTTTTGGTGCAAATCACTTTAAACCCTTGCAATTGGTGTACACATCCAGATGCCTTCTAAATGTTTTAAATGTACCAGCCTGAGCCGCCTCTTCTGTTTCAGTTCCAACATGTCACAGTGAAAAACCGCAATGACCTCATCAGAAGACAAACACAGCACACAACCGATAGAGTACCCCTTGTTGTTCACTACTTCCCCGGAGCAGAGAAACTACGTCATGTTCTTTGCAACCTTCCACATGTCATCAATGCCAATGAGCACCTCACCAAGATCATTGCTACTCCTTCACTTCTCACCATCAAACAACCGCCAGCCTTAAACGGACCATCATTCTCAGCAAATTACCTTACCTTCAGGACAACATCAACCATAACAGCACACCACCATTGCACTTGGGAGTACCACCTACCATATACACAACAGATACGCATGTGATTCAGTGATAGAAGAAATTGCTGATGCTGGAGAATCTGAGATAACAAGGTGTAGAACTGGATGAACACAGCAAGCCAAGCAGCTTCAGAGGACCAGGAAAGCTGACGTTTTGGGTCTGGACCCTTCTTCAGAAAAGCTCTCTACCTTATGATCTCAGATATTCATGTGACTTGGCCAATGTTGTCTACCTCATATACTGCAGGCAAAGGGTGCCCCAAGGCATGGTATAAAAGCAAGACAACCGAGACACTATGGCAAAGGATGAATGTAACAATCGCTGGACAGGAATGTTCCCGCCCAGTCAGGGAAAACTTCAGCAGTCAAGGACATTCATCACTGATCTTTGGGTAAGCATCCTCCAAGGCAGCCTTCAGGATACACAACAATGCAGAATCACTGAGCAGAAACTGATAGCCAAGTTCCGTACCCATGTAGGTAGCCTCAACTGTGATCTTGGATTCATGTTGTGCTACAAGTGACCCCACCATACTGTTATATATGTGTAAAATTTTTCTTAGTGTCCTGTTTTGACATAGAATAGTACAGCACAGAAACAGGCCCTTTGGCCCACCATGACTGTGTTGACCATGATGCCATTCCAAATTAATCTCATCTGCCTGCTCATGGTCCTCTGTCCACTGATGACTTGTTATGATCTCTCTACCTTAATTAGTTTGTACAATGTTGTATTATTTGTTGCTTTGGTTCGACCCTCAGCGTGTGACTCTGATAGTTATCATGCTATTCCAGCCATTTGAGATAACAAGGAGTAGATCCTGATGAACACAGCAGGCCAAGCAGCATTAAAGGAGCAGGAGAGCTGAAGTTTTGGGTCTGGGCTCTTCTTTAGAAATTGGGGAGGGGAAGGTGATTCTGAAATAAATAGAGAGAGGGTGAGGTGGATGGTAGATGGATAAAGGAGTACATAGGTGGAGAGGACACAGACAGGTCAAGGAGGCAGGGATGGAGACAGTAAAGGTGAGTGTAGGTGGGGAGTTAGGGAGGAGATAGGTCAGTCCAGGGAGGACGGACAGGTCAAGGGGAAAGAATGAGGTATGAGGAAGGAAGTGGTGGTGCGGCGTGAGGTGGGAGGTGGGGATAGGTGAGAGGAAGAACAGGTTAGGGAGGCAGGGACGAGGTGGGCTGGTTTTGGGATGCAGTGGGGGAAGGGGAGATTTTGAAGCTTGTGAAATCCACATTGATACCATTGGGTTGCAGGGTTCCCAAGTGGAATATGAGTTGCAGTTCCTGCAACCTTCGGCAGATATCGTTGTGGCACAGCAGGAGACTCAGGATGGACTAAGGAATGGGAGGGGGAGATGAAATGGTTCACGATTGGGAGGTGCAGTTGTTTATTACGGACTGAGTGTAGGTGTTCTGCAAAGCGGCCGCCAAGCCTCCGCTTGGTTTCCCCGATGTAGAGGAGGCCACAATGGGTACAGCGGATGTAGTATGCCATACTGGCAGATGTGCAGGTGAACATCTGCTCGACGTGGAAAGCCCTCTTGTGGCCTAGGATGGGGGGTGAGGTAGGAGGTGTGGGGGCAGGTGTAACACTTCCTGCCATTGCAGGGGAAAGTGTTGGGTGTGTTGGGGTTGGAGGGGAGTTTGGAGCTGACAAGAGAGTCTCTGAGAGAGTGGTCCCTTTGCAAAGCAGACAAGGGTGGGTGGGGGGGGGGGGGCGGTAGAAAAGTGTCTTTGGTCAGATTGCAAATGGCGGAAGTGTCGGAGGTTGATATGTTGGAACCGGAGGTTGGTGAGATGATACGTGAGGATGCGGGGGATTCTCTTTTGGTTATGATTGCGGGGATGGGGTGTGAGGGATGAGGTTGCGGGAAATGTGGGAGACATGGTCAAGGGCGTTCTCGACCACTGTGCGGGGGGTGGGGATGTAGCGGTCCTTGAAAAGGACATCTGAGATGTACAGGAGTGGAATGCCTCATCCTGGGAGCAGATGTGGCAGTCGCGAAGGAATTGGGAATACGGGATGGCATTTTTGTAGGAATTGGGAGGAATCTGAAGAGGTTATTGATGGTGAGGACGAGTTTGGCTAGGCGGATAGGGTGCCAGTGGAGGGGGACTGGTCAGGCCTCCCGGTCAGTAAGAAGCATCTGTATGGGGAATGCAGGTGTATCGGGACTGGACTTCCATCGTAAAAATGAGGGGTTGGGGCCCAGGGAATTGGAAGTTCTGGAGGAGTTGGAGGGCGTGGGTGGTGTCACCGATGTAGGTAGGGAGTTCCTGGACAAAGGGGTAGAAAATGGAGTCCAGATAGCTGGAGATGAGTTCAGTGGGGCAGGAGCAGGTGGAGACAAAGGGTCAACCAGGGCAGGCAGGTTTGTGGATTTTGGGAAGGAGATAGAAGCGGGCGGTGTGGGGTTTCTAACACTTTGTTATCGACAACCTCACTTCGGTTACGTTCTGGATTACTGTTCAAAATCTCAATGCGTGCAGAAGATTATAAATTCACTGTAAAATTCCTCTCTGTTCATTGTCTCTCGGCGTTACCCCAGCTGTAGCTATCGGTATTCACTGATTAGAAGAGGGTCGCGGCGGAAAAAAAATGTCGCTAAATTATTTACCGCTTCCTTCCTAATTCGAAAAGCCTGCCACTATGTGGAAAGGAGGACGAAGTTTTACAAAGAAGTATGTGTTGGTACTAAGTAGTTGATTTGGTTTTAGATTACTAAAGTATAGTTCACACAACCCCTCATTCCATCGTCCATTTCGGGCGATCCTATTCGGAGGGTCGGTTCAGACCAAATGGTCAAAATGCTCTCTTTCTGCTGTGCACAGATTCCATAAATTTTCTTCCCGCTGACATGGGGAAACAGTCACCAGACAATATTTTTAAGTCGCTCTCCTTTCTTCCAAATTTACACCGCATTAACTATTCCACTCTGATTCTGTTTTATTTCAGTTCAGTTTGAAAGCTTGAAACCGGCAACGGAAAGCCTCACATATAGCATTCTGCAACCGGACAGAACTCGTGTGGTGTTTTGGAAATTGAGAAGTAACAATACGTGCAATATATCCAGGGTAGCTGTGATGGGTGACTTCAAATTTCCTCTTATTGATGGGAATCTATCAGAGCCAGGAGCCTGGATGGAGAACAATTTGTTAGTTGTGTCCAGGAGGGCTTTTTGAAGTGGTATGTTGACAATTCAACTGGAGAGGAAGCCATTTTAGACTTGGTACCAGGGAATGAGCCAGGACCGGTGATTCATATTTCAGTAGGTGACCATTTAGGCCTAAATGACCATAACTCCATAAGATTTAGAGGAGTCATGGAAGAGGACACTAGTAGCCCTCGGGCGAGGGTGCTTAATTGGTCAAGAGCCAACTACATCCAAGTCAGACACGAAGAGGAGAATGCGGATTGGAAGCTGTGATTTGAGGGCAAATCTATCTCTGGCACGTAGATAGGAGGCTTTTCAAGACCAATTGACTAAACTGCAAGACATGTATTTCCCTGCAAAACTAAATGATAAGAATAGCAGGATTCAGGAACCATGGATGACAAGGGAAATTGAAATGTTAGACAAAATAAGTGAGGTGTACGACAAGTCTAGGCATCTACAAACTGACAAAGCCATGGATGAATACAAAAGAAATAGGAAGGAAATTAAATATGCAGTTAGGAAGACAAAAAAGGGGTCATAAAGTATCTTTAGCAAACAGGGTCAAGGAGAATCCCAAGACTTTTTATGCATATATTGGGAGAAAGAGGGAACCAGGAAAAGAGTAGGCTGACTCAAGGACAAAGAAGGGAAGTTCTAAGTTGAGCCGCAGGAAGTGGAGGACATGCTAAATGATCACTTTGTACAGGTTTTCACACCAAAAAGAATGACGTGACTAATGTGCAGATCAGGGATGAGTGGGTGAATACTCTAGAGAATATCAACATATTGAAAAATGAAGTTTTGGGAATCCTAAGTGACGTCATGACAGACAAGTCCCCAGGGTAAGATGGGATCTAAACCATGTTACTCAGAGGGAAGGGGAGGAAATAGTTTGGGAATTGGCAGATGTCTTCTTTTCCTCATTGACCACAGGTGTAATTCCGGAGGACTGGAGTTTCGCAAATGTTGTTCCCTTATTTAAGAAAGGATGTAAGGATAATCCAGAAAACTATAGGCTGGCGAGCTTGACATTTGTGGTGGAGAAGCTCTTAAAGAAGATACTGAGGCACAATATATATGTGCATTTGGAGGAAAATGAACTAGTTAGTGAGAGGCAGCATAGTTTTGTCCCAGGAAGGTCAACCTGATTTAATTTTTTGAAGAGGTAATGAGGATAATTGATGGGGAAAGGGCTGTGGATATAGTTTATATTGAATTTAGCAAAGCATTTGATAAGGTCCTGCATGGCAGGTTGGTTCAAAAACTAAATTCACAAGGAATTTGGGATGGCCTGGCCAATGGAAGTGCTTGGTCACAGAAGATAGAGCGTACTGGTGGAATGAGTTTTTTTCAGAATGGAGACGAGTAACTAGTAGTGTTCCACAGGCGTCAGTCTTAGCTTCTTTGTTGTTTGAAGTATATATAAATGATCTGGAGGAAAATACGGGTGGTCTGGCAAGCAAGTTTGCTGGTGACATGAAGATTGGCGGATTGGTGATAGTGCCAACGATTGTGAAAGTATACAAGAGGATATAGTTAGATTGGCAAATTGGGCACAGAAATGGCAGATGGAGTTTAATCCAGAAAAATGCGAGGTGATGCATTTTGGAGGATCAAGTTTAGAAGTGAATTATATTATAAATGGCAGAACCCTGAGGAACAGTAATGTTCAGACAGATCTGGGCATGCAGGTCTTCATTTCCCTAAAAGTGGTCACCGAGGTAGTCAAGATAATTCAGAAGGCATATGGTTAGGGAGGCATGGTGGCTCAGTGGTTAGCACTGCTGCCTCACAGTACCAGGGTCCTCGGTTCGGTTCCACCGTTGGGTAACTGTCTATATAGAGTTTGCACATTCTCCCCGTATCTGCATCTGGGTTTCCTCCGGGTGCTCTGGTTTCCTCCCAGTCCAGAGATGTACTGGGTAGGTGGATTGACCAAGCTATATTGCCTAGGGATGTTGAGGTTAGGTGGGTTACAAATGGGAAATTAGGGGAATGGGTCTGGGTGGGATGCTGTTTGGAGGGACAGTGTAGAATTGTTGGGCCGAATAGTCTGTTTTCACACTGTAGGGATCCTATGATTACATGGTATACTTGCCTTCATTGCCCATGATGTGGAGTACAAGATTTGGCAAACCATGTTGCTACAATGTAAAACCCTTGTTAGGCCACATTTTGAGTATTGTGAGCAGTTTTTGGCAATCACACTATCAGAAGGATGTGGAAGCTTTGGAGAGAGCACAGAGAATGCTCAACAGGATGTTGTCTGGTCTCCAGACCATTGGCTGAGAGGAAAGGTTAAAAGGACGAGCATATCTTTTACTGGAAAGACGTGGCTGAGAAAAGACCTGATAGAGGTCGACAAAATTATGAGAGCAATGGAAAGAGTGGATAGTCAGAAGCTATTTTTCCCAGTGTTGAAGTTTCAATTACAAAGGGGCACAGGTTCAAGGTGAGAGGGGCGACGTTCAAGGGAGATGTGCAAGGGACGTTTTTCATGCAGGGAGTGTTAGCAGCCTGTAAATGCACTGCCAGTAGAGGTGGTGGAAGCGGGCACATTGAAGACATTTGAGAAAAACCCAGATGCAGACATGAATTGGGGGGAATAGAGGGATATAATTTTCAAAAATGGCAGTTTTGTTTTTAGATTAATTAGGTCATAATGGTCAGCACAAGCTTGGAGGGCTGAAGGGCCTCTTCCTCTCGTATACTTTCTCATTTGTTCATTCATTCTCAAGGGGTCAGTAAATATTTACAAGTTTCTGCTCCACTCAAACACAAAATCACAACTGAACACAGAAGGAGAATGAGATCTATTTATTCCACCTGAAACTCTGGCATACATAACAAATGAGACTATAGCAAACTTTTCATATCTGACAAATGTTCACCTGAACGTCCTCCAACCTGGTCTATTGTATCAGTTGCTTCTGATGTGGCCTCCACTACATTGGTTGAGACCAAGCACAGACTTGGGACTGTTTTGTGCAGCATCTGCACTGTATAATTCTAATCGACAACATCTTCTGGTCACTAACCATTTTAACACCCCTCCCACTCCATTGACGACATGTCCATCCTGGGCCTCCTCCAGTGCCAGAATGATGAGACATGCAAACTGGAACAGCAACACCTCATAATCCACCTCAGGAGCCTACAGCCCTATGGGCTGAACATAGAATTCACCAGTTTTAAAATCTCCCCACCCCTGGCCTCATCCCATGTCCAAACCCTTCTCATTCATCCCTCCTTAACCTTACACAACCTGTCCATCTTATTCCCCACCTATCTGCCCAACCCTTCCCACTGACCAAACCCCAGTACCCCTACCTCCATCAGACTATCAGCATCCCCACCTACCTTTCCCCAGCTCGACATATCCTCCCTCCCACCTTCTTGACCTGACACAGCCTGTTCATCTTCTCTTCCACCTATCTGCCATGCCCATTCCACTGACTAAACCACACCACTCCCTGCCCGCATCCACCTATCACCACCCCCAAGTACCATTCCCCAGCCCCACCCCTCCTCTCGCTATTTATTTCACATCTCCCTGCCCCTCCCATTTCTGAAACTGACCTGAAACATCAGCTTTCATGCTCCTCTGATACTCTCTGATCTGCTGTGTTCCTCCAGCTCCATATTGATTTGTCTCTGACTCCAGCATCTTCAGTTTTTGCTACCTCCCTAAAGTTATGCACAGACGGATGAGTGCAGAAAAATGTCAAATTAGCATTTATTTCCAGACAGTGACAGTCAATGGATGAAGTTCTTATTCCCAACAATTACTAGAATCTGGTCTGCAGAACAGATGCAGAATAAAATGTCACAGTGCAGATATAATGGGCCGAATGACCTTTTATGCTGTACCAATTCTGTGATTCTGATTCTGGTGAAAACGGAAATTCTTCTGTTACATAGAGCTGCATAAAACTATCACGTAGAAATGGACTGAGAGAAACAGAAATGTTCACAAATGAGCATCAGCAACGTCCAAGGACAGAATGAAACCACAGAACCCTAAAAAAGAAAATGTCCCACACTGTCAGGCAATACTAACATCTGGTATAAGTAACATATATATTTCCTACAGTCATGATCCAAATAAGAAGTTGCATTGATGATTCAGAATGGTTCTCAGATGAAAGCAGTCCCCTCCTACCATCACCTCTCCCACTGCAGATGTAAATGTCAACTCATAACTCACAAAATACAGAAGAGATTAAGACCCAGTCTCTCAACACCCTAATAACTAATATCACAGAATGAATTACACAGATATGAAAAATATGACTGGCTGGCAGAGAATTAAGAGATAACAAGGAGTAGACTTGGATGAACACAACAGGCCAAGCAGCATCAGAGGACCAGGAAAGCTGACATTTCTGAAGAAGTGTCGAGGCCTGAAACGTCAGCCTTCCTGCTCCTCTGATGCTGCTTGGCCTGCTGTGTTCATCCAGCTCTACACCTTGTTATCTCAAGTACAGGTTAATACCTACACTCACATATTCACGTGGCAGAAACAGCTATAAAGATATTGTTGATGAAACTCCCATTCAGGTAGCAAAAGAATTGAAAGGTATAGATCTGCAGAGCAGATACTGATAGAATAGATTGGGAATAACATTTGCAGTTTCAAATTGTATAAATTTTGTATAAAGTTGTACAAATTGTATAACGTTTGATAACTTGGGGCGGCACGGTGGCTCAGTGGTTAGCACTGCAGCCTCACAGCGCCAAGGACCCGGGTTCGATTCCCACCTCAGGCGACTGTCTGTGTGGAGTTTGCACATTCTCCCCGTGTCTGCGTGGGTTTCCTCCGGGTGCTCCGGTTTCCTCCCACAGTCCAAAGATGTGCAGGCTAGGTGGATTGGACATGCTAAATTGCCCGTAGTGTTCAGGGTTATGGGGGCATGGGCCTGGATGGGATGCTTCAAAGGGCGGTGTGGACTTGTTGGGCCGAAGGGCCTGTTTCCACGCTGTAGGGCATCTAACATCTAACAACTGTACTCACATATTGATGGAATAGAAACTGACAGTGACAGATTGATGATACCACTCAAGCATTCAAATTACAGAAACTAACACTCACACATTCGCACAGCAAACAGTGACAGACATAGATTGATAACTACACACAGATATGCACAAAGCAGAAACTGACAGGAACAAAATGATAATAACACTTCCAGATCCATATAACATAAACAGACGGGTACAGTTTGATAACTACACTCACATATTGACAGGACAGAAAGTGACAGACACAGATTGATACCTGCCCGCATAGATTCACATTGCAAAAAGTGACAGGTGCAGGAATATAATTACAGCCAGACCTTCACATTACAGTAACTGACAGGTACAGATTGATAACTAATTTCACAAATTCATTTGCGAAAACAGAGGCCTAGATGGATAACCATGTTAACACATTAACATAGCGGAAACTGACATGTACAGGTTAATAGCTAGAGTCACATTCACATTGCAGTAACTGTCAGGGAAAGGTTGATGATGGTAGTCACATGTTCACATGAGAGAACTGACAGTTCTGAATTGCTGACTAAACTCACGTATTGATATAGCAGAAAGTAACAGGCGTAGATTGATACCTGCATTGACATTCATATGGCAGAAACTGACAGGTGCAAGTTGGTAGGTACGCTCAAATATTTACATTGTAATAATTAACAGAGGCAGAATGATCATAGTACTCAGGTTCACATTACAGAAACTAAAAGAGACAGATCAACAACCACACTCACAACACACATTTACAATGCTGTGTTTATCGAAGTCTGCACCTTGTTATCTCTTAATTCTCTGCCAGCCAGCCATAGTTTTCATGTCTGTGTAATTCATTTTGTGATAGTAGTTATTAGGGTGTTGAGAGACTGGGTCTTAATCTCTTGGTATTTTGTGAGTTATGAGTTGACACTTACATATACGGTGGGAGAAGTGATGGTGGGAGGGGGACTGTTTTCATCTGAGAGCCATTCTGAATCATCAACACAACATTTATTTGGATCATGGCTGTAGGAAATATATATATTACATATCAGTTTGATAACTGCAGTCATGTATTCACACAGTAAGTACTGACTGGGATAGATAGTTATTTATATGTGAATGTGTGAGTGTAGGTATCTATCAAGAACAAGTTGATAACTGCACTCAAATGTTGACATATCAGAAAAAGCCAGGAACAAATTAGTAACTGAACTCAGACATTCTCACAGAAGGGACGAACAGAGACAGTCTGATAACTACACTCGCACATTCTCATAGCAGAAGTTGACGGTTACATATTAATAGCTTCACTCTGAGATACAAAGAGTAGAAACTGACATGGACAGATTGGTAAATACGTTCATATTCACATGGCAGTCATGGCCAGAGGAAGATTGATAACAAATTTCTCATATCCATACAGCAGAAATTGACAGGCATAGATCGATAACTACACTCATATGTTCACATATAAGAAACGGACAGGGAGAGAATGATAACTACACTGATATTCACACAGCTAAAACTGACATATTGATAAATACATTCAGATATTCTCAAACCAGAAACTGACAGGAACAGATTAACAACAACATTCTCAGATTTACAAAACAGAAACTGATAAGGACAGATTCATAAATATATTCACACATTAACATAGCAGAAAGTAACAGGAAGAGATTGCTAACTGGACACGAACTTTCATATCGCATAAAATGAAAGATACAGATTGATAACTTCACTTACGCACTCACAAAGCGGAAACTAACAGTTACAGATTGGTAACTATTCTCACATGTTCATCATTCTAAAATTGACACGTACAGAATAGTAAGCACATTCACATATTCACAGAGCAGAAACTGATAAGAACAGATTGATAACAGTACATATTCGGAGGGCAAAATCGTATAGATGCAGATCGATATCTACTCTCGTTGACAGTGCAGAAACTAACAAGCACAGATGGATAACTTCACTTACACATGCATATAGCTGAAAAGGACAGGGAGAGAATGATAATTACGTAGACATTCAAACAACAATATCTGACAGATATAGATTGATAACTGCATTCACATACTCACAAACTCGAAACTGATGGGCAGAGATTAAAAACTGCATCATACACTCACATAGCAGAAACTGACAATTACAAATTGATGACTACACTTTCATATTCACACAGCAGAAAATGACAAGAACAGGTTAACAATAAAACTCCCGGTTTCACATAGCACAAATGGAAAGGTCCGGCTTGAAAACGACGCATTTTCGTAGAGCAAAACCTGACAGGTACAGCCTCGTAAATACACACACATTAACTAAGTAGAAATTGACAGGTAGAGATGGATAATTAAACTCACATATTGACATAACAGAAACTGAGAGACATACATTGATTCCCGCACCCATTCATTCACAAGGCAGAAAATGAGAGGCATAGATGGTAGTTTCTCTCGTATATTTGAATATTAAAGACTGTCAGTTATGGACTGTCAACTAAACTCTCGTTTACATGGCAGAAACTGATAGGAACAGGTCAGTGGTGAGCTTCACTTTTTCACATAGCAAAAGCCGGTAGTTACATATCGATAACGACAGTCATAGTCACGCAACAGAAACTGTCAGGTCGAGATTGAGAAATGCACTCTCACATTCACAATGCGGAATTAGATACAGATTGATAATTACACTCCTGGAAACAGGACAAACTAGCCCTCAATAAACTTGAAACTCTGAACAACACAGTTCACAGACAACTATAAAGCAAAGAAGAACAGACTTGCACATAAGAGTTTGCAAATGAAACACATTGTCATAATTTGACATCGCAAAAGTACTCTGTTGAAATTAATCCTGAAATAACAATCGCCAGGTCAGTGTGAATACAACTGCCTTGTGAGTAAATAAAGTTCAGAAAAAATCCGCCAACATAGACTCGCCCGCATTAAATTATGTGGATTTATCAGAAAGTCATGAAACTGTGTTAAATCCAGTCCATACAGAGGGTCTGAAACTGACATGTGCGGCTGGAAACACAGACTCCCACATCATTATAGCAAAGAACAAAAGGCACAGAGCCAATAGCGCAGTAACTTTCAGTGTCACAAGCACAAAACAATTCTCTCTCAGTCGGATTGACAGGAATAAAATCAAGTTCCACACAACATTTAGATGCAGTTCCTGACAGATTCACTTTTCGACCCACACTACCCAATCACAGAGAGATTTAGCATGAGGGTTTTGACAGCGTATAAAGTAACCAATGAGGAACGAGGCTTTCCCCATCCTTCATTTGCATTGCTGACGCCAACAGTCTGCAAAAAGCCAGCTCCGGGCCCGCTCTCCCTGATTCTGTCACCATGGTTGAAGAAAAGAAAGGGCCAGTTGCTAAGAAGGGCGCTAAGAAAGCGGTGAAGAGGGCGCCAGCGAAAGGCAGCAAGAAGAGGCGAAAGTCCAGGAAAGAAAGTTACTCCATCTACATCTACAAAGTGTTGAAGCAGGTTCACCCCGACACCGGGATCTCCTCCAAGGCCATGAGTATCATGAACTCGTTCGTCAAGGATATTTTCGAGCGTATCGCAGGGGAGGCTTCCCGCTTGACCCGTTACAACAAGCGCAGCACCATGAGCTCCCGGGAGATCCAGACTTCCGTACGCCTGCTGCTGCCCGGGGAGCTGGCCAAGCACGCCGTGTCGGAGGGCACAAAGGCGGTGACCAAGTACACCAGCTCCAAGTGAAACGCCACTTGGCACTGAAAAACCCAAAGGCTCTTTTAAGAGCCACCCACAAATTCCCTTAAACAGCTGAACCATCGTGTCTCTAATTTGCTTCGCGGTTGGTACAGGGAAATATTTAACTTCCATTCTGCGACTGTCTTTTTTTTTAAATGAGCTGTAAATTAATGTGTGCTTTATTGAGTGAAAATTGCCCATCTACTTTTATTTTCGAAAGAAATATCATCTCGTCTCACCTTTTAGAATGTGTCCCTGTCTTCAAGTGCCCGTCCCATGGAAAAGACACCTGCCGCTCACCTTACCTATCCCCCTCATGATTTTATAAACCTCTATAAAATCACTCTTCGACTTCCGAGTCATTTCTCAGTGACATTGTTCAAATCACCCTTTACTGGATACCGCTGAGATATGAGCCCCCCTGTCAAACAAAATAAACCTGTGCCCACATTTGATTCCCCCCGGTTGAAAGAGTTCGCGCGCCGTGAGGAATTTCCCAATTCCTCTACAGCTTCTATTTTGCAGAATATTGTAAATGAGCCTTCCTGTTGTTGGTGAGAGACTGTAAAAATTAACCGAGATAAAACCTGAACAGTTGTCGGACTGGTGTGCAAGCGCGGAATTATTCAGGTCTGCTATAAAAAGAAAGGGCCGCTTTAAAATATTGTTTAAAGCATTAATACGCTCACCCGGATGAACGTTGAGATGTTTTATCACTATGTCGGGGTGCTCTTGAAATGCGAAAAAAATGAATATGTACAGAGGGCTGTTTGTGGCGCTTTTTTTTACGTTTCCGCCTTTTTTTACAGTTAAAAAAAATCCCATTCAGGATCGGAAATGGGCCGAGTGAAGTAGACGAGGGAATGAGATTTTAAAAATTGTGTGGAATATCCATTCGTAACCTAAAAGTAAATTACCTCGTTAAAAATACTTATGCCTTCCACTTTGTAAAACTTCTTCCTTTTTTGTACATATTGGCGGGCTTTTCAAATTTGGCAGAAAGCAGTTGATCATTTTGCGGATTAGCGAATGAAGCAATGAGGTGAGGGTTAGGGCATGGTTTAATGCTTCTGTCACGGTTAAGGTTAGGGTTATGCTCAGGGCTAGGTTGAGGTTTAGATTTAGGTTTACGGTTGGGGCTAAGATTACGGTTCAAACGACGGTTAGCGCAATAAGGAGGGTTATGGTCCGGGCTACGGATTAGTTTAAGATTAGGGCCAGAGCGAGATTCAATGCAGTGGTGAGATAAGCATAGAAAATAGAACACAGAACATTACAGCACAGTACAGGCCCTTCGGCCTTCGATGTTGTGCCAACCTGTCATACCGATCTCAAGCCTATCTAACCTACACTATTTCATGTACGCCCATATGCTTATCCAATGACGACTTAAATGTACCTAAAGTTGGCGAATCTACTACCGTTGCAGGCAAAGCGTTCCATTCCCTTACTACTCTCTGAGTAAAGAAACTACCTCTGACATCTGTCCTATATCTTTCGCCCCTCAATTTAAATCTATGCCCCCTCGTGCTCGCCGTCACCATCCCAGGAAAAAGGCTCTCCCTATCCGCCCTATCTAACCCTCTGATTATTTTATATGTCTCAATTAATCCACCTCTCAACCTTCTTCTCTCGAATGAAAACAGCCTCAAGTCCCTCAGCCTTTCCTCATAAGACCTTCCCTCCATATCAGGCAACATCCTATTAAATCTCCTCTGCACCCTTTCCAAAGCTTCCACATCCTTCTTATAATGCGGTGACCAGAACTGTACACAATACTCCAAGTGCGGCCGCACCAGAGTTTTGTACAGCTGCAGCATAACATCTTGGTTCTGGAACTCGATCCGTCTATTCATAAAAGCTAAAACACTGTATGCCTTCTTAACAGCCCTGTCAACCTGGGTGGCAACTTTCAAGGATCTGTGTACATGGACACCGAGATCTCTCTGCTCATCTACACTTCTAAGAATCTTGCCATTAGCCCTGTACTTTGCCTTCTGGTTAACCCTACCAAAGTGCATCAGCTCACACCTGTCCGCATTAAATTCCATTTGCCACCTCTCAGCCCAGCTCTGCAGCTTATCTATGTCTCTCTGCAACCTACAGCATCCTTCGTCACAATCCACAACTCCACCGCCCTGAGTGTCGTCTGCAAATTTACTAACCCATCCTTCTACGCCCTCGTCCAGGTCATTTATAAAAATGACAAACAACAGTTGGGTTACAGTTGGGGTTAGTGCAATGTCTAGGATTAGCGCCTGGATTAGAACCGGGGATAGAGTTAGTGTTAGTGTTAGGCTTTGGGTCATGGCGAGGATTTATGTTACGATTAGGGTACAGGTGAAATTTATGGTTAGAGCTAGGGTTAGGTTCATGCGAGAGTTAGGTCTGATTTTAGCTTTAGGATTAGGGTTCGGGTTCTGTTTCAGGTCATGGTTCGGCGTTCTGCTAGAGTTAGTGGACAGGTTTTGGTTTAAGGTTAAGTCTCGGGCAAGGCTGAAGGTAAAGGTTAGGTGCACGTTTGGTTAGGTTTAGTGCTCGAATGGGAGATACGGTTAGGGTTATGACGAGGCCTAGAGCTAAGGCCTCGGTTAGAGTTGGGGACTGGTTTAGGGCTGAGGTTATCATTGTGGACAGGGCCACAGTGAGAGCGAAGGATATGGTTAGGACAAGGAACAGGATAAAGTTCAGTGTTAAGTTTAGGGTTGAGGTTAGAGTTCGTGCTGGGGCTAGGGTTATACCTAGGAACAGGTTTTGCATTAAGGTTTATGATTAGGGCTAGGGTTAGTGTTAGCATTCGGGTCAGTGTTGTGATTCTGGGGGTTTGTGTTTAAGGAAGGGACGGTGCTACTGCGAGCAAGAGGGTGAGCGTTAATTGTGAGGAAGTGTCACTGGGCCCGAAACGTTAACTCTAATCACTCTCCAGTTAATGCCAGGCCCGCTGAGCTTTTACAGCAGTTACAGTTTCAGCTTCTGATTTCCAGGACCCGCAGATCTTTCGATTTTTATTTAACAAAAGTGAAGAATTTGCTAATGTCTAATTTAGTGCAAGAAGAGAGGGCGACTTCAAAATAATGTCAAAAGGCGGTGTTCGCTGTCATCGCGCTCATTCCAAAGAAAGTTGTGTAATGTTTCATATCGGGGAGTTTTTGAAATGTGAACTTGAACGATTAGATGCATAGTGCGGTATTTGGCGCTTTCCCCTGCTTGTTCTGAAAGTTCTGAAATCGTCCTTCAAGATCAGGAATGGACACATTCAATTAGATGAGGGAAGGAAGTAAAAAGAGATTGTGTGAAATGTACATTTGTAATCGAAAAGTAAATTAACTCGTAAGTATTGGTGAATTCTTCTTCTAAACGTCCTCTTTTTTGTGCATAATGTATGTGCAATGGCGGGCTTTTTAAATTATAGAGAAAGCGGTTGATGATTTCGCGCCGTTATTTTCCAACTTCCTCCCCGTGCCCTCTCCGGATTAGGGAATGTAGCAGATATCTGACTGGGAAATGAAGCAACATTAGGAGATGATGAACATTTCTGTCGAAAAGATTTTTTTCTCCCTCTCAGTGTGAAGAACCCGGGACTTGGTAATTGTCCGCCCCTGTGAAACTCGGTCACAGCCAGTTTCACATTTCCTTTAATCACATTGGGAAGAGCTGAAATGACACAGTGCAACAAATACTCCGACCCTCAGTTCATCATTATGAGTGGGTGCTGACCGCCTGCGCTTTATTGGCGGGTGTGTTCATGTGCAGCCTCTTTGCCCAGCCCGCAGAGAGGAAACATATGAAACGCCACTGAGGTCATCTTCAGCGACTGCTATGTGTTCGTGTTACTCTTCAACACTCGATCACTTCGGGAGCGAATGGCCCCGGTGGCCGATGAACTCTGACTTACACCCCTGGAAAACTAAAGTAGTGTCCCTGTCTTTTGAGTCCCACAAGCAAGGATATTGTGTATCTCCTGACTTGTCAATTTCCAAATATCCGCTCAGGTTCTGTTCGGTTGCAGAATGCTGCAAGCGAGCCTTTCCGCTGTCGGTTCAAACAGAACTGAGATAAAGCCAGAACCTAGGTAGAATAGTTAATGTGGAGCAAATTTGCCAGAAAGGAGAGCAATATTGTCTGAAGATGGTGTCCCATTAATACGGTTACCAGGAGGAACGTCCGGCCCAGCAGGAAAGAGGGCATTCGGCCCATCGAGTCTAAACCAATCTCCGAAGGGTAGGGAATGAGGGAGGGGAGAGATTCTTAGACATTTTTTTGTAATCTAAAACCAAATCAACTGTTAAGTACCCATGCATTCTTCTCTGGAAAAATTCCTCCTCCATTCTGGCGCGCTTTTCAATTGAGAAAGAAAGCGGTTAATAATTTAGAGACAATTGTTTTCCGCCCGCTCCTTCCCTGCCCTGCCCATCGTTGTCGCCATGGTAACGCCAAGGGAGACAAGCAGCAGAGAGGAGATAACAGTGAATTTATCATCTTCTGCACGCATTGAATTTTTAACAGAGATCGGAGAACACAACTGGAGTACTCGGCTCTCTCTCCCTCTCTCTCTCTTTCTCTCTCTCTCTCACACACACACAGACACCTACCTGCTGTCACTGCTGATGCTACTGTGGTGGTGATCAGTAATTCAACTCCTACCGACACATAGCAGAAGCTGAAAGGGGCATGTTGATAACCATACTCACCATTCACCAAACATGAACTGATAGGTAGGGATTGATAATTCACCTTACAGATGGGCATAAAAGTAAGTGAAAGACATAGATTGGTACCCACACTCTTATATTCATGAGAAGTTGATATATACAGTCACACACTCACTTTGCAGTCACTGAGAGGAGATAAATTGATGACGACTCACACATTCGCATGACAGAAATTGACAGGTACAGATCAGTAAGTTGACTGACATAATGTTAAGGTGACGACATCATGTTACAGTCCAACAGTTTTATTTGAAAACAGAAGCAGCGATGAATTCTCCTCTTGACAGCCCGTAGTCCGTCCTTCACTGACAAGGCCCAAGCCAGGGGCGTGATGTTTTATCCGACTGACCTGGATGAGTGCAGCTCCAATAACGGTCGCCACATTCAGGGCAAATTGCAACACATCCACAAGCATCCACTCTCTCGACAGAGTTCGAGTCACTACCACTGCGCAACACGCCTCCCTCCATTGGCTACATTCTGTCTCTGTAATAATCTCCCATTTACTCCAACTCTCTGATGTTACTTTAAACAAGGAGTTAATATACACAGGATGAGTGTCGGGAGGATGAAATGACATATTTAATGGATCAATTCGATCGGCCATTGTGTTTTGAATCGGGGAAGCTCTATTGAAGGGCCGAATGGCCGTCAGCGTTTCCGATTCCTCATCAGATTCTGCAGAGGCCGAGGGAGGGAGTTACTACCGTGAGCCGGGAATGATCTCCATTGGAGCTTCATAAAGGGGTAATGTCCCTGTTTGAAACTTTCTCTGCACTTTCCACCACGGCCCCAGTTCCATTGCTCAAACTTGGTGAAAAGGGAATTGGGAAAATGAACAATTGATATTTGTTTCCGGGGAAACCTCAGGGGTACGTCGCTTTACGCCGCCCCTCCCCCAGCAGCTATATGACCGATCGAGAGGAGCGCATGCGTAATATACTTCGCGCCGGCGCTGCCACGGAGGAGCATTTGATCAGTGAGACCGCAATGGAGGGAGCAGTGCCCAGGGAAGCGAGAAGACCAGCAGGCTCCTCCCAGCAGCCCATCGAGATGTGAACCTGGGTCACTGACCGGGGTTCCGTTCGGGGAGAACCGGGGCCTGTTTGTAAGAGGCCGAGCGGAGCAGGAGCTGATCCGGGAGCTGGAAGTAAGCGGCCTGCGGTTGGGTAAGAGTGAGGCCTTTCTCGGGCTGTGTGTGGGCTGCTCAGGGATATACCGCGGGAAGCGGCTGCTGTGGTTTTCAATCCTCCGGAGACGGAAGAAAATTCACTGTGCAGTTTCTGTTCAACCTGTTTGTTGGCATTGTGTAGTGAATGGTGAACCGTGACAATCCTGTAACGGACATGCATTGGAGGCATTAAATTAATAGTTTCGAGTAAAACGAAACAATTTTTTAGCGATCATAACTCTGTTTCTTTCACGATAGTCATGGATAAGGATAGGTATATGCGGCAGAGTAAAGTTTAACTTTAGGGGGAAGGGTAATTACAATTCAGGTAGGCAAGAACTGGGAAACGTGACGATCCTGTAAAAGAGAGAGATAACGGGAACTGCAGATGCTGGAGAATCCAAGATAACAAAGTGTGGAGCTGGATGAACGCAGCAGGCCAAGCAGCATCTTCGGAGCACAAAAGCTGATGTCTTGGGCCTGGACCCTTCTTCAGAAAAGGGGGACGCTGTATACAGTGTGGCTGCCTCTCCATTGAGGAAACCAAGCGGAGGCTTGGGGACCGCTTTGCAGAATACCTCCGCTCGGTTCACAGTAAACAATTGCACCTCCCAGTCGCGAAGCATTTCAACTCCCCCCTCCCATTCCTCAGACGATATGTTCTTCCTGGGCCTCCTGCAGTGCCATCATGATGCTAATGATGCCATAGTTTGCAAGAACAGCAACTCATATTCTGCTTGTGAACCCCGCAGCCCAATGGTATCAATGTCGATTTCACCGGCTTCAAAATCTCCCCTCCCCCCCACTGCATCCCAAAGCCAGCCCAGCTCGTCCCCACCTGCCTAACCTGTTCTTCCTCTCACCTATCCCCTCCTCCCACCACAAGCCGTACCTCCTTTTCCTTCCTCCTAACCTCATCCCGCCCTCTTGACCTGGCTGTCCTCCCCGGACTGACCTATCCCCTCCCTGCCTCCCCAACCATACTCTCCTCTCCATCTATCTTCTCTTCTATCCATCTTTGATCCGCCTCCCCCTCCCTCCCAATTTATTTCAGAATCCTGTAAAGGACATGCGTTGGAGGCATTAGATTAATAGTCTGGAGTAAAACATTTGAAGAAGTGTCAGTTGTTCGTCTCTTTACTAGTTAGTGGAATGGGACTGGATAATGAACTGTGTAAGCAGTCTACTTGCTTCGAATTGTCCTATTCATGCAGCTGTGCAATTGGTGCTCAGCTCTGGTTCTCACTCAGTTGGTATAGAATTATATAAAACAAAACAGTCATCAGACAAGGAGAGCTCAGGGCAAGAATGGATTAACAGTCCAGCGATAATACAACGAACCCATTGCCTCCCTACACAGGTGTAAGCGATTGACATGGTTGTCTAATTCACATGAGTATCTGCTGTGAACATGGTGGGTGGTGCTCCCACATAGGATGGTAGTGCCTATGTTGTAGATCTGACGTGCCTTTCACGGCTTACCATGACAGGGTTGTATAGTGTTGTGGTTCATGTAGTCCTGAAGGCTAGGTAGTTTGCTGTGAGCAATGTTCTGTTTAAGGTTTTGCGGTTGTTTGAAGGCAGGTACTGGAGGTGTCAGGAAGATCTTAGTGAGGGCCTCATGGTCATGAGTAATGTGTTAAGGCTATGAAGAACATGGCGCAGTTTCTCCACTCTCAACAAGTACTGGACGATGAAGGGTACCCTATCGGTCGTATCCCGCATCATGAGGTTATCTGTAGGCCTGTGTTAGAGTGAAGTATTTAGGTATCTGTGTCTGATGGAGATGTCTGTGTCCAAGAGTGAGATTGATTGTAAAGAGTAGTCAATGGTAAGTCTCTTGGTGGGATGGAACTTGTTGATATCACTCCGTAGTTGCTTCAGTGATTCCTCAGACTACGTCCAAAGGAAGAAAATATCATCAATGTATCTGGTGGAGAACTTTGGATGGACGTTCTGTGCAACAAAGAAGCCTTGTTCGAACCTCTGCATGAAAATGTTGGCATGTTGGGGAGCACATCTGGCCCCTATGGCTGATGCATGTGTTTGGTTGGAAAACTGGCTGTCAAAGGTGAAAGTGTTACGGTCAAGGATGAAGTGGATGAGTTGTCGGATGGCGTCTGGAAATCAGCTGCTGGTGGTATTGAATACTGTGACTGATGCTGTGATGCTGTCATCATGGCGGTTGCTGTTGCAGTGAGCCAAAACCTCCACTGTGACAAAGAATTTTCCTGGTTTGGTTGGTCTGTGGGTGCCAAGTTTCTGTAAGAAATCTGCCGTGTCGTGACAGAAGCTGGGGATTCCCTGTATGATGAGTTTCAAGATGCCCTTGACATAGCCAGAGAGGTTCTCACACAGGGTCCCATTGCCTGATAGGATGGGACGTTCTGATGTGTTGGCTTTGTACATCTTTCAAAGGCAGGAGAAGGCCCCCAATCAGGAAGTTTGTGGAATGAGAGTGCGTATGGTACTCTGAAGAATTGGATCAAAGCTCTTGACCAGTCTGTTCAGTTGGCAGGTGTGTTCCTTGCTTGGATTGGTAGGTCTGTCGTGTTGCTGGTTGTTCAGGTGTTGGAACACTTTCTTGCAGTAGTCAATTGATGATGCAATATGTATGACGATGCCTCTGACATTGTCATCAAAGCAGCAATTTTCTTGTTGGACTTGAGAATGTGGATGTTAATGCATTGTGCTTGGGTGACATTTTGCACTAACTTGTGAGTTTGGTTGATGAATCTGGCGTTCATGCATTCGCTGATGAATTGAGCAAACCTGTCAAGCCCAATGCTTTGGCCCCTTTGGAGGTGTCGAATTTGGACCTTTGGGTAAACGTACTTTGAGGCAGATTTCAGGATACACGACAGCATAGAGTTGCGGAGCAGAGGCTGAGAACCAAGTTCCATACCCATGAGGATGGCTTCAACTAGGATCTTGAGTTCATGTCGCACTATAGGTGACCCCACTGCATTGTACACTTGCTCTCTTTTGCTGTCTTTCACATGCTCACTCACAGTTTATGTCAGTGACATGCACATATAAATCAGTGGAGTGAATTTGTATTTGCAGGTACATTCTATTTTTTTATTCTAAAAGCACACTATTTATAGACAGTCAGTCAATCGAGTTTCATAAATTAATGCTTTAGAAATAATACTAGTCTGACTCAAAACCCAATTGCAAAACAGATTTGAAACAAGCTCTCACACATAGCATGCATTACCTGTCGTAAAATGTCACCTCTTCATTACACTGTTGAAACATTTGGTTTTCACAGGGCAGTGACATCAATGCAATTTGAGGATTTTCATCTGCATATTAATCAATTAAAATATTTAACTGATTAAAGATTTAACTCTATCTTAGGTTTGTTTGACGCATCCTTCTCAGTTGTGCGACCCTTTAATTTATTTACTTCTAAATTCCGTGTTCGGTGTGCTTCTTTCTCACTTCACCTGATGACGGGACTGTGCTGCAAAACCTTGTGTTTTCAAATGAACCTGTTGGACTATAACCTGGTTTGGTCACCTTCACGTTGTATCAGTCAACTTACTGATCTTTTCGTAGATTTATAATCACAGCAGAAAAAGACAAACGGATAGGTAACTACGCTTCAGTTTTTGCACATCTCTGACAGGAACAGACTCATAATTAACTTCACATATTCACAAAGCTGACGCCATCAAACATAGATCTTGGACTGAATTAATGTGTACATAAAGCGGAAGGTGACGGGGCAGATAGGTAGATAGATAACTGCGCTCTCTCATTCACCAAGTTGAAACTGACAGGCAAAGATTGATACTTGTACGTTCATATTTGCAGATTGATAACAAGTCACAAACTTGCTTTGCCATAACAGACAGGGACATATTGATGACAACACTTCCGTTGGCCTGACAGAAACAGACCTACGTAGATTAAGAAGTATGTTCACACAGTAACAAAGCAGAAACTGAAGGTAGGAAGTGATAATTTCAGTCATATTCATACACCAAAAACTGACAGATACAGATTGAAATCTAGACACGCAGTCACTTTGCAGAAACTGACGCAGAGATGTTCATAATCACACACATTCGTACAGCAAAATCTGATAGGTGCAGATTGATAAAAGCCTTCACACATTCAAAAACCAGAGATTGACAGGTGCAGATTAATAACTAGACCCTCAGATACACTCAGTTGAAACTGATAGGGACAGATGAGTATACACACTCACACATTCACATTGCAGAGACAGACATGGACAGATTGAGAATTATATTCTCACAGTCTCATCAGAAACTGTCAAGAATAGATGGATAAGTCTCAAACGTAGTCACCAAGCTGAAACCAACATGTAGAGACTGACAGCAACACTCATTCTCTCAGCTGAAGCTGACAGATGCAGGTTGATAACTCCAAGGACATATTCACATAGCAAAAACTGACAGGTATGTAATAAATGCATTAACATGTTCACAAATAAGAAATTGACAGCTACAAATAAATAAGAACACTGGCAGATACACAGTGCAGAAACTTACTGGCCGAGACCGGACAATTCCAGGCACACATGCACAGAGCAAATCTGACATGTACATTCTGATAACTGGCCTTACACCTTAACCAAGCTGAAACTGAAATGTATGGATCGATAACTGAACTCGAGGCCACTTCATAAACCGATAGGTGTAGATTGATATCTGCAATCTCATTTTCACATAGCAAAAACGGAGAAGTCCAGCTTAGCAGATGCAGTCACAAATTTGCATTACAGTAACTGACAGGGACACACTGATGTCAGCATTCACGTTCACATTGACAAAACTGGCTACATACAGACCAATAACAACACTCACATAGTCACGTTGCAGAAATTAACAGGTAGAAATTGATAACTGTACCCATACATTCACATTGCAGAATAGAATAGGCACAGGTCTATAAATACAGGTACATATTTGCATTCCAGTATCCGTTAGTGACAGGATAAGAAACATATCAGAAATGGATACGCATAGATTGTGAATATGCGAATGTATGTATCAAAGCAAAAACTGAGAAGTACAGCTTGGCAAATACAGTCACACATTTGCATTGCAGTAACTAACAGGGACACACTGACAAAACTCATGTTCACATGACAGAATTGGATAGGTACTGACCAATGACCACCCTGACAGCGTGACTTAGCAGAAACTGACAGGTAGAATCTGACCTGTATATTCAAAATGCAGAAATTAACAGGTACACATTGATAACTCCAGGCACAAATCTGTATTCCAGTCTCTGTCAGGGGCGGTTGAATAAACCGTCCTCTTACATCCACAGAGCTGAAACTCACAGGAACAGAATGATTACTGAACTCACATATTCATGTGGCATAAATGGATAAGAACAGTTTGATAAATAATGCACAGAACAGGATCTCACAGGTGTATGTTGACAATGACAGGCACAGGTTCATTTAGCAATAACTTACAGGGGGTGGTTAAAACGTTATCCCATATTCATACATCAGAAACAGATAGGTGCAGCTTTATAACTGTACTCGATTCAACAAGCAGAACCTAACAGACGTAGATGGATAACTAAACACGCATATGAACAGAGTAGAACCTGACTGGTACAGATTGATGATTAAACTTAAATATGAGCATAGCAGAAACTGACAGAAATAGGTTTGTACCTGCATACTAATACTCCCAGACCAGAAACTGGCAGGTACAGGCTGAGAACTATTTACACACATTTGCCAAGCAGGAACTGACAAGAACAGGTCAGTAATAACACTGCAGGTTTCACACCACACAAACTGGTTACAGATTGATAACTACAGTCACATATTCATGAGCCTTCCATGCGGCCCTCCATTTTTGTTTCAGCAGCAGGAGGAGCGGGAGCGTCGACCAGGTAGCTGCCGGGAAGGTGAGTCACTGTTTGAAAAACTTACCTCGCGAATAGGCGGAGCATACGCTGAGCAGGAGCGGACACGGTTCTGCTGAGTTAGCGAGGTAATATTTTTGTGGTTGCGTTACCCGAAACAGTACTCGGGTAGTGTCTCCCACCCATCCTCCTCCTCTCACCAAAAAAAAGGTTCTGTGCACCAGATTGGTAAGGTAACTAGTTTATTTTCTATTCTTTGTTTTTCAACAGTCTCTTTGGGAATTTAGAATAATGGGAATGGAGGTCAGGGCAGTAGAAAGTTCCTGCAGCAGAATGTGGGAGGTAAGGGTGACCACTAGTGTCCCTGCTGACTACATGTGTTGGAAGTGCACCCAACTCCAGCTCATCGGAAACTGCGTTAGGGAACCGGAGCTGGATGAACTTTGGATCATTCGGGAGACAGAGGGGGTTATTGAGAGGCGTTACAGGGAGGTAGTCTCTACTCATGTACAAAAAAAAGGCAGATGGGTTACAGTCAGGGGATGGAAAGGGAACTGGCAGGCAGTGCAGGGATCCCCTGTGGCCATTCCCCTCAACCATAAGTATACCATTTTGGATACTGTTGGCTGGCGGGGTGGGTGACTTACCAGGGGAAAGCAATGGGGCACAGGTCTTTGGCACAGAAAGGACGGGGGAAGAGGAGCAGAGCAGTAGTCACTGGGGACTCCAGAGTTAGGGGGACAGATAGGAGGTTCTGTGGGGATGAGAGAGACTCACGGTTGGTGTGTTGCCTCCCAGGTGCCAGGGTGTATGATGTCTCTGATCGTGTTTTTGGGATCCTTAAGGGGGAGGGGGAGCAGCCCCAAGTCGTAGTCCAGATAGGCACCAACGACATAGGTCGGAAGAGAGATGGGGGTTTAAGGCGGAAATGCAGGGAGCTAGGATGGAAGCTTCGAGCTAGGACAAACAGAGTTGTTTCTGGTTTGTTGCCCGTGCCACATGCTGGTGAGGCGAGGAATAGGGAGAGAGAGGAGTTGAACACGTGGCTACAGGGTGCAGGGGGGAGGGTTTTGGATTCTTGGATAATTGGGGCTCTTTCTGGGGTAGGTGGGACCTCTACAAGCAGGATGGTCTTCACCTGACCCAAAGGGGTACCGATATTCTGGGGGGGAAGTTTGCTGAGTCTATTCGGGTGGGTTTAAACTAACTCAGCAGGGGGATGGGAACCAAAATTGTAGTTCGAGTATCGAAAAGGTTGAGAGTAGGGAGGTCCAAAATAAAGTTTCAGGGATGTAAGATGGCACCAGCGAGCAAGAAATTGGTTTGAAGTGCGTCTACTTCAATGCCAGGAGCATCCGGAATAAGGTGGGGGAACTTGCAGCATGTGTTGGTACCTGGGACTTTGATGATGTGGCCATTTCGGAGACATGGATAGAGCAGGGACAGGAATGGTTGTTGCAGGTTCCGGGATTAAGATGTTTCAGTAAGAACAGAGAAGATGGCTAAAAGAGGGGGAGGTGTGGCATTGTTGGTGAAGGACAGTATTACAGTTGCAGAAAGGATGTTTGGGGACTCGTCAACTGAGGTAGCATGGGCTGAGTTCAGAAAACGGAAAGGAGAGGTCACTCTGTTGGGAGTTTTTTATAGGCCTCCAAATAGTTCCAGATATGTTGAGGAAAGGACAGCAAAGATGATTCTCGATAGGAGTGAGAGAGACAGGGTAGTTGTCATGGGGGACTTCAACTTTCAAATATTGATGGGACCACTATAGTTCGAGTACTATAGATGGGTCTGTTTTTGTCCAGTGTGTGCAGGAGGGCTTCCTGACACAGTATGTAGACAGACCAACAAGGGGCGAAGCCACATTAATTTGGTACTGGGTAATGAGCCCAGCCAGGTGTTAGATTTGGAAGTAGGTGAGCACTTTGGTGATAGCGATCACAATTCTGTTATGTTTACTTTCGTGATGGAAAGGGATAGGTGTATACCACTAGGCAAGAGTTATAAGGCTTGAGAAAGGCAATTACGATGAGATTAGGCAAGATTTAGGGAGCATAGGATGGGTAAGGAAACTGCAGGGGATGGGCACATTAGAAATGTGGAGCTAATTGAAGGAAAAGCTCCTGTGTGTCCTAGATAAGTATGTACCTGTCAGACAGGGAGGAAGCAGTAGAGCGCAGGAGCCGTGGTTTACGAAGGAAGTGAAATCTCTGGTCAAGAGGAAGAGAAAGGCTTCTGTTAGGATGAGATGTGAAGGCTCAGTTAGGGCGCTTGAGGGTTACAAGGTAGCCAGGAAAGACCGAAAGAGAGAGCTCGGAAGAACCAGGAGGAGACATGAGACGTTGTTGGTGGATAGGATCAGTGCAGACCCTAAGGCTTTCTATAGGTATTTAAGGAATAAAAGAATGATGAGAGTAAGATTAGGGCCAATCAAGCATAGTAGTGGTAAGTTGTGTGTGGAGTCAGATGAGATAGGGGAAGCAGTAAATGAATATTTCTTGACAGTATTCACTCTAGAAAACGACAATGTTGTCGAGGTGAATACTGGGATATAGGCTACTAGACTAGGTGGGATTCAGTTTCACAAGGAAGAGGTATTAGAAATCCTACAGAGTGTGAAAATCGAGAAGTCCCCTGGGCTGGATGGGATTTATCTTAGGATCCTCTTGGAAGCCAGGGAGGAGATTGCCGAGCCTTTGGCATTGATCTTTAACTTGTCATTGTCTGCAGGAATAATGCCAGAAGACTGGAGGATGGCAAATGTGGTTCCCCTGTTCAAGAAGGGGAATCGAGACAACCCTGGTAATTATAGACCAGTGAGCCGTACTTCAGTTGTTGGTAAAGTGTTGGAAACAGTTATAAGAGATGAGTTATAATCATCTAGAAAAGAATAATTTGATTAGGGATAGTCAGCACGGTTTTATGAAGGGTAGGTCGTGCCTCAGAAACCTTGCTGAGCTCTTTGAGAAGGTGACCAAACAGGTAGATGAGAGTAAACCGGTTGATGTGGTGTATATGGATTTCAGCAAGGCGTTCGATAAGGTTCCCCACAGTAGGCTATTGTAGAAAATGCGGAGGAATGGGATTGTGGGAGATATAGCAGTTTGGATCAGAAATTGGCTTGTTGAAAGAAGACAGAGGGTGGTGGTTGATGGGAAATGTTCATCCTGCAGTGCAGTTACTAGTGGTTTACCACAAGGGTCGGTGTTGGGTCCACTGCTGTTTGTCATTTTTATAAACAAACTGGATGAGGGTGTAGAAGGATGGGTTAGTAAATTTGCAGACAACACTAAGGTCGGTGGAGTTGTGGGTAGTGACGAAGGATTTTGTAGGTTACAGAGAGACATAGATAAGCTGCAGAGCTGGACTGAGAGGTGGCAAATGGAGTTTAATGCAGACTAGTGTGAGGTGTGCATTTTGGTAGGAGTAACTGGAATGCAAAGTACTGGGCTAATGGTAAGATTCTTGGTAGTGTAGATGAGCAGAGAGATCTCAGTGCACATGTACACAGATCCTTGAAAGTTGCCACCCAGGTTGACAGGGTTGTTAGGAAGGCATACAGTGTTTTAGCTTTTATTAATAGAGGGATTGAGTTCCAGAACCATGAGGTTCTGCTGCAGCTGTACAAAACTCTGGTGTGGCTGCACTTGCAATATTGCGTACAGTTCTCGTCACCGCATTATAAGAAGGATGTGGAAGCTTTGGACAGGGTGCAGAGGAGATTTACTCGGATGTTGCCTGGTACGGTGGGAAGGCCTTATGAGGATACGCTGAGGAACTTGAGGCTGTTTTTGTCAGAGAGAAGAAGGTTGAGAGGTGACTTAATTTTGACATAAGATAATCAGAGGGTTAGTTAGGGTGGACAGGGAGAGCCTTTTTCCTGGGATGGTGATAGTGAGCACAAGGTGGCATAGCTTTAAATTGAGGTGTGGAAGATATAGGACAGATTTGAGAGGTAGTTTCTTTCCTCAGCGAGTAGTGAGCGAATGGAACGCTTTGCCTGCAACGGTAGTAGTTTCAGAAACTTCAAGTACATTTACGTTGTCATTGGAGAAGCATATGGATGTCCATGGAAGAGTGTAGTTTAGATGGGCTTCAGATTGGTATGACAGGTCGGTACAACATCGAGGGCCGAAGTACCTGTACTGTGCCGTACTGTTCTATGTTCTGTGAGAATGATACTTGTGCACACATCCATACAGTAAAAATTCATGTATACCCATTGTAAATGCATTTACACATTCAAAGACAAATACTGACATGTACAAATTAATAACTGGACTCTCAGACTCATTTAAAAAATCCTGACAGGGACAGATTTATTTTTGCATCACTCTTGCATGACAGAGTCAAAATGATAACTGCACTCACGTTTTTCAAAAGAAAGAATGAAGTATGCCAAGATATTCACTAAGCATAATCTGACAGATATAGGTGAAAGAATACATTTGTATATTCACAAAACAGTGACTGACATGGACAGATCAGTAACTAAAATCTCAATTTGAAATAGCAGATACCGACAAGTACAGAATGATAAATACATTAACGTGTTCACAAATAAGAAACTGATGGGTACAAATTGATGATTGCCCTCTCAGATGCACAGCACTGAAAATGACAGGCAGAGATCGTAAATGCATACACATGCACAAAATTGTCAAAGGAACATTGATAACTACACTCCTATGTTCACAAAGCAGAAACTGTCATAAACAGATTGATAACACTTCCACTTTGACAGAATAAAATGACAGTCTCGCATTCACCACGCTTGAACAGATGGTTATAAATTGATAAATAAATTGAAACGTTGACATAGCAGAAACCTGGAGGCATAACTTGGCATGTGCCCTCGTACATTCAGTTGGAGAAACTGACAGGCACAGATGGATAACTGCCCTCGGATAGCAGAAAACCTTAAGAGCAAACTGATTTTCACACTCCTCCCATATTTCCACATCAGAAACTGCCAGGCAAAAATTTAATAACTAAACTGATATCCCATAGCAGAAACCAACAGGTAGGAGTCAGTAATAACCTTCATTTCTTCACTTAGCAGAAGTTGGCGGGTTTAGATTGATAACAACACTCAAAATGACGTTGTAGAAAGGAACAGATACAGTACGATGACGACATTCACGTACAAGGAGCTGGGACAACAGGGACTATTGATAACTGCAACCACACATTCGTGCAGCATAACTTAACAGGTACAAACATACGATCAATATTTCACATTCAAAAAGTAGCATCTGACAGGTTCAGGTTGATAATTTCACTCCGATTTTCACATAGAAGTGAGTGGGATGGATTGGGCAAACTGACCCTCAATAAACTTGAAACTCTGACCAATACAATTTAGTTGACACTCATCCAGAAATCACAGGCTGCGAAAAACCAAAATAACTCTCTTAGACACAAGAGATGCTTGTGAACAGAATAGAACATATTGTTACAATCAACATTCTTACAGGCAAAATAGTTCTGAAATAACAATCGTCAGTGCAGAGAGAGTACAAGTGACTGGTCAGAAATAAATTTCAGAGAAAATCCCCCGAAAAATCTCATCCGTATTTAATTGTGTGGATTGATCAGAAAGCGATAATTCTGTGTTAATTGCAGTCGGTGTAGAGTATCATGACGTGCAGCTGGAAACACAGACTTTCACATTATTATAACAGAGCAAAAGGTACAGAGCCTATAGCACAGTCTCTTTCAGTGTCGCAGACACGTATCAAATCTCCCTCAGTCAGATGGACAGGAATAAAATCAAGTTCCACACAACATTTAGATGCAGTTCCTGACAGATTCACTTTTAGACCCACACTACCCAATCACAGAGAGATTTAGCATGAGGGTTTTGACAGCGTATAAAGTAACCAATGAGGAACGAGGCTTTCCCCATCCTTCATTTGCATTGCTGACGCCAACAGTATGCAAAAAGCCAGCTCCGGGCCCGCTCTCCCTGATTCTGTCACCATGGTTGAAGAAAAGAAAGGGCCAGTTGCTAAGAAGGGCGCTAAGAAAGCGGTGAAGAGGGCGCCAGCGAAAGGCAGCAAGAAGAGGCGAAAGTCCAGGAAAGAAAGTTACTCCATCTACATCTACAAAGTGTTGAAGCAGGTTCACCCCGACACCGGGATCTCCTCCAAGGCCATGAGTATCATGAACTCGTTCGTCAAGGATATTTTCGAGCGTATCGCGGGGGAGGCTTCCCGCTTGACCCGTTACAACAAGCGCAGCACCATGAGCTCCCGGGAGATCCAGACTTCCGTACGCCTGCTGCTGCCCGGGGAGCTGGCCAAGCACGCCGTGTCGGAGGGCACGAAGGCGGTGACCAAGTACACCAGCTCCAAGTGAAACGCCACTTGGCACTGAAAAACCCAAAGGCTCTTTTAAGAGCCACCCACAAATTCCCTTAAACAGCTGAACCTGGATGTTTTTAATACTGATGAACTTTTCTTTGCAGTTGGTGCGGAGAAATTTTAAATTTCAGTTCAATGTTTGCCTTTTATAAAATGATCTGTAAATTAGAGTGGTCAAGGAGATTCTGTGTGCTTTATTCTCGGTTGATTTCCAATACAGCCTATTTTGCCTGATAATAGACTGCATATGAGTCATTACAGTCTTTTCTTTAAAAAAATCTTAATTCTTTAAATTTAAAAATATATCCCCCGTCTTGAAATCCCCCTCCGAAGGAAAACGCATTTGCCATTCACCTTATCTTTGCCCCCTCATGATTTTGTAAACACCAATAAGATCATTCCTCAACTTCCGAGTCATTTCTCAGTTACATTGTTCAAATCACTCTTTACTCGACTCCGATGCCGCATGAACCCAAGGTATCACCTTCTGTCAAACAGAAATAAGAGTGTGCCCAAACTTGATTACCCCCCGGTAGGAAGAATTAGCGCGCGGTGAGCAATTTTGTTTTATTTCCAACTGTCCACCGGGATTTTGTAAGATTTTACAGATTACTGTAAATGAGCCTTTCTGTTATTGGTGACAGACTTTCAAAACGAACCGAGATAGAAAGCAGAACAGCTGCCTGACTGGTGTGGAGTTATTCAGATCCAGTGCAGTAAGGAAGGGCCACTTTAAAATAATGTTTGCAACATTAATGCGCTCACCCGTAAGAACATTGTGTGATGTTGTATCAATATGTCGGGGCGCTCTTGAAATAGGAAAGAAAATGAATATGCGCAGGGTGCAGCTTTTGACGCTCGGTTTTCGTTTCCGACTGTCCTCACGGTTAAGAAAACGCATTAAAGATCGGAAATGGACAGATTGAAGGGAAAAAAGGAATGAGATATTTCTTTAAAAAGTGTTAAGTATACGTTTGTAAACTAAAAGTAAATTACCTCGTAAAAAGTGTTGATGCATTCCGCTTTCTAAAATGTTTTGTACATATTGGCGGGCTTTTCAAATTAGACAGAAAGCGGGAGATCATTTTGGCGCCGTAATTTTCAGGTTGGTGAGTGAAGCAACGAGGTTGGGGCAAGATTTAAGGCTTGTGTCACTGTTAAGGTCAGGGTTATGTTCAGGGCTAGGTTTAGGGTTAGGGCGTTGGTTCCGGTTCGACCGAGGGTTAGCGCTCGAGTTAGGGTTATGGTTCGGGTTTAGGATTGGTTTAGGTTTAGAGCAAAGATTGGGGTTATGGTTAAGGTTGGATTGGGTTCGGTCCAGGGGTAGCATTATGGTTTGGGCTAGACCTGGGTCTACAGTTCGTGTTAGTGTTCCTGCTCGGACTATGGTTAGGAGAAGAAGTAAAGCGAGGGCATGATTTAGTGCAATAGTGTGAGCCTTTGGATTAAACAGGGGGTTACGGTTAGTATTAGGACTGGGATTACAGTTAGGGTGAGTGCAATGGCTAGCGTTAGGGCTAAGATAAGAGCCAGGGCGAGGGACAATGTTCGGGTTATGGCTAGGATTCAGGATAGGGCTAGGAATACAGTTCAGGCAAAATTTCGGAATAGGGCTAGGGTTGGGTTCAGGCTATGTTTAGGCCTAGTTTTCGGGTTAGTGTTTGGGCTATGTTTCGGACTACATTGACGGTTGGGTCGAGGTTTACTGTCAAGTCTCGTGTTATGGTTACAGGCCAGGGTGAGGTTTAGTACAGAAGTGTTCGGGTTAGGGTGTGGGTTACTGGCCCCGAAACGTTAACTCTGTTTTCTGCTTCACATATGCGGCTAGACCTCCTGAGCTTTTCCAGCAACTTTGTTTTTGTTCCTGATTTACAGCATCCGCAGTTCTTTCGGTTTTTATTCAGCATTTTCTAATATCTAATTCAGTGCAATAACGGAGATCTACTTCGCAATAGTGTCAAAATGCGGTGAATGCGCTCATCCCAAAGAAAGTTATGTGATGTTTCATATCGGTGTGCCTTTGAAATGTGAAATTGAATGATCAGGTGTAGAGTGCAGTTTTTGACATTTAGTTTTTCCCTGCTTCTGAAGGTTCAGAAACCGTCATTCAAGATCAGGAATAGACATTTAATTCGAGGACAGAATGAGGCAGAGAAAGTATACAATTGTAATCGAAAAATAAACAAACTCATAACTATTGATGCATTCTACTTTGTAAAACCTCCTCTGATTGTACATCTGGGCGGGCTTTTCAAGTTGGAAAGAAAGCGGTTGATGATTTCGCGCCGTTATTTTCCAACTTCACGTAGTGGTACATGTTACAAAGAATGGCATTGTATGCTCTGATCCACCAGCTCATTTCAGAAAGTCAAATGACTTTAGGAAAAAAGACATGCAGAGCTTTTAATGGGATAAGAAATCGAGTTTATGGCTCTTAATTGCTGGAATACTTGGCTTTGGAGAGATTATGCAGGCCTGCATACCAGTGTTTGCTTCGCAACTCTTTCTGGACTTGATTTCTGTAATCACAGATCTGGGTATTTATATCAAAAAAAACTGAAAACACTATGCTACCCTACTTGTATTCTGGAGACTAGAATTGTACATAGTACTTTGAATGACTTACTCCCATTCCTTGAAAGTTGCCACCCAGGTTGACAGGGCTGTTAAGAAGGCATACAGTGTTTTAGCTTTTATTAATAGAGGGATTGAGTTCCGGAACCAAGAGGTTATGCTGCAGCTGTACAAAACTCTGGTGTGGCTGCACTTGGAGTATTGTGTACAGTTCTGGTCACCGCATTATAAAAAGGATGTGGAAGCTTTGGAAAGGGTGAAGAGGAGATTTATTAGGATGTTGCCTGGTATGGAGGGAAGGTCTTACGAGGAAAGGCTGAGGGACTTGAGACTGTTTTTGTTCGAAGAAGGTTGAGAGGTGACTTAATTGAAACATATAAAATAATCAGAGGGTTAGATAGGGTGGATAGGGACTGCCTTTTTCCTAGGATGGTGATGGCAAGCAGGAGGGGGCATAGCTTTAAATTGAGGGGTGAAAGATATAGGACAGATGACAGAGGTAGTTTCTTTACTCAGAGAGTAGTAAGGGAATGGAACACTTTGCCTGCAATGGTAGTAGATTCGCCAACTTTAAGTACATTTAAGTCATCATTGGACAAGCATATGGACGTACATGGAATAGTGTAGGATAGATGGGCTTGAGATTGGTATGACAAGTCAGCACAACATCGAGGGCCGAAGGGCCTGTACTGTGCTGTAATGTTCTACGTTCTACGTTCTACTTCCTCCCCGTGCCCTCTCCGGATTGCGGAATGTAGCAGAAATCTGATTGGGAAATGAAACAACATGAGGAGATATTGAACAATGTGCCCAATCAGCACAGAGCACGCAACCAATCCTCCCGAAGGGAGAGAGGACGGAATGTGGGCGGATTGCAGTATTCTCTGTGAAAGTGTTGGTGAGATTGTGGATATGAGTGGAAGAGGAAAGAGCACGAAAGCTCGCTCCACGCCTAAGTCTCGGCCGTCCCGGGCTGGCCTGCTGTTCCCGGTGGGCCGGAGCGCCGGTCTATCTGGCTGCGGTGCTCGAGTACCTGACGGCTGAAATCCTCGAGCTGGCCGGCAAGGCGGCCCGGGACAACAAGAAGACCCGCATCATCCCCAGGCACCTCCAGCTGGCCGTGCGTAACGACGAGGAGGTCAGCAAGCTGCTGGGAGTGGTGACCATCGCTCAGGGAGGGGTGCTGCCTAATATCCAGGCTGTACTACTGCCCAAAAAAACCGTCGCTGGGAGCACCCCTAAAAAGTGACGAGTCCCATTCTTGAACCTGACAACCCAAAGGCTCTTTTAAGAGCTACTCACATCTGAGAGAGGAACTAGGCCCTCACTGCTGTCGGGTTGATTGAGAGTCATAGACCAGATCTCCTAAATTAATCTCGTTCAATTTGGCCCATATTCCTCTACACGCCGTCTATTCACTTACCCATCCAGATGCCTTTTTTGAAATGCTGCAGCTGCAACCAGCTTCCATCAGTTCCTCCAGCAGTTCATTCCATAACCTTCTACGTTAAAATGTTGTCCCTTAGGTATTATTTAAATCTATCGTCCCTCCCTTTAAATCCGTGCAATCTGGTTTTGGACTCCCCTGTCCGGGACTTGGTGGGGTGAGGGGCGCGGCGGAGAAGAGGCCTTGGCTTCATCCTCTCCATGCTGGTCATGATTTTATAAACTTGTTATAGTTCACCTCTCAGCCTCCGATGCTCCAGGGAAAATGGCCACAACGTATTCAGCTTCTCCCTGTAACTTAAACCCTCCAACCCGACATCCTTGTAAATCTTTTCTGGATGTTTTCACATTCAACAACATCTTTCCTGAAGCAGGGAGAAACGAATTGAATGCAGTATTCCAAAAGAGATCTAATCAATGTCCTGTACAGCTGCAACGTGACATTCCAGCTTCTGTCGTCAATGCATTGACCAAAAAAGGAAGGTAAACCTAACGCCTTCTTCGCTCCCCTACTTACCTGTGACACCACTATCAAGGAAATTTGAACCTGTACCCCAAGGACTCTTTGTTCAACAACACTCCCTTTGACCCGCGTTTTAACAGAACAAGGTGAGAACCTCATCAGACACGCCTGCGACTGGGACAGGGACAGCACTGAGTGAAACACAGAGCAAAGCCCACTCTGCTGTTTCCAAACAGAAAATAAAGCTGCCTTGACTTTGTTGTACAAAGGTATAGGTGCTAATCCTCTGGGGAAAAACAAAAAAAATTAGCCTCTATCGGACGTAGCAGGAACTGCAGATGCTCGAGAATCTGAGATAACAAGGTTCAGAGCTGGATGAACGCAGCAGGCCAAGCAGCATCAGAGGAGCAGGAAGGTTGACGTTTCAGGCCGAGACCCTTCTTCTGAACCATTTTCTGCAGAAGGGTCTCGGCCCGAAACGTCAGCCTTCCTGCTCTTCTGAGGGCGCTTTGCCTGCTGTGTTCATTCAGCTCTGCACCTTGTTGTCTCAAAATGCTCCTCTCGACTTTGTTCCCACCAGCCTTTTTTCGGCAGAGACCACAACGGACCAAAACAAAAAACAAACAAGTAAAAATCAAAGACAAAACAAATAAATAAACAAAAGAGTAATAAGCAAATCCTCTCTGCTCCGTCCCCAAACACCCTTGGATAGGGACAGCAAGGGTTTCAAATCCAGAAATAGTTCCATTGCTCATTTGAACTAAAGATAAAATTCCCCTCACACCGATCATCACCAAGTACATCTGGGACAGCGACAGTTTGGGGATTAAATAAAAGCCCCCTTTGCTCTTCCAACGGGACCAAAAAACTGGAACAAAGGGAGAAAATAAGACAACCTTCTTCCCGGGGCACCAAACCGAACAGAAAAGCAAACCCAAAAGGCAAAATCTAAACTGACTCGAAAGAAACAATGAGCCAACGCGCGATATCATTATCCAGGCCCGTGGCGCACAGTGGTCTCGAAAGGCTTCGAGCGGACCAATGAGCACCGCGTGCTCCCTCTCCAGGGACGAACGGAACCATGAAAGAAGGGCAGGTAGGTGGGTAGAAAGAAAGGTCTGACGATCCCCTGCTTGAACCTGGAAATGGCCAACTTGGTCAGGCCTAGGAACAAAGCCACAACAAAGCTCATAGTCTCGCCCACCCTACACCGCATCGGGTGTCTTTACATCAGAACTGTGGGGCTGAATTACAACCAAATCTTTGACAACAGCCCGTTCGAAAATCTAAAAGGGGGCTGTAGACGAACACACTCGACGTACAGGTGGAAGACCCTCTCCAGGCCAGAACAACACATCCCGAGCCCGCAATAATCGCCCTCGTCCTCACACACCACCCCAACAACCTCCGGATACAACGCATCATCCTTCGACACTTCCGCCATCTACAATGCGACCCCATACCTGAGATATTTTTCCATCCCCACCCTTGTCTGCCTTCCAGAGTGACTCCCTTGTCCACTCCACACTCCCCTCCAATCCCACAACACCCAGCACCTTCCCCTGCAACTGCAGGAAGTGCTACACTTGCCCCCACACCTCCTCCCTCACCCCCATCCCAGGCCTCAAGATGATTTTCCATATTAAGCAGATGTTCACCTGCACATCTGCCAATGTGGTATACTGTATCCACTGTACCCGGTGTGGCTTTCTCTCATTGGGGAAACCAAGCGGAGGCTTGGGGATTGGTTTGCAGAATACCTCCGCTCGGTTCGCAATAAACGACTGCACCTCCCAGTCACGAACCATTTTAACTCCCCCTCCCATTCTTTAGACGACATGTCCATCCTGGGCCTCCTGCAGTGCCACAATGATGCCACCCGAAGGTTGCAGGAACAGCAACTCATATTCCGCTTGGGAACCCTGCAGCCCAATGGTATCAGTGTGGACTTCACAAGCTGCAAAATCTCCCCTTCCCCCACTGCATCCCAAAACCAGCCCAGCTCGTTCCCTCCCCCCACTGCATCACCAAACCAGCCCAGCTCGTTCCCGCCTCCTTAACCTGTTCTTCCTCTCACCTATCCGCTCCTCCCACCTCAAGCCACACCACCATTCCCCACCTACCAACCTCATCCGGCCTCCTTGACCAATCCCTCCATCCGGACTGATCTATCCCCTCCCCAACTCCTGACCTATACTCTCCTCTCCACCTATCTTCTCCTCTATCCATCTTCGGTCTGCCTCCCCCTCTCTCCCTATTTATTTTAAAACCCTCTCCCCATCCCCCTCTCTGATGAAGGGTCTAGGCCCGAAACATCTGCTTTCGTGCTCCTGAGATGCTGCTTGGCCTGCTGTGTTCATCCAGCCCCACACTTTGTTATCTTGGATTCTCCAGCATCTGCAGTTCCCATTATCTCCGAACATGCACTTTGCCTGGCAGCCAGTGAACTTGCCCAGTTGCCGGTTGGACAGCACCATTGCACGCAGCACTATCTACCCCAGATCCCCAGTGTAAGAGGAAAGATTCCTTCATAGAGGGCCCTCCACTGGCAATCTCCACCCCTGGTGGGCAAGGCAGCACACCAAGGTACTTACAGGCAGCAGATGAAGGCACGAACCAGCACAAATAATGCCTTCATTGCCTTGGAAAATGGCACCGGAAGGATATCCCAGAGTCGGCTTGGATTGCATTGCAGCACGTCCTCGGGTCCGTGGTGCAGAGCCAATGACAGACAGGCGTCCAGAAGCTGGAGGTGGGGGCAATGCAGAGAATGTAACTGACCCACATATGAACAACCACGCCGTGCAAATACCATCGTCTCTCTCCTTCCCGCCACCCACGCAAACCAGGACCAATGCCTCCCCCTCACACACATAGCCGATAAAGGAAACTGGGAGTGTCCCATTAGGCCTCACCTGCCAGTCTAGTCGCCTCAGGCAGCCACGTCCCAACCTGTCACCCAACCCACATATTCAAAATAGTAATTTGTCAATTCCCAGAGGCAACAGTCGTAGAATAGAATAAAATAAAATAGAATCCCTACAGTGTGGTAACAGGCCCTTTGGCCTGACCAGCCCACACCAAACATCAGAGCATCCCACCCAGACCCACCCCTCTATAACCCACAGAATCTACAGTGCCCTGAACACTACGGGCAATTTAGCATGTCCAATCCACCAAAACTGCACATCTTTGGACTGTAGGAAGAAACCTACGCAGACACGGGGAGAATGTGCAAACTCCACTTAGACAGTCACTCAAGTTTGGAATGAATGGTGTCAAGTAGGCAAGAATCACAGAGTAATAATAAAGAATAGGCCCAGGCTTTGAACAATTCCTGGCCCAAAATATAGTCTCTCACTGTAAGTGTTCAGGCCCCAAGCAATTAGTGTCCAGGCCTGAATCCCCTGACTGAAGCTGTAGTCCAGACTCCAGAAATGAGCGTCCCAGGCACTGGCTGAATAAAAGTGCAGGCCACCATGTTTCTCAGAGCAACAGGAGCAGCACCCAGGCCTCAATCCTCAGCAGATTCTCCCTGGCACAGCACGTGTTATTACAACAGTCTTCAACTCAAGGAGGAGAAATGCAGGCCACCAGGCTTCCAAACGTAACAGCAGCAACAGAGAATCCCAGGTTTGAACACTTCCAGGCAGGCTGTAGCACCAGGGGCTCTAGGCTCTACTTGCTCTCTGTTGCAATAATGTGTTGCTACTGCAGCCTCCAATTTCCAACGACAGCAGCAGAGTACAGACTTCTGACACACTGCCCTTAACAGGGTAAAATATCCCTCCACCACCACCCTCTGTCTGCAATATTCCAGCCACTTTTGTTTTTTAATCCAAACGGCTAATTCTCCCTGCATTCAGTGTGATCTAACTTGCTAACCAGTCTACAAGGTGGGACCTTGTTGAGGTCCATACAGATAATGTCCATGGCTCTGCCTTCTTCAGTCCTCTTCATCACTTCTTCGAAAAACTTCAGTAAAGTTAGTGATATATGATTTCTCACACACAAGGCCATGTTGACTATTCCTTATCAGTTCTTGCCTTTCCCTTTACACATAAATCCTGTTCCTCAGAATCCCCTCCAACAACTTGCCTTTCACTGATGCCAGGCCCACTGGTCTATAGTTAACGTAAAAACAGAGAAGATGGGAGCAGGAGGAGGCCATTCGGCTCTTTAAGCTTGCTCTGCCATTATTTACAATCATGGCTGATTGACCAACTCAATAGCCTAATACTGCTTTCTCCCCATAACTTTAATGCTTTCATTCAAAGTGCTATATCTAGTCGTCTCTTGAATACATTCAATATTTTGGCATCAATTAGTTCCTTTGGTAATGAATTCCACAGGCTCACCACGCTTAGGCTGAAGAATTGTCTCTTCATCTCCATTTTAAATCGTCTCTCCTGAATCCTCATACTGTGACCCCTGGTTTTGGACACACCGATCATCAGGAACATCCTCCCTGCATTTAGCCTGTCCAGTCCTGTTAGAATTTTATAAGCCTGTATGAGATCCCTGCTCATTCATCTGAACTCTAGCAAAAATAATCTCAACCTTGCCCTACGTCAATCCTGCCAACCTAGAATCAGCGTGATAAACCTTCGCTGCACTGCCTCGAGAACAAGACCTCCTTTGTCAGAAAAAGAATCAAAAACTGCACTCAATATTCTACGTGTCAACTCACCAAGGCCCTGTATAACTGCAACAACACATCCCTGCTCCTAAACTCGAAATCTATCGCAAAAGGACAACATACTATTTGCCTTCTTTACCTACTTTAGATCCAGAACTGAAATTTCTCATTCCAGGGACCATTCTTGTAAACCACTTCTGCACCGTCTCCAATATATTCACACCTTTCCTGTGACGTGACATTTACAGCTGCACACAAGACTCCAACTGAGGTCTAAAAAGGGCTTTATACAAGTTCGACATCACCCTCTTTGCTCTGGTACTCCATTCCCCTGTGAGTAAATCCAAGAACACTGAATGTTTTATTAACCGCTCTCTCCACTTGTTGTGCCCTCCAAGCCACTCTGCCCTAAGCTATTTCACACTCACTCTCTTTTTCTCCCTTTCTCTCTCTCTCTCTCTCTCTCTATCTCTCACTCTGTGATATAATTAATCTACAGAGGCCCCCTTGGAAGTCATTGCCTTCAATTAGGTAATATTGGAAGTTGGGAATCACTTTGGATCTTCATTGTCTGAAGAATCATTTTAGATCATCATTGTCTGAACAATCTCCTTGGATCCTCTTTGTCGAAAGGATCTCTCTGGGTCTTCATTGTCTGAGGGGTGTATTTGGATCTTCATTGTCTAAGGAATCTGTTTGAATTCTCATTATCTGGGGGCTCCTTTTGCATTATTATTGTTTAACAGATCCCTTTGGATCACCTTTGTCTGAGGGATTTCTTTTGGTCCTCACTGACTAAGTGTCCCTTTAAATCATCAGTATCTATGAGATCTCTTTGGAGGTTGTATCTGTTCCAAGCCTCAAATTGCTGTATTGTTGATTCCAATGTAGCACTGTCTGCAGGCTCAACACTGACCCTACTCCAGCAGACACCAGAAAACACGCCAGCAAAATTCCTCTAGCCTGAGCCCATGTCGACACAGCTTTAAATTGACGGTCCCACAGTTTTTGTGGTTCACATGAAACTTGGTTCAACACAGAAGTCTGAAATCAGAAGCTAATTCTTTCCTGTCCATCTGGAATAATTACATGTTCAGCAGGAAACTGATCCGTTGCTGTGAAGGAACTTAAATCACTTGATTTCAGAATTATGCAGCACTAATAGAGACTGTTTCATCCAATGAGGCCTGGGTCAGCTCTTTGGAAGATCCCTCAAGTTAGTCCCCATGATCCCCTCTTTACCCCACAACACTGAAAATGTTCCCAGTTTTAATATTCCGCTAATGCCCGTTTTTCAAACTTGCTCTTCAATCCGATTCCACCTCCATCTCAGGCAGTGACTAATTGATCTCCTGTGAAGCTGCAATATTCTCAGCATCGATTAAGTTTATATTGTGCAGCAGATGAGAGGGAAACATGATTAATCTTACCTTGTCGATCTTAGATGCTGCTGTGGGACATTCAGGCCAGTGCTGTCTGAGTCTTATTTTCGAGATCCACTTCATCCTCCAGTTTTTATCCATGCTTCTTAAATGTCCCTGTCATCCCACACTCACCGACCTACATTAGCGTCAACATCTCAGTTTGATGATTCTCTGCATCGTTTTCTGAACCCTCCACTCCCCCACTCCCTATCTCTGTAACCTTCACCAATCCTTGAACCCACTGAGATCTCTTTGCTCCCCCAATGTTGTTGTCAGACCGGGAGATGGTGTATATCAGTGAGCACATGTGGTAATGGGTGACCTGGACTTGGTATGAATTTGTACACTGGCTCACTGCTGAATTGTTTCCCACTCTGAGCTCAATAACAATGATCTTTTACAAAACAATTAACTGCAAATCTGTCTGAGCTGATGGTGATGTTAACTTGAAGAAATAACAGCAGGAAGCAAGATTTCCTGATCATTATCCACTCCAAATATTTGAACAGCTTCTCCCTCACAAGCTCTAAAAGAGAAAGGAGTTACTGAAACTCAGATTTCATCTGACAGCTCTCAAGAAATCAGAACTCACAGACTTGAGCTGTATGCCCAGATTTTACTTGGAAGTAGAAATGTTTTGAAGGCATCAATCATTGGAATCTGTTTTCAAAATTAAGAAAAGAAATAGGAACAGAAGAAGGCTATTTTCCCTCTTGACCCTACTCCATCATTCAATTGGATCATGGCTAATCCAACAATTCCCGTTTCCACTTTCCTGTGTTTTGTCCGTAACCCTTGATTCCCTGATGGATCAAGAATCTATTCCATCCTTTGATGTACATTGTCCCCACAGCTGTCTGTGGCAGGAGTTCCAAAGACTCACAACCCTCTGAGAGAAGAAATTCTTCCTTATCTGAGTTTAAATTTGTGTCCCATTATTCTGATAACGGGGACCCTCTGGTCACAAACTCTCACATGATGTGAAACATCCACTCAGATTTACCCTGTCAGGCCCCTTAAGAATCCTATATGGTGAAATCAGATCGCCTCTAATTCTTCTAAACTCCACGGAATAGATGCCCAAACTGTTTTGTCTTTAATCATAAGACAATCCCTCCAAGCTGGGATCCTCCTAGTCAATCGGCTTTGATCTGCTTCCAATGAAATGATACCTTTAAAAATTGACAATACCAACAAAGGTCAATGTTGGTCATAGAAGCAAATTCCAAACATTATGTTTCTTACCCAGGACCTGCCTGACACTTCACCTGGGGAGTAAGTGCCGAGATGCTCTGCTTGGGCTGAATGTAATTTTCCTCTGCTGTTCCACTGTGTTTTTAATTAGAAAGAGCTGACACACCGAGTCAAAATGAGGAAGTAGGAAGTCTGTGATAAATTCTATAACAGCTTGCAATATAACCAAACTGTTGACCTATGTGAATTGAACTCGGAGTTCGGCAGCTGTTCACATGTATTATCTACCCTGGTCCCAAGGCCAGAAACTTGAATGCCATGATCCAGGATGACAATCTACAAAGGCTATTTTAATATTTATCCACAGCTTACAGACACCACTGCTTGTCCCTAAATGCCCTGGTGGAGATGCTGTCCATGTGCTGTAGGTAAACCCAGAATGCTGTTACAGCGGGAGCCCCAGGATTTTGACAGTGACACTGAACGAATGGCAAAATACCACCAAGTAAATGTGGTAAGTGACTCTGTGTCCATAAGAAATAGGAACAGGATGAGGCCATTTGTCACAGCCATTCAAAAAGACACGGCTGATCACACATTCCTCAGATCCACTTTACTGCCACTTCCCTGAGTAGCTTCAGAGGGGAGCAGGCAGGGAATGGTGTTCCCATGTATTTACCGTTGTTGTCATTCCACATGCTGTCTAAGGAGCCCTGGTGTAAACTAGGGGAATGCTGCACCAGTGCAATGGAAACATAGATTTGGTGGGTCAGTGCTGAGGGAGAGCCGTATTGTTGGAGTATCAGTGTTCAGGGAGTGTCACACTGTCAGAGGGTCAGGAAAAAGACATGACCAATGCTCACTCATCTCCATTCATATGGATATGGAGACCCTCCAGTTTGACTGGGGAAAAACCAGGATCCTAGGACAGACCAGACAGAAACAAGCACGGGAATGTCCAGAGGCCTGGTTCTTCACCAAGAACGTCATTAACAAATATGTGTATGTGGGAGAGTGTGTGTGAGTGAGGGGTGCAGTGAGTGTGACTGTGTGTGTGTGTGTGTGTGTGTGTGTGTGTGTGTGTGTGTGTGTGTGTGTGAGAGAGAGAGTGTGAGTGAGTGAGACAGAGGGCAGAGAGAGAGTGTGTTGGAGGGCAGAGAGAGGGTGCATGTCTGTGAGAGAGAGGAGTGAGAGAGAGTGAGTGTGAGCGTATGAGAGAGAGGTGGAGAGGGAGGGTATATGTGAGAGGGGTAGTGAGAGTGTGTGAGGGGGGAAGGAGAGAGTGTGTGTTTGTGTGCTTGAGAAAGTGATTGGAGGTTACTGAGACAATGAGTATTTGCATAAGAGAGAGGGGAGAAAGTGTTTGTGTGTGACAGGGAGAGATACATTGTACATATATTGAGGGAAAGAGATTGAGTGAGGGAGGCGTGAGAGAGTGAGAATATGTGAGGGGGAGAGTGTGTGTGTATGTGTGTGGAGGGGAAAGAGAGAGTGAAAGAGAGAGAGAGTGTGTTTGTAAAGGGGGAGAGAGTGTGTGCCTGAGAAGGGGGAGAGAGAAAACATGTTTGTGGGAGTAGGGGCCAGCGAGAGAGGGGGAGAGTGTATACCTGTGAAGTGGAGAGAAAGATTGTATGCAGACAGAGAGTGAGAGACCAAGGGAGGTGTGAGAGAGAAAGTGACTGTGTGTGAGGAGAGAGAGTGTGTGTGCGGCTGAGGGGGGAAGAGAGAAAAATGTGTGCTGGTGTATTGGGTGGTAGTGAGAGACAGACCAAGTATATTTGTGATTCTTTATTCATTGACTGGTTATGAGTGTTGCGGGTTCAACAGCATTTATTGCCCATCCCTACTTACCCAGAGGACAGTTAAGAATCAACCATGTTGCCTGTGAGTCTGGAGTCACATGTAGGCCAGACCAGGTAAGGATGGCAGTTTCCTTCCCAAAAGGACATTAGTGAACCAGATGGGTGTTTCCTCACAATCGACAATGAATTCACAGTCATCATTCGATTCTTAATCCAGATATTTATTGAATTCAGATTCCAACATCTGTCATGGTGGGATTTGAACCCCAGTCTCCTCGACATTATCTGGGTCTCTGGATTAACATTCCGGTGATAATACCACAAGGCCATCGTCTCCCTATGTTTGTATGTGTGACCTTATACTCTTCTAGGGATTCACTCGAATCCTGTTACTTCTACCTGACATATGCTTCCTTCTTTTTCTTGACCAGATCCTGAATTTCTCCAGCCTTCCAGCATTCCCTCCACCTACCAGCCTTGCATTCACTCTAACAGGAACATACTGTCTCTGGACTTTTGTCAGCTTATTTTTGAAGGGCTCCAACTTTCCTGCTTCCCCTCTACCTTCAAACATCTCCACCTCCCCCACCCCCCAAACCCCACCACCACCACCAAAATCAACTTTTGGAAGTTCTATACTGAAAAAAATGGCCTTCATCCAATTTGGATCTTCAACTTTTAGCTCAGGTCTCTCCTTTCTCATCACTATTTTAAAACAAATAGAATTATGATCACTTACCCCAAAGGGCTTCCCAACTGACACCTCAGTCACTTGCCCTGCCTTATTTCCCAAGAGTGAATCTACTTCTGATCCTTCTCCAGTAAGTCCATCCACAGGCTGAATAAGAACATTTTCTTGTGCACACTTCACAAATTTCTCTTTATCTTACTCCTTAACACTATGGCAGTCCCAGACTATGTTTGCGAAGTTAAAATCCCCAGCCATTAGTAACTATTATACTAACAAATAACCAAGATCTCCTTAACCCCCTTCCGTTAGTTATTAATTATTAGATTATTATAATTAGACTGCTATTAAACTAAAAAATCAGAAAAACATTCTGAGATGTTCAAGTCACACCTCAGTAAGATGGCAGAATTTTCTAACAGAAATAAATACAGAAGGAAGGGATGGAGAGAGGGAGAGAGGAAGGAAGATATTTTCCTGTTGGATTCTGTCAACAACTCGTCTCTGACAAATTCTTAAAAGTTCAGGTATCAGGCCCAGAATATGAACATGTCACTTTATTGTACAATAAAACTGTACAAAGAACCCCAGCATCACAACAATTCCTTAAAAAAACAGTTCATCTCCTTCTATCCATCACTGACTTTCTCCATTTTTGCATCTCCTCATCAATTTAAAGGAAGATTGATCCCATCTCCCTGGAGGAATGGGCAATCAATGTGATGGGGATTGATCCATCCCTTGGAAGACTGTGTGATCGATGTGTTGGGGATTGATTGATGCCCCTGGAGGACTGCATGATGGGGGATATGTGGAAAATCACATGGTCGCTATTGAGTCCCCAGTTCTTTTATGACAATTTAATGGCAGTTAATCCCACTGAATAAGCGGTTAATCAACTCACTTTCTTTGCTTACCATAAAGTCAACAGATGTATAAATTGTACACACAACCTAAATGTTTAAAATAGTTAAGGATTTTGTATTCTGTACAAAGCATTCCATTCCGAGTTTCCTCAAGGTGAGTGATGGGGCAGAAAATCTATGGAGCGGTGGGGATTTGAAGGCAGAGTAGGGAATATGGGTGTAGACACGGTGGCTGTTATAGGTGTCAGGCTTTCTCTGGTCAATTCCAGTCAGATCATAGACTCATAGAGTTACATAGCACAGAAGGAGACCCTTCGGTCCAAATTGTTCATGCTGACCAGACATCCGAAACTGATTTAGTCCCATTTGCCAGCTTTTGGTGCAAATCACTTTAAACCCTTGCAATTGGTGTACACATCCAGATGCCTTCTAAATGTTTTAAATGTACCAGCCTGAGCCGCCTCTTCTGTTTCAGTTCCAACATGTCACAGTGAAAAACCGCAATGACCTCATCAGAAGACAAACACAGCACACAACCGATAGAGTACCCCTTGTTGTTCACTACTTCCCCGGAGCAGAGAAACTACGTCATGTTCTTTGCAACCTTCCACATGTCATCAATGCCAATGAGCACCTCACCAAGATCATTGCTACTCCTTCACTTCTCACCATCAAACAACCGCCAGCCTTAAACGGACCATCATTCTCAGCAAATTACCTTACCTTCAGGACAACATCAACCATAACAGCACACCACCATTGCACTTGGGAGTACCACCTACCATATACACAACAGATACGCATGTGATTCAGTGATAGAAGAAATTGCTGATGCTGGAGAATCTGAGATAACAAGGTGTAGAACTGGATGAACACAGCAAGCCAAGCAGCTTCAGAGGACCAGGAAAGCTGACGTTTTGGGTCTGGACCCTTCTTCAGAAAAGCTCTCTACCTTATGATCTCAGATATTCATGTGACTTGGCCAATGTTGTCTACCTCATATACTGCAGGCAAAGGGTGCCCCAAGGCACGGTATAAAAGCAAGACAACCGAGACACTATGGCAAAGGAGGAATGTAACAATCGCTGGACAGGAATGTTCCCGCCCAGTCAGGGAAAACTTCAGCAGTCAAGGACATTCATCACTGATCTTTGGGTAAGAATCCTCCAAGGCAGCCTTCAGGATACACAACAATGCAGAATCACTGAGCAGAAACTGATAGCCAAGTTCCGTACCCATGTAGGTAGCCTCAACTGTGATCTTGGATTCATGTTGTGCTACAAGTGACCCCACCATACTGTTATATATGTGTAAAATTTTTCTTAGTGTCCTGTTTTGACATAGAATAGTACAGCACAGAAACAGGCCCTTTGGCCCACCATGACTGTGTTGACCATGATGCCATTCCAAATTAATCTCATCTGCCTGCTCATGGTCCTCTGTCCACTGATGACTTGTTATGATCTCTCTACCTTAATTAGTTTGTACAATGTTGTATTATTTGTTGCTTTGGTTCGACCCTCAGCGTGTGACTCTGATAGTTATCATGCTATTCCAGCCATTTGAGATAACAAGGAGTAGATCCTGATGAACACAGCAGGCCAAGCAGCATTAAAGGAGCAGGAGAGCTGAAGTTTTGGGTCTGGGCTCTTCTTTAGAAATTGGGGAGGGGAAGGTGATTCTGAAATAAATAGAGAGAGGGTGAGGTGGATGGTAGATGGATAAAGGAGTACATAGGTGGAGAGGACACAGACAGGTCAAGGAGGCAGGGATGGAGACAGTAAAGGTGAGTGTAGGTGGGGAGTTAGGGAGGAGATAGGTCAGTCCAGGGAGGACGGACAGGTCAAGGGGAAAGAATGAGGTGGGGGAGTTAGGGCGGGGTTTGACAGTCAAGGGAAGACAGACAGGTCAAGGAGGTGGGGATGAAGCTGCTAGGTAAGTAGGGTGGGGGTTGAGGTGGAGTAGAGTGGGTAGGTGGGAGAAAGGACAAACAGGTTAGGGAGGCGGGGATGAGCTGGGCTGGTTTTGGGATGCGGTCGGGGTGGGGAGACTTTGATGCTTGTGAAGTCCACATTAATACCATTGGGCTGCACGATTCCCAAGCGAAATATGCGGTGCTGTCCGGCAACCTTTGGGTGGCATCATTGTGGCACTGAAGGAGGCCCAGAATGGACATGTTGTCCAAGGAGTGGGAGGGGGAGTTAAAGTGGTTTTGTAATTGGGAGTTGCAGTCGTTTGTTGCGAACTGAGTGTAGGTGTTCCACAAAGCGGCCTCCAAATCTCCACTTGGTTTTCCTGATGTAGAGGAGGCCACAACGGGAACTGCGGATACAGTATACCAAGAGAGTAACAGAGCGAGTGATCCCTCTGGAAGGCAGATAAAGATGGAGAAGGAAAAATGTCCTTGGTAGTGGGGTCAGTTTTCAGGTGGCAGAAGTGGTGGAGCATGATGCGTTGGATCCGGAGGTTGGTGGGGTGGTGCATGAGAATGAGGGGGATACTGTTTTGGTTGTTATTGCGGGAAGGGGGTGTGAGGGATGAATTGTGATAAACGCGAGAGATGCAGTCGAAGGCATTTTTGACCACTTGGAGGGGAAGTTGCGGTCCTAGAAAAACAAGGACATCTTAGATGTCCGGAAGCGGAATGCCTCATCTTGGGAGCAGATGCAGTGAAGGCGAAAGAATTGGAAATAGAGAATGGCATTTTTGCAGGAAGGTGGGTGAAAAGAGGTGTATTCTAGGCAGCTGTGAGAGTCGGTAGGCTTGAAATGGATATCAGTTTCGAAGTGGTAGCCAGAGATGGAAACAGAGAGGTCCAGGAAGGAGAGAGAGGTATCAGAGATGGTCCAGGTGGACTTAGGGTTGGGGTGGAAGGTGTTCGTGAAGTTAATGAACTGTTTGAGCTCCTCGTGGGAGCATGAGGCGGTGCCGATACAGTCATCACTATAAAGGAGGAAGAGGTGGGAGATAGGGCCAGTGTGGCTTCAGAAGAGGGAATGTTCTGCATATCCTACAAAGAAGCTTGGGCACATATGGGTACCCATGGCCACCCCTTTTGTCTGTAGGAAGTGGGAGGAATTGAAAGAGAAGCTCTTAAGGGTGGAGAGGAGTTCAGCTAAGCGGACAAGGGTGTCATTGGAGGGGGAACTGGTCGGGTTTGTGGGGAAGGAAGAAGCAGAGGGCCTTTAGGCCATCTGCGTGAGGAATGCAAGTATATAGGGAGTGGACAGCCATGGTGAAGATGGACAGCCATTTGGTTTGTTTCCAGCACCACCTTATTTTTAATTTTTTAAATAATTATCTCTCTGCCTCAATTAATCAGATTATAAGTTTTCCCTTCACTTGCTATTCACCTGTTGATACTTTGCTCACACTGTCTGACATTTTTGATCACCTGCAGAGACTTATTAATCAACCTGTCAACACTCCACTCACTCCCTTCGTAAGATCTTTAGAACTCTCCGCTTATTAGTTATGTGCCTGTGTTCTTCTCATCACTCCATCTGACGAAGGAGCAGTGTTCCAAAGCTTGGGGTTTCAAATAAACCTGTTGCAAGGACTCAAGGGACTGAGTTATAGGGAGAGATTGGACAAGCTTGGACTTTACTCTTTCGAGCGTACAAGGCTGAGGGGGGGGGTTGTTGTGGAAGTGTATAAGATAATGAGAGGCACAGGTAGGGTGAATGCACTGTTTTTTTCCCCCCCAGGACGAGGGAATCAAGGACTAGACGGCATCAGTTTAAGGTAAGAGGGAAAAGAATACATGGGAACTTGAGGGACTTTGTTCTTACACAGAGGGTGGTACGCATATGGAATGAGCTGACAGCAGAAGTGGTTGAGGCGGGTACATTAACAACATTTAAAACACATTTGGACAAATACATGGATAGGAAAGGTATAGAAGGGTATGGGCCAAGTGCAGAAAAATGTGATTAGTATGGATGGTCGGCACAAACCAGTTTGGGCCAAACGGCCTATTTCCATGCTGTAGGACTCTATGACTCTGTTGAACTATAACCTGGTGTTGTATGACTTCTGACCTGGTTTTGAAATCAATCACCATGGGGACAGTAAACGAGATCAGGAGAGATGCATTCTCTGCTTCTGTTCAGGAACTCGGACCACTTCCTTACATTTTTTAAAAATTTTGAAAACACACTTTGTTCATAAAAACAATCTTTGTATATATACTTTTTCACAAAATCAGTTTGGTTCTGTACAGTTGCATATCAAGTTAATAAACAAAACGTTGGACTTTAACTTTATCCAAAAAAAAACAAAGACTTCTCTTACCCGTACAATACTAATATTTGTATGTATTTGACACACTAAGAGGGTCCGATAACTGAATGGACCCCATTTACCTTGAGCAGGAAGACCTCAGACAGTGGTCTTTCCCCACTGTGACTTGGCAGCAGCTGCCCCAGTCTTTATAGCTCATAGTCCTGGACCTTGGAATGTGCCAGTCTGCAGCACTCAGTTGGCTTAAGTCCATGTTCTGGAAGATAAGTTCTGAGCACACCAAAGAGCATCTTTCACCGAGCTGATAATCCTCCAGGTGTCATTGATGTTTGTCTCAGTATGCATCCCAGGGAACAGACTGTATAACACAGACTACCGCATCACAGAACTGCTCAGGACAAACCTTGACACAAACCACTTCACCTCCTTCCAGATTTCATTTAGAAAGGCACATACCAGAAGATGTGTTATAGCCTCAACAACCCCACAGCCACTTCAATGGTAGCATGCAGTGGCACAGGCTGACTGGGCATATGTACAGGATCTCACTGGTAGTGCCCTTTGCACCACCAGCCAAGTGATATCTTGGTGCTTGTTGAAAAGTTCTGGTGATGAGGCATTCTGCGAAATGACATTGACAGTCTGCTCAGGAAACCACGCACAGGATTCACCCTCTCATTTTCCCTCAGGGTCTTGAGGATTCCATGCACTGACCACTTCCTGGTGGACTTGTAGTCAAAAGTATTTTGTTTGCAAATTTACCAATGAATGATGGGTCATAGAGTCACAGCATGAAAACAGGTCCTTTGGCCCAAACTGGTCCATACTGACTGGTGCCCACTCAGCTAGTACCAATTGCCTACATTTGGTCCTGATCCCTCTAAACCCTTCACAGCCATGTACTTATCCAAATAATTTTTAAATGTTGCTATTGTACCTGTCTCAACCACTTTCTCTGGCAGCCCATTTCATATATGCACGACTCTCTGCATCAGGAAGTTGCCCCTTAGGTCATTCTTAAATCTTTCCCCTCTCACCTGAAACCTACACCCTCTCGTTTTCAATTCCCCACCCCTGGGAAGAACAAAATATGCATTCATCCTATCTATGTCCATCTTGATTTTATACACCTCAATATGGTCACCCCTCATTCTCCTATGTTCCAAGGAATAAAGTCCTATCCTGGTCAACCTCTCCCTTTAACTCAGTTCTTCTAGTCATGGCAACATCTGATGAAGGGTCTTGGCCCAAAACATCAGCTTTTGTGATCCTAAGATGCTGCTTGGCCTGCAGTGTTCATCCAGCTCCACACTTTGTTGTCTCGGATTCTCCAGCATCTGCAGTTCCTATTATCTCTGATCCTCGTAAATCTTCCAGTTTAATTATGTCTTTCCTGTAACAGGGTGACTAAAACTGTACACAATACTTCAGCAGCCTCACCAATGACTTATACACCAACTGTAACATAACATCCCAACTCCTACACTCCATGCCTCGACCGCTGAAGGCCAGAATGCTAAATGCCTTTTTCACCAGTCTGTCCACATGTGATGCTGCTTTCAACGAACTATGTACTTGTACTCCTAGGTTCCTCGGTTCCACAAAACTCCTCAGCACCTTACCATTTACTATATAAGTCCTACCTTGATTTAATTTTTCAAAATGCAACACCTCACTCTTATCTGTATTGAATTGCATTCGCCCGTCCTCTATGCACTTCCTCACCTGATCAATATACATCTGTAATTTTTGATAAACTTCTTCACTCTCAATGATACCTTTTAATTTTGCATCATCCACAAACTTACTAATCATGCCTTGTACATTCACAATCAGGTCATTTATGTAAATAACAAATAATAATGGTCCCAGCACCAACACCTGTGGCACTCTACTAGTCATAAGCCTCCAGTCCAAGAAACAACCTTCAACCATTACCCTTTGCTTCCTACCGTTGAGCCATTTTTGAATCCAGTTAGCTCGCTCTCCCTAGATCGTATGTGACCTAACCTTCATGATTTGCCTGTTGTTACTGAAGGCGTTACTGAAGTCCATGCAGACAACATCCACTGCCCTACCCTCATCTATCCTCTTGGTTACCTCTTCCAAAAGTTTAAAAGATTTGTCAGACATGACTTCCTGCACACAAATCCATTCTGACTTTATCAGACCTTGACTATCCAAATGTTGATTGATCCTGTCCCTCAGTATCCTCTCCAATAGCTTGCCTACCACTGATATCAGGCTCACTGGCCTGTAGCTCTCTGGATTGCCTTTGCTACCTTTCTAATGAAACAACATTAGCCAACTTCCACTCTTCTGGAACTTCTCTACAATGGCCTCTGCAATTTCTTCCCTCGCCTCCCACAGTGTTCTAGGATGGACTTGATCAGACCCAAGGGATTGATCGACGTCAATGTGCTTTAAGGCTGCAGACGCCTCCTCTCTGGTAATGTGTATGCAGTCCAAAACATCCCCATTGGTTTCCATTATTTCTGTACCACCCATAGTTCTCTCCTCAGTAAAAATCACCCCCAGCTCCTATGACTCCACACACAGATAGCCATGCTGATCTTTAAGGGAACTTATTCTCCCTAGTCAAGCTTTTACTGTTAATATAACAAATACTCAAGACCTCTTGGGATTACCTTTAACCTTGTCTGCATTTGGAATGTGCACCAACACTTTTTATAGTCATCTAGGGATTCACTTGAGCCTGTCAGTTTTAACCTAATATGTGCCTTCTTCTTTTTCCTCACCAGATCCTCAATATCGCTCATCAGCCATGATCCCTAAGACTGCCAGCTTTTCCCTTCACCCTAACAGGGATATACTGTCCCTGGACTTTTGATATCGCAGTTTTAAAAGCCTCCCATGTCAGACGTTCCTTTTCCTTCAAACAGACTCACCCAATCAGCATCCACTAATGGTGATGCTGCTTAATGGTCCCAATATTGGCCCTACTCCAGTTTAGCACCTTAACCGATGGACCAACCCTATCTTTTTCCATTAACTATGTTAAAACTAAGAGAGTTATGGTCACTGGACCCAAAGTGTTGTCCGACTGACACTTCAGTCACTTGCCTGACCTCATTTCCTAAGAGAAGGTCCAGTCTTGCTGCCTCTCAAGTAGGGCCCTATACATACTGATTTTGAAAACTACCTGGACACATTTGACAAATTCTACTCTTTTACACTCTGCATGGCCCTGTCAATATGGCGGAAATTAAAATCTCCAACTGACACAATTCTGGTATTCCTTCAGGTATCTGCAAACTCTCCATACATCTGCTCCTCCAGTACCCACTGGCTATTTGGAGGTCTACATATAGTCTCAACAGAGCGACTATTCTGTTCTTCTTTCAGAGGTTCTAACCATGTGGCCTCATTTGATGATCCCTTAAGAATATCCTATCTAAGGACTGTTGTTACATCCTCCCTTTTGAAAACAAAAGGACAATTCCCCTCCTTGTTTACTTGTACTTCTGTCATATCTGTAGCTTCTGTATCCTAGAACATTGACCTGTAGTCCTGCCCGGTTTCTCACCCATGTCTCACCCATGTTTCTGTTATGGCTAGAATATCCCAGTCCCCAATGACAATCCATCCTCTGAGCTCGTCCGCCTTTCAGTCAGGCTTTGTGAGTTGAAATAAATGCACTTTAAACCAGAAGTCTTTTCCCCTCCCTTTACTTTGGCCCTATCTATCCTGAATAGTGAACTTGGTCACAATGGCTAATGTATTTTCCCCTGAATTCTCAATGGCCCTTCTCTTATTCAGAGTCTCTTCCCAATGACTGGGTGAAAACCCTCCCAGGTAACACTAGCAAATCTCCCCTTGAGAATATTGGACCCCCTCCTGTTCAAGTGCAATCTTCCCTCTTGTACAGGTCACTTCTACCTCAAAACAGATTCCAATGATCCAAGATCTGAAAATCCTGCTCCCTACACCAGCTCCTCAGCCATGCATTCATCTGGCTTACCTTTCTATTTCTATCCTCACTGGCAGGTGCCACTGGGAGTAATCTGGAGATCACTACCCCTGAAGTCCTGCTTTTTAACTTCTTACTGAACTCCCTATACTCATTTCAGAGGACCCCATCCCTTTGTCAACCTGTGTCATTTGTACTGATGTGCACAATGACCTCTACTCTTCACCCTCCCCCTTCAGAATGTTCTGCAACTGCTCAGAGAAATACTTGACCCTGGCACCCAGGAGACACCACAACATCCTGGTGTCTCTTCTGCAGCCTCACAAATCAGCCTGTCACCCTCACAAATAAGTCTCCTATCATTATAGATCTGTCTAACTTCACCCTTTCCCTCTGAGCCTCAGAGTCGGTCATAGTGCCACTGACCTGACTGCTGCTAGCCCCTAACAGCATCCAAAGCAGTCTATCTGTTATTGAGGGAAATGGCCACAGGAGAACCACGCACAATCTGCCTTCCCCCCTTATCTCTTCTGGTGATCACCCAGCTCCCTGCAGCCTACACTTTAGGACTGACCATTTCACTATTGCTGTTATCAATGAGGTTCTTTGCATCCTGGATGATCTTGAGTGCATCCAGTTCCAGCTCCCTTAACCTAATGCAGTCTGTCAGGAGGTATAGCCAGGTGCACTTCTTGCAGGTGTAGCCACCATGGAAACTGGAAATCTTCTTTATCTCCCACATCCTGCAAGAGGAGCATACTACTGCCCTAACTGCCTTCAGTTGAGACAGAATGAAAGTAGAGCTTAAGAACCCTTATCTGTACTTGTCCTCAGTCTCCTCACACCAATACCACTTGAGCAAAGGCCTTAGTATTACCAATCTATCACTGGCCTACTCTCTTAATGGCTGCTCCCTTGTACACCTTGCTCACAGAAACACCCCCCCACCCCATTATTATTCGATCATCTGATGAAGGGTCTAGGCCTGAAACGTCAGTTTTTTGTGATCCTGTGATGCGGCTTGGCCTGCTGTGTTCATCCAGCTCCACACTTTGTTATCTTGGATTCTCCAGCATCTGCAGTTCCCATTAGCACTGATACAATTTTAACCACCCCCCCCACCCCATTATTATTTTTTTTGTCAGGGGAGGCAAATCAGTGAGAAATACTAATGCAGTGTTACACATTTAGCCGTAACTTGATCACCAGGTTTTGACTGACCTGCAGTATAGTCATGATGACTGTGGCAATGTCTTCCAGAATGCTGCTGTGATAACTCTCAGCCACCCTCTGATTTGCTGCTGAGGTGATACAGAACAGTCCAAATACTTGGAGCATTCTGCGGCAGTTAGGCCAGTCCCATCCTCTGCAACACCAGCAACAGGTAGAACCTCAGTGTGTAGTGACACTTTGTGTTTCCGTACTGAGGGCCTATGCACAGCTTATGCAGCTGCACACAAAGGTAGCCGTCAAGATGAGGGGAATGGTGGGTACGTTCTCGCCCTCATCCCACCTTTATCAGGAGTTTTGTACATGGAGTCCCTGCAGAGCTGGTCTATCTTAGGCTTCCTGAGGAAGTAGATGGATCAGGTGACTGAAACAGTGGAGTTTCGGGGAACGGGCCAGACCTGTGTGATACACCAACAGAGAGAGTGCCTCACACCTGACAGAAAGGGAGTGGCATTTCCAAAAGACTGCTTTACTTCTGCTTTACTTTGGCGATGTGCTGCTCCTAAGATTTTGAGCATGCCACGACCCCTCTGAACCATATTCCCAGCACCATCAGGGAATCTGTCCTTGCAGTGAAGGCGATAAAAGGTCGATTGGCCCATTTCCAAAAGAACATGTTCTTGCCTTGTTTTACCTTGACCCCCAAGTCCAATCCGGTCGCAGATGCTCATGAGTCTGTGCACGACCAGTGGATCAGAGCAGAAAACAGTGATGCCATTTATGTACAGAGAGGCTTTGTTCCGCAGGCCTCCACTGCCTGGAATAGTCACCCCTCTCAGGCTCACATACTTCCTGATGGCCTCAGCAAAGGGTTCAATACATCACACAAACAAGGCAGGAGAGAGTGGGCTGCCCTACCTGACTCCAGATCTGATCGGGAGCCTTTCTGATTCTCACCCATTAATTGAGACTGTGCTAACCACGATGTGAGAATCCAATTGCAGACTGCCTCCCCAAAGCCCATTTTGGACAGCACATTCCACTTGTATGTGTGCAATGTCCTGTCAAAGGCCTTTCTCCAAAGGCTAATGATGCAGGCATCCACACCTCTGTGCTGAACATAGGTGACTGTATCCCTGAGGAGCACGGGATGCTCAAAGATCATCCTGCCTAGTACAGCACAGGTTTGGCCAGGGTGGATCACTGATCTCAGAGCAGACCTGACCCTTGCACAGAATTTTTTAGTCTGCATTCAGCAATGATATTGGCTGCCAAATTCTAATTTTCTCCCTCTCCCTTTGGTTTGTAGATGAGGGTGATGATACCTTTCCGTGTGGATTCATACATGGCACCTGTCAGAAACGTACTGTCGTACAGCTTCAGCAGGTCCCAACCAGTCAAATCCCACTGAGCTGATTACAACTCGGCTGTTAAGCCGCCACTTCCAGGAGTTTTATTCTTTTCTAAGGAGTCGAGCTCCTTGGTCAGCTCATCCAGGGAGAACAGCTGGTCCAGCCTCTCTAGTGTGCTGTCGACTAAGAACTCCGTGATAGAGGACAGGAACAACTGGGAGCCTGCACTGTCTGTGGGCTTTATGTTGTACAGTCTGGTGTAACATGATTTACTGACCCTCAGGATGTCAGACTGAAATGATGTTACTGAGCCATCTTCTTCCTTCAGGCTGCTGAGCACAGAGCTGTCCCTATGAACCTTCTGGAAGAAGGAATGCAAGCATGTCTCACCTGGCTACACGGTGCGGACCCTGAACCGGAAGGTTATCTTGGATGCACACACCCCCACCCCCACCCTCACCCCCCCACCATCATCTGCAGCAGGAGTGGGTTCTGAATGGCTTTTTTGGAGTTTGGATAGTTTTCTCCATCTCTCTCTCTTTCTCTCTCGCACACGCACATTCGGAATTCCTTTAAGGATGAAAAACCTATTGATGTTCCCTTGACTGTTTACCATGAGCCACAGCGAGACTCAAAGTGGGGCTTCATGGTTCTCCAATCTGTGTTATCCCTTTTGAGCTCCTCATTGTTTTCTGGGGTCAAATGTTTCCCATTCAGCTTCCATGTTCCCTTGCCAGCCAGCTGTTCGTCCAGTTGGCGACAGTCGGCCAGCGGGAGGCAGTAGTCAAAGAAGAATGCCAGCTGGATTTGACTGAGAATGAGCAGGAAATCTACCCTTGAAGGAAATCTACCTGTCTGACTGTGACCAGGTGTGTCTATGCTGAAGGGGTGCTGAGACGTCGTGCAGCTTAGTGACTTCAATTGTTTCCATCAGGAATGTGGTGACCGGTTTGTAGTCAGCTTCTCCGGATTTCCCATCTGCACCAATGATCAGTTGAAGTCTCCAGCCTGGATGTTGCCCGCAGGGGTGGCAGCTGTAGAATGGCCAGCCGCTCACTCCTCATCACTGGGGAACACACATTAATTAGCCTTGGGGAAAGTTTCTGCACGTAATGTCTGCTACAAGGACATGCCTGCCCACCCACCTCTTTTGGAGGTGGTGAAACTGCCTCCTCACAGCAGAATATGCAGGCTGCAGGAATGGCTATCATTTTCCCTGACCAAAACCGAAGGCCCATGTGCATATGCTCTGTAGTCCTGATCTGCAGTATCTCACACTCTTGCAGAAACAGGAGCTCTGTTTTGACATTGACCTGCTAAGCCAATGGAAAGCACATCGCACGGTAGATTTAATGCCACGCTCGGCAATTTGAACACTGATTACGAGATTTTATAGAATTATCTGAGGACGCAATGTCTGTTCACACACAGTCTCATCACTGGGTGGCTCCCTGCATCTCTGCGGTGTGGCTGAGCTGGTGGATATACTCAGCACTGAGTTGTCTGTCCTAGCCAACCCTTTGGTGGGGTGGGGTTTGTCCTGCTCAAGTGATATGGAGGTGAGAACAAAACCGGGGTGGGGGGTGGGGAGGGATTGGGTTCTGAGTTTGACAGAGGGGCTGTCATGCTCTACTCCTGATTCGGAGTGTTGCTGCTCCCAGCTGCCCAGAGCTGTGGTGCAGTGGACACCCCCTGATTCCCAAAGGTTGTGAGGTTGGGCTCGGAAAGTCCAGCGTTTCTGGGTTGGGCAGTGCCCCCCTCCTTCTCTCCCATGGTGCTGTGCCTGTTTTTCTGTTGGTGGCCATCCCTCTGCATATCATCATCAGAGAAGCGTCTGGTGTGTCCATTGTGCAGCTGCCTCTTTCCATTTTGCTGTGGCCCTGTGGTGTTTTCCTTTTCCAGTTGTTTCTCACCGGTGTCCACTCCCTCATCTCCTGCTCCTCCACTGACTCTGGCTGTTCAGCTGGAGGTTTGGTTGGTTGCTGTGCCTCTGTGCTGTCTAGCTTTTCCTCCTCTCTGGCCTGTCCCTTCCTTCTAGGTGCCCCTTTTTACAGTTTTCTTGCTGGACTTTTCTTTCCTGTCCTTTGGGACTGGCATTGCCACTTCTTGCTATCTGAGTGTATGTGCACCCCCAACACACATCCTGCTTTTCTTAGGGACGCCTCGTACAGGTCGCCTGTTTCCCCACGCAGTTTGCAGCTCTGGGACTCCTTGCAGTCCTTAGTCGGGTGGCCTTTCCTGTTTGCAGTTCACAGGTTCGGCACACTCTCAACTGCCCCGTCTACATCAGGTAACCTCAGCTTCCCTCAGATCGCAAAGCTGGATGCTGGTGGAGGATGCGCTCTCTGACACCCACCTCCAGGGTCACCTTGACCTGCCACCTGCTGGTCTATATTCTGAGGGGGTCCACTACATTGGTGTTGCCTTCTTCTAACTGTACGTATCTTCCCAGGAACATCAGGACATCTGCCAGTACATGGGGTATGGCTGTCTGGAATGTAACAACTTGGCTCCTCTGTGCAGGGACAATGAACAATGGGGCCATAGCCAGGACAGAGAGCAACTCTTACCTCTTTCCTCCTCAAATACCTTCAGGAGATGCTTGCATTGTTTCACTCTCCAAATGGTTAGGTCAAAGTACCCTCTGGTGGTGAAATCCTCCCGCAGAACATATCTGCTGCAGGAGGTCTCTCTTCACGAGAAAGGTCCGATTGACTGGCGATTCCTCCCCCACTTTCTTCACTATCGCTCTGCCTGTATTGTGCCATAGCTCTGGTTGGCTGGTCACTAAATTGGCACTAGGCCGAAGCCAGCATAAATATCCACCAATAGCAGCTTAGCTCCACTGATGATCTTCCAAATTCTGCTAACAATCTCAAGATCTTCCAGTGATAAAGATTCTTAGCTCAGACGCTGGATCAAAGTGCCGGATAAGCCTGCCCTTAATCATTTTTTAATCACACTGGGGGATAAATGCTGGCCAAATGCATTTCTCGAAATTCGTGTGTGTGTGTGTGAGTGAGAGAGATACACACACAAGATTGGACAGGCTTTACATTCCAAAGTATCAGCCCAGGGGAACAGATGTCCCGCCCCTACCCTCCCTGACATTCCCACCCAGTCTCCGTGCCCCCTCCCCCAAGCCTCCTGTTCTGAAATCTCGAGACAAAGATGAAGTTGGCATTCCTGTCTCTTGCTCTCCTGCTCATGTTCCTCGCTGTCCCCCAAACTGTGGGTGAGTAGTCACGGTTCCGAGGTTATCCTGTATTTATTATCCCTCTTCCTCCCACAATATTAAAACTGGCTTGCCACCTTTTTCTGGGGAAAGGGAGGGCAAGATGTACCCAGAACCTTCCCCCCCTCCCCACCCTACTAGCTGGTCGGCTCCAGGTCTCGATTGTCCCATCCCCAGTTGCCTCAGAGGGTCAGTTCTGAGTCACTGAGAGGGTCTGGTGTCACGGGGAAGTGATTCAAGGTTTCCGTTTCCGTTTCCCCCCTCACCCCACGAGCGAATATTTGACTCACAATCGGTGGCAGTTGTGTTTAAATTCACCTCTAATCCCCTCAGTAAAAGTTTTTTACAGAGTTCATTTTTCACTCTGAGTCCCATGGGGTGGGATTCAGACCCACCTCCCATAGGGGCGAGAGTGGGTAAGGAGTGGTGTCTGTGGATTATAAACCCAGTGATATTACCATAACTCTGCTTCCCCACGGTCAGGGAGGGGCCAGTTTGGACAGTTCCAGCTTCCGATCACTGTTGACAGTGTGTGTGTGTGTGTGTGTGTCCCTGTACATGTCACTGTACATATGCATATCCATGCATATATGTGTGTCCATGCGTATGGTTGAGTAGGTGCGGGTATGTGTGTGAGTTTGTGTCTGTGTGTGTGTGTGTGTGTGTGGAGTAATTTTACAGGGAGTGGGTTGGTATTGCTTGTTCTCCATCATTACTGCCAGTTTTGAGTGCCTTTAAGCACTTCTGCCTGTCTGCACTAGTTTCTGCAATTGTTGATCTTATCTGTGTGTATAAATGTTAGAAATGACATAACACCAGGTTATAGTTCAACAGGTTTATTTGAAAACACAAGCTTTGAGAACTTTGCCTCTCTCACTAACACCTGAAGAAGAAGTAGTCTCAGCCAAAGAATTGAAAAGTAAGATATCAAAAGTCACAAAATGCATGTGAGGCCTTGCTTAGAATTATTTTGTGTTTTTGGTTTGGAGTCAGATGGATTTTTGTTTATAAAATAGAAATTTACAAAATGCAACATTGTCTGACTGTCAATAAATTGTGCTTTTTGAACAAAATCGACTGTATCTGCAAATACAAATTCATCCAACAGATTCACATGTCTGTGAGTGTATTTGCATGTGTGTGGAGCATGCATGGTGTGTGAGAGGGGTGAAGAAAGAGAGAGAGAGTATGCATGTGTTTGAGAGACAGTGTGTGTATGAGAGAGGATTTGTGGGTATGTATATGCGTGTGTGTGAGTGTACAGTGTGGTGGATCACCTGTAGTGTGACACAAACCCAAGATCCTGTTGAAGCTGTCCTCATGGGTACTGATCTTGGCTATCAGCCCCTGCTCAGTGACTCTGCATTGTTGTGTATATTGATGTCCACTTTGGAGGACATTTACCTGAAAATCAAAGGCTGAATGTCCTTGACCACTAAAATGCTTTTCCCCCACTGGGAGCGAACATCCCTGTGTGGCAATTGTTGCGTAATATCCATCCATTGTCATAGTGACTGCATAATCTCTCCAGAAATACCATGCTTCAGGGTATCCTTACCTACAGTGTAATGGATAGTCAATGTTGGCCAAGTCACATGAGCACCTGCCGTGTATGTGGTGGGTGGTGTTCCCACGTGTGATAGTATTGCCCATGTCAAAGATCTGACATGTCTTGCAGAGTTTACCATGACAGGGTTCGATAGTGTGGTTGACATTATCTGGAAGGCTGGGTAGTTTGCTGCGATCAATGGTCTACTTAAGATTTGGTCCTTGTTTGAAGGTGAGAAGTGGGGGCGTGGGGAAGATCTTGGCGAAGTGCTCATTGTCATCAACAATGTGCTGAAGACTGCAAAGAACATAGTGCAGTTTCTCCACTCCCCGAAAGTACTGGACAACGGAGGATACCCTATTGGATGTATCCCATGTCTGTCTTTTGAGATGGCCATTACAGTTTTTCACTCTGGCATATCAGAACTGGTGATCAATGAGTTGAGCATTGTATCCTGTTCCTATGGGGATGTCCTTCAACACCCTCAGGTGTCTGTCTCATTCCTCCTTATCCGAAGAGTTTCTGTAGGGCTGTTTTAATCTGTTTAGAGTGGAAGTTAGAAAAGTACAGCAGCAGAGGTCATCCAGTGGGCTAACACCCTTCAACCGGATGAGATCGAAATCCTCAGCCAAAGACCCAATTTCTGCCCCAACACCAACATGGACGCCATCGGCCCCATGGAAGAAACAGAGGAATTCATCAGACGAATGAGACTCCAGGATTTCTTCTAAGATGTCAGCAGCTAGCCCACTGAGACAACTGACAGAAAGGATCAGTCATAGAGACATCTACTGGGGAGCGGGAAAAGAAGGATTCACATCGAACCCCTCTAGAGGGCCATTGCCCAGGGCTTGACGGGAATGTTCAATCAATCAGAGAAAGCATGAATGCCAGATTCACCATGTGACAAGGTAGCACAAAACATCACCCAGGCACAACACAATGTTATTCATGTTCTCAAGACCAATCACAACATTTTCTGCTGGTTTGATGACAAAGGAAGAGCCAACTTCATACAGAACAGAACAAGCGACTGCCAGGGGAGTGTGCCAACAGCTGAACAGCCAGGAACAATACAGACAACTACCTACCGATCTGACCAAAGGACCCACCCAGCAACTGTGCAGACTGGCCAAGACTTTTGATCCAGTTTTCAGAGTACCATAAGAACTCTCATTCCACACAATTCCCACATATAAATTCCTACTTTCAAAATAAAACAAAGCCAACACATCAGAACGTCCCATCATATCAGGCAATGGGACCCTGTGTGAGAACCTCTCTGGCTATGTCAAGGGCATCTACATTATACAGGGAATCCCAGCTTCTGTCACGACACTGCAGATTTCTTACAGAAACTTGGCACCCACAGACCAATCAAACCAAGAAAATTCCTCATCATAATGGAGGCTTTCGCACTCTTCGACAGCATCCCCCATGATGACAGCATCGCTGCAATAGCCGCAGTACTCAATAACACCAACAGCCAATTTCCAGATGCCATCTGACAACACATCCGCTTCATTCTTGACCATGGCATCTTCACCTTCGGCAGCCACTTCTTCATCCAGACACACGGATCATCTAGGAGGAAACACATGTGCTCCCCAACATGCCAACATTTTCATGCACAGGTTCGAACAAGACTTCTTTGCTGCACAGAATCTCCAACCAATGCTATACACCAGAGACAGAGTCATTAATGATATTTTCTTCCTTTGAACTCATGCTGAGGAATGGCTGACATAACTACATCGCATTACCAACAAGTTCCACCCAACCACGAGACTTACCATGGACTACTCTTTACAATCAACCTCACTCTTGGACACATGCATCCTCATCAGGGACAGACACCTCTATACCTCACTCTACCGCAGGCATATGGATAACCTTATGATGCTGCACTTCTCTAGCTTTGACCCTAAACATATTAAAACAGCCATTTCCTACGGACAAGCCCTATCAATACACCCAATCTGTTTGGATGAAGAGGAATGCAATGAACACCTGAAGGTGTTGAAGGACGTCCTCATGAGAACGAGATACAATGTTCAACTCATCAATAATCGATTCGGATGTGCCATAGCAAGAAACTGTAATGACCTCCTCAGAAGACAGATACAGGATATGACTGATAGGGAAACCCTTCATTGTGCAGTACTTCCTGGGAGCAGAGAAACCATGCCATGTTTTTGTAGCCTTCAGCACATTATTGCTGACCATGAGCACCTCGCCAAAGACTTCACAATGCCTCCACTACTCACCTTGAAACAACTGTCAAACTTTAATCAGACAATTGTTCGTAGCAAACTACCCAGCCTTCAGGACTACATGAACCAAAACACTATCCAACCCTGTCATGGTAAGCCCTGAAAGACATGTCAGATCTTCGACATGGACACATGGACACATTCGTCACACTTGGCAACACCACCACGTTCACAGCAGGTACTCATGTCACTCAGCCAACGTTATCTATCTCATACAGGCATGAATGCCCTGAGGCATGGCATATTGGCAAAACCATGCAGACACTACAGCAACAGATGAATGGACACTACGCAACAATCACCAGACAGGGATATTCCCTCCCAGTCTGGAACTCTTAAGCGGTCAAAGACATTTGGCCTTGATCTTCTGATACACATCCTCCAAGATGGACTTTGGGATCCACAACAACACAGAATGAAGTTTGGCCCCCACGAGAACAGCCTCAACTGGGATATTGGGTTCCTGTTGCACTACAGGTGGCCCCACCACACTCTACACTCTCTCACTCACACTCACACTGTCTCCAAGCACACACACACACACACACACACACACACACACACACACACACTCTCTTGCGCGTGTGCAAACATGTGTGCAAGCACATGCACACACTTTCTCATACACACACACACACACACACACACACACACGTGTGAATTTATGGGGTGAATATTTGCAAATACATTCTATTTTGTTCAAAATGTACACAGTTTGTAGACAGTCAACCAATATGGCGTTTTATAAATTCCTACTTCCAAAATAAAACCAGTCTGACGCCAAACCAAAACACAGATTCTAAACAAAGACTCACATCTAGCATGCATTGTCTGTCCCAAAATGACACCTCCTCTTTACACATGATAAAACCTTTAGTTCTCTCAGTGCAGTGATTTAGAAGGCATTAAGGAATTTACATATGCATATTAATCAATTAAAACCTTTTCGCTGATTAAAGATTTAACAGCATCGTAAGTTTGTGTAATACACCCACATTAGTGGTGGGACCCTGCGATATTTACTTTTTAATTCTGTCTGATACCTCTTTCACTAACACCTAAAGGAGGAGTAAGGCTCTGAAAGCTTGTGTTTTCAAATAAACCTGGTGTTGTATGATTTCTGACCTTGTCCACCCCAGTCTAACACCGGCACCTCCAAATCATATTTATGTTTGTCAGTGGGTGTGTGTCACTGTTTGTGTGTGTATATGTTTCTGTGTGTGTATATTTTGGGATGGTAGCATGTGATTCTGTGTGTGTCCATATATGTCTGCATTTTTTGTGCATGTCAGTGTGTGTCTGTGCGTGTGCATGCCCATGTGAGTGAATGAGTGTGTGTGTGTGAGATAGAGAGAGAGACAGCATGTGTTTATATGTTTGAGAATGTGAAAGAGTGAGTCTGTGACTGTGAGTGAGTTTGTGTCAGTGTTTAAGTGAGAGAAATCGAGTGCATGTATGAGACAGTATAAGTGTGTTTGAGTGTTTTGAGTCTGAGAATGTGTGTGTGAGAGAATTTGGTTGTGAGAGAGAATGTGTGTGTGAGAGAGAATGTGTGTGTGAGAGAGAATGTGTGTGTGAGTGTGTGTTTTGTTGTGTGTCAGAAAAAGACCCACAGCAAAAAAGAGGTTATTCGGCCCATCAAGTCTGTACCAGTCAATATCAGCCACCTCACTATTCTCTAATCCCACTTTCCAGCACTTGGCTCACAGCCATGACATTGCAAATGTGTATCTAAACCCTTCTTCAATGTGATGAGGGTCTCTGTCTTTCCTACCCTCACAGGCAGCGAGTTCCAGATTTGCCACCACACTCTGGGTAGGAACATTTTTTCTCACATTCCCATCTAAACCTCCTGCCCCTCACCTCAAATCTACAGCCCCCTGGTTAGTGTTCTATCCATTGGGGAGGTGGAGGGAAGGTTTATTTCTGTCTGCTCTATTTAGGCCTCTCACAATTTTATATTTATTAGATTAGATTCTCTACAGTGTGGAAACAGGCCCTTCGGCCCAACAAATCCACACCGCCCCTGAAGCATCCCACCCACCCCCCTATCACCCACACACCCCTGAACACTACGGGCAATATAGTATGGCCAATCCACCCAGCCTGCACATCTTTGGACTGTGGGAGGAAACCGGAGTACCCGGAGGGAACCCACACAGACACGGGAAGAATGTGCAAACTCCGCACAGACAGTCGCCCAGGCTGGAATCGAACCCGGGTCCCTGGTGCTGTGAGGCTGCAGTGCTAACCACTGAGCCACCGTGCTGCCTTATACCTCTCCATTGTGTGCCTGTCTCAATTTCCAATGCTTTGAGAAAGGTAAGCCCAATCTGTCCAAACTCTCCCTCTGCACTCTCTCTGCCACTGCTATCACATTCCTCCGAATAATGTGGGTTCTGGGACAGCATGCAATAATCCTCTGTGCGACCTAACCGATGGTTTAAACCATTCTGGCCTTACCCTCCACTGGCCTTAAACTCTACACCTCGGGTGATAAAGGGTGAGTTTAGAGTCACTCAATATTTTCAAAGACCTACCAAGCCTTGCTGCTCCTGAGTTTAAGTGAGAGGTGGTCAGCAGACTCCTGCTGGTCCATTGCTATATCTCTGCCCTGCAGAAACAGAGACAATCACATCCGGAATAGGCCAATTGGCCCCTTGATCCTGCTCTCCCATTCAATCTGATAATCGCTTACCATCCAACTCAGCCACCTGTTCCCACCTCTCTTCCTTTAGCCCCATATTTAATTCATTCTCAAAAATATTCTGTGTTTTGCCCACAATTGCTTTCTATGGCAGAGAATTCTATAGGCTCCCCACTCTCTGAGGGAAGATATTTTTCCTTATCTCAGTCCTAAACAATTTAACCACTATCCTTAGACTCTGGACAATGGTTCTGGACTCCTGGGTCATGAGTAACATCCTTCCTGTGTTTCCCCTGTTAGAATTTTATGAGTTTCCATGAGATCCCCCTCCTCATTCTTCTAAATTCACATGAATGGTGTCCTAACAGCTCCAGTCTCTCTTCATGAGTGAGACCTGCCTTCCCAGGAATCAATCTGGGAAACCTTTGCTGCATTCCCTCCATAGCCAGAATGTCATTCCCCAGATAAGGAGATCAAAATGGTATGGACAATACTCCAGGAATGGCCTCACTCGTGCTAGCTTGATTCATTCATACCCTGCCTGGATTTAGTTTAACACACCAGATTTAGACTCAACTTTCCCTCTCTCAAACAATGGGAAATTTCGCTGACCTGTTTCCTGCATTTACCCCTGCCGAGTCCCAGTGTCATTTGTAACTCTGTCTGATTCTGAATTTCAGAGGCAAGCACTTGGGAGTGTGAATACGTCGGCGGGACATGCAGCATGACAACTTGTGCCCCCAGCTATAAAACAGAGATAGCGTTTTGTGATGACAATTCCAACTGCTGTTATCCCTGATGGAGAAGCGAGTAGGACCTGACCAGGATCCCACCTGGGAAAATGTGGACTGACTCGGTGTAATTGGGAGATGGAGGGCGAGGAGGAGTAGATGTGCAATTCTCTCTCTTCCAGAGCCCAATGCCCCAATTCCAATCTCTACCTAATGCTCCCCAACCCACTTGCAATAAAAAATGTCAGCCCTCTGTCTCCGTTCTGTCTCTGTATCTTGCTTCTATGAAATGGGATCTTCCTTGCTCAGTGGGTGCAGGAGGGGATGCTGAGGCTACCGGGCAGGGACAATCTGCAGAAGTTTCATCAAAAGGGATCTTCAGATTTCAGGGAAAGTCCCAAGGGTTCGGGAAAACAGCCAATTTTACAGCCCTCGCTGATAAAGGGGTGGATGGGTCACTGATAGGGATGTTAGTTTCAATCTGGTATTGTGAAAATGTAAAGAGTCTATTTTAAAGGATGTAGGGGCAGATTATTTGGAAAAACTATGAGCAGTGGTGTGCCACAAGGATCAGTGCTGGGTCCACTGTTATAGTCATTTATAGAAACAACTAGATGAGATTATGGGAACCTTGGTTAGGAAGTTTACGGATGACACCAAAGCTGGTGGTAAAGTGGGACAGTGAGGAACATTATCAAAGAATACAACATGATCATGGTCAGCTAGGACAAACTACCCCCTCCGTGCTCCCAAATACAAACTTTCCCGAAAATTAAGTCCTTCATTCATTGTTGCTCCATTTCATTCCCATCTTTTCTCCAATCCCTCTCATCTTTACTTTCTCAACTGTGTTGGCCTTTCCTACTGGTGGGACGAGAAATCTCTAGTAGACAGCAATGGACTTGATGGGGAGGCGATGGCTAGTGGTATTATCACTGGAGTATTAATCCAGAGACCCAGATAGTGTCCTGGGGTCCCGGGTTTGAATTCCGCCGCGGCAGATGGTGGAATTTGAATTCAATAAAATCTGGAATTAAGAATCCAATGATGACCATGAATCCATTATTGATTGTCAGGAAAAACCCATCTGGTTCACTAATGTCGTTTAGGGAAGGAAACTGCCATCCTTAGCTGGTCTGGCCTACAAGTGATGCCCAGAACCACAGCAATGTGGTTGATTCTTGACTGCCTTCTGGACAATTAGCGATGGACAATAAATGCTGCCTGGACATTGATGCCCTCACCCCATGAAGAATTTTTCAAAAATCAGGATGTTGGTGGTAAGATATGATCTCGTGAGGGTCTCTGGTGTAGGACCAATGAGATATCATGTGACCCTGCCTCTCTCTGATTAAAGCACATTTCAGTATGAGGTCTGGCTAATCCTAAAGTGCGAACGTGAGATTATTAAAGAACAGACTTGAACTTCACACTTGGTCTCACACTCCCAGTTCCTGCTGCTCTTAGTGACTGGACTGTCCCTTTAACCATTCTAAGGTGTGGGCCAATTTCAATGAGCCTGGGGAATGATGAATGACCGTGTGCTGTGTGTGTTTATAATGAGCGCCTGTGCTCCAGGAGATCACTGTGTCTGTGAGGAGAAGGAAAAACAATGAAGAAGAGGCTGCCTTTTCTCCTTGGGATCCTGGTGCTGATGCAGGCGATCGCTGCTCGAGAAGGGATGAGTGCAAGACACTTACTCGGATGTGAGGAGATCCCTCTGTATTTACAGGGACCTTCTGAGGAAGAGGTAGAAACTATCCAATGCATCCTGTGGTGACACTCATGTAAACTGAGGCTCAATATGAGCCTGAATCTGACCCAACAATCAACATGCAGTAATCCTTAAAATGTGATCCTTTTACAAGTCATCAGTCACTGTGTTGGAAGTTCTAATGTGTTTGCTTAACAGCCTCACTTCATATCCCCCAAGGAGTTAAACTGACCGGTTGAATATTTCTCCTACTCCTAATCCATCTTTTCAAATCCCTCCAGGGCCTCTCTCCTCCATTTCTGTAAACCTCAGTTTGAGATTCATACCTGCTCTGAGATTGGAATCGAGTCACTATCAGTTGTCCTGTCCGCAGCTGCTTGGGGACTAAGCAGTGATATTCACTGAGTCATCTTCACCATCTATTCCCCTCCTTCACTGGTGTCCATAATAACACCTTTCTTGGTTGATCACCTGTCTATAATGTCTACTTTTGTGACACAGTATCAACTTAGTAAGAGTGATAGAGGTTTACAGCTTGGAAACAGGCCCTTTGGCCCAACTTGCCCATTCCACTCAGTTTTCACAATTCTAATCCCATTTGCTTGCACTTTATCCATCTCCATCCACACCAATCCCATCCGTCAACTTATCCAAATTATTTTCAATGATGAAAGTGTACTCCCTTCCATCACTACTTCTGGCAGCCTGTTACAGACACTTACCACCCTCTGTGTGAAAAAAAAATTGCACCTCTGGACCCTTTTGTAATTCTCCCCTTTCACCTTGAACCTATGCCCTTTAGACTCCCCTTCCCTGGGAGGAGCTGCTGACTATCTACTTATGTATGATTTTATAGACCTGTATAAGGAGACCTCAGTCTCCTACGCTCCAGGGAAAAATGTCCCAGTCTAACTAGGGTCTCCTTGTAACTCAAACCTTCCAGGCCATAGGTGGCATGGTGGTTCAGTGGTTAGCATTGTTGCCTCACAGCTCCAGGCACCCCGGGTTCAATTCCACTTTCGGGTGACTGTCTGTGTCGAGTTTGCACTTCTCCCCGTGTCTGCCTGGGTTGGCCATGTTAAATTGCCCACAGTATTGAGGGATGTGTAGGTTAGGTGAGTTATAGGGGGTTGTGTCTGGGTGGGATGCTCTGAGGGCTGGAGTGGACTTGTTGGGCTGAAGGGCCTGTTCCAAACTGTAGGGATTCTAAGAAACTCTAAGACCAAGTAACATCCTGGCAAATCTTATTTGCACCCTTACTAGTTTAATATACTTTGCATAGTAGAGCAACCAATACCAAATGTCCTCAACTCCTGTAGTCAATCCTAGACATTCCCCAACTCCTGTTCTCAATATAACCTGTCCCAATCATACACACCATACTAGATATCCGGCCTCCCGTACTCAATACTTTTGCCCCAAGTCCTATACTCAATGCCAGATGTTCTGACTCCCGTACTCAAAACAAGGTGTCCCCAACACCTGTACTATTGGCTGTCCAAGAGAAGACAAATGGTGATTGTGGAAAGTTTTCATCCTGGAGCTCGGTGACCAGTGGTATTCTGCAGCAATCTGTTCCGGGGCCTCTGCTCATTGTGACCTTTATAAATGACCTGCATGAGGAAGTAGAACGGTGGGTTAGTGAGTTTGCTGATGACATGAAGGTTGGTGGAGTTGTGGACATTGTGGAGCGCTGATGTAGGTTGCAAAGGGGCATTGACAGGATGCAGAGCTAGGTAAAGAAGTGGCAGATGGAATTCAACCCAGAAAAATGTGAAGTGATTCATTTTGGAAGGTCAAATTTGAATGCAGAATCCAGGGCTAATGGCAGGATTCTCAGCAGTGTGGAGGAACAGAGGGACCTTGTGGTCCACAACCATAGATACTTCAGTGTTTCTACTCAGGTTGATAGGGTTGTAAAGAAGGTGTATGGTGTGTTGGCTTTTATTGGCAGGGCAACTGATGTTAAGAGCTGTGAGGTCATGCTGTAGCTCTATAAAACTCTGGTTAGACCATACTTGGAATATTGCAATCTGGTCACTTCATTATAGGAAAGATGTGAAAGCTTTAGAGATTGTGCAGAGGATATTTACTAGGATACTGCATGGACTGGAGGCCAGGTCTTATGAGGAAATGTTGAGGTAGCTAGGGCTTTTCTCATTGGAGCAAAGAAAGATGAGAGGTGACTTGATAGAGGTGTACAAGATGATGAGAGGCATAGATAGAATGGATAGTCAGAGACTTTTTCCAAGGGTGGAAATGACTATTACGTGGGGGCATAATTTTAAGGTGAATGGGGGAAGGTATGGGGCAATATCAGAAGTAGGTTTTTTTTAGAGAGTGGTGGGCATATGGAATGCGCTGCCAGCAGGAGTTAATTATTTTAGAAGCTTTTAAGCAACTGTTAGATAGGCACATGGAGGATAGAAAAATGTAGGATATGCAGGGTAGATTATTATTAGTTGAATAATAGGTCGGCCCAACATCGTGGGCTGAAGGGCCTGTACTGTGCTGTCCTGTTCGATGTTCTATTCTCAAAACAAGACATGCCCAACTCCTGTACTCAAAACAAGATGTCTCCACACCTATGCTCAGTACTTTGGTCCGGTGAAGCACCTTGGAATGTTTTATTGCCATCAACTATATAACTTTGTGTCACTCTCGTTATCAACACATCTGCTCCCTATATATCAGAGGTGGGTCACACTGGGAGCTCTGTCCTCTCTTCTGGCCTCTATGAAACTTGGTTAGGCCACACTCAACTTGAGGAAACAATGTCCTTTTTTATTTTTGTGCCCCAGTCTTTGTGAGCATTTGTCCAAAGATTGTAGAAAGCACGGAGGCCCAGAGTTGAGCACACCGTCTAGGACAACAGATTCATTACACAACATTGTTAGGAATGTCTTCCAGTGAAGACACAGACATTATCTTCATGAATACCTTTTACAACTCAGAGCCCCTGATGCCTCTGAGGGAGCGAGGATTATAGAGGAGGTGATCACTCTTGTTTTCCCCTTCCCTGCCTGTCCTTTTGGGCCGGGAGGGGAGTGACACGCACTTGCTCAGTCAGTCAATCACCCAGTGATTGAGATCCTCTTGCCAAAGGGCAGTCACTTTTACTGACCACTGTGTGTTCTGAGGGAGGGTGGGAGATGGAAATCAGCTGCAGGTGGGGGGGGGATGTTTCCTTCCTGGATTTTCCACTATTACTTGGGGGGGGCAGATTTCATCTGTGACCTCCACAGCCCCTTTATCCAACCTCACCCTATCCCATAATCCAAACCCCGTCTCCCAGAGACTGGAACACCCCAATCCCACATACTCCATCATCAACAGCGTCCAGGGAGGGGCAAGGGCACCAGGATTTCATGTGGTCAGCTTCAGTGCTTCTTCCTGATGGTGCTGACCATCAATGCAGAGGATGGTGGGGAAATTGGCTGAGGGGAGGGGGCTGCCTTTATTGGAGTCTGTGCTACAGTCCCCACCTCATCCCTGTCAATGCGGCACTCACAGAAAGTCAAAGACACTTAGAGATAGCTACACACAGATACTCACACACACACAGACACACACACACATACAAAAACAAACCAAAGACACAGTTAGGGAGATGGATTACCTCCAGGAAAGGTAGGAGAGGGAGGCAGATAGTGCAGGGTCTGCTGTGGCTATTCCAGTCTCAAAAACGTGTGCCATTTTGGAAAGTGTGGGGTATGAGGGACTCTCAGGGGGACGTAGCACTGACAGCTAGGTTTCTGGTGCCGGGACTGGCTTTACTGCAATGAGCGTTATTTTAGCTTCTAAGCTATCAATTGTGATAGGGTACTCTCTCGTCAGAGGCACAGACAGAAGCTTCTGTGGCTAACAACGAGATATCAGAACGCTGAGCTGCCTCCCTGGTGCCAGAGTTAAGGATATCTCAGAAAAGGTGCAAAATATTCTCAAAGGGGAGAGAGACCAGCAGGAGGTCATTGTTCACATTGGTTCCAACGCCATAAGACGAGATGCTGAGGATTATTCCATACACCATGAGCTGGTGAGAGGAGGAATAGGTGGATAGAGCAGATGAATGCATGGTTGAGAAGCTGATGCAAAGGGAGAAGTATTCACATTTTTGGATCATTGGAATCTCTTGTGGGGTAGAAGTGACCTGTATAAAAAGGAAGGATTGTACCTGAATTGGAAAGGGACTAATACACTTGTGGGGGTTGGGGGTGTCTGCTGGACATGAGTCCTGGACTTCACAGGTAGATGCAATGGCTAAGAAGGCACAACCATACCTCTTCTTTCTCAGGCAGCTGAAGAAATTTGGCAGGGCCAGAAGGACCCTCACCAGCTTTTACAGCTGCACCACTGATGGCATACTCTCCAGGGGTATAACGGCCTGGTATGGCAAGTGCTATGTCCAGTACCATAAGAAACTATAGAGGGTGGTTTGCACAGCCCAGATCATCACAGAAGCCAACATTCCATCCATGGACTTCAGTTAGATGGCTCGCTGCTGCAGAAAGGCGGCCAATATCAAAGATCTATTACACTGCAGTAATGCTCTCCTCCACCCTCTTCCATCAGGCAGAAGTTACAGAAGCTTGAACACATGCACTCACAGGTTCAGGAGCAGCTTCTTCCCAGCTGTCATTAAACTGATAAATGGGCGTCTCTAACTTCAAATAATGCTGATCTTGCCAGCACATGCCCTCTGCGATATACCCTGTAAGCCTCCGTGTAAGCTTTTTATTTCTCTCTACGATCTGTACGTCCTTGCTTACTATGATCTTCCTGTACTGCTCATAAATAAAGCTTTTCACTGCACTTAGTTCAAATCAGAGTCCAAATATCTAAAGTTCAAGAGTCCAGATCAAAGTCCAAGAGTGGTCTTCGCCCAGTGACATTGCATCATTTGCATTGTTCAATGAGCTGGTTATTTCTATTTGTCATAGACTGTTGGTTTAGTGGTGCAAAGTAGAGCCACTCCCTTGGTCCATGGCTCTTCTGCAGTCATCTTCTTCACTATTATTGTTGTAATGCATTTTACAAGACAATAAACAATTTAACACGGGAATAGTGCTACAACAAACATTACTGTTCCCTGTACAATGGACATCCCATCCATCCTGTTGCCTGGCTCCATGGGATGAAGGTGGATGAGTTCATTCAATTCTTTTAGGATATGGTCAGCCAGATCAGTAATTGCTTCTGAGTTATCAGGGATGTACGTACAGCACTCCTTTCCAATGAGTGCGCATGTTCCTCCTTTCTTGGTGAACGTCATGTTGACGGCAATGTCATGGTTCGCATGGTGACCATTTCTGCATTTATCTTGCCCAGAGCTCATGATGTGTCAATGACCACTTGTTCTAAGAACATAGTGAAATGTCGACCTGTCCCTGAGATAACATGTTTGTATCATTTTGGCATCTCCTTCTGGAGGGACAATGTGTGAGCAATGAATAGTGCCACATAGCTCCAGTAGCATGACCCTGTCCAGGTTCGGGGTAGCCAGGCAGAGGCTGTGTGTCCACATACAAAGTAGATGCCATTGTATGGGGTGAATTGGGCGATATTCCAGCGTTGTTAGAATGTTCCATTACTTATGCAGTTCTTGAAGGTCAGCAGGTTAGGACCACTCAGTGTGAGGAAAGATGGGTTTAGGAATTCCTGGGTTTGGAAGAACGCACAGATGGGTCCAGGGAGAGGATATGTGGAGACATTATTACTCTGGGTACAGTTACTAAATCCCATGAGTGCTGCTTTTTCCTTATTTTCAAACCTTGTCAGACAGATCAGGTTGCGCTTCCCCATTGTGCCTATCTAGGTCAGTATTCACTAATTATTTCCCACCATTAGTAGAGTGTCCATCTCTATCTTCCCTGTTTTGAGTTATTCTGTCTGAATGTCCATTCAGCTAGTGCTGAGGCATTAAAGGAGTTGAGTTGCAGGGTATCCCTCTATTCAAATGTATGGAAATGTGTGTATGGACCCAGTAACTGGGCGAGTTATGCTTTATTGTAAATATGTAAGATAGGTTAAAAAGGCATTCACATTCAATTCTCTCTTCTCTACTGACCTATCAGCCTCTGATGGGATCAGAAGCCCACAGAGGGTTAACATTTTCATACTCATATTAATTTCAGCAAAACTCTTAATTAAAGCTTCCACTGTGCAAAACCACTTCCCGTATATTTACGTGTGACCTTAATCTGTTCCATTGCTGTCCTGGTGTTGAGGACACTGTACCTGCTGTTTGTTGGTGTACACAGATGAGGGCCCTTTAAAACCTGCAGAGAGATAGAGACAGACAGAAAGAGAGAGAGAGAGAGCGTAGCAGACTAACAGGCTGGACTGTTACACTATTAACTCCTACATACACTTAGCTGTGTTGGATGTCCCCATTTAGCAATTCCATTTTCATTAATAAGTGTGCTTCTTTTATGTGTTAATATTACCTCATAAGGTCTTTCCATTGGGGGGGGGGTGCGGTGGGTGGTGAGGGGTGGAGGGGCGGTGGAAAGGCCCCCTTGTTTGGAATAATTTTTACCAGGATCTTTAACCCTGGGGCTGTCCTGGTTGTCCCTCAGAACCCAGTCCTTGACAAGCTGCTGGTCTCGTGCCTGTCCATGAAGCAGGTGTCAATGCTTACAGAGGAACTTGATGTCATTCCAGACTCGTCCTTTGCTGTTAATCAGTTCTGCTGCCTCCCTGATTAGGTGCTGAGGGAGTGTCATTGCTCATCTTGGCATAAGTTCAAAGGGTGTAAGTACAGTGGGTGTAGAGGGCATTGCCTCTGGTCCATCAGAATGGCTGGTAGGGTCCATTTCACCCCTTCTCCCATCCTTGCCTTGGTCAGAGCAACTCTCAGTGTCCTATTCATCCTCTTTACCATCCCGAGCTCCGAGGATGTGATATCTTTGTGTTATTCCCAGTAGCTTACACGCTTCCTTCAGTTCCTTGGTCTGAGTTTAGTTGTAGGGGGAACCCACCTCCCTACCCACACCCCCAACCTAGGTATTACTTCAGCTGCCAATATTTTTGTTTGCGAGGTTGCAGGACAGTCCCTTGAAGGGAAAACTTCTATCCATCTTGTAAACTGGTCGACCATAACCAGATAAAATTTCTTATTCTGACTTTGTGGGAGTAGTCCTATAAAATCCACTTGAATGGGTTCCCATGGCCCCTGTGGATGGGGCTGATGGCTTATTTTAATTTTAATTCCTTGCCCTGGTTCTGTCTGTGCACATGCAGTGTATCTCTGGCAAAATTTAGCTATGTCTCTCCTCTTTCCTTTCCACCACCAGCAATTTGATATGAGCTGTATAATTTTATCCCTCCCTATGTGTGTTACTCCATGGTAAACATTGCATAGGGTCTGCTGGCAGAAAGTGGAGCTACCACTTTACCTTCCTTTCTACAAATATCATCTACTCCTAGTGCTGCCCTCTCTTTAATCCATTCCACTTTTTCCTCTGAACTAGCTGCTGCTTAAGTTAAGATGTTCAATTCATCACCTGTGGCTTCTTACTTTCTCGCAACTACTATCATTATCACTTCCTGTTTTATCATTGCTTCAACTGCACTGTTGACAGAATCATTCCCTCTCTGTTCTGGTGTCTGAATCTTTGTGTGTGTGTTTACTGTCATTACTGCTCCCTCCTTTGGTCCAATAGCTGCTCCCACCAGGTCCTTGACTGGATTATCATGCTGGATTACATTACCACTCGAACTAACATAACTTTGCTTTGTCCATGCTATCAAGCAGTCATGAATTGGACTGAATCCATACCTACTGTGTGTGTAGATGTTAAACCTTTGTGCTCACCCTAACTTCAGAGCTGCAGTACGTACTTTTAGTTCAGTTACTTGTTCAGAGTGACATCCTTCTGTCCTCTCTCCTGCTAAAAGCTCCCCTTTTAAATTAATCACAGTCCACCCTGTCTGGACCTCACCATCATAGTACTTCCGCTCCCATCTACAAAAGTGCATTTCACATCCGACCCCGTCTAATGGCTCTTCCTTAACTCAACCACATCTTTCTTCTCCCTGTTCCATGAGCGGAATGCCATCATGAGTCTCTCCTACCTGATTCACATAGCTAGCTGGGTTCTCTCTGTTATCTTTAATCACTTCCACGTGCTTGTCCTCTGGCAGCAGTGCAGTTTCCCATTTGTCTCAACGATTGTCTGTAAACCCACAGTTTGTCATTTTCCAGTAGCTGGACGATGCTATGTGGAGAGTGTAATATCACCATCTTTTGATGTGTCATGGGCGAGGATGTTGTTAGTGTCCAGATGGACACATTGGATGGATCAAACACACAAGTGCTGTCCCATCATAACTGGTTCCATTTTTCCTGAGTCGTGTCTCACAGGCTGAAGTTTGCCCCAGTGTCGCTGTAACACTACTGCAGATTGACTGCCATTGCCCTTATTGCAAAAAACGTGAAAGGGCATTTTCAGATCCGGGAGTGTTGTGCAGAGGTCAGTGTCTGATCTTGGCAAGGCCATCTCCTGCTCAGACTCCCAATTAATCTTCTGAACTAACATGGCCACACACAGCCCACTTTGGTAAGGTCTTTGTTAGTTCCCTGTAATTTTCTACAAAGCGAATGCAGCAGTTAAACAGTCCTAACATTTGTCTTACCCCTTTAACAGTAACCCGTTTCTTTCATCTGCAATATTGCAGTTTTCCTTTGCCACTGGCAACCTGCTGGGGATTTCCCTGATCCTGTCTTGGTCCCTGTCTGTACCCTCCTTCCCTGGGGGGGCCAGCAGTCTTTTTTTCCAAAGTTCCCATATTTAATGATCTTAGTGCAACAATATTTGGTGACATATCTATCCTCATTGCACACAAGACACACTGTCTCCTTCAGTGGTCTCAGACCAGCTCCCTGTCCATGTGTCTTCCCTGTAACAATTGCTGCTAGTTTCTTATTAGTACCTTGGTTACTTTTGCTTTTTGAGGACTTGCATAATTTGTGACTTGGTTTAAATTCTCCAGCTCTCTGTCCACAGATTACTTCACCCAGTAGCAGCAAAATGTTATCATACATGGATCTAAAATTTCTAAAGAAAGTATTAATCTATCTCCTGTCATGTAGACTGGGTTAATAAATATTGAACCAACTCCTCTCTTAAGTTTGCCTTTTCTAATTTGTCTATCAGTTTCTTAGATTTTAGAACATAGCATCAGAATTTTGTTCAAAGAGAATTTCATTCCCATGATTCCAAATTTCCTATTTTTTGCATACTTTCACATCACAGTACCTTTACAAATCTTATCATCCAGAGTTAAAGATGCACTCATGTTAAAACAATATTTGGAAGTTCATTTCTGGCCAGGAAATGAAATTCCAAACATGGTAATTTCTGAAATTAAAATTTACCCAAGTCCAAGCACATACAGAGTTGATTCTAAAAGCTAAATCTTTGCCAATCTTTACCGAGCCAACTTTTTAAATCAACATTTCGTTATAGACTTCTGATTTGCACAACTGCTGAGTGTTTCTTAAACAGACATCACATCAACCAGATATGTTCCATACTTACACAGGGACACTACAGTTTTAAATCATAGTACATTCCCAAAATACAAACTAAATTCGAAGCATCCCCAGATCTTGAACTCGTGGGAACAAAGCACACACACTAATTGCACAGGGTGACAATTAACTACCAACAAACAAAGGTGCATTCAAACCAGACCACAAAGAGTGATCACCTCCACAAGATAACACAACGTGGACCTGGATGAAAACAGAAGGTCAGGCAGCATCAGAGGAGCAGGAAAGCTGACATTTTGCGTTGAGACCCATCTTCAGAAATGGGAGAAGGGAAGGGGCCTCTAAAATAAATAGAGAGGAGGAGTGCGGCGTTAGAAGGTGGATAGTGGAGCTGATAAGTGGAGAAAAGACAGACTAGTCAAGGAGGTGGGGATGAAGCCAGTAAAGGTGAGTATAGGTAGGGAGTTAGAGTGGGGGATGATCAGTGAGGAGGGAGGGATAGCTGGGAGGGAAGATGGGCAGGTCAAGGAGGCGGGGACGAGAAGGGGGTGCTGGCCTTGGGATGAGGTTAGGGTGGGGAGATTTTGAAGCTTGTAAAGTCCACATTGAGATCACTGGATTGTAGGGCTCCAAGGTGGAATATGAGGTGCTGTTCCCCCAGTTTTTGACACTGTTGTGACACTGGAGGAGGCTCAAAATGGACATGTTGTCCAAGGAGTGGGAGGGGGAGTTGAAGTAGTTCGTGACTGGGAGGCGTTGTCGTTTGTCGCGAACCGAGCGTAGGTTCTCCACAAAGCGGCCTCGTAGCCTCTGCTTTGTTCCCTCAATGTATTGGAGGCCACAATGGGGACAGCAGATACTATAGACTATATACTATAGGCTATACTATATACTATAGACTATTAACGGATGTGCAGGTGAGCATCTGTTTAATGTGGAAGATTTTCTTGGGGATGGAGGTGAGGGGGGATCTGTAGGAGCAGGTGTAGCACCTCCTGCAGTTGCAGGGAAAAGAGCCAGGGGGTGGTGGGGATAGTGGAGAGTGTGGAGTGGACGAGGGAGTTATGGAGAGCGCGGTTCCTCTGGAAAGCAGATAAGGGTGGGGAGGGAAATATAGCCTTGGTGGTGAGGTCAGATTGCAGGTTTGAGAAGTGCCGGAAAACGATGTTTTGAATGCAAAGGTTAATGGGGTGGTAGGTGAGGACAAGGGAAATTCTGTTTGTTTTTATTGTGTGGACGGTGTGTGAGGGCTGAAGTGTGGGAAACGCAAGAGATGCCATCAAGGGCGTTTTTGACCACTGTGGCGGGGATATTGCGGTTCATGAATTGAAGACAACTGGGATATTTGGGAGTGGAACACCCCATCTTGGGAGCAGGCATGGCAGAGGCAGAGGAATTGGGAGTAGGGAATCTCATTCTTGCAGGAAGATGGATGAGAGGAGGTGTAGTGAAATAGCACAGAGGGGCACCTCCCTCTTTCTCTTTCTTACTCATGAGCAATGTAGCTTATTCCAGCATGTTTCTGCGCACTTTGTTGAACACAGGGGCAAAATGGGCTGGTCTAGACCCCAGACCACTTTTCCAAAATCATTTCCTGGGATTTCTCCAGACTTTCTCCCAACTGTGGCTGCTGCTTTTATTTTACGGTTTTATATGCCAGACCCTTGTTCTTTCGTATCGCGTACTTCTCTTGTTACAGAAATTTCTGGTCTTTGTGTTTCCCTCTTCTTTATTTTGAGCGTGCTAGCGCCGGGATATGTAACCACTCTCCTTTTATTTTTGCGTGTTATCACATTATTTTGTGCGATCAAGTGCTGGAACACCCCTTCCGATCTGCCTGTGATTCTGGCCTCTCCTACTTGTTCCAATTTAAAAGTTCGTTTTGTGCTTTGGCTTACAGAATGCCCCCACCAAATGCCACACCAATGAGAAAGGGCGGTAAATAAACTCACTCACCCAAGTCGTGGCCTAAGATATGCCAGCTTCGGGCGGAATAGCCTGTTCACCGCACCAGTCTGTAGCACTTCCCAACCAGGGACAAATACTCAGGAGGCAGGCAGGATTCAGGCAAGTGGAAGATGTTTATTCAAGCAGAAACCAGTTGATGTAGGGAGAGGGCCTTCCCCGAATTGAAAAGAAGATCAATGACACACTCCGTTTTTACAAAGAAATACAGCATTTTTATACACTTTTTGCTACAATAATAAAATACAGCATAGCTGCTGTCCTTCTCCCTCAATCTATACACCCAATACTGTGCGACACCCAACCAATGATGGGTATCCCTGCAGACAACCCCAAGTTCCCATGATGGTCATTGGGATCTTTCTATGCATCCTATTCATTTGCATTGTTAAAGTTTACTACGCTCCTTCAGATCTGTCTCAGACTTCTTAGTCTTTTCATTGTATTACATGTGCATTGTATTATTCATTGTACAACATGTGTTTTCTTTTATCAAATTCAGCCTTCTCCTAATATTTCCCACTGTCCTAATTATATATATATATATATATATATATATATAAAAATACGAAAGACAGTTCAACTAATTGCTATTAGGTTAATTTCCACACACACACTCACACACACACACACACACACACACACACACACACACACACACACAAACAGATCCTCTCTCACTTACACAGATTCTTTCTGTCTCTCCCTCTCACACAAACACACACATATGCAAATAAAGACATTTCAGTTACAATACTTGAGCTCAGAACCTCACAGACTATCTATGCTGACATACCCGATATAAAAGGCCCATGTTCTCCTCAGTCCTCTGTGGGGGATGAGTTGGGTGGGGAGAGGAGTAAATGTAGGTGTTTGAGGGGCAGGCATGTGATCAATGTCTTAAATTCACAAACTCTACTAAGTCGTAGAGTCATACAGCACAAAAACAGACCCTTCAGTCTAACCAGTCTATGCTGACCATAATCTCAAACTAAACTGGATCCACCAGTCTGCACTTGGCCCATATCCCTCCAAACATTTCTTATCTAAAAGTTTTTTAAACAATTTAACTGTGCCCATATACACCACTTTCTCTGGAAGTTCATTGCACACACGAACCACTCTCAGCTTAAGAAATTTGCCTTCATGTCTTTTTTAAACCTTTCTCCTCTCAGCTTAAAAGTATATCCTCTAGTCTTGAAAAAACCCACCACAGAGGCCAGTTATGAGGCCTATATACACTATTGTAAATGAAAATACTTAAATACTCACCTCAGAACTGTCCCATCTTCACCAAGTTCAGAAAGACTTCATCTTCTGAGTCCAAAAACAAGCCTTTGAAACAAAAATACATTCAAGAAGGGGAAAGGAAATAAAAGTTTGAAAGCCAAGCTGGAAATGGCTGCACATAGTGCAGAGTTGGGAGAAGGAGGGACAGAATAGAGAGAGAGAGGGAGAGTGAGATAGTTCTATTCTGGGATCCACACTGACAACAGGAAAGCCTTGAGAGATCCTCAGCAAATATCCCCATTCTTTCCCCATTTCTGTGTCCTGGGGTGTCTATAGTCAGGATCTTAGATGCTAGTGTGGGACCAATGTTTAATATTTCCAACAACACTGATGTAACTAATAAGGCTTAAAAAGATTTCTAAAAACAAGCAATGGTAAAACTTTGCTGCCCTAGAATTAACATCTCAATGGCCAGGGAAATCCAACAAGGCTCCTGTCCAGGAATTACATGTCAATAACACAGGGAGGAGACTGAGAGACATTCAGAAATAGTAAGAACTGCTGATGCTCAAGTCAGAGATAACACAGTGTGGAGCTGGAGGAACACAGCAGGCCAGGCACCATCAGAGGAGAAGGAAACTTGACTTTTCAGATCAAGAGAGATAATGGGAACTGCAGATGCTGTTGTTTCAGATCGAAACCCTTCTTCTGACATTGCAATTCATCAGAGATTCCAGAAGTGGAGTCAGCAAACCCCTCACTGATAAGTCTGAGTCAGATTCATTCTCAAATTCTGTTCTCACTCTCTCTCTATCAAATGAGTGAACACTCCCAGTCTGGTTGTGAGAGAGAGAGGGTATATCTGTGTGTGTGTGTGTGTGTGTGTGTGTGTGTGTGTTTAATCACTATATTATATGATTTGTTTGTATTTTGATGTTGCTGTGATGTTATGAAGCACATTGGTGGTGTGGGTGTGCAGGTAAGCCTGGGCTCATGCTATGTCATTTTGCTCCAAAATGCTCTCACTCCCCCTTTCAAGTAACCTTTTCTCTTTTATCCCAAGGAATTTTTGTTGGGAAAGCTGCAATGTGAAGATCCAAAATGGTAGTGGCCAGGAAAGCCTTGAACAAGAACAGCATCCAAAGTGGGGAGCTTTGGCCTGAAGCCTGTTTGGCAGGCTGCACCCCATGAGGGCCCACATGAGTTATGTCCCTCTATGACCCTGAGATTTAATTTGGGCTATGGAGACAGCAGGATGATTAAATTTGACAGTGAGAGAAAGATTTGAAAAATTAAAATAGCAGGAGAAACAGGATAGTGAGGGAGAGGCATTTGAGATTTTGAATTAGCTATAAAGTCAGATTCCAGGCTCACAGGAAATAATTAAACTTAACCAGCATCGCAAAGGGGAAGAACAAATCAGGTTATCTGACTGCTGATACTGCTTTTGGACTAGGATGGACAAGGTCAGAAATCACACAATACCAAGTTAAAGTCCAACAGGCTTATTTGAAAACACAAGCATTTGGACCTTTGCTCTCTTGTCAGATGAAGTGAGAAAGGAGCACACAGAACACAGAATTTAGAAGTGAAAGATCAAAGGGTCATACAATTAATGAGGATGTACTAAACAAACCTAAGAACCTGCTAACCAGACACACCCGTCTCTCCTATATTCATTATGTTTCAAATGTGCATCATGTCAGTAACAGAGGGAAGCAGAGAAAGAAGACTGTTTGTAGAACTGGGAGATTTGCTGCAGTGTGAGACTGAGATGGGAAATATAAACAATATGGTGTCACTACTGGTAGGAGGACATCATTACACTGTGACATTAGCATGATTATTTCCAATGTACCTGGAAACTGGAAACCTGCTATGAAATGTTAATTGCAGATGTGAGATTTTCAACATTTTGTTGATGAATAAAGCAACTAGAAAATGAGCTAAAGCTCCAATAAACAAGTTTAGTATTTACAGACTTTGAAAGTAGAATCAACTCCACACTAATAGCTAACTCGATGCGTGGAACTGCATGTTGTAGAATCGAGGTTGAATTCTGAGATCCTGGTGGGTTAAAAGTTTCACCCAGATCCCTGGAATAGAGCTGAAGGAATAAATAATTCCTCTCTTCTTAACCTGTAACTGCTCACATTGCAGGATAGAATTAAGTTTGAGGAGTACTCCTCGGGAATTTAACACATCCTTTGACTGGCAGTCAAATCGGAGGAGGAAGCATTCAGTTCCTTGAAACTGATGCATAGGAACAGGGGGAGGTCCCATTTAGCCAACTCCAGCCTGTTTGACAGGAATAGCAGGAGACTGTTCAGACATTTGGGCCTGTTGCAGAAACTGTTTCAGACTGTTGAGCATATTGCACAGGAACAAGAAGGGCAAATTGACTAATTCACCTTATCTATGTCTCTGGACATTTTGTAAAATCTTTATGAGGTCACCTCTCAGCCTTTGATGTTCCAGTCAACAAAAGTCTCAGGCCATCCAGCCTCTGTCTATAACTCAAACCTTCCAGTTCTGGTTACATTGTTGTAAATCTTTGCACCCTTTCCACTTTAATAATATCATTGTTATAGCCAGGTGACCAGAACTGTATGCAGTACTCCAAAAGTAGCCTTACCAATGTCTTATACGGCCTTAACATGACACATGGACTCCTGTCCTCAATGCTGTTTTCCCAATCTCTTGCCATGGTTTTCCTCACAAAGTTGATAACCTCACAACAAAATGCATTAATCTGAATCTGTCATGCTTTTATCTACAGACTCAACATATCCAAATCACACATCTGTGCACCTTCCTTCATAGTTTACCCACCCTCTGAAATCTGTTGAGATCAAAAAGAAAATGAAGACATGATGGGCGTAGTATTTATTATGTGATGGAAAGTTAAATTCATGGGTGGTGTCTAATGGGAAAGGTTTAAGCTATCACTGAGTTATTGTAAATGTAATTTCTTGGTGGTCTCTGCTTTTGTACACAATAATGCTTGATTCAGCGATGAGGAAAATTCAACTATGCAACAAATTAGTAGATTTGTTTTTAAAATCAAGATAGACCGGTGGAACCACTTTGATCTGATGTGAGACAGCTATCAGAGAATAAAATTGGGGCTTAAAGTCAGTGAGAGCATGGTGATGGAAAGTGAAATTAACCAATACATTAGTCGCATTCTCCATTGGATCACCAGACCTCCCACTTCCAGTCATTTATCACTTTTGGAGCAATCTTTCGCACGGTTGCAGAGGCTGGCTGAATTTGTTTCACTCCCTTTCATTTTGGACTGCACAAATGATTCAGACAAGCAAATTCTGAAACTGAAATCAATTTCAAATTTGGATAATTGCTCCATGGAGTGATTAAATTCCAAGATTTACACACGAGATGTGAAATGCACCAGGGCCGCAGTGTTGGTGCAAGTGAGTTGTTTGTGGTTGAGAATTTATTGTTCTTTAAACCTCAAATGCTGAAATAAAATGTGAGAATGGCAGAACGTCGGTTATGTATTGCACACTGTATCACACCAACATTGTTGGTTTGTACAAGAGGAGATCTTGAAATTCATTGAAGGCCAAAAGGTTTATGGATACAACATCTAATATGTAGATCATATATTACAGAAGGACCCCTTCACCCCATTAAATCTGCCTCAATCTATCTGCACCAATCTCACTATCACCCAACTCAGTCCACAGCTTTAAATCCTTCCAGTGTCCATCCAAATGTTGTATCCTTTTAATCTTTAATCAGTTAGAAGGCTTTAATTGGTTAATATGTATATGTAAATCCTCAAATTGCTTTGAAGTCATTGTCCTGAGAGAAATATGGGTTTTATCAGTGTAAGTAAGAGGTGACATTTTAGGTCTGACAATGCATGTTAGGTATGAGGCCTTGTTTAGAAACTATTTGTGTTTTGGTTTAGAGTCAGACTGGTTTTATTTCTAAAGTAGGAACTTATAAAACGCCACAATGGCTGACTGTGTACAAATTGTGCGCTTTTTGAACAGAATAGAATGCATCTGCAAATACAAATTTACCCAATAGATTCACATGTATATATGTGCTCAGGCATATGTGTGTGAGAGAGAGATTTTGTGTGTGTGTGTGTGTGTGTGTGTGTGTGTGTGTGTGTGTGTGTGTCGCACTACAGGTAACCCCACCACACCATATACGCTCTCACACACACACATATTTACGCACACACTCATGCAAATACACACACTCTCTCTCGCGCACACACATACACACACTTGCTCTCACTTCCAATTTAGTCAATGGGCTGAAAAGTTGAAAATTGAATTTAATTTGGATCAACGCAAGATACTGCATTTCGTAAAACAGAATACAACTTAAATTAAAAGTAGGGCATTGTGAAGTGTTGTCATAGAGAGACAGAGGGGCTGGGTCCATGATAACAAAGTGTTCATGGATGAAGGGTCTAGGCCCGAAACATCAGCTTTTGTGCTCCTGAGATGCTGCTTGGCCTGCTGTGTTCATCCAGCTTCACATTTTGTTGTCTTGGATTCTCCAGCATCTGCAGTTCCCATTATCTCTGGGTTCAGGTCTATGTTTCTTTGAAGTTTGCATCACACAGGTAGGGTGGTTAAAAAGATGTTTAGCATGCTTGCCTTCATCGTTCAGGCCTTTGAGAATGGGATGTGGAACATGATGTTGAAATTATACAGGACATAGTTGAGACCTCTTCTTGAATACTGCCTTCACTTCTGGTTGCCCAGTTATAGGAAAGATATTATTAAGCTGGAGAGGGTTCAGAAGGTTTGAGTTACAAGGAGAGGCTGGATAGGCTGGGACTTTTTCATTGGAGCGTAGGAGGTTGAGTTTATAAAATTATGAGGGTTACAGATAAGGTAAATGGCAGGTGTCTTTTCTGTAGAATCAAGACTAGAGGGCATATTTTTAAGCTGAGAGGAGGAAGATTTAAAAAGGAAATGAGGGGGAACTTTTTTTTTACACAGAACGGTTCATGCGTGGAATGATCTTCCAGAGAAAGTGGTGGATGCAGACGCATTTACAATGCTTAAAAGGCAGTTGCACCATGACCTCACAACTCCTACACTCAATGCATTTACAAATAAAGGCAAATGTGCCAAACACCTTCTTCACTATCAGAGATAATGGGAACTGCAGATGCTGGAGAATTCCAAGATAATAAAATGTGAGGCTGGATGAACACAGCAGGCCAAGCAGCATCTCAGGAGCACAAAAGCTGACGTTTCGGGCCTAGACCCTTCATCAGAGAGGGGGATGGGGTGAGGGAACTGGAATAAATAGGGAGAGAGGGGGAGGCGGACCGAAGATGGAGAGTAAAGAAGATAGGTGGAGAGAGTGTAGGTGGGGAGGTAGGGAGGGGATAGGTCAGTCCAGGGAAGACGGACAGGTCAAGGAGGTGGGATGAGGTTAGTAGGTAGCTGGGGGTGCGGCTTGGGGTGGGAGGAAGGGATGGGTGAGAGGAAGAACCGGTTAGGGAGGCAGAGACAGGTTGGACTGGTTTTGGGATGCAGTGGGTGGGGGGGAAGAGCTGGGCTGGTTGTGTGGTGCAGTGAGGGGAGGGGACGAACTGGGCTGGCCCTAACCCTAACCCTAACCCTAACCCTAACCAGCCCAGTTCGTCCCCTCCCCCCACTGCACCACACAGCCAGCCCAGCTCTTCCCCCCCACCCACTGCATCCCAAAACCAGTCCAACCTGTCTCTGCCTCCCTAACCGGTTCTTCCTCTCACCCATCCCTTCCTCCCACCCCAAGCTGCACCCCCAGCTACCTACTAACCTCATCCCACCTCCTTGACCTGTCTGTCTTCCCTGGACTGACCTATCCCCTCCCTACCTCCCCACCTACACTCTCTCCACCTATCTTCTTTACTCTCCATCTTCGGTCCACCTCCCCCTCTCTCCCTATTTAATCCAGTTCCCTCTCCCCATCCCCCTCTCTGATGAAGGGTCTAGGCCCGAAACGTCAGCTTTTGTGCTCCTGAGATGCTGCTTGGCCTGCTGTGTTCATCCAGCCTCACATTTTATTACCTTCTTCACTATCTTGTGTACTTGTGACTCCACTTTCAAGTACCTATGAACCTGCACTCCAAGGTCTCTTTGTTCAGCAGCACTCCCCATTAAGTATGTAAGTCCTGCCCTGGTTTGTCTTTCCAAAATGCAGCACCTCACATTTAACAAATTTAAACTCCATCTGCTCGTTGGTCCATCGGCCTGTCTGATCAAGGCCCTGTTGTGTTCCAGGGGACACTCCCTTTCTGTCCACTACACCACCAATTAAAAGTGGTTAGAATATCAGAGGAACAGGAGTAGGCCATTTTGCCCTTTGAATCTGTTCCATCAACAATGAGATTGTGGCTGATCTGTGGCTGAACTCCATAGACCAGCCTTTGGCCTGTATTCTCTCATTAGCAGAAATTCTCTCTCTCAGAATAACTCATCCAGCATCCAATATGATTTGAAGAACACAGTTACAAACGTCTCCCACACTTTGTGTGATGTGTATTATCGTCTGACTTTTAATCCAGCGACTCAGGTAATGTTCTGGGGGCCTGGATTCAAATCTTGCCATAGCAGATGGTGGAATTTGAATTCAATAATAATCTGGTATTAAGACTTTAATGATGATCATGAATCTTAGGCCTCTCTGATGAAGGGTCTAGGCCTGAAACGTCAGCTTTTGTGCTCCTGAGATGCTGCTTGGCCTGCTGTCTTCATCCAGCTTCACACTTTGGTATCATGAATCTTAGGCCGATTGTCTGGTTCAGATCGTCTCAGGTCCTCTAGATATAAAAGCCAGCATTCCATTACATCTCAATTATTTACTTCATTATGAATGAAGATTGGCTAACAAGGCCATTATCAAATTGAGAAGCTGTAACAAGTGGTCTGCCACAAGGATCAGTTTATAATTAATGTCATTAGCTGGTTAAATGGACTTTGCGACAAAAAGCTTTTCTTTATAAACTTAGATGGAGACAACAAATTGTGGGGAGGTCACAAAGATGGTGCAACAGGTGAGAGATAGGTTAAGAAAATAACCAAAAAAAAACAGATTGTAATGTGGGAAAATGGGAGTATTCAATTACATAGTACAAATTAACTATCAGGGTATGATTTGGGGCGAGAAAGAGTGCTGACGTTTTTTATTCATTCACGAGATGTGAGCGTCACTGGCCGGGCAAACATTTATGACCCATCCCTAATTGCCAGAAGGTAGTGCAGAAACAACTGCATTGGTGTGGGTCTAGAGTCAAATGTGGTCCACACTAGGTAGAGTTGGCAGCTTCTGTTCCTGCTAATCTTTGAAACTGCTAACCTCAGAAAGCACTGGGAGGTGAGTTACTGATTGCATGTGTGAACACCACCCATCACATGCATGGCAAATACACATGTGACTCTGCCAATGTTGTCTATCTCGTACGCTGTAGGAAAAGATGCCCTGAGGCATGGTATATTGGTGAAACCATGTAGAAGCTGCAACTACAAGTGAATGGACACTGTGCAACAATTGCCAGACTGGGATGTTCCTTCTCAGTGGGGGAACACTTCAGCAGCCAAGGACATTCAGCCTCCCATCTTCAAGTAAACATCCTCCAAGGTGTGCTTCAGGATACACAATAACACGGATTCGCTGAGCAGAGGGTGATGGCCAAGGTTGGTCCCCATCAGGATGGCCTCAACCGGGATCTGGGTTCATGTCACACTATAGGTGACCCTTCCACACTATACACTCTCACACATGTACTCACATGCATGCATATACATACACACACTCACTCTCTCTCGTGTGCATATGTGCACACACGTGAATCTATGGAGTCAATTTGTATTTGCAGGTAATTCTATTTTGTTCAAAAATAACACAATTTATAAACAGTAGTTCATGTGGTGTTTTACAAATTCCTACTTTCGAAATAAAACAATCTGACTCCAAACCAAGTCACAGACAGATTCTAAACAAGGCCTTACACCTAATATGCATTGTCTGACCTAAAATGTCACCTCATCTTTACATTGATAAAACTTTCAGTTCTCTCAGGGCAGTGACATGAAAGAAATTCAAGGATTTACATACACATATTAATTAATTAAACCCAGTCCAACACAGGCACCTCCACACCATGGATAGGGAGAGGTGTAGGTGCTGGAGGAGATTCTAATAGTTTGTGGGGGACGGGTGAGTGTAGGGGCATAAGGAGGTTACAGAGGTAAGGAGGTGTGTAGGTGCTGGGGGAAGTTACAGAGATGGGGAGTTATGTGGGGACTGGAGGCTGCTACAGATATAGGAGGGATGTCAGGGTTGGAGGAGTTTACAGAGATGGAGCAAGGTGTAGGAGCTGGAGGAAGTTATGGAGACATGTAGGAGTACAGGGTCTAGAAGAGTTTGCGGAGATAGAGACGTATACAGTTCCTCTCAGAGGTTATTTCCATCACAGTTATAGAGTTGGAAGACTCAGGGAGTTGGAAGAATTTATAGATTAATCCAGAAACTCAATTAATGCTCAGGGGATCCAGGTTCGAATCCTGCCACTGCAATTGAGGAAAATGAATTCATTAATAAACAATTGAATTAAGAATCTATTCATGACCACAAAACCATTGTTGATTGTTGGAATAATTCATCTGGCTCACTAAGGAAATCTACCATCCCCACCTGGTTTACATCTGACTCCAGACTTAACGGCAATGTGGTTGATTCTTAAATGAACTCAGTTGTATCAATTGCTAAGACTCTCAAAAAAATGAAACCACATGGACAAACCTGGTATTGACCTTGGCAGAAGCAGCCCTGTTGACTCTGCAAAGCCCTCCTGGGGCTGGTGCCAAGGTTGGGAGAGCCGTCTCACAGACGCGTCAAACAACAGCCTGATAGTCATACTCACACAATCACACACCTCACAATGTTCCAACACCACCGTCATCATTCCCGGACATGTCCCATGCTGGAATGACAGACCCAGCAGAGGTGGCAGAACAGAGGAATACAGTCAGGATGGAGTGGCATGGGAGTCCTCCTCTGCATTGGGGAAACGAAGTGTAGACTTGGCGACCCCTTTGCAGAACATCTATGTTTTGCTCGCAAAAAAGACCCTGAACTACCTGTTGTCTGCCACTTCAATGCCTCAACGTGCTCCCTGGTCAACATCCCGTCACTGGCTTGCTGCAGTATTTCAGCAAAACCTAACGCAAACTGGAAGAACAGCACCTCATTTCCCCTGGGGACCCTACAGCCCTCCGGACTCCATATTAAGTTCAATAATTTTACGGCCTAAACTCTCCCTTATCCCGGCCCCCTACCCCACACACCAGGCCTTGTTACCACATAGCCAGCCAGTACACTTCCTGTTGTTAGTCACTAACAGTCTCCATTAACAACTACTCACCCTCCCAGCCTGGTTGTTAGCAACTCCTTTGTCTGCCCAACTGTCTTTCTCTCTCTTTGGGCTCTATCCTATCGTTTACTCCCTACGCCATCCCCCTCCCCTTTTTACTGTATATAAACTGATGTTTTCCCAGCCACCATCAGTTCTGTGGAAGGGTCACCAGACCCGAAATGTTAACTCTGTTTTTGCCTTCACAGATGCTGCCAGACCAGCTGAGCTTTTCCAACAACGTTGTTTTTGTTCCTGATTTACAGCATCCGCAGTTTTTTGGTTTTTTTGGTTTTTTTGGGAGTCCTCAGAATTGACTCTAGACTCCATGAAATCTCATGGCTTCAGGTTAAACATGGGCAAGAAAACTCCTGCTGACTATTTGGTGCAGTTCTCCCTTGGCCATTGAATCAGTATTCCGCTACATAGAACAACCTGATGAAGCTACCAAACAGGACTACTTGTAAATCTAACAGCACAAACAGCAAGAGATAGATGGATGGAAGCAATCCTGGAGTCAAAGATTTGATGTAATCTCTGCAGCATTGGGGCACACAGTCCTGAATGGTGGTAGACAATGCACTAACTCACTGGGGAAGGAGGTGCCACAAATATCTCCGTTGGAAGTATATGTCCATTCTTGCAGTATTGCTTGAGTCAAAATACTGGATTCTCTACCTAAGTGCATTGTGGGTCAACCTACAGCATGTGGAGTGAAGGGGCAACTAGGGACAGGCAATAAATGCTGGCAGGTCAGTAAAGTCCATGTCCAAGAAATACAATAAAATGTGTACCTGTAACCCAAGTCAAAGGGCACGTAGCTGTCATTCAACTTATTGCGGCTCTCTGAGGGAACATTAATCATGTGGTCTTCATCACTCTCAAAATAATTTAATCCACTGAATTGAAATTTCATAACTTCTTTGGTGGAAAATAGACTTACATCTTTAATTTTTAACCCAGATCTTTGCAAGATCACATCATGTCCTCCAGCCATGCATTAAATGGACTGCTGATGTTCCTGGCTGAACTCAAGTATGAAGATTTGGAGACGAGCCAAACCACACAAGCCCACAATGTCAACACTGAAACAATGTTGATTGGGCCAGGCACTGAACCATCTGCAGTCACTCAGCTGAGAATCAGCTCACAGTAGTTTATTGCCAGAGAGCACAGCCACTGCCCATCAAGCACAGTTATAAAGGTAGAAAACTCTTTGAGTCTGTACTCAGTCTTTTGTCTGTCCAACTGCCTGAACTTCAGTCAGTGCAGTCACTATGATGGCGAAATCGCTGCTACTTTTTTTTGTGGCTTTTATTGTCGCTACAGAAGAGGCCAGTCTTTACTTGGCAGGTAATCTCCTGAAAATGTGTTCAATCTCTTGGTTGCCTGTGTCTGAAATGGTTTATTGTTTTATTAAATGACTTGTTTCCAGTAACAGTGAATACCTGTGATTGCTTAACTGTGACAGTAAGAAACATTTGGGCAATTAATGTAAAACAGTTCTGCTTGTAAAGGCCATGTCTAATGTGTGACTATCTGAGTGTGTAGGCATAGTACTGGTAGATTTTCTGCTCAAAGATGTTACATCACACCTCTGGAACAGGTGAGGCACTACTAGACTCCTCTTTAGCAAATGTTATGTTTCACTGAGCCAGTCAGACACAGCAGCGTAAATTAATAGCTGCCATTTAAGGTATAGACATCAGCCCGAGCATGAAGTGGGTTTGCAGAATTTGCAATTGACATTGGAGCCCAGGCAGTGAAATGGAAAAATATCCAAATTTTCCAACTAATACTACCTGATACACAGGGTGACGATTTACCATGCATGGAAGGACAAGAATGTGACATGTTGAGGCCCTTTCCCCCAGCCTCAATGTGTAGTCTTATAGATTCTTGGGAGCACTACCGAAAATGACCTTGTAACAGGGAATGGGAAAGAAGAAATATGAACATATGTAGATAACGTATTGTGTCGAGTTTTCTCAGCCACTGAATTCACTCCAACCTGACACTTTGATGAAGAAACCTATTGATCTCAGTGAGAAATGTGTTAAATATTTGTGAGTCAGTAAGCTTAGCTTGACGGCATGGTGGCTCAGTGGTTAGCACTGCCACCTCACAATGCCAGGGACACAGATCTGATCTCACCCTCAGACAACTGTTTGTGTGGAGTTGGCAGATTCTCCCCGTATCTGCATGGGCTTCCTCCGTGTGATGTGTAGGCTAGGTGGGTTAGCCATGAGAAATGCAAGGTTACATGGATAGTGTCTGGGATGAATGCTTTTTGGAGGAACAGTGCAGACACAATGTGCCTAAAATGCCTCTATCTGCACTGCAGCATTTCTGTGATCCTCAGTTAGCTGGATGGCTCTTTTGTCGTGCAATAGCACGGTGTAAGTTACCCACACCAGCTGAGGTCACCCTGAAAGCCCTGCCTTCTCAACTCTATGGTCGCCCTTGGGTTCAACTTACCACAAGTTGCCTCTTTGGAGTGAAAGACTGAACGTCCAGGTCAACAGCGATTTTACTAAAACTAGACATTGGAGTATCCTGAAGCTCTGGAAAAGAGAGTTCCAAAAATTCACATGATGTTTTGTGAGGAAATTTCTCCCAATATCAGATTTTCCCTCAGGCTGTCCATTTCTCTGCCAAATCATGCCCTACCCCATCCCAATCAGGAGAGGAACACAGAAACAAGCGTGTTCAACCATTCTTTTAGAATTATCCATCTCAGTATTCTATTTCAGCTTTCAAATATTTGATCCCTTTAGCCCTGTGAACTATATCTAACTCCTTTGTAAAAAAAAATCAATGTTTAGCACTCAGCTGCTTTCTGTGGCAGAAAATTACATAGACTCACCACACTCTGGGTGAAGAAATTTCCTCCTCGTCTCAGTCTCATAATAATGGCTCATCCCATATTGTTAGACTCTGACCCTTGATTCTGAACTCCCTTGGTCATTGGGAACATATTCCTGCATTTACCCTCTCTGGCCCTCTTAGAATGTTATAGGTTTAGATTAGATTCCCTACAGTGTGGAAACAGGCCCTTCAGCCGAACAAGTCCACACTGTCCTTTGGAGCATCCCACCCAGACCCATCCCCCTATAATCCACACACCCTGAACATTACAGGCAATTTAGCATGGCCAATCCACCTACTCTGCACATCTTTGGACTGTGGGAGGAAACCGAAGCACCCAGAGGAAACCCATGCAGACACGGGGAGAATGTGCAAACTCCACACCGACAGTTGCCCGAGGCTGGAATCGAACCCGGGTCCCTGGCGCTGTGAGGCTGCAGTGCTAACCACTGAGCCACCATCCCGCAGCTAAATGAAGTCTCTCACCCATTCCTCTAAACTCTTGTGAATATTGTCATAACTGACCCAGTCCCTCTTCAGACAGTTCTCAAATTTCCAAACCGTGTCAACTCTGGGATGTGCTAATATTCTTTCAAAGTTAGCAATCCATTCTTCATACAAACTATCAGTCGATCTTTTTTGCTAGTAAACCATGGATTGGTAGGATCTGTCATGTTTATACTTAACTGCAAGTACTTTTGTTCAATATTTTCAATGATTTATTTCACTGTTGTCTGTCATTTAAGTAGCACATTCCTTAAAATCATAAAGTCAATGCATAGAGGGTCATAGATTTATACAACACAGAAAAGACCCTTCAGCCCTTTGAATCTGGTCTGATCTATCTACACCAATCCCACTTCCCGGCATTTGGCCTGTAGCCTTGAAAGCTGGGGCACTTAAGTGTCTATTCATGTACTTTTAAAGGTTATAAGGATTCCAGTTTTAGTTACTATAACAATTGCAGTAAGGTTAGCCAGGTGGATCCACAGAATTTGAATTCCCTGACTGGGGCTGTTAACCTGGTCCAGTCAGAGAGACCTGGCTGACAGATATAAGCAGGAGTATCAGACATCCTGAAAGTTCGTTCTGAGAGTTGGCTCTGAGGAAACTGGGCAGACTCATGTAAATAAAGGGTGACTTCTTGACAGGATACTGGTCTCTGTGGGCAGATTTCATTTACTGTCTGTGTCATTGCATTCTAACCTCATCACCATGTGGGTGAAAAAAAGATTTCCTTAAAACCCAAAAACCTCCTGACTTTCACCGATGCCCCCGCCCCCTTGTTATTGACCTGCAGTAGGAACAGCTGCTTCCTATCCATCCTATCCATGTTCATCATAATTGTAAAATGCCTCAGCTATGCTTTTTCTCGCATTCATTGTTTAAGGAATGATGTCAAGACATTTTTCAAATCGTGTTATTACGTTATAGTAATTTTGTTGCCTACAATGGGGCAGGAATATGAGAACACTGAGTAACTGAATTCAAACAATTGAAAGATCAGCCACCAACAGCTTGGTGCCAGATTGTTCCAGTTCTGAGTTGGATAAACACATTGTTGATTGGTGCTAAAGTCCACTCTGAAGTTATAGGCTTTACCTTCATTAATCTTTGATTTTACTTAATCAGAAACAGACGTGTTTGTTTGATTTTAAATCCACACTGATTCTCCTTAAACAGCTCCGTACTCTTCAGTTGGATTTGTGTTACTCTGCTCCTGGTTATTCCAAGTGTACACAGCATCAGTGTCAAACTGACCTGCCTGGGGTTGTTAGAAATGTACTCTAATTGTGCTTTTGAGAAGGATATCACATTTTGAAGTTTGGTGGGGCAGAATTATTGGGTTGAGCTGTAGTTTGTAGTTTTATGAAACAGAAAGATAAAATGTGATGCAGAGTAAGTAACAGAAGTGCTGCTGACCTCATCAGTTTGGCACTGTTTTCTTGTTCTTCCTCCTTTAATTGCTGCATTTTTCAGATTCTAATTCAAAATTCTTAGAGCTCTGTGACTGGCCTGGAACAGTGTGTCGAAAGTACTCCTGCAATCCACAAGAGGAGTTTTTCCCACTGCACTGCCACAACGGGCTGGAATGCTGCAGACTGGACACAAAACCTGAATTCCAATGATGAGGTCCCATTGGCTCACACTCTTCCTTCTCACTGATTGAAGACCCTCACTAGAAGCAGGTGACGTCTTATGTTTTAGCTTCGAAGCACTGACTCTACGTCGCTGAATGAAGGCTGTATTCAGAAACAAAAATTAAATAAACTTTCCATCTGTGCTTTATCACTCTTTAAGGTTCATGTCTCTGATTTCAAGTATTTTGATTGGGGAATGAGGATAGGAGGGCACCAGTGAAATGTAAGGAATACAGGAGGAGGTCACTGTTGGGCATCTCTGAAAGTTGGAATCGGAAAAATGCTACTCCACATTTTAAGAAATTAAGGTGAATCAAGGTTACATGGATGTGGCAAACATAAATTCTTCCAAGACTATTTTGTTTGAGAATTTGGAGCCAGAAAGGAGGAAGCTGTGTCAATTGTTCATCCAGTTGTTAACTCTGTACTATTGTGAAGGCCTACTCCTCCAGCCTCTTGAAACCTCTACTTTAACGCACTGTGCAGAGGTTCAGACTAAAAATAAGTCCATGTTTTGAAGGATTATTATAATGTGTCAAACAGACAGGGAATGTCACTGTCCATTTATATGTTGTCAAGCTGTCAACAATCTTTTGTAAGTATTAATTCTCCATATCCCTCCTATCCATTCTCAAAAGTAAATTGTAGCCTTCATTCATCTGACTTCCCATCTTTTAGTGGGCATTGGATGTTATTTATCAGCAAAGTTCCAACAGTGTCCTGGTCACTTTGAACCCTCTGCCATTCCATTGGTTTGAAGTTTCCTGATGCAGCTGAGAGTCATTACAATTGAATTTTGAGCTGAACACACATACAAAGAACACAGGGAGGCCATTCAGCCCTTTGAGCCTGCTCCACTATTCTGTAAAATATTTTCCCCACATTTCTATAGCTGCATTCATGATCACTCTGAAGAACCCTCACTGTGCAGTGGATCTCCTCTGGAGCGTAAATTGAGTGAAATTCTAACCTATAGTATTGTCTGGGCACTGCCTGAAAGGGATTTTAACAGAGAGAGAGGCCAAAAGGAAGCCTTCCCTTTGCCTAACATATACACCGCTGCAGCCTGTTTCTAGATGATTAGGAGAAGTTGGACCAGATGCCAATGCTTGAAGAAAAGCAAATGAACAAAGAAATGCCTGAGGAACCGAATAATTACTTTGCGTCAGTCTTCACAGTGGAAGACATGAGTAATATCCCAAAACTTCAAGAGAGTCAGGGGGTGAAATTGAGTATGGTGGCCATCACCAAAGAGAAGGTGCGAGCAAAATTGAATGGCCTGAAGGTGAGTAAATCACCAGGCTAAAACCCAGAATTCTTAAGGAGATAGTTGAAGAGATAGTGGAGGTGTTAGTGGTGATCTTTTAGGAATTGCTCAAATCAGAAAGGGTCTCAGAGGTTTGGAAAATTGCCAACATTACTACCCGATTTAAAAAAGGAGTAAAACAAAAGACTGAAAATTACAGGCTAATTAGCCTAACCACAGTCATGGGTAAGATTTTAGAGTGCATCACAAAGGTTGAGATTTTTGAATACTTGGAAATGCATGGTAAAACAGGGAAACGTTAATCGGGCTTCATCTGTTAGAATTCTTTGAGGAAGTAACAAGCAGGGCAGACCAAGGAGAGCCAATGGATGTTATCTTGCTGGACTTCAAGAAGGCCTTTGACAAGGTGCCGAACAAGAGGATGCTGAGTAAGATAAGGGCCCATGGTGTTAGAGGCAAGGTGCTAGCATGGATAGAAGAATGCCTATCTGGCAGAAAGCAGAGAGTGGGGATGAAAAATTCTTTCCCAGGATGGCAGCCGGTGACAAGTGGTGTTCTGCAAGGGTCAGGTTTACTTTCACATTATACATTAATGACCTAGATAAAGGAACTGTGGGCATTCTGGCGTTTGCAGATGATACAAAGGTAGATGGAGGGACAGGTAATATTGAGGAGGTGAGGAGGCTGCAGAAGGATTTGGACAGGTTACACAAGTGGGCAAAGAAGTGGCAGATGGAGCATAATGTGGGAAAGTGCGAGCTAAAAACAATAGAGGAATAGGCTATTTTTAAATGGGGAGAAAATTCAGAAATCTGAAGTGCAAAGAAACTTGGGAATTCTAATCCAGGAATCTCTCAAGGTAAACTTGCAGGTTGAGTCAGTGGTTAGGAAGGCAAATGCAACTATGGGATAACAAGGTGTGGAGCTGGATGAACACAGCAGGCCAAGCTGCATCAGAGGAGCAGGAAAGCTGACGTTTCGGGTCTGGGCCCTTCTCCAGGAATTTTAGTGGAAATTTAGTACAACTCGCTTTGGATCCAGGGTCACAGAAACAAGATTCACTGCGGTTCAGAGATGGAGAACTGTTGGAAATCCATTATTTTATTATTCTCTGTGTTAGCCAGTTTTATTCTGCTTTCATAGATAATCATATCATAGAATCCCTACAGTGTGGAAGAAGGCCATTTGGCCCAACAAGTCCACAGTAATCTTCACAGCATCCCACTCAGACCCAACCCCAAGTAAGCAACCCAATCTACACATCACTGAACACTACAGGCAATTTAGCATGGCCAATTCACCGAACCTACACATGTGCAAATTCCACACAGCCGGTCGCCTGAGGGTGCAAACAAACCCGAGTCCCTGGTGTTGTGAGGGAGCAGTGTTAACCACTGAGCCACAGTGCTGCCAGTTGGTTGACACATTCTGAGAGTTTGGTCATCACCAGACTGTCACATCTAATTATTACTGAGGTGACCTCACAAAGACTGAATATATCACAACTGAAAAAGAAGATAACCTCAAGTTGTTGTCACAAAACTACACGGGTTTTATGATGCTTTGTACTTATGTAGCAACCCAGAACAAATTCAGAGAAGAGCTAAAGAATATTGTGAAATCTCTATGGAAACAAATCCTCAGTTATTTGCAAAGAATGCAAACAAAATAAACCTCTTCTTGCAGAACATCCCGAAGCTGAATCTTAATTTCACTTCTTCTTCTACAGTAGAATTCCATTTGGCTCTGTGAGTCAAAAGAAAAAGGCTGAGAAAATCCATTCCCTAGATCTTCCGCTGGACATTTGGTTTGGTATTTTCTGTTCTTTATGATTTGTTTTTGCCAGGTTACCGATTGCACACTCCTCAAAGGTAGCAAATTTCAAATATGTGGATCAAAGTCAGAAGCAATTGACCATAGCAATGTCGTCTGACATAAACAAACAACAAAGGCATTCATGACAGATACTGGGAGCAAGGGGCCAGTTTTTTTTAACTTAGTGATTAAGCAATCAAAGATCTTACTTTATTGAAAAGTCTCCAAGATATTTTGTTGTGACTATTACAAATCACTGACCACATGATTGGTCACAATTATCCTTTGAGAACTGGATTTGTGATCTTCCAACATTAAAGACAGGCTTTTAGTCATCCCCAGTTGTCACCATTGCATACTTTCTTTATCTAATTAATTAATGTACCATGTCTAAATGGCTGCTTCTTAACAAACTCAATAAATGATCTGAAAATTGCAATAAAACATCAAGTGTTGCAGCATGTTATGGGGGAAAAGACAGGAAAGTAGGGTTGGGATTGATCTATCAGCCATGATCTCATTACATAGTGGAGAAGGCCTGATGGCTGAATTGCTTACTTCTGCTATTACATCTCATGGTGTTGTGGTCTTCCATCGATCCTTGTTCCATTAGAGGAAAAACTTCAACATTTTGTTCCTCCATGTGATAGTTTACTTGTTTTGCCTAGGCTATTTCTTATCAATGTGAGTTTATAGTTGAAATGTTTAACTCATTGTGCAGACAAAATTGTCTTAGAGCTCTGTATAAAAAATAGAGAAAATGATGCTGTATAATGTTCTCTTCTGTGGGGGGTTGTTAACCGTAAAGATTTAAAGCCTTGGATTAATTTTCTTCTGTCTGCGTGGGTTTATAAACAACTCTTCCGTATGGTCCCAGCTGAGAGACATGTACAAGCAAAGCAACCCCAATGTTGCTATGAAAGCAATTGTTTGATAGGTGGAGTTATACACTGAGCCAAAATTTTTGTGGTTTTGAAATAAATAACTTTGCTGATCTTTAGAGCTTTTGTTGGCAATGTGAGAAGACAGGTTGGTGCTGCACATTTAAGGCAGAGACTCAGCTCTTACTCTCTCTTGAGACTGTCAGAAAGCCATCTTCCTGTGTGTGACTATGTGTGTATGCCTGTTTGTGTGTGTCTGAGTTGCTGGTTGTATGTGTGTTTAAAGTCTATGTGATTGATATGTATGTATCTGAATATGTGCGTTGAGCTATACATTGGACTTAAATATTTTCATGTCAAAATATGTTGATCAGAAGTTTTGGCATTTAACGCTCAATCCACTCCTGAACTGTTTCAACAAGGATTTTGTTGGAAAATTCTATCGGAAACAAATCCATTGCACAAGAATTGCTCATTCCTGCTTGTGCAAACTCCTTAAATTGTCTCCCACATTTCCTGCAACTTATCCCTCATACCCCCTCACCACAATAACAAACAAAACAGAATCCTCCTTGTCCTCACATACCACCCCACCAACCTTCGGATCTGAACACATCATCCTCCGACACTTCCACCATCTGCAATCCGACTCCACCACCAAATACACTTTTCCCTCCCCACCCTTATCTGCTTTCCAGAGAGACCACTCTCTCCATGACTCCATTGTCCTCTCCACACTCCCCTCCAGCCTCACCACACCCAGCACTTTTCCCTGCAACCGCAGGAAGTGCTACACCTGCCTCCATACCTCCTCCCTCACCCCCATCCCAGGCCCCAAGAAGACTTTCCACATCAAACAGATGCTCACCTGAACGTCTGCTAATGTGCTATACTGCATCCGCTGTTCCAATTGTGGCCTCCTCTGCATCTGGGAAACAAAGCGGAGGCTTGGCGACTGCTTTGCAGAACACCTACGCTCGGTTCTCACTAAACCCCCCCAGTCGTGAACCTTTTCAACTCCCCCTCCCATTCTGCAGATGATATTTCATCCTGGGCCTCCTGCAGTGCTACAACGAAGCCACCTGAAGTTTGCAGGAACAACAACTCATATTCCGCTTTGGAACCCTGCAGCCCAATGGTATCAATGTGGACTTCACAAGCTTCAAAATCTCCCTTCCCCCTACCGCATCCCAAAACCAGCTCAGCCTCCCTAACCTGTTCTTCCTCCCAACTATCGCCTCCTCCCACCTGGAGCCCCACCCCCATCTCCTACCTACTAACATCATCCTGCCCCCTTGACCTGTCCATCTTCCCTGGACTGACCTATCTCCTCCATATCCTCCCACCTACACTCATCTTTACCAGCTCCATCCCCACCTCTTCGTCCTGTCTGTCTCCCCTCCACTTATCTTCTACTCTATTCATCTTTTATCCACCTCCCCCTGTCTCCCTATTTATTTCAGAACCCCTTTTCCCTCCCTCATTTCTGAAGAAGGGTCTGGGCCCGAAACTTCAGCCTTCCTGTTACTCTAATGCTGCTTGGCCTGCTGAGTTCATCTAGCTCTAGGCCATGTTATCTTCCTAAATTGCTGAATGGTACAGCATAAAATTGCACACAATCCTGCTCATCAACTGAGAGAAAGCAGATTCCCCCAGTCCAATCCAAAACAGCAAGTATTCTTCACAGATTCACGGAAACTGAAGAGAGAGGCAGAGATAGGACAGTGAGATTAGACATGCAAAAAAAAGAGAGAATTGGACACACTGAGAGAGGGAAAGAAGCAGAGAGAGAGAGAGAGAGAGAGAGAGAGTCAGAGGTGGTGGTATTGGAGGGACACCTACTGAAAGGGAAAAACAAATGAATGGAAACAGAGAGGGGCAGAGAGTGAGAGACAAAGAGAGGGACAAGGGGGGAGACAGCGATACAGACTCAGGGAGAGATGCACAGTGCTCTGCCTGAGCAACTCTTCAAGCGAAGTAAGCTTTACATAGTGCAGTGCACCCTTAGTCCTGCCATTCCAACAGTGTGGTCCTAACTCGGTGCTAAGCCTCCAAAACTGCGGTACTCCCTCAGCACTGACGCTCCGACAGTGCAATATCACTTCAACACTGACTATCAGGCAGTGAGACACTCCCTCACAGCGGTCCCCCAGTTGTGCAGCACTCCCTCAGCACTGACCCTCCGACAATATGGCACTCCCTCATAACTGACCATCTGGCAGTGCGGCACTCCCTCAGTACAGAGCCTTTAACAGTGTATCAGTTCTGCAGTACGGCAGTATGGAGACAAGTTCGATTTCTGCGTGGAAGCTCCTAGAACAGGATTTCAAACAGGAGTGTTAACCCATGGGGCAGACTTGTATATTGCCATAACTCAGAAACAGTGCACAAATGCATTGTTTTAATATTAAAGATGCTGTTATTAATAGTTTTGTCCACATTAATCCTCCTGTGCACATTTTTGTTCAGCAAAGCATAACAGCTTATTTATAGCAAATATAAAACAGGATATTCACATCTCTATTAATTTATATTTGTTTCTTCATGTGAGGATTCTAATAGTGAGCCACCTGGAAGATCAGTGACTTAATACAGGAAAATTACGTTATTCTGAACATGCATGTGCAAAGTTTTTACTCACTACAGCCATAACCTGCAAAACAAAGTCATTTTGTATTTTTGATAACAAAGTGTGAAGCTGGATGAACACAGCAGGCCAAGCAGCATCTCAGGAGTACAAAAGCTTTTGTGCTCCTGAGACGCTGCTTGGCCTGCTATGTTCATCCAGCTTCACACTTTGTTATCTTGGATTGTCCAGCATCTGCAGTTCCCATTATCTCTGATCTCATTTTGTATTTTTGATGCCTATGGTTGCAATTCTCATAACAACTAAACTAAGCAAATAGAGGAGAATAAATAAATTAAGCATATAAAACCATGAATCATATGTACAAACAACAAAACTGCTGTAGAATCTAGACAAAGGAGTCATCTATTTCATTTTGAAAATTAGTTTTAAGAAACAAGCATCACTAAAAAGACCAGTGTGTATTACTCATTCATTTTCCTGCTGAAGAAGGTACTATCAGTTCTCCTGTTGAGTACAAAAATCATATAGAATCATAGAATCCCTACAGTTTGGAAAAAGGTCTTTTGGCCCAACAAGTCGACACCGATGTGATAATGTACCAAAGTTCTGTTGGCAGGGAATGTCAGTTGTTCTACTTTATATCCAAGAAGACATCACAATATACGTCCAGGCCAATGCAGTGTGGGATGTGGAGGATCCAGTCTGCATGATCCACTCATATTTCCAGATGGCAAAAATTATGAATACATCAATACGTAAATGGATGGTATGATAACAGGCACGATGGGGATAAGTCATAGCAGTAACCACAAATGGGTGATTATTGCTTTGGTCTGGAATTCTATGTGTTATTAAAGAATGGAATTGTTGGAGATGATATTGTTTCTGGATTACATTTCAGAGCAAAGGTATGGGGGAAGAGTGCTTTATCACCCTTTTCAATACTATTTTGATTGAGCCCCCTTTCTCCATCCCTCTCACTTGATGGTCTGTATTGGCCTTAAGGGGTTTTGCATGTAATTTAATCTAATGGAAAACACCGGTGATTTACTGTTTGTGGTTAATAGCTGTAGGTGATTTGGTGATGTGAAAAAATATTCAGTTGTGAGAGCACTTCTAGATATTAAATAAAAAGAGTGGAAGTATACAAAGACAGTGGACAAAGGAAGAAGATCTTAAGAAAGGTTGGATTTTCACATGGTGCACATTTAGGAAAGTTTGGAAAAGAAATGCTGGGTGATTAAAATAGTAATGGATAACCTTTGCAAATAATTGTGGGAGTAATACTGCTGTGAGCATGTGACAAAGTGCATTTAAATGTAATGCTGGAGGATAAATGGATTGTATGGGAGAGTAACACAAACATAGCCTTTCATAATCTCTAAAATGAGCCCAGAGAAATGATCATCTGTGGCACAGGGGTGTATTGCCTTAAATGAAGCACCATGATCTGTGCAATGATACAACTATCAGCTGAGAGCAGAAAAATGTATGTTAGACTTGTTGATGAAAAAAAATTTGTTAGGGGAAACCAAACTTGAAATGAGGTCAGAAACATTTTACGTGGAGCTGACATATTGGTTGAAAGCATTGACAGCTACAAATCTGCATTCCTTACTCAAAATCCAAAACAAAGCAATTGGCAGTTTGAAAGTGACCTTGTGGCTCATGTGGAGACAAATTTCCAGGAAAATGACCGAATGGAATGAGGACTGCATTTAAGAAAATGAATTCAAATGCCGTGCTTGAGGGCAAGGTGGAGAAATGAGTAAAGGCATTAAGATGGAAGGGTGTGGTCATTGATCTCAGAAAGGAACAGAAAGCAGTGGTATTTATGTAAATGAATAAGATGCAGATTGAAGTAATGATTACAAAGAGCCACACAGAGTTTAGGTGACAACAACAGATAGACAGTGTCTCAGAATTACTGAACCTTGGTGAATGTCAGCGATAGCATTTGAAAACAACACATGAAAGGTGACTTGTAACATTTTCATGATTTAGTTATCCTTTTGCTGCAGTGAATCACAAACCAACAATTTCTTGCGAGTCAACAATGGATGTAGTGCCCACAATCAAACATTCTAATGGAAACAGAGAAAAATAGAAAATGGCAGCAAGAGTAGGCCATTTGGCCCTTCAAGCATGCTTCATCATTCATTATGATCATGTCTGATCATTCAGCTACACAGATGTTCCTGTCTTTCCCCCATATCCCATGATTCCTTCAGCTCCAAGTGCCATATGCAGTAATGATGCTAAGAACATATATAGCACAACATATTGAATTTTTGAAATAGAAACAATATATTTCTCATATGAAATTGCATCTCACCAAATGTGGGATCAAGGAATCCTAGTAAAACTAGCATCAATAGTGATAGGGATAAATATTCTTGAGATGGAGCTCAGTTCCAAGACATTTCTACAGGAGCTCCTTGCGGCATTGTCCCAATATTCGGCTGCTTTACCAGTTCCTTTCCCTCCATCATGACGTGACAAGCAGGCATGTTCGTGGATGACTGAACATAATGGAATACCATTCGTGACATGTCAGGTACTGAAGCAGCTCAAGTCCAGGTACAAAAATACCTGGATAATATCCAGGATAAGCTGAAAGTTTGCAGGTTACATCTCACCAAAATGCCTGGTAATGACCATCACCATCAAAGGTATCTCCTCACTGTCCCTTGAATTTCAATTACCATTGAGGAATCAGTGATGATCAGTCCCCTTGGCCGTTAGCTTTGATCAAAAACTGCCTTCACTATGGGAATTCAAGAACAGGAAGGAGGATGGGAGTCCTACAGTAATTAACTCACCTCGTCAGTCATCAAAGCTTGTCCACCATCTATAAGGCACAAGTCAGGACTATGAAGCATTACTCCCCAGGTGTCTGGATCAGTGTGGTTCCAACAACACAATTACACCATCCCAGACAAAACTGCCCGATTGTTTGGCAGAACATCTACAAACATTTACTTCTTCCAGTATCAAGCATCCATGCAATGTAGAAAATTTCCATGGCTCTATGGGCAACAGGTTGCAATCCCATGGCCACTATCATCTACAAATAGATGGGCATAGGATACAACTGAATACCAATACCTGCCAATTCCAAAACACTCACCACCCTGGCGGTGGAATTATATCTACACTCCGTCACTATCATTGGGACAGAATCCTGGAACTCCTCCATAAACAGTTGGTTTATCCACACCAAATAGATTGCAATTGGTTAAAGAGAGTAGTTAGGGATAGACAGTGAATGGTGGTCAGACAGTGCAACCCAAAACCCTTGAATAAACCACAAAAATGCCCCTGTAAGGTGACAATGAGTACGCAAGAAAACAAAAAAGTGAAGAGAGCTCCAAAAATTAATCTGCTTAGCTGCAAGAAATTCAAAGTAATTATGATTTTTTTCTTGGGCCATTCACACTTTCATGTAAGTATATCACTTAGTCGTATATCAGTCATCCCCTTCTTACAAGCACAGTAGATGTATGTCAGCATAGAGAACAAATATCTAGATAACTCAGTCAAGATCACTAATGCTCAATGCACGACAATAAATTTCATTTGACTTCAAGTTTACGAGTGCCCAGTCTTCAACAATAATTTTGACACAAAATTTTAAGAAGGCACTGAACATCACACATGACTATTGCACTGCCACATAATATCCAATCCTGATGACAAACTAATCTGTCCATATTTCAGGTGTTTTTATTTCACATGGTAGATGAATTGTAATTTATTTACATTCCTCTTCAGTTCACTGAATACTGACTGGTCTTGAACTTTTAATCCCCGTTAAAATTTACAAAGAGATAATTGTTTTTATTGAGGGAAATAATGCGGCAAAACAGAACTGAGATGAGACACAGAACAAATCGTAAGTGACTCAGAGATATTAAGAACTGCTGATGCTGGAGTCAGAGACAACACAGTATGGAGCTGGAGGAACACAGCAGGCCAGGCAGCATCAAAGGAGCAGGAAAGTTGATGTCAAAGTGTGGAGCTGGATGAGCACAGCAGGCCAAGCAGCGTCTCAGGAGCACAAAAGCTGATATTTCAGGCCTGGACCCTCTGATGAAGGGTCTAGGCCCGAAACGTCAGCTTTTGTGCTCCTGAGATGCTGCTTGGCCTGCTGTGTTCATCCAGCTCCACACTTTGTTATCTTGGATTCTCAAGCATCTGCAGTTCCCATTTATTACAGGAAAGTTGATGTGTCGGGTCAGGACGTTTCTTCAGAGAAAAGAAATAGAAATGATGAAATGATTCACCTTCCACTTTCTACTGTGCGAACATGTGGCACTTGTGTTGGAGACTTCCTGCGAAACAAATGTTGTGCAAAATAGAAAATTGTACGCTTTTCACGAAAATATTCTGTTGTAATAATAATGGCCTGGAACAGAAATTCTACTTGTTAATGTTTTATTGATAATGGAAGTTGTTTTTTTAAGTATTAAAAGCAAATTTATTACTGGCTGGCCACCTTTCATATTCGGGATTTAGATCAAGTACTTCAGGTAATGAGGGTATGAGCAAATACAATTATCAGAACTTAAAGACATAACTTTAACAGTTTTAACCTATCACTTGCTTTGCTACCTTGTCAAAAAAATCAACATTTGAAGCTATTTAGGAGCAGAGTTAAGTTGGTGGATTCTATGAGGTTTTCTTCATTGAAGTTTCAGTATTGGAGGTTTAAAACCACTCCTCTACTTCAGAAAAAGAAAACAAGTTTTTCATTGAACAAAAGTGAGAAACTAACACAGAGAAAGATTTTTATCAATGCAAAATATAAAACACCAACATTGTCTGTGTAAATATGTTTTGTAATTATGTTTGGTTGACATAGAAATATTATGAATCAACTTTGTACAGAGCAACATTATTTAAAATCACCTGGCCACAAAGAATAGTAGTAAACTTCAAGGAAATAAGTTGAACAATGTACTTACCCTTCTGATTTCATTTTGAAGGACCAATGCGCTAATCCCACTGATAAAATTTAGACAAAGAAGAGAAGCGACCCTTATGCCAGCTATGTCTTTGGTGTTTATCTTATCCCTGGGGTTTTGTTTGATCTGAGAAGGAATCATCTAGTGTTAATGGTTGCATTATCTACCTACAAAGCTGGCAAGAAAGAAACATAGTAGGTTAGATTACCTACATTGTGGAAACAGGCCGTTTGGCCCAACAAGTCCACACTGCCCCTTGAAGCATCCCACCCAGACCAATTCCCCTATAACCCACACTCCCCTGAACACTACGGGCAATTTAGCATGGCCGATCCACCTAATCTGCACATCTTTGGACTGTGGGAGGAAACCGGAGCACCCGTAGGAAACCCACGCAGACATGGGGAGAATGTGCAAACTCACACAGACTGCCGCCTGAGGCTGGAATTGAACCCGGATCTCCGGTACTGTGAGGCTGCAATGCTAACCACTGAGCCACCATGCCACCCTAATATCATTAGGCCTGTAATTATCAGCCAGCTAATGAAGTGGAACTTGGTGACAACTAAATTCGTTAGTTAATCTTGAATATATACGGCTTCTGTGATGGTGAACATACAACTATTGTAAATTGTAAAAATACTCTGGTTCATATGTCCTTCACAGTCTGTCCTGCATGTGACTCCAAAGCCACAGTAACATGGTTGACTCTGAAATGCCTTCTGCAATGGTTGAGAAAGCAACACAGTGCCACGGCAATAGTGGCCTTTGTTGTGATGCCCACGTTCCACAAAAATAAGAAAAGAAACAGTGAGCTCGTGGTAGAGCTTCTGTGTTCTTGGGAAAACCAGACATTTAATTGAGACTTGTTAGATGTAATTAGCATTCTAATTGTTCTATTATTAATTATTTGGGTGGCGTGAACTTTTTTTGCTTTGGCCAGAATTTATTTCCCATTCCTATTTGACCTTGAGAAGGTTTTAGCGAGCTGCTGTCTTGATCCACTGTAGTCTGTTTGGTGCAGGCGCACCGAAAAATTCTCGGGATGGGGTACGGCTGCAGACGATCTTGAAGGTGGGATGTTTTGATGCATCTGCTCCCTATCTGCTTCTAACTGAGAGTGGGTAAGAGTTTGGAATATGTTGTCTCCGGACTTCTGAAATTCCTGCAAAAAACCCAACTGTCTAAGGAGCCTTGACTCTCCCAGAGATGTGGTGCAAACTTCTGTCCACAATTACAGGCTTTCCTTTAAATATGGAAAAAAAACAAAGGAAATCAAAGCTAAATCATGCATTGTTAATGGACTGCATGTAGTGCAGGGAAACAGATATTTTATAATAGATTTCACCAGCGAACCTGCAAAAGGAAGAATTCGTACTTTGATTACTTGTATAGAGTTATAATACCAAAAGAAATAGGAACAGGAACACATTTTGGCCCTTCTGTCTTGCTCTACCATTCAATAGGATCATGGCTGACCCGACACTCTTCAAGTTCACTTTGCTACTCTTTCCCATTCCCTGTAACTGTGTCTAAGGCTGGCACAGTAGCTCAGTGATTAGCACTGTTGCCTTGCAGCTTCAGGGACCTGGGTTCAATTCTAGCCTCAGGTAACTGTCATTGTGGAAGTTGCATGCTCTCCCCATGTCAGTTTGGGTTTTCTCCAGGTGCTCTGGTTTCCTCCCACAGTCCAAAGATGTCCAGGTTAGTTGGATTGGCCATACTGAAAATTGTTTGCAGTGCTCAGGAATGTGTAGGGTAGATGTGGGGTTATAGCATACAGTGGGGTTCAGAGTCTAGGTGGGATGTCCTTTTGAGGGTCAATGCAGACTCATAGAGCTAAATTGCCTCCTTCCATGCTATAGGGATTCTATGAATCCTTGATTTCCCCTACTAATCAAGAATCTGTCTTTCTCAGCCTTAAATATCCATAAGGGTTTTGCCTGGTCGTTCTCTGTGGCAAGGAGTTGCAGAGACTCACAACCTTCAGAGAGACGAAATTCCTCCTCATCTCAATTCTAAATTGGCACACTCCTCAATTCTGAAACTATGTCCTTTGGCCCTAAACTCTCCCAAAAGTAGAAACATCCTCTCAGCACTTACCCTGTCAAGTCCTTTAAGAATTTGATATGATTCAATGGAGTAACCTCTCATTCTTCAAAACGCCAGTGAGTAGAGTCCCAAACTGTTTAACTTTTGAGCATAAGGCCATCCTTCCAATTCTTAGTGAATCTCTTCAGAACTGCCTCCAATGCAATAATTTTTTTTCCTTAAATAAGGGGACCAAAACTGCTCTCAATGCTCCAGATGTGGTCTCACCAGCACTTTGTATAATTGCAGTAACTTTTACACTTCATGCCCCTTGAATTAAGGATCAATGTCACGTCAATACTTTTGACTACCTGCTTTCTGTGCTTCATGTGTAAGTGCCTATAAGTCTGAATGTGTTTCAACTTTCTGAAGTTTTGCTCCATTTAAATAATACATGGTTCTTTTGTTCTTCACTTCCAAATTGAACAACTTCACATTTTCCTCATTATACTGCATTTGCCAACATTATTACCCATTTACTTGACCATCCATATCTCTGCAAACTATCTGTATCACTCGCTCAACCTACCTTCCACCTATTTTTATGTCACTTGCAAATTTGCCTACAGTACATTCTCTTCCATCCTTCAACTTGTTATAATATATTGTAAACAGTTGTTGTTGCAGCGCTGATCTCTGTGGAAGCTTAGTGGTCAGCTGCCGCCAACCTGAGAAAGATCTCCTTATCACTACTCACTAAATCCTCCCGAACAGAAAATTCACTATCCATTCCAATATACCACCTCAAACACTGTGGGTACTTATCTTATGACTTAACCTTTTGTGAGGTATCTTGTTAAACGTTTACAACACATTTACCGGTTCTGGTCTATCCACTCTGGTTGACACTTCCTCAAAAACATCAGATAAATTAGTCAGACATCACTTCCTTTTCATGAAACCATACTGATTCTGCTTGATTAGATTATGGTTTTCTGAATGTTTTACCATTTCTTCCATAACAATAACTTCCAAGACTTGTCCAACAATAGATGTTTGGTTGATTGGTTGCTGCTTTTCGCCTCCTTGCTTTTTGATGTCACTTTGACAATTTTCCAATTGTCTGACGCTTCTTCAGATTCTAAGGAATTTTTGGGAAAATTATAACCAATGCATCCAATATTTCTGTAATTACTTCTTTTAGGATCCTAGGATCCAAGTTATCTGGACCAGGGCACTTACCTGCCTTTAATGACATTAGTTATTTGATTTGGACTGCTCTAGTAATGGTGATGATATTTGCTTTCTCCCTTGTATTCTTGAGAATTAATGAGCCATTCAAAGTAACTTCCAATGCACATTGAACATAAATATCAAAATGTCTTAATCATTCAATGTTAAGAACAAATTTAATGAATAAAACACAGAAAATGCTGGAGAAAATGGCAGTGTGTGTTTACATAGGGACAGTGTTAATATTTTGAGTCTAGTATGACTTTTTTCAGGAATAAGCTAAAGAATATGGCAATCAATAGAATTCAAGCAATCTAGAAGTAAATTAAATGAAAGACTCAATATCGCGACAGTTGTCAGTTCCATTTTGTAAATTTAGAGTTTTACATGAAGGATTTGAAAGAATTGCAAGATAACATAATAAGTAAGCAAGTGAAAACTAAAGGGCATAGATTTAAGGTGAGAGGGGGTAGATTTAAGAACTGGAGGGGCAACTTCTTTACACAGAGAGTGGTGCATATATGGAATGGGCTGCCAGAGAGTGTGCCAGAGATAGTAACATTTAAAAAACGTTTGGATAGGTACATAGATGAGAATAGTTTAGAGGGTTATGGATCAAATACGGAAATTAGAACTCACTGAGTGGGCACCACGGTCAGCATGGACTAGTTTGGGCCGAAGGGCCTGTTTTCATGTTGTAATACTCTATGACTTGATGACTCTAAAGGATACATAGAGTTCAGCATTAATCTAGCTCTACAAATGGCTAATCTATTGGTCATGTGAACTTTTATTACAATACAGAAGATTAATGGCTGCCAATCCACATTAAATCATGGTTATAACATGGTAGTTAGATACAACTTAACACTTGAGCCAAAAGTATGCATTAAACTATTCAGATTATACTGGCACATACAGCAACATAGATGGAAACAAACATATGAATTCAGAGCAGGGATAGGCTGCTCAATCCTTCAAGGTTATTCTGCGATTCTGTCAGAACGTGATAAATCTGAATACTATTGAACATATAGGTAACACTGCAAAAAAAATTCTATAAATATGAAAATGGAAGGAAGGCAATTCTCAGGAAAATTACAATCAGAAAAGTCGAGGTTTTGAGTAAACTGTTGGGACTATGGACAGGCAATTTCCCAGATCCTAGCATCACACTGTACCGAAGGCTCAGGAACTGTTAATTGAATCATATCCATTTACCACAATTTTCGCATTCAACCCATCAACCTTTCTGTGAATGCAATGTGTGTTCAATGTCTTAAATTCAGTATTTTGCTTTCCCATTAAAGTCCATTTTAAATCCATTTGGTGCATGCCATTATGTCATTTTTCTTCTAAACTTACTTACTATTCTTCAAGTCATTTATAACTGGCTTTCTTTTGAACATAGGACATGGAACAGTACAGCACACTTCTGTCCCTTTGGCCCATGATGTTGTACTGAACTTTTATCCTAATCCTAAGGTCTATCTAATCTCCACCGCTACCTTATACTATCATCCAGATGCCTATCTAACAGCTGCTTAAATGCCCCTAATGAGTCCAACTCCACTGTCCACTCTGGCAATGCATTCCATGCCTCTACCACTCTCTGGGTAAAGAACCTATCTCTGACGTCTCCCCGATATCTACCTCCGTTCACTTTAAAGCTATGCCCGTTGTAATAGCTACGTCTACCCTGGGAAAAAGTCTCTGACTGTCCACTTTATCTATACCTCTGAGCATTTTGTACACCTCTATCAAGTCATCTCTTATCCATGCAGCCCTCCGCTCCAATCCCAACCTCACCATCAAACCCGCAGACAAGGGAGGCGCAGTTTCAGTACGGCGCACTGACCTTTACATTGCTGAGGCCAGAAGCCCACTTTCTAACACCTCCTCCTACCACCCCTTGGATCATGACCCCACCCCCAAGCACCAAACCATCATCTCCGAAACCATTCACAACCTTATCATCTCAGGTGACCTCCCACTCACAGACTCCAACCTCATTGTTCCCCAAACACGCACCACCCACTTCTATCTCCTTCCCAAATTCCACAAACCCACCTGCCCTGGTTGACGCATTGTCTCCCCAGCGAACTCATCTCCACCTATCTGGACTCTATTTTCTCCCCCGTGGTCCAGAAACTCCCTACCTACGTCTGTGACTCCACCCACACCCTCCACCTCCTCCAGAACTTCCAATTCCCTGGTCCCCAATGCCTCACTTTCACCATGGACGTCCAGTCCCTATACGCCTGCGTTCCCCATGCAGATGGCCTAAAGGCCCTCCGCTTCTTCCTGTCCCACAGACCCAACCAGTCCCCATCCACTGACACCCTCATCTGCTTAGCCGAACTTGTCCTCACCCTCAACACCTTCTCTTTCGATTCCTCCCACTTCCTACAGACAAAGGGGATGGCCATGGGCACCCACATGGGCCCAAGCTATGCCTGCCTCTTTGTAGGTTATGTGGAACAGTCCCTCTTCCGCACCTACACTGGCCCTAAACCCCACCTCTTCCTCCGTTACATTGATGACTGTATCGGCGCTGCCTCGTGCTCCCAACTTGAACAGTTCATCCACTTCACCAACACCTTCCACCCCAACCTTAAGTTCACCTGGGCCATCTCCAATACATCCCTCACCTTCCTGGACTTCTCTGTCACCATCTCAGGCAACCACCTAGAAACCGATGTCCATTTCAAGCCCACCGACTCCCACAACTACCTGGAATACACCTCCTCCCACCTACCTTCCTGCATAAATTCCATCCCCTATTCCCAATTCCTTCACCTCCGCCACATCTGCTCCCAGGATGAGGCATTCTACTCCCGTACATCTCAGATGTCCTCGTTCTTCAAGGACTGCAACTTCACCCCCACAGTGATCGAGAACACTCTCGACCATGTCTCCCGCATTTCCCACAACTCATCCTCACACCCCGTCCCCGCAATCACCGCCAAAAGAGAATCCCCCTCGTCCTCACATACCATCTCACCAACCTCCAGATACAACGCATCATCCTCCGACACTTCCGCCATCTACAATCCAACCCCACCACTAAAGACATTTTTCCATCCCCACCCTTGTCTGCCTTCTGGAGAGACCACTCTCCCCATGACTCCCTTGTCCGCTCCACCACCCCCTCCAACCCCACCACTCCCGGCACTTTCCCCTGCAACTGCAGGGAGTGCTACACTTGCCCCCATACCTCCTCCCTCACTCCCATCCCAGGCCCCAAGATAACTTTCCATATCAAGCAGATGTTCACCTACACATCCGCCAATGTGGTATGCTGCATCCGCTGTACCCATTGTGGCTTCCTCTACATTGGGGAAACACCTGCTGTGTACATCCAGCTCCACACATTGTTACCTCTCATCTCTTGTTGCTCTAAAGAGAAAAGGCCTAGCTGTCTCAACATTTCCTCAGAGGATCTTCCCTCCATTCCAGGTAACATCCTACTAGATGTCCTCTGTACCTTATCCAATGCTCCCACATCTTTCCTATAATGAGGTGATCAGAATTGGACACAATACTCCAGATGTGGCTGAACCAGGCTTTTGTACAGAGTGTATAGCTTTCTTAGTGTATCTCCTTGAAAGGATGCGAGTCTTGATCTTGCCAAGACAAAACCCGCCCAACTTATACAGTTTTCTCCTGCTACAGAGAAGATTCCAAAACTACAAAAATCTAATCGCCTTCTCTGCTGTGCCAGCTTTCTGTCCACATATCAATCGCTTAACTGTCCTATCTTTGTGCTCACAAGCACACTGGATTAAATGTAATCTCATTTAGTACTTTGGAAATTCTGCTTTTCTCTCACCTTGTTAGGTCACTGAAACCTGAGTTGTGGGCCACATTCATTTTCCTACTCAAATTCTTCAGACTCAGTGCATCTGGAGACAGTGGGGAAAATGTATACATCAAAGTCATAAGAGGAGGATATATTAGTATGTCTGAACATGTGTAGGGTTGGTAAGTCAACAGTATTCTCTCGGAAATGGTGGTTCAGATAGCAATAGAAAGTACCTTGTTTTTTGCAGTCTTGCTTATGTGTGGGTAGGAATCAATAGAAATTTCAAGCAGCAAACCAAGTCTTAGAAACTATAGTAATATGTGTCTAAATACAAAAATATTGGAACCCATTATCGAGGAAAGAAAGTAACTGGTACTTGGAGAGTTTAAAATAATCAAATGGAACTAGAAAGGATTTGTAAAGTGCAAATGGTATTTGACTAATCTAATTGAAAGTTTTGATGATTAGCAGAAGTTGATTAATAAAATGGATAGGATGTTTCCCAGAGATAACTGGAAAGCACTTGAAAAGTTGCACATCAAAGACTGATTAGGAAAAGTGAATTTGTGAAATGGGGGTGCCATCGTGTAATGGATTTTTTGAAATGTTATAAGGATCACCCATCTTATTTTTATTCCTCACCAACAGCAGAAAAGATTTTGCTTCCCCAGAAATCAAGTACTATGCCAGTCTCTAACAAAATAGTGACCTTCTTATAAAATAGAATAAGGTATGAGTGGCTTCAGTCGCATGGAGATGATGATTAGTTTCAGAAAGTTATGCACCAGCTACAAAGGCTGGTCTCTCATTTAAAAAAAAGGCAGCTTATTATAGGGTACTGCAAGTAATTGGAAAAGCCAACTTTTGTAAGAGTCTGGATGTGTATCTGTTGCATTTTCGGTCAATAAACGCCACTAGATGGAAGTACATAAAATTCCAACTGAGGTAGAAAATATATTCCCTTTTCTCAGAAGATCTGTTGCTAGGCATCACAATTTAGAAAGGGGAGTTACCCATTTGCAACAGGCGTGAGCAAATCAGTTTACTTTTCTCATGGAGGGTTGTTGGTCTGTCTTCTTGAAAGATGATGGAAACAGAAACTTGGAATATTTTCAAAGCTGGAGTTAGATAGAGTCCTGATGAGGAAGGGGAATGAAAGTTTACTGGACACAGTGGGGAATGTGAAATGATTGGATGAAGCCTGGAAGTTACTAAATATTTCCATCTCTCTTATTTTCCTTGTTCAAATGTAGTTTCGAGCCTCCTTTGACAGGAGTTTGATCAGCTGTCCTACATTCTTCAAGTTCCAGTAATGTGATTATCCATAAATTGCATGTCTTTTCTAACCATTCACAAGAAGTGGGCATTGCTGGCTTGGCTAGTATTTATTGCCCACACCTAACCACTCAAAAGACAGATAAGAATCACCAAATCACTGGTCTGGAGTTATTTGTGGGTCAGACCAGGCAAAAGTGACAGATTTCCTTCCCCAGTGGGACAGCACTGAAGCAAAAGTTTGTTCCTCACACCTGATCATCAACAATGGTTTCAGGATCACATTTAGGCTCTTCGTCCCAGATTCTTATTGAATTCAAGTTCTACCATACTGATTTGAGCTCCCCCTGAGAGAAGTACCCAAGTTTCTGCTTTGATAGCCTAGCAATGATACCACTAGGTCACCTCTTGCCCAATAAATGGTCCTTACGCTGGAGATGCAATTAAGGATGGACAAAACACAGGCCCACGTTGTAAGACAGAAAAATTAAGGAAGCCACTTCGGGTACACCCACTGATGTCCTGCCCCACTAATTCACCAAGACTCATCTATCTTCCATCAGCCCTCTGGCCTTGCCCTCCACCCTATCTCCCCCAGCCAAACACCAATGCCCAACTTATCCCAAGACCAGGTTAAACTCTCTACTCCCTCTGAGATCTTTTTGCACATCCCATGTGAAGTTGACCACCTTGGAAACAGACCCTGGTGGGAAACATTGGAAAAAAGAAGAGAAACCTGTTTAGGTGTTCAGGTTCCATGTGCGGCAGCGGTGCTAGGTGCACGACTCTGGGTGTGTGGAACTCAGAGGAAGAGTGAAGCGTGGCCTCTGCCAACTAGGGAGTACACAGAGTAGACAATTCCTGAATATTATGAACCCAGCCCCCCTTTAATGCGCACAACCACATGCACAGAGCACTGGGGGACATGCTGGATGAGGGTCACTGCTGTTAGGCCTCCCACTTCAGGGACCAGTTTGACAGTGTACTCCCTGCTGTCTGAAAACCTGACTGACTTTGGCAGGAGTGGATCCATTTGGCAGTAAGATCTGAGCATGAGATTTGTATTCATCGCTCAGAGAAACAAATGAACCGATCCATGCCACTATACTTTTCCAGTTGAAATTCCAGTGCCTGTTCTTTACAGCAATTGATGGTTTCACTAAAAGGTACGCTGTTTCTCAAATAGATATATTAATTCAGTGTTCCGTCTGCGCTGTGAAGCTCTAGGGCTCAACTAGAGAAATAAATATCATTAAGGAAGTTGTAACCAGAAATTCTCCACAATGTATATTTCTGTAAAAATCCTGTACATCAATCTGACTTTAGCTAACAATCACTACTCTTGTTTATCCAAGTGCCCAAATAGATAGTGATGTCTTGGAATTTTTACCACTGAACCAGGGCTCCCAGGTTTAATTCTTACCTTCTCTGGGGATATGTAATAGCATCCTGCAAAGGTAAAGTTGGGAAATATCTAGAATGGGAAGTAAGAGGAAGTACACCTCACCTACTGCCATTAATGGACAAACAGTGATCATGGGAAGTGGTCATCTCACCTTCCTGAATGCACCTCTCCAGTTTATGTTACATCCAAAAGACTGATGTTCTCCTCCTAGCACAGGTCAGTTGTTTTTTTGCAAGATGCAATGCTAACTCGTCTGAATTTTGGTCATCTGACTGGAAATGAATTCCTCAAAATACGGTGAGATGTTGGTAGCAAGTAGCAAAAATTTGCTGAGGAATCAGATTTCCTCTTATTTAGGAGTCAAAATGGTGCTCCTCTTCTCAGCAGTCATGTCAAAATGAGGCCTATTGCTTCATCAGCTGGCACTCCCCAGGTTCAATTTCCACTTTGGCTGCTTGTTCCCAGCCTATCTGGATGGTGTTCAGTTTCTCAAACAATGTAGCTGGCCAGGTACTGCTTGCAGCTGGATATAGGCATTAAATGTATTGAAGAGTGGCAAAGACCATTTATATCACACTAGAATCAGACAATTACCATTTTAGTCACTGCTTTCAGTGGCATTTTTGAATCTCTTGACTTGCTCCCTCAATAGAAATGGGTCTTCTTTGAACAGGAACTTTCATGGACAACCATTAATCAGGCCCTGATCAGTGAATTGTTAAGGTGAAACCCCTCACCAAAGCAAAGACTTTTCATCATTTACAATTTGCACGTTAAATGTTTGATGCAATATTCCGGATATATACAGATGATGATAGGCTCACATACCGCCCCACCAACCTCTGGATTCCAACGCATCATCCTCCCACACTTCCGCCATCTGCAATCCGAAGTCACTACCAAGGACATTTTTCCCTCCTCACCCTTATCTGCTTTCTGGAGGGACCACTCTCTCCATGAATCCCTTGTCTGGTCCACACTCCCCACCAGCCCTTTTCCCTGCACTTTTCTCTGCTACCACACCTAACCCTACACTTCCCCACTCACCCCTATCCCAGGCCTAAGAAGACCTTCCATATCAAACAGATGTTCACCTGCACATCTGCTAATGTGGTATACTGTATCTGTTGTTCCTGTTGTTGCCTCCTCTACAGTGGGAAGACGAAGTGAAACGCTTTGTGGAATACCTACGCTTGGTTCGCACCAAACAACTGCACGTCCCAGTTGCAAACTGTTTCAACTCCCCCTCCTACTACTTGGATGACATGTCCATCCTGGGCCTCCTGCAGTGCCACAACAATGCCACCTAAAGGTTGCAGGAACAGCATCTCATATTTCGCTTGGGAACCCTGCAGCCCAATGGTATCAATGTTGATTTCACAAGCTTCAAAATCTCCCCTCCCCCGACAGCATCCCAAAACCAGCTCAGCTCGTACCCTCCTCCCTAACCTGTCCTCCCACTGATCCACTCCTCCCACCTCAAGCCCCACCTCCATCTCGTCCCTACTAGCTTCATCCTGCCTCCTTGACCTGTCTGTCCTCCCTATCCTGACATATTCCCTTCCTAACTTCCCACCTACACTCCCCACTTTACAGACTTCAACCTTGCATCCTTGACCTGCCTGTCTCATCTCCACCTATCTTCTCCTTTATCCATCTTCCATCCACCTGCCCCTTTCTCCTTACTTATTTCATAATCCCCCTCCTCTCTGTCATTTCTGAAGAAGGGCCTAACCTGAAACATCAGCTTTCCTGCTGCTCTGATGCTGTTTGGCTTGCTGTGTTCATCCAGCTCTACACCTTGTTGTCTGATGATAGGCAAAGTTGTCTAGGATAAAGGTATCTGCTAGAATTGAAAGAGAGTTTGCGAAAGTTAGCACTGGTACACTGTGATCATAGTCTATATTGTCCACTGAAGCACCAGAGCACATCACCAGGGCTTTTCCTACAACTGATTGCAAATATATAACCTCTATTTTGTTTCTTTCTGGAAAACCTCTTCCTATTGGTTGAAGGACCTAGAGATAACCAAAGCTTGAAGATGACAAAAAAAACACAACGATGACAGGAAGAAAAGCTTATTTACAGAATATCTAAGATAACAAGGTGTACAGCTGAATGAATACAGCATCAGAGGAGCAGGAAGGTTGACATTTTGGGCCTAGATCCTTCTACAGAATAACTTGTTGTCATTTGCAGTGACCTGCCTGAGGGTATAGTGGAGGGGTGTTCAGTTACGGAATTCAAAAGAAAGCAGGGTCACTGTCTGAAATGAGATATCTGCATGATGTGAAGCAAAGGCCTTGAATAGCTCCTCAGGAATGCTCCTCACTTAGCCTTGTGTTCAGGCTTTGGAGAGTCAGGTGAATTGCTTGCAGCATTACTCTGAGCATTTGACCTGCTCATGTAGCAATTGTATTCAGATGGTGCGTTCAGTTCAGTTTCCAGGCAGGATGTTGATCATGGTATCATCATTGAACATCAAGGTCCAATGGTTAGATTGTCTCCTGAAGGAGATGGTCATTATCTGATATTTGTTTGGTGCAAATGTTACTTGTCAGTTTTCAGCCCATAATTGGATATGACTGCTTCAGTATCTGAGGAGTCACGAATGGTGCTGAATATTGTGCAGTCATCAAAGAATATCTGCAATTCTGATCTTATGGTGGAGAGAAGGTCATTGATGAAGGAGCTGAAGATGACTGGCCATTGGAAACTACCCTGAGGAACTCCTGCAGAGATGTCCTGGATATCGGATAACAATAACCATTTGCCTATGTGCCAGGCATGTATCCAACCAGCAGACTTTCCCATCCCACCCTTTGATTCTCACTGACTCCTGTTCAGCTCAGGGTCCTTGATATCACACCCAGTCAAATGCAGCCTTCATGTCAAGGGAAGTCACCCTCACTTCTCTGTAACTTGCTGTCAGTATCTGAATGCTCTGCTTTAGTAAAACAACATAAAACTTACCATGAATTCAGTTCCAACAACAGCACAAATATCTGAAATATAAAAGTTGTGACTGTGATGGAATTTCTGAAGAAGGATCTAGGCTCGAAACGTCAGCCTTCCTGCTCCTCTGATGCTAGTGGCCTGCTGTGTTCATCCAGCTCTACACCTTGTTATCTCAGATTCTCCAGCATTTGCAGTTCCTACTATCTCCGTTATGGAAGGTATTTTTCAGAATAAAATGCAAAACCTTGCTGAGAAAGTTTCACTGTTTATTCGCGTATGATTGTGCTGCTGTGGGATGTATGACAGAGAGATGACAACCTTATGCTGGAAGATAGCTGGGCAACTGTTTGTAATGCTAGAGGATCCCAGAGCCTTCAGAGCCAAGGTTGATGCTGGAGGAGCCTGGGGACTTCAGAGTCAAGGCTATAATTGCATCCTGACTTTGTCCAGAGTCGCGTAGCTCTACTGTCAGTAAATCTAAAGTTTTGTTGAGTGACAACAGGACAGCTGATAAGTTGTTAAAGAAGCTGTATTAGTCCTTCTACCCTAAGTATAACATTGCAAATAAAAGGGTAAGATTGGATTTTGAATCATCATCTTCTGCCAGCTCTTAAAGAAAAACAGAACAATATACCTCACTTTGCAGTGAAATTAAGAACTGCTGAACAGGTGTCCTATTCATAGAGAGATAACAGCAAGAAAAATATTAGAGCACATATTTCCCTATCCATGTTGCATTTCCATTAATGGCCTTTGAAAGATACTCCTATCAATGTACATTTGATCCCCTTTCAGTAGTTATTCCGACAAATGTAAGTGATATCAATGCTACTTTTCACAACAAATAGGTTAAATTGTAGAAAACCTAGACTTGAATCTTTATGTCACAATAAATTGCATGAACATTGCAAAACAAGTTTATCTCTGCATGCCTGTGTGTAACTGAAGCTGTAGTTTTATTTTTACGTCTCAAAGGTTAGAAGCTGGCCAATCAGAATGAAGATCAGATGTTGAAAATGGTTGTGTTTCACTGCAGCAGCTGCCCTGGACTATATCGTATTGGAACAATACATAACATTGAAATTATCCTTAAGATTTTGTGATTACTTTGATGAGTGTAAGTGGTTCAAACAGCAAAAAATGGAAGAGGGAAATATATCATCCAATGGAATTAATTAATAAATAGAATAATGGGAATGGAGGTCAGGGCAGTAGAAAGTTCCTGCAGCAGAATGTGGGAGGTAAGGGTGACCACTAGTGTCCCTGCTGACTACATGTGTTGGAAGTGCACCCAACTCCAGCTCATCGGAAACTGCGTTCGGGAACCGGAGCTGGATGAACTTTGGATCATTCGGGAGGCAGAGGGGGTTATTGAGAGGCGTTACAGGGAGGTACTCTCTACTCATGTACAAAAAAAAGGCAGATGGGTTACAGTCAGGGGATGGAAAGGGAAGCGGCAGGCAGGGCAGGGATCCCCTGTGGCCATTCCCCTCAACAATAAGTATACCGTTTTGGATACTGTTGGGGGGGGGGTACGACTTACCAGGGAAAGCAGTGAGGCACGGGTCTCTGGCACAGAGTCTGTCCCTGCTGCTCAGAAGGGAAGGGGAAAGAGGAGCAGAGCATTAGTCATTGGGGACTCCATAGTTAGGGAGACAAATAGGAGGTTCTGTGGGGATGAGAGAGACGCATGGTTGGTGTGTTGCCTCCCAGGTGCCAGGGTGCACGATGTCTCTGATCGTGTTTTTGGGATCCTTACGGGGGAGGGAGAGCAACCCCAAGTTGTGGTCCACATTGGCACCAACAACATAGGTAGGAAGCGAGATGGGGATTTAAGGCAGAAATTCAGGGAGCTAGGATGGAAGCTTCGAGCTAGGACGAACAGAGTTGTTGTCTCTGGTTTGTTGCTCGTGCCATGTGCTAGTGAGGCTAGGAATAGGGAGAGAGAGGAGTTGAACACATGGCTACAGGGATGGTGCAGGAGGGAGGGTTTTGGATTCTTGGATAATTGGGGCTCTTTCTGGGGTAGGTGGGACCTCTACAAGCAAGATGGTCTTCACCTGAACCAGAGGGGTACCAATATCCTGGGGGGGAAATTTGCTAAGGCTGTTCGGGTGGGTTTAAACTAATTCAGTAGTTCGACTATTGAAAAGGTTGAGAGTAGGGTGGTCCCAAATAAAGTTTCAGGGAAGCAAAATGGCACCGGCAAGCAAAAAGTTGGTTTGAAGTGTGTCTACATCAATGCCAGGAGCGTCCGGAATATGGTGGGTGAACTCGCAGCATGGGTTAGTACCTGGGACATGGATGTTGTGGCCATTTCGGAGACATGGATAGAGCAGGGACAGGAATGGTTGTTGCAGGTTCCGGGATTTAGATGTTTCAGTAAGAACAGAGAAGATGGTAAAAGGGGTGGAGGTGTGGCATTGTTGGTGAAGGACAGTATTACAGTTGCAGAAAGGATGTTTGGGGACTCGTCAACTGAGGTAGTATGGGCTGAGGTTAGAAACAGGAAAGGAGAGGTCACCATGTTGGGAGTTTTTTATAGGCCTCCGAATAGTTCCAGATATGTTGAGGAATGGATAGCAAACATGATTCTCGATAGGAGTGAGAGAGACAGGGTAGTTGTCATGGGGGACTTCAACTTTCCAAATATTGACTGGGAACACTATAGTTCGAGTACGATAGATGGGTCAGTTTTTGTCCAGTGTGTGCAGGAGGGCTTCCTGACACAGTATGTAGACAGGCCAACAAGGGGTGAAGCCACATTAGATTTGGTACTGGGTAATGAGCCTGGCCAGGTGTTAGATTTGGAAGTAGGTGAGCACTTTGGTGATAGCAATCACAATTCTGTTATGTTTACTTTAGTGATGGAAAGGGATAGGTGTATACCACTGGGCAAGAGTTATAGCTGGGGGAAAGGCAATTACAATGAGATTAGGCAAGATTTAGGCAGCATAGGATGGGGTAGGAAACTGCAGGGGATGGGCACATTAGAAATGTGGAGCTTATTCAAGGAAAAGCTCCTGTGTGTCCTAGATAAGTATGTACCTGTCAGGCAGGGAGGAAGCTGTAGAGTGCGGGAGCCGTGGTTTACGAAGGAAGTGGAATCTCTGGTCAAGAGGAAGAAGAAGGCTTATGTTAGGATGAGATGTGAAGGCTCAGTTAGGGCACTTGAGGGCTACCAGGTAGCCAGGAAAGACCTAAAGAGAGAGCTCAGAAGAGCCAGGAGGAGACATGAGAAGTTGTTGGTAGATAGGATCAGGGTAAAGCCTAAGGCTTTCTATAGGTATTTAAGGAATAAAAGAATGACGAAAGTAAGATTAGGCCCAATCAAGGACAGTAGTGGTAAGTTGTGTGTGGAGTCAGATGAGATAAGGGAAGCGCTAAATGTATATTTTTCAACAGTATTCACTCTAGAAAACGACAATGTTTTCAAGGAGAATACTAAGATACAGGCTACTAGACTAGGTGGGATTGAGGTTCACAAGGAAGAGGTATTAGAAATCCTTCAGAGGGTGAAGGTAGATAAGTCCCCTGGGCCGGATGGGATTTATCCTCGGGTCCTCTGGGAAGCCAGGGAGGAGATTGCCGAGCCTTTGGCATTGATCTTTAACTCAGTTGTTGGTAAAGTGTTGGAAAAGGTTATAAGGGATAGGATTTATAATCATCTAGAAAAGAATAAATTGATTAGGATAGTCAGCACGGTTTTGTGAAGGGAAGGTCGTGCCTCACAAACCTTATTGAGTTCTTTGAGAAGGTGACCAAACAGGTAGATGAGAGTAAACCAGTTGATGTGGTGTATATTGATTTCAGCAAGGCGTTCGATAAGGTTCCCCCCAATAGGCTATTGTACAAAATGCGGAGGAATGGAATTGTGGGAGTTATAGCAGTTTGGATCGGAAATTAGCTTGCTGAAAGAAGACGGAGGGTGGTAGTTGATGGGAAATGTTCATCCTGGAGACCAGTTACTAGTGGTGTACCGCAAGGGTTGGTGTTGGGTCCACTGCTGTTTGTCATTTTTATAAATGACCTGGGTGAGGGCGTAGAAGGATGGCTTAGTAAATTTGCAGACGACACTAAGGTCGGTGGAGTTGTGGACAGTGACGAAGACTGCTATGGGTTGCAGAGAGACATAGATAAGCTGCAGAGCTGGGCTGAGAGGTGGCAAATGGAGTTTAATGCAGACAAGTATGAGGTGATGCACTTTGGCAGGAGTAACTCGAAGGCAAAGTACAGGGCTAATGGTAAGATTCTTAGTAGTGTAGATGAGCAGAGAGATCTCGGTGTCCATGTACACAGATCCTTGAAAGTTGCCACCCAGGTTGACAGGGCTGTTCAGAAGGCATACAGTGTTTTAGCTTTTATTAATAGAGGGATCGAGTTCCGGAACCAAGAGATTATGGTGAACCTGTACAAAACTCTGGTGCGGCCGCACTCGGAGTATTGTGTACAGTTCTGGTCACCGCATTATAAGAAGGATGTGGAAGCTTTGGAAAGGTTGCAGAGGAGATTTACTAGGATGTTGCCTGATATGGAGGGAAGGTCTTACGAGGAAAGGCTGAGGGACTTGAGGCTGTTTTCATTAGAGAGAAGAAGGTTGAGAGGTGACTTAATTGAAACATATAAAATAATCAGAGGGTTAGATAGGGTGGATAGGGAGAGCCTTTTTCCTAGGATGGTGACGGCGAGCATGAGGGGGCATAGCTTTAAACTGAGGGGCAAAAGATATTGACAGATGTCAGAGGTAGTTTCTTTACTCAGAGAGTAGTAAGGGAATGGAACGCTGTGCTTTGTGAATTCAGCCAATAAATCTGAAATGCAAGGTTCAAACACAGAATACATGATAAACTCAGCACGTTTGGCAGCATCTGTAGAGAGAGAAGCAGAGTCAAACTTTTGAGTTTGCTTTGCCTGCAACGGTAGTAGATTCGCCAACTTTAGGTACGTTTAAGTCGTCATTGGATAAGCATATGGAGGTACATGGAATAGTATAGGTTAGATGGGCTTGAGATCGGTATGACAGGTCGGCACAACATCGAGGGCCGAAGGGCCTGTACTGGGCTGTTATGTTCTATGTTCTATGTTCTATGTTGTATGCTTGGTTTGTAAATGTTAAAGGTGGGATGAAACAAATGTTTAAAAATGTATGTTTTACTTTATTCAGTGAAGCCCTCCCACTGATTGCAACTATATCACATTCCTGTGTGCTGAACAAGACTCTGAGTTCATCAGCCTTACCAGTCAAGGTGCAACCCATCCAGCTTGTACAAGTCCCATCTACCCCAGAAACAGTCCCAATGATCTAAAGCTATGCCTCCTACGCTATCCCTTAGGCTGCACATTCATCTGACTCATCTTTCTATTTCTACATTCAGTAACATGTGACTCTGCAGTGGAAGAAGGAAATTTATTCTCGTTTTCCGAGGATGATGATGTCAGCTTGTACGAGGGGGCATAGCTACAAATTGAGGGGTGATAGATTTAGACAGATGTCAGTGGCAGGTTCTTTACTCAGAGAGTGGTATGGGCGTGGAACGCCCTGCCTGCCAACGTAGTTAACTCAGCCACATTAGAGGCATTTAAAGAGCCCTTGGATAAGCAAATGGTTGATGATGGGATAGTGTAGGGCGATGGGCTTAGGTTAGTTCACAGGTCGGCGCAACATTGAGGTCTGAAGGGCCTGTTCTGTGCTGTACTGTTCTATGTTCTATGTTCTATATAACTCAGTGTTTTACAGTTACACATTCATTTAGTTAGGGCTCATGGTTAAAACAAAACGGCATGAGCAATGAGGATGCAAAGTTGATTTTATGGTTGGAAACAAAAAATAATAGTTAACAGATATTTTCCAGGCTGGGGGAGGATTTTTGTAGCAGATTGGAAGAATTGTATTTTCCTCATATATCGAAACAATTTAGATTTTGATGAATGGGATAGAATTTCAATATTCATGCATGATAGAAAAGTTGGGAGCAGAGTCCGAGAGGCATCCTGCCCCAAAATGACTGGGACATGAGACAGAGGCCTCAAGTTTCAGTGTAATTGCTGAAGGTTAATAGGTGGGTGAAGGACATAATCCAGGAAGGTAGAGTGGGAGTTGATTTATAATCTACAGGCTCAGGACACAGGGGTTCAAATGATAGCCACTGTGCTTTGTGAATTCAGCTAATAAATCTGAAATGCAAGGTTCAAACACAGAATACATGATAAACTCAGCACGTTTGGCAGCATCTGTGGAGAGAGAGAAGCAGAGTCAAACTTTTGAGTTTGCTGTGGCTTCTTGGAATTGAATAAGGTTTGTCTCAAAAAAGGTGATTGTGAAACGATCATAAAACAAGTCTGGTCCACTAATGTCCCTTACAGACCAAAGTCTTCTGTTCTTACCCTGTATGACATGGGACTAGAGACTCACAGAAATGGAACTGTTCTTAAATACCACGGAAGTTGCTCAAGTATCTCTGATCAAGGGAATTTAGGAATGGGCAGCAAACACTAACATTGCCATTGATGTCCTTGGTGTATCATTTCTTTTGTTCTTTTGAATTATATAACTACAGGCAAGCTAGCATTTAACTTTTCACCTCAGACTTTAGAATATTCACCTATAACAGTGGCATAACTCGATGCTTGATGTGTTCACTCAAAATGTAACTGAAATTGGGTGAAAGATGTTGTGTCTGCAGTATTATGGGCTTCAGATCAGTATGACAGGTCGGCACAACATCGAGGGCTGAAGGGCTTGCACTGTGCTGTAATGTTCTATGTTCTATGTTCTAATCCCCTGGAGTTCCAAGAAGGAATAAATGACATGCTGGAAAGCCTCATAGACACTGAGTTTTTTCAACAGAATCTCTAATGTGTGGAAACAGGCCCTTCTGCTCAACAAGTCCACACCAACCCTCGGAGCATCCCACCCAGACCCATCGCCCTATAACCCTCCGAATCTACACATCCCTGAACACTATGGGCAATTTAGCATGGCCAGGCCACCTAACCTGCACATATTTGGACTGCGGGAAGAAACCAGAGCACCTGGAGGAAACCCATGTAGACACAGGGAGAATGTGCAAAATCCACACAGACAGTCACCCGAGGGTGGAATTGAACCCGGGTTAGTGCAGTGAGATTGCGTGTGAAGGAAGAGGACTCCACATTAAACAGGAAATGTGCAAACTGTTTTGCAAAAATACACTACACCATTTTCCTAGTGCGGAAATGACTATTACGAAGGGGCATAATTTTAACGTGACTGGAGGAACGTTTAAGGGAGATGTCAGAGGTAGGTTCTTCACACAGAGAATGGTGGGTGTGTGGAATGCGCTGCCGGCAGTGGTAGTGGAGTCAAATACATTAGAGACATTTAAGTGACTCTTGGATAGGCACATGGAGGATAGTAAAATGTAGGTTATGCAGGGCTGATTGTTCTTTGTATGATAATAGGTTGGCACAACATTGTGGCCCGAAGAGCCTGTACTGTGCTGTACTATTTGATGTTCTATGTTCTTTCGTTATCATTGATCTTCCAGGTAACAGACTGCAGCCATTGTGATTGTATAAATGTGTGTGGGAATTCTTCTCTGATTTTACTTTATAACAGACGTTGTTAACTACAGTCCCAAGAACTATCATTAACACAGGCAAATTATTTATTTAAAAAAAGTCCAGTGTTATCTTTGTAATGTTATTCTCTTCACACAAGTTCAACTGTTAACTTGCAGTGAACATGTTCCCTGGATTGTCAAGTAAATGTCCATTGGATTTGTAATATCGGCTACAAAGTGTAAGATTAAGATTTGTGATAGTTTTCTCAGGGAAGGTGGGCTTGGTCATATCTGCCACTGTAGAGAGATACAGGGTATAGATTTCAGCAATAGTAGAATGCCTGGGATGGCTGAAAATACCTGTCATCATGGACCTGTATAGAAGCTATGATTATAACTTGAAATAAGACCCTTGATGGCAGCCAGCACTTATGCCTGTCATGCACAGAGCTCAAGTCACCCAGTCTGCGCTTGGTCTCACCGATGTAGAGAAGGCCACATCGGGAGCAAAGAATGCAGTAGACCAAGTTGGCAGATGTGTAGGTGATAATAAAATGTGAGGCTGGATGAACACAGCAGGCCAAGCAGCATCTCAGGAGCACAAAAGCTGACGTTTCGGGCCTAGACCCTTCATCAGAGAGGGGGATGGGGGGAGGGAACTGGAATAAATAGGGAGAGAGGGGGAGGCGGACCGAAGATGGAGAGTAAAGAAGATAGGTGGAGAGAGTGTAGGTGGGGAGGTAGGGAGGGGATAGGTCAGTCCAGGGAAGACGGACAGGTCAAGGAGGTGGGATGAGGTTAGTAGGTAGCTGGGGGTGCGGCTTGGGGTGGGAGGAAGGGATGGGTGAGAGGAAGAACCGGTTAGGGAGGCAGAGACAGGTTAGACTGGTTTTGGGATGCAGTGGGTGGGGGGGAAGAGCTGGGCTGGTTGTGTGGTGCAGTGGGGGGAGGGGATGAACTGGGCTGGTTTAGGGATGCAGTAGGGGAAGGGGAGATTTTGAAACTGGTGAAGTCCACATTGATACCATATGGCTGCAGGGTTCCCAGGCGGAATATGAGTTGCTGTTCCTGCAAGCTTCGGGTGGCATCATTGTGGCAGTGCAGGAGGCCCATGATGGACATGTCATCAGGAGAATGGGAGGGGGAGTGGAAATGGTTTGCGACTGGGAGGTGCAGTTGTTTGTTGCGAACTGAGCGGAGGTGTTCTGCAAAGCGGTCCCCAAGCCTCCGCTTGGTTTCGCCAATGTAGAGGAAGCCGCACCGGGTACAGTGGATGCAGTATACCACATTGGCAGATGTGCAGGTGAACCTCTGCTTGATGTGGAATGTCATCTTGGGGCCTGGGATGGGGGTGAGGGACCCACTGCATCCCAAAACCAGTCCAACCTGTCTCTGCCTCCCTAACTGGTTCTTCCTCTCACCCATCCCTTCCTCCCACCCCAAGTCGCACCCCCAGCTACCTACTAACCTCATCCCACCTGCTTGACCTGTCCGTCTTCCCTGGACTGACCTATCCCCTCCCTACCTCCCCACCTACACTCTCTCCACCTATCTTCTTTACTCTCCATCTTCGGTCCGCCTCCCCCTCTCTCCCTATTTATTCCAGTTCCCTGTCCCCATCCCCCTCTCTGATGAAGGGTCTAGGCCCGAAACGTCAGCTTTTGTGCTCCTGAGATGCTGCTTGGCCTGCTGTGTTCATCCAGCCTCACATTTTATTATCTTGGAATCTCCAGCATCTGCAGTTCCCATTATCTCAGATGTGTAGGTGAACCCTGTCTGATGTGGAAGGTTTGGTTTGGGCCTTGAATGGTGATGAGGGAGAAGACGTAGGGGCAGTTGTAGCACTTTCTGTGGTTGCAGGGAAAGGTGCCAGGTGTGGTGGGGCTAGGGGGCACTGTGGGCCAGATGAGGGCGTCGTGGAGACAGCAGTCCCTATGGAAGGCAGATGTGGGTGTGGAAGGCAGATGGGGAGTGGAAAATATCTCTTTGGTTGTGGGGTTGGGTTGTAGGTGGTGGAAGTGATGGAGAATGATGCATTGGTTGTGGAGGTTGATCGGGTGATTTGTGAAGGCCGGGGGATTTCTGTCTTTATTTTTGTTGGGGGAGGGGGTTTGAGGGAAGAAGTGCAGGAAATGCAAGATATGGCATTGAGGGCATTACGAATCAAAGGAGGGAGGAATTTGCGATCCTTGAAATGGGAGGATATCTGAGATGTCCAGGATTGGAGCACTCCAACTTGGGAGTAGATGTGTTGGAGCTGGAGGGTTTGGAAGTATGAGGTCACATTCTTGCAGGAGCGTGGGTGAGAGGTGGTATAGCCGAGGTAGCTATGGGAATCAGTGAGTTTGAAATAGCTGTCAGTGTTGAAGGAGTATCAGAGATGAAGATGGAGAGGTCTGGGAAGGGAAAGAGGTATTGGGGATGGTCCAGGTGAATTTGAGTTTGGGGTGAAAGGTGTTAACAAAGTTGATGGCATGTTCAAGCTCCTTGTGAGAGCACTAGGCAGTGCTGATACATTTATCGATGTAGCCTAGGAAGATTTGGGGGTGAGTGCCAGAGTAACAGTGGAAAAGGGACTGCTCCATGTATCCTAAGAAGAGACAGGCATAGCATGAGGGAGAGGGTGCGAGTGACAGGAATGGTGTGCATGAGGGAGAGATAATGGGAAATGCACATGTTGGAGGATCCAAAATGACAAAATGTGGAGCTGGATGAACACAGCAGGCCAAGCCGCATCTTAGGAGCACAAAAGCTGTCATTTCAGGCCTAGATCCTTCATCAGAAAAGGGGTGTGGGGAGACGGCTCCGAAATAAATAGGGACAGAGGGAGAGGTGGATCGAAGATGGATAGAGGAGAAGATAGGTGGAGAGGAGACAGACAAGTTGAAGGGATGGGAATGGAGCCAGTACAGGGAGTGTAGGTGGGGAGGTAGGGAGGGGATAAGTCAGTCCGGGGAGGACGGACAGGTCAAGGGGGCGGGATGAGGCTAGTAGGTAGGAAATGGAGGTGCGGCATGAGGTGGGAGGAGGAGATAGGTGAGAGGAAGAACAGGTTAGGGAATTGGGGATAAGCTGGGCTGGTTTTGGGATACAGTGAGGGGAGGGGAAATTTTGAAGCTTGTGAAATCCAAATTGATACCATTGGGCTGCAGGGGTCCCAAGCGGAATATGAGTTGCTGTTCCTGCAACCTTTGGGTGGCATCGTTGTGACACCGCAGGAGGACCAGGATGGCCATGTCGTCTCAGGAATGGGAGGATAAGTTGAAATGGTTCGCGACTGAGAGGTGCAGTTATTTATTGCAAACGGAGAGTAAGTGTTCTGCAAAGCAGTCCCCAAGTCTCCACTGGGTTTCCCCAATGTAGAGGGAGCCACAATGGGTACAGCGGATGCAGTAAATAACTGCACCTCCCAGCCGCGAACTGTTTCAACTCCCCCTCCCATTCCTTAGATGACATGTCCATCCTGGGCCTCCTGCAGTGCCTCAACGATGTCACCAGAAGGTTGCAGGAACAGCAGCTCATATTCCGCTTGGGAACCCTGCAGCCCAATGGTATCAATGTGGACTTCACAAGCTTCAAAATCTCCCCTTTCCTCACTGCATCCCAAAACCAGCCTAGCTCGTCCCCACCTCCCTAACCTGTTCTTCCTCTCACCTATCCCCTTCTCTCAACTTAAGCCGCACCCCCATTTCCTACCTACTAATCTCATCCTGCCCCCTTGACCTGTCCGTCCTCCCCAGACTGACCTATCCCCTCCTACCTCCCTGCCCATACTCTCCTCTCCACCTATCTTCTCCTCTATCCATCTTTGATCCACCTCTCTTCTCTCCCTATTTATTTCAGAATCGTCTCCCTATCCCCCTTTTCTGATGAAAGGTCTAGGCCCGAAACATCAGCTTTTGTGTTCCTAAGATGCTGCTTGGCCTACTGTGTTCATCCAGCTCCACACTTTGTTATCTTGCATAAGGGATAGGCTGCTCAAGGGCATGCGCGAGAGAAAGGGTGTGCACGAGAGAAATACTGCGTGACGGTGCATGCACATGAGAGAAACACTGCCTGAGGGACAGTAAGGGACAGTGTGTGCCAGAGAGTGTATGTGAGACCATGTTTAAACGTATGAGTATGTAGTTGCGTAAGTTAGTGAGAATGTGTAACAGACTGTGACAGTCTGTGTTCCTGATTCTGAGTGTGTTTGTGTGTGAGCAACAAGGTAGCGTGACTGTGTGCTACAGAGAGACTGTGAGGTTCCAGGGATGTGTCAATGTGAGTGTGAGATCGAACATATGGTGAGTGACTGCGAGCAAGAGTGTGAATGTGTGTATGTAAAGGTGTGCGTGTGTGACTGAGATAGTGTGTGAAATTGTTAGAGTGTACATTGTGTGTTAGAGCATGAGCCTTGGATTGTGAGTCACTGTGAGCATATGTAAGTGTGAGCATACATCAGTGTGGATATCTGCATGGACATGTGTGAAAGTGTGCATGTGTGTGAAGACTGAATGGGAGAGTGTATGTGCATGTGCAAGACAGAATGTGAATGACGATGATGGACTCACAAGCGTGGGTCATTACTGGAGCAGGGACATAAACATATGCTTTATAGACAGTCACATTATGGAGTCACATCATGGAATCATTGACACTCAAATTGCGCACTCAGTCTCAGACACTGGCACGGTCATGCATTCACACACACACTCTCTCTCTTTTTCACATTCTCTCACACACACACACACACACACACACACACACACACACACACACACACACACACACACACACACACACACACTTCAATCACAATATTTGAGCTCAGAGCCTCACAGACTATCCACGCTCACCACCCATGTCTAAAGTGCCCATGTCCTCCTCAGTCCTCTGTGGGGGATAAGTTGGGATGGGAGAGGGGGAATTATGGGTGTTTATAAAGCAGGCATGTGATCAATGTTTTAAATTCGCAAACTCCACTGAGTCATAGAGTCATACAGCACAGAAACAGAAGCTTCGGTCCACCCAGGCCATGCCGACCTTAATCCCAAACTAAACTAGACCCACCAGCCTGCGCTTGGCCCATATCCCTCCAAACATTTCTTATTCATGTTCTTATCTAAATGTCTTTCAAACACTGTAACTGTGCGCGCATCCGTCACTTCCTCTGAAAGATCATTTCATGAATGAACCATTCTGTGTAAAAAAAGTTGCTCCTCATTTCCTTTTTATATCTTTCACCTCTCAGCTTAAAAAATATGTCTCTAGTCTTGAAACCCTCTGGGGAAAAGATGCCCACTATTTACCTTATCTCTCATTCTCATTATTTTTAAAAACTCTATAAGGTGTTGACCTCCTACGCTCCAATGAAAAAGTCCCACCCTATCCAGCCTCTCACTGTCACTCAAACCTTCCATTTGTGGCTACATTCTGGTAAATGTCTTCTGAACCCTCTCCAGTTTAATAATATCCTTCCTCTAAGAGGCGACCAGAAGAGAACACAGTATTCCAGAACAGGTCTCACTAATGCCCTGTACAAATTCAACATAACATTCCAACTCCTATTCTCAAAGGTCTGAGCGATAAAGGCAAGCATGTTAAACATCTTCTTTACCAGCCTATGTGTGTGATGCAAACTTCAAAGAATCATGCGCCTGAACCCTTAGGTCTCTCTACTACCACACTGCCCAAGGCCCGACTTTTAAATGTATAAGTCATATCCTTGTTTTACCAAATGCAATATCTTGCATTTATCTAAAGTAAATTCCACTTTCAACTTTTCAACCCATTAACTCAAATATTCTTTGTAATCTTAGATAACCTTCTTCACTGTCTATTACTCCACCAATCCTGGCATCATCTGCAAACTTACTACCATATTTGCTATATTCTCATCCAAATCATTTATATAAATATACAATCAAAATTACACCCAGCACCAGTGACTGTGGAACACCGCTGGTCCCAGGCCTTCAGTCTGAAAAACATCAGCTGCTGTACACATCTGTGGCTTCCCTGAAGATGTGTTCCTCTGTCTTGCTCACTGTTTTGAGGTGTAGACAGTATTACAAATGTAAAAACTTAAATACTCACCTCAGAACTGTTCCATCTTCACCAAGTTCAGTACGTTTTCATTTTCTGAGTCTGAAAACAAGCTTTTGAAACAAAACTATATTCAAGAAGGGGAAAGGAAATAGAAGTTTGAAAGTCAAGCTAGAAATGGCTGCATGCGGTGCAGGGTAGGGAGAGGCAGGGACTGAATAGAGAGAGAGTTCTATTCTGGGAACCACACTGACAGCAGGAAGGTTTTGAGAGATCTTCAGCAAAAAAAAACTCTTTCCCCACTTCCCCTCTCTGATGAAGGGTCTAGGCCCGAAACATCAGCTTTTGTCCTCCTGAGATACTGCTGGACCTGCTGTGTTCATCCAGCCTCACATTTTATTGTCTTGGATTCTCCAGCATCTGCAGTTCCCATTATCACTGCTTGGCCTGCTGTGTTCATCCAGCTCTACACCTTGTTAACTCAGATTCTCCAGCATCTGCAGTTCTTACTAACTCTGTCTGACTGGTTGGGAGAGAGGAGGGGTGTGTGTGTGTGTGTGTGTGTGTGTATGTGTGTGTGTGTGGTTAATCACTATCTTATGATTTGTTTCTATTTCGATGTTGCTGTGATGTTATGAAACAGATTGGAAGTAGGGGTGTGCAGATAAACCCAGGTTCTTGCGGTGTAGTTTTTCTCCAAATTGCTCTCACTCCCCTTTTCAATTAATGTTTACTCTTTTATCCCCGAGGAATGTTTGTTTGGAATGCTGCAATGTGAATCTCCAAATTGTTGGTGGCCAGAAAAGGCTTGAACGAGAACAACATTCAGAAGGGGGAGCATTGGCCTAAGACCTGTTCGACAGTTTGCACTCCATGGGGGCCCACATGAATTGTGTCCCTTTATGACTCCGAGCTTTTATGTGGGTTATGGAGGGAGCACACGTAACATGCATTGTCTGACCTAAAATGTCACCTCTTCTTTACGTTGATGGAACTTTTAGCTCTCTCAAGTCAGTGGCTTCAAAGGAATTTGGGGAATTACATACGCATATTTATCGTTAAAACCTTCTAACTGATTCAAGATTTAACAGCATCTTAGGTTTGTTTAGCACATTCTCATCAATGGTGTGACCCTTTGATCTTTTACTAATAAATTCTGTGTCTGATACTATCTCTCTCACTAACACCTGAAGGAGGAGTAAGACTCCGAAAGCTTGTGTTTTCAAATAAACCTGTTGGGCGAAAACTTGGTGTCGTGTGATTTCTGACCTTGTTCATCCCAGTCCCACACCGGCACCTCCATAAAATGGAAAGTAATCGGAAGGTTAGGGTTAGGGTCTTTGGTAATTTCCACAGTACATCTTGTATACACTGTTGCTGCAGATTGTCGGAGGTGGAGGGAGTGGATGTTTGGGGACATCGTGCCAATCAAACAGGGTAATAAAATGTGAGGCTGGATGAACACAGCAGGCCAAGCAGCATCTCAGGAGCACAAAAGCTGACGTTTCGGGCCTAGACCCTTCATCAGAGAGGGGGATGGGGGGAGGGAACTGGAATAAATAGGGAGAGAGGGGGAGGCGGACCAATCAAACAGGCGCTGGTTTGACCTGGATGGTGCCAAGCTTCTCGAGAGTTGTTGGATCTGCACCAGGCCAGGCAAGTGGGGAGTATTACACTCCTGACTTGTGCCTTGTCAATGGTGGACAGACTTTTGGCGGGGGGGGGGGCAGGATTTCTAGCTTCTGACCTGCTCTTGTAGCCACTGTGTTGATGTGGCTGGTCCAGTTGAGTTTATCAAAGGTTTGAGATTTCCTGCCTCAACTAACCTTACAGGCAGCTCATTCCTAATTCTCATCATTAAAATTAATTTGCCTCAAATGCCTGTTCAGCATTTCGCCTTAAAATGATTCCCCCCCACCCCCCCCCGACCATGTTATTGAACCTTCGACTAAGGGGAACAGCTGCTTCCTATTCACTCTGTACATGCTCCTCATAGCCTCTTACAGCTCTAACACAGAAAGCAGGAAGGAAACGATGGACATTTTTCAGAGCAGAAGTTGAAAGAAGGGAAGAGGCCTTTTGAACGTCTGCAGAAAAATATGCTTAAACGTGTGCCACTGGCTCCAGAAATGTAACAATTGCATTGTCTTTTGCAATGCATTGAGATGCTCATATCTCTATGGAGGCTGTTTTTTTTTAAAATCATCCACATGTATCACTTATTGAGGAGCTGCTGCAGATCTGCCTGTTGTTGTTGCTGCTACAATGTTAGAACATAGAACATAGAACATAGAACAGTACAGCACAGAACAGGCCCTTCAGCCCACAATGTTGTGCCGACCATTGATCCTCATGTATGCACCCTCAAATTTCTGTGACCATATACATGTCCAGCAGTCTCTTAAATGACCCCAATGACCTTGCTTCCACAACTGCTGGCAACGCATTCCATGCTCTCACAACTCTCTGCGTAAAGAACCTGCCTCTGACATCCCCTCTATACTTTCCACCAACCAGCTTAAAACTATGACCCCTCGTGCTAGCCATTTCTGCCCTGGGAAATAGTCTCTGGCTATCAACTCTATCTATGCCTCTCATTATCTTGTATACCTCAATTAGGTCCCCTCTCCTCCTCCTTTTCTCCAATGAAAAGAGACCGAGCTCAGTCAACCTCTCTTCATAAGATAAGCCCTCCAGTCCAGGCAGCATCCTGGTAAACCTCCTCTGAACCCTCTCCAAAGCATCCACATCTTTCCTATAATAGGGCGCCCAGAACTGGACGCAGTATTCCAAGTGCGGTCTAACCAAAGTTTTATAGAGCTGCAACAAGATCTCACGTCTCTTAAACTCAATCCCCCTGTTAATGAAAGCCAAAACACCATATGCTTTCTTAACAACCCTGTCCACTTGGGTGGCCATTTTAAGGGATCTATGTATCTGCACACCAAGATCCCTCTGTTCCTCCACGCTGCCAAGAATCCTATCCTTAATCCTGTACTCAGCTTTCAAATTCGACCTTCCAAAATGCATCACCTCGCATTTATCCAGGTTGAACTCCATCTGCCACCTCTCAGCCCATCTCTGCATCCTGTCAATGTCCCGCTGCAGCCTACAACAGCCCTCTACACTGTCAACGACACCTCCGACCTTTGTGTCGTCTGCAAACTTGCTGACCCATCCTTCAATTCCCTCGTCCAAGTCATTAATAAAAATTACAAACAGTAGAGGCCCAAGGACAGAGCCCTGTGGAACTCCAAACACCACTGACTTCCAGGCAGAATATTTTCCTTCTACTACCACTCGCTGTCTTCTGTTGGCCAGCCAACATGTTACGCCATGAGTTCCCCGTTTGATACCATGACTTGCAAATAGAGAAAATAGGAGTAGGCCATTAGCCCCTACATGACTGCTCTGCTCATACAATAGGATCATCCAATTCAGTTTCCTGTCCCCTCATAGTCTCGTTTAGGCCCTAAGAACTCTATCCAACTCCTTCTTGAACAACATTGAGAGTTTCAGGGCCTGACTGCTTTCTGTGGCAGAGAATCTGACAGACTCTCCACTCTAGGTGAAAACATTTCTCCCCATTTCAGTCCTATCCCATCTCCTTTAGGCAGTGACCCTCTGGCTCTTGATTGCCCTACCTGGTCAACATGAACATCCTTCTTGTGTTTACCCTGTCTAATCGTGTAGGTTTCTATGTGATTCCACCCAGCTTTTACTCTGTTTAGTCCCGTTAGTATTTTATAGGTTTCTAGGAGATCATCCCCTCATTCTCTTAAACTCTATTGAATATAATTTTAACTGATCCAGTCACTCTTTAATTATCATTCCTGCCATCCCAGGAATCAACCTGGGAAGCCTTTGCTGCACTTCTTTCATAGCCATAACATCCTCTGATAAGGAGACCAAAACTGCCAACATAATTGCATAAAATGAGAAATAATTCTTTTTGCCCCAAGATAAAACATCTGCGCATACTGAAGGTCTGAAACAAAAGCAGACATTTCGGAGAAACTCAGCAGGTCTGACAGCATCTGCGGAGAAAAGAAGTTTACATTACATGTTATAAATAAAGTTTGTCCCTGCCTAAATAAAAACAGAAAAAACTGTGAATGAAAGAGCAGAATTAATATTTTGGATCCTGTGATGCTTCAGTTCTGAGGAAGGGTCACTTGACCCAAAATATTAACTCTGTTTTTTCCTTCACAGATGCTGCCAGACCAGTTGAGCTTTTCCAGCAACTTTGTTTTCGATTCTCCCTGTCTACCCCATCTATGTGCCTCAGCATATTGTACATTTTAATTGTGTCTTTTCTCAATGTCATCTGCTCTTACAAAAACAACCCCAGTCTGCCCAACATCCCTCCACCACTGAAACTCTCCAGCCCCAAGGCAACATCCGGGTAAATGTCCCTCTGCAGTAGGGTCACTGGACTCAAATCACTATCTCTATTTTTCTCTCTCTTTCTTTCCAAAGATGCTGCCAAACCTGCTGAGTTTCTCTTGCACTTTCTGCGTTTATAACCTGTAACATTGATTCTATTTGTCTCTCTCTCTCTCTCTCTCTCTCTCTCTCTCTTCCCCTCATCCCCTTCCCCCCGACCCCCATCTTCACAGATGCTGCAAGACTACCAAATTTCTCCGGCAGCTCTCCATGTTTGTTTCAAATTTCTGGAATCTCCACTATTTCTCTTTTAGAAGAATTCTCCAATCCTTTTGCAGGTGTATGTGCAAACAATGAAATGATTTAATTTAATAAAAGCAATCAAATATTTGAGGGAAAGGAAATTTTCTCAATGTTGCACCATACCAGGAGCAATATTTTGATTTGTGGCAAAACAGACATATTCAAAGTTTAGTATATTTTTAGAATCATATTGCAAAAGTTCAGTTCTGACTAAGAAAATATGTAACATTTTTGGGAGAAGGCTATTGATCTAACTTTAAGGCTAATTTAACCCCGATAGAGTCATACAGTCATATAGACGTACAACCAAGAAATGAGGCCTTCAGTCCAACTCCTCCATGCCAACCAGGTTTCCTAAACTGATCTAGTCCCATTTGCCTTTATTTTTGGCCCATATCCCTCTGAACCTTTTCCATCTTTTAAATTCTACCTGCCTCTCCCACTTCTTCCGGCAGTTCATACCATATGTGAGCCACCCTCTGTGTGAAAAAGTTACCCCTCAGGTTGCTTTTAAATCTTTCCCCTCTCACATTAAAAATATGCCTTCTAATTTTGGACTCCCCTAACCTTTGAGAAAGACTTTGGCTATTCATAATTTTATAAACGTCTGTGAGGTCACCCCTCAACCTTCTGTGCTCAAGGGAAGGAAGTCCCCCAGACTATGCAGCCTCTCTTTACAACTCAAACACTCTAATCTTTGTAACATGCTTATAAATAACATCCTTCCTATATCAGGGCATTCAGAACTGTACACAATACTCCAAAAGTGGCTACATGTGGACAATGTCTACCACACAGCCTACATCTATCTTCTTGGTCACCTTTTCAAAACTCAATAAAGTTAGTGTGACACGAATTTCCACACACAATCCCACACTGACTATCCCTCATCTGGTATTGACTCTCCAAATGCATGTAAGTGCAATCACTCAGAATCCCCTCCATCAACCTCTCCACCATTGTTGTCATACTCACTGGCCTATAGCTTCCAGACTTCTCCTTTCAGCCTTTCCTAAATATTGGCACATCATTTGACTTTAGTAAGGCCTTCAAACAAAGTTTCACATGGTAGGCTGTTTAGTAAGTTAAATGTGAGGCGATGATAAGGAAATTTTGATAAGGAAATAAGAGAAGAGAGTACTCAGTCAATGGCAGGACACTAGGAAGCTCAGAGGAACAGAGAGATCACTGAAGAGGGCAGATCAGGTTAATAGGACAGTTAAGAAGGCATATGCGACACTAGTCTTTATCAGTCAAGGCATCAGCTCAGTCCATGTGAGTAACTTGCAGCAATTTCCACAGAAGTCTGTTGCTTTCTACATCCAAACCATTACACAAGATGTACAGATGATTCCGCATTTCAGTTCAATGCTATTTCTTGTGTAAGTGTAGTCCCATCACGCTGAAGCTAATGAAGTCAGGAGGGCGAGGTGCACCTAGCACTGCTCCAAACAAGCATATTTTCAAAGCTGCTTTTTTGCAAAGGAATTCTGTACCATTCCCTGCATCAGGCAGACACCTAAAATATCCTCAGAGGCTTGAGATACCTCTGAGGCTGGGGAGAATTGTTATTCTTTTAACAGCACACGAGTCACTGTGACGTTCACATTGCCCAATGTCATTGTCAACATTATTTCATTCGCTCAGTTTGCAGGTGTGAATTTCAAAAGAAGAAATTCACATTATTCCAATGGCCTTCCATTGGGCATGGTTTATGTCCTGATATTACTTAAACTAGATGACTAACGCTGTCTTTGAAACACATTTATTAGCAGTTCCAGTTGCATGGTTGTGTTTAGAGACTCTCAAGACACAAATAAGCCAATAACACTTTCTGCATTGACATACAGCACATGCCAACCAATTTTCATCAAGTGCAAAGAAAAGAAGCAGAGACTGTGAATTTAGGATGTTGAATCTTCTGGATTTAATCAATAGGATGGTTTACATTCTGATTGTGACCTGGAACAAACTTTACTGGACTCAAGGAGGATGGAGTATAAGAATAGGGAAGTCATACTGTGTCTGAGAAACGTGCAGGGGAGACCACAGCTGGGACACTGTGAGCAGATTTCTTTCCTTATTTAAGGAAAGACATTTCATCAGAGATAATTCAAAGAAGATTCACGATGGTGTTTCCTGGTATGGAGGGACTGTTTTATGAGCAAAGGCAAAACAGGTTGGGGCTCTACTCACTGCAGTTTAGAAGAATGAGAGGAGATCTCATTGAAACATATAAGGGCTTGACGGTATCAATGGTGGAATATGTTTCCCCTCATGGGAGAGTCTGGGAGTAAAGGGAACAGACTCAGATTAAAGGGGCACCAACTGAACACACTCAGAGGGGTGTGGGTCTGAGGAAGCCCTTGCCACTGAGAGCTGTGTGTGTGAAAGTCAGAGTTCTTTTGTATATTGAAGACTGAGACAGATATTTTCAGTCGGGAAATCAAGGGAAAGGGCCAGAAAGTGGACATGAAGAACGTGGGATCAGCCACAATCCTATTGAATTACAGAATGGGCTTGAGGGGCCGGATGGCCTACTCCCATTCCCATGTCTAATGGTGTGAAAATGATTTTATGACAATCGCAACTCCTCAAACCATCAGTAACTCAGCTCCTACTGCTTTCTGAGGTTAGCAATTCCAAGGATTAGCAACTCTGCCCTTTTCCACGACCACAAGTAGAAATTCCTCCTCATCCTTATCATAACCTATTAATCTGGATCTATCCTGTTCCCACTCTCCAGGTCTGAATTTCCCCATAACATCAAGTGTCTCAATGACCCTTTCCCTCTTTCCACAAATCACCCCTCACACATGTGATTAGATCACCTCTCTCACATCTTAGCTGCATTGTGAATAGGTCCAACCTACATAATCTTTGAACATAAGGCGCATGCTTTTCATCCTGGAAGTAGCCAGGTGAATCTTCTATGAATGCTGTATAATGCGAGCGGATCTCTTGTTAAATAAGGGGACAAAGTCAGTATAGTCAGCGGGTATGGCCTCACCAGCATCCTGCAGCAAATTAAAAAATTTGATATTCCACTTGAGCTTGTCACAAAATCCACCTCCTATCTGTCTCTTACAAAGCTTGTGTGCCTTTTTTAAAAGTATTCCATTGTATGGGGGCTGCCAGATTTTTCTGTGCCATAGCAGGATTATCCCTAGTCTGTTAATAAGAAACCCGGGCCATGTTCTGGGGGATTCTGTATTAAAACCCCTCCGTGGCAGATGGTGGAATTAGAATTCAAAAACATTCTGGAAATCAGAGTTTCATCATGACCATGAATCCATTGCTGATTGTCAGGGAAAGACAAAACAGACAAAACGGGCTCAGAAACCATAACCACTCTCCCCTACATCAAAGACAATTCCGAAATGATTGCCAGACTACTTGGGCCTCTTGGCATCAGGGTAGCCCACAAACCCACCAACGCACTAAAATAGCAGTTAATGAACTTAAAAGACCCTATACAGACAACAAATAAAACGAACGTCATCTACAAAATACGTTGCAAGAACTGTGACAAACACTACATTGGACAAACTGGCAGAAAGCTAGCCACCAGGATACATGAACATCAACTAGCCACAAAACGACATGACCCACTATCACTTGTATCCTTACATACAGATGAGGAAGGACACCACTTTGATTGGGACAACACATCCATCCTAGGACAAGCCAAACAGACACATGCACGAGAATTCCTAGAAGCATGGCATTCCAACCAGAACTCCATCAACAAACACATTGATTTGGAGCCAATCTACCATCCCCCGAGAAAAAGAACAGGAAATGACATCACCAACGCAGGAAATGACATCACCAACCCAAGGAAACCTAACCAGATAAATAGAAAGCGGGACATAACACCAGCGCTTCGTCGGAGGCTCACTGATGATGTTACCTAGAATGGTGATGAAACGTCTGAAAACCTTCCAGCTCAGCGATCAAACTCACATCCAGAACCTCAACCTGAGCTACAAATCTTCTCAAAACTCGCTAGGGAAAGACCTGTCTTTAATAATGTCCTTCAGGAAATTAAGCTGCCATGTCTACCTGGTATGCCCTACATGTGACTCCAGACCCACACCAATGCAGGTGAATCTGAATTACCATCTGGGCAATTCGGGATGGGTCATAAATGCTTCTCCAGCTAGTAACACCCACATCCCATGAATGAATAAAATATCTCAGCACTGTCTCCCTCCAGTTCATACCCTGATAGTTAATGCAATTGAATCCTCCCATTTTCCCACGATGAATCTGTTTTTTTCTGGTTATTCTCTTAACCTATCCCTCACCTGTGAAACATCTTTATGGCCTCCCCACAATTTGTCGTCTCCATCTAAGCTTGTAAAGAAGAGCTTTTTGTCACAAAGTCCAGTTAACCAGCTAATGACATTAATTATAAACAGAACTGATCCTTGGATGCCGGTTGACTTATTTGTTTTAAATCTGACAGCAAGAATTTTTGTTATTGAGAAGATACAGGCCAAAGGCTGGTCTATGGAATTCAGCCACAGATCAGCCACAATCTCATTGTTGATGGAACAGATTCAAGGGGCAGAATGGCCTCCTCCTGTTCCTCTGATATTCTAACCACTTTTAATTGGTGGTGTAGTGGACAGCAAGGAAGGGTCCCCCGGAACACAACAGGGCCTTGATCAGACAGACCGATTGACCAAGGAGGTGGCGGGTAGAGTTTAAATTTGATAAATGTGAGGTGCTGCATTTTGCAAAGGCAAGTCAGGGCAGGACCTACATACTTAATGTTAAGGTGGAGTGTTGCTGAACAAAGAGACCTTGGAGTGCAGGTTCATAGTTCCATGAAAGTGGAGTCACAAGTACACAGGATAGTGAAGAAGGTGTTTGGTACATTTGCCTGTATCTGTAAATGCATTGTGTACAGGTGTTGTGAGGTCATGTTGCAGCTGTCTTTTAAACATTGTAACTGTCCCCACATCTGCTACTTCTTCTGGAAGATCATTCCACGCATGAACCATTATGTGTAAAAAAAGTTGCCCCTCGTTTCCTTTTTAAATCTTTCTCCACTCAGCTCAAAAATATGCCCTCTAGTTTTGAAACCCCTATCATAGGGAAAAAAAACCTGCCATTTACCTTATCTCTAACCCTCATTATTTTAGAAAACTCTATAAAGTTATAGACCTCCTACGCTCCAACGAAAAAGTGCCAACCTATCTAGCCTCTCCTTGTAACTCAAACCTCCCGTTGCCAGCAACATCCTGGTAAATGTCTTCTGAGTCCCCTGCAGCTTAATAAAATCTTTCTGATAACTGAGCAACCAGAAGTGAAGACTGCATTCCAGAAGAGGTCTCAACTTTGTCCTGTACAGTTTCAACATAATGTTCCACCTCCCATTCTCATAGGTCTGAGAGATGAGGCAAGTGGTGCTCAACATTTTTTTAACCACCTTACCAAACTTCAAAGAATCATATACCTGAACCCCTAGGTCTCTCTACTACAACACTGCCCAAGGCCCTACTTTTAATTGTATGAGTTGTATCCTTGCTTCACCAAACACAATATCTTGCATTGATCTAAATTAAATTCCATTTTCAACTTTTCAGCCCATTGACTCAATTAGAGAGAGAGAAATCAAGTGTATCGTGTGCATGTGTGTGTGAGAGAGTGTATAATATGCTGGGGTCACTTATAGTGCGACATGAACTCAAGATCCCGGTAGAGGCATCCTCATGGGGACTGAACTTGACTTTCAGCCTCTGTCCGGCAACTCTGCATTGTTGTGTATCCTGAAGCCGTCCTTGGAGGATAGTTACTGGAAAGTCCAAGGCTAATTGCCCTTGACCACTGAAGACTTCCCTCACTGGGAGGGAACATTCCTGTCTGGTGGTTATTGCACCATGCCCATTCATCCCTAGTCTTCGCGTCTGCATGGTTTCTCCGATATGGTATACATACACACACACTCACTTACACTAACACACACATGCAGATACACTCACTCACATCCTCTCACACACATACATATACGTGTAAATCTATGGGGTGAATTTGCATTTGCAATTACATTCTATTCTGATCAAAAAGCACACAATTTATACACAGCCAGTCAATGTGGTGTTTTCCAAGTTCTTACTTTAGAAATAAAACCAGTCTAATTCCAAATCAAAACTCAAACCGTTTCTAAACAAGGCCTTACACATACATTGTTTGACCTAAAATTTCACCTCTTCTTTAGACTGACAAAGCCTTCAGTTCTCTCAGGACAGTGACTTGAAAGGGATTCGAGGATTTATTATTAATTAGTTAAAACCTTCTGACTTATTAAAGATTTAACAACATCTTAGGTTTGTTTATTACATCCTCATCATTTGTGTATCCTTTGATCATTTACTTATAAATTCTGTGTTTTGTGTGTTTCTTTCTCACTTCACCTGACAACGGAGTGACGCTCTGAAAGATTGTGTTTTCAAATAAACCTGTCAGACTATAATCTGATGTCGTGTGATTTCTGACTTTGTCCAACCCAGTCCAACACCAATACCTCCACATCATGGAGCTACCATCGACACCACCAACTGCTGGTTCAAAGTGGAGAGGATCTCCAAGAAGATCTCACATATCGACACAGACATCAAGTTTCTACAGGAATGCAAAAAAACAAAAGATCCCAGAAGGACTACACATCACAAGTCCACTAAAGTTGACCTAGGCCACTCTTTCACGCTGAGAGATTTTGCCATTGTGCCTCTCACATACTCCTCAATCATCTCACGCACCAACTCTACAACTAGCACTGTAACCTTGAAACAAGGTAGGGTCCATATCTCAGTTTGCGCTCAGATACACCAGTACAATTATGAGACCCTGCCAAGCTGATGAAGCAAGGGAACCACACCACCTAAATGCACACCAAGAACAAGAAACTGGAGAAATGTAGCACCACCAGCAGCGATAACCAAGTCTCCTATGGTACCACAATTGAAAGTGGTAGCACCATGGGAAAACCCATCATCCCCTTATCTGACCATACTCTTCACCAGACACGTTCAAACTTGTCAGCTGAGAACTCAGTTTCTGTTCCACCACCAAAATGGGCCCCATTTGTCTTGCAGCAGAAACAGAGGAATTCATCAGTAGAATGAGATTTCTACTAAAATGTCAGCAGTGAGGCCAATGAGACAACCAACGGACCAAATCAGTCAATAGAAAGATCCATGGGGGACCCAGAAAAGAAGGGTTTGCATTGGACCCCTCTGGAGGGCCATTGCCCATAGCTTTGCAGGGTTGCACAATCCACCAGAGAAAGCATGAACACCACATTCATCGTGCACTCACAAGGTAGCACAAACCATCACCCAGGGACAGCGCAATGCTACTCCTGCTGTCATGACCAATCACAACATTGTAATCAAAGCAGCAGGTAAAGGAGGAGCCAATGTCATGCAGAATAGAATAGGCTAATGCAAGGAAGTGTACCAACAGCTGAATAATCATGAACACTACAGAATGGTCGAGACTTTTGATCCAGTCCTTCAGAGAAACACACACCATCTTATCCCACATATTTCCCACATGGAGGACTTCTACTGCCTTCAAAAGATGCACAAAACCAACACACCTGGGCATCACATCATATCAGACAATGGGACCCTGTGTGAGAACCTCTCTGGCTATGTCAAGGGCATCTTGAAACCCATTGTACAGGGAATCCCCAGCTTCTGTCACGCCACTGCAGATTTCTTACAGAAACTCAGCACCCACAGACCAGTCAAACCATGAGCACTCCTCATCACAATGGAAGTTTAGGCACTCTGTAACAGCTTCCCTTGATGACGACCGCATTGCTGCAATAGCCACAGTATTTAATACCACCGACTGCTAAGTTCCAGATGCCAACCTGCAACTCATTCACTTTATCCTCCACTACAACATCATCATCTCGATAACCAGTTCTTCATCCAGATACATGGAACAGCCATAGGGACCAGTTGTGCTCCCCAACTTGCCAACATTTTCATACACAGGTTTGAATAAGACTTTGTTGCATAGAACCTCTGACCAATGCTACACAACAGATACATTTTCTTCCTTTGGACTCATGGCGAAGAATCACTGAAACAACAACGTAGCGATATCAGTTAGTTCCATCCGACCATCAGACTTACCATGGACCACTCTTTACAATCAATCTTATTCTTGGACACACGCATCTCCATCAGGGGCAGACACCTCAATACCTCACTCTACCGCACGCCTACGGATAACCTCATGATGCTGCACCTCTCTAGTTTCTAGCTTAAACATATTAAAACAGCCATTCCCTACGGACAAGCCAGAATCTCTTTGGATGAGGAAGAATGCAGTAGACACCTGCAGGTATTGGAGGATGCCCGTATAGGAATGGGATATGAAGTTTAACTCAGTACTCGCCAGTTCCAATGTGCCACAGCAGTACTGACCTCCTCAGAAGTCAGACATGGGATATGACTGGTAGGGTACCTTTCATCATCCAGTGCTTCCCAGGAGCAAAGGAGCTATGCCATATTCTGTGTAGCTTTCAATACATTATCAGTGGCAATGAGCACCTCACAAAGATCTTTCCCATACCTTCACTTCTTGCCTTTAAACAACTGTGAAACCTTAAACAGACCATTGTTTCCAGCAAACTACCCAGGCTTCAGGAGAACATCGACCACAACACTATGCAACCCTGTCATGGCCAACTCTGCAAGGCATGTTAGATCTTCAACATGGACACTGCCATCATACTTGGGAACACCACTCAACACGTGCACGGCAGATACTCATGTAACTCAGCTAACGTTGTCTATCACATATGCTGCAGGCAAGGATGCCCCGAGGCATGGTATATTGGTGAAACCACGCAGATGCTGTGGCAATGGAAGAATGGATACTGTGCAAGAATTGCCAGACAGGTGTGTTCCTTCCCAGTGAGAGAACAATTCAACACTCAACGGCTTTTGGCCTCAGTTCTTCAGGTAAACATCCTCTGGGATACACAACAACACAGAGTCACCAAACAGAGGCTGAAAACCAAGTTCGGTCCCCATGAGGATGGCCTCAAACTGTGATCTTGGGTTCATGTCAGATCACAGATGACTCCACCACATTATAGCTCTCACACACATTCACTCGCACAAGCACAAAAACACACACACAAACACATGCACACACACAGTCTCTCTCTCCCACTCACAGACACACACTTGAATCTCTGGGGTGAATTTGTATTTGCAGATACATTCTATTTTGTCCAAAAAGGACACAATTCATAAATAGTCAATGCAGTGTTTCATAAATTCCTTCTTCAGAAATCAAACCAGTCTGACTCCAAATCAAAACTCAAACAGATTCTAAACAAGGCCTCACACCTGACACTTTAACTCCCTCCCCCCTGCCCTCCTCCCTGGGTGACAGGTCCATCCTGGGCCTCCTCCAGTGCCACAATGATGCTACATGCAAACTGCAGGAGCAACACCACATCGTCCACTTTGGAAGCTTACAGCCAAATGGCCTAAACATGGAATTCACCAGTTTTAAAATCTCCCCACGCCTGGTCTCATCCCATGACCAACCCTCCCTCTCATCCCACCTCCCTGACCTGACACAACCTGTCCATCTTGTCTCCCACCTATTCACTCCACCTTTCCCATTGCCAATCTCCACCACTCCCAACCTGTACTCAACTATCACTATCTCATGTACCTTCCCCAGACCCACTCCTCTTCTCTCTATTTATTTCCAAGCTCCTTCCCCCTCCCCATTTCTGAAGAAGGCTCCCAAGCCAAAACATAAACTTTCTTGCTCCTCAGATACTGCCTGGCCTGCTGTGTTCCTCCAACAACACACTGTGCTTTTTGAACAAAATAGAATGTATCTGCTGCCTTGCGTGTGGTGCTCCTCCACTGTAATGACTCTGACTCCAGCATCTGCAGTTTTTGCTAATTCTGAATGTCTTTCAGTTTCCTCCCTGGCGAGGCATCTGTGTCATTGAAATGTTAATTCCTGGACAGGAGCCTTGTTGGATCTTCCTGGCCATTGAGATGTTAATTCTAGGGCAGCAAAGCTTTACCATTGCTTGTTTTTAAAAATCTTTTTAAGCTTTGTTAGTTACATCAGTGTTGTTTGGAAATATTAAACATTGGTCACACACTAGCATCTAAGAGGCTGACTATAGACACCCCAGGGCAGACAAGTGGGGAAAGAGTGGGGATATTTGCTAAGGATCTCTCAAGACTTTCCTGCTGTCAATGTGGATCTCAGAATAGAACTATCTCTCTCTCTTTCTATTCAGTCCCTGCCTCTCCCTATCCTGCACCACATGTGGCCATTTGTAGCTTGACTTTCAAACTTCTATTTCCTTTCCTCTTCTTGAATATAGTTTTGTTTCAAAGGCTTGTTTTCAGACTCAGAAGATGAAAACTTACTGAACTTGGTGAAGATGGGACAGTTCTGTGATGCGTATTTAAGTATTTTCATTTGTAATACTGTGTACACCTCAAAATAGTGAGAAAGACAGGAACACATGTTCAGGGAAATCACAGATGCGCAAAGATGCTGAGATTTTTTGGACTGAAGGCCTGGGACCAGCGGTATTCCACAGTCACTGGTGCTGGGTGTAATTTTGATTGTATATTTATATGAATGATTTGGATGAGAATATAGCAAATATGGTTAGTAAGTTTGAAGATGGCAACAAGATTGGTGATGTAGTGGACCGTGCAGATGGTTATCTAAGATTATAAAGAGTTCTTGATCAATTGGGTTAATGGGCTGAACAGTGGCAAATGGAATTTAATTTGGATAAATGCAGGGTAGAGATTTAAAAAAGACATGAAGAACATTTTGGTAAAACAAGTAAAGATAAGATTTATTCAATTAAAAGCAGGGCCTTGGGTAGTGTTATAATATAGAGAGACCTACGGGTTCAGGTACATAATTCGTTGAAGTTTGCACCACATAGATAGGGTGGTTAAGATGTTTAGCATGCTTAACTTCATTGCTCAGACTTTGAGAATAGGAGTTGGAATGTTGTGTTGAGTTTTTACGGGACATTGCTGAGGCCTCTTCTGGGATAATGTGTTCAGTTCTGGTTGCCCCATTATAGGAAGGATATTATTAAACTGGAGAAGGTTCAGGAGATGTTCACCAGAATGTTGCCAGGAATGGAAGGTTTGAGTTACAAGAAGAGCTGAATAGGCTGACGCAATTATCACTGGAGGTTCAGGCCTTATAGAGTTTTATAAAATAATGAGGGCTATAGATAAGGTAAATGGTAAGTGTCTTTACCCTAGATGGGAGATTTTGAGACTAGAGGGCATATTTTTAAGCTGAGAGGAGAAAGATTTAAAAAAGATATGAAGGGCAATTATTATAAACAGACAGTGTTTCATGTGTGGAATGAACTTCTAGAGGAAGTGATGGATATGAGCATAGTTACAAAGTTTAAAAGACATTTAGATAAGACCATGAATAAGAAATGCTTGGAGGGATATGGGCCAAGTGCAGGCTGGTGGAACAAGTTTAGTTTTAAGGGTCTGTTTTTGTGCTGTATGACTCTATGACTCAGTAGAGTTTGTGAATTTAAAATATTGATTACATGCCTGTCCCTCAAACACCCACAATTTCCCCTCTCCCTGGACCCATCTGTGCGTTCTTCCAAACCCAGAAATTCCTAAACCCATCTTTCTTCACACTGAGTGGTCCTAGCCTGCTGACCTTCAAGAACTGCATAAGTAATGGAACATTCTAACAATGGAATATCACCCAATTCACCCCATACAACGGCATCTACTTTGTGTGTGAACACAGACCCTCTGCCTGGCTACCCCAAACCTGGCCAGGGTCATGCTACTGGAGCTATGTGGTACCATTCATTGCTCACGCATCATTCCTCCTGAAGGAAGCGCCAAAATGTTACAAACATGTTATCTCAAGGACAGGTAGACATTTCACTATATTCTTAGAACAAGTGGCCAACGACACATCACGAACTCTGGGCAAGATAAATGCAGAAATGGTCACCATACAAACCATGGCATTGCAGAACTGAATTGCTCTCGACGTGACGTTCACCAAGAAAGGAGGAACATGCGCACTCATCGGAAAGGAATGCTGTACGTACATCCCTGATAACTCAGAAACAATTACTGATCTGGCCGCCGATATCCTAAAAGAATAGAATGAAATCTAACAACCTCCACTGCCAACCCTGTGGAGATGGGTTACAGGGTGGATGGGATCCCTTGAGACATCTATTGTCCAGGGAACAGTAATGCTTGTTGTAGCACTGTTCTTGTGCTAAACTGTTTATTGTCTAGTAAAATGTATTATGACCACAATAATGAAGAAGATGACTGCAGAAGAACCACAGACCAAGGGAATCGCCCTACTATGCACCACCAAGCCAACAGACAATGTTGAAAGAAAATAACCAGCTCATTGAACAATGAAAAGAGGATCATTGATGCAATGTCGCTGGGCAAAGGCTACTCTTGGACTTTAATCTGGACTCTTGAATTTTAGGTTTATGGACTCTGATTTGGAACTAAGTACAGGGGCAAGAGGATCTCAATCACTGGGTGAATGACTGACTGGGCAAGTGGGTGTCACTATCCACCCCGCCCACCCACCCCAAAAGGAAAAGCCGGGGAGGATGAAACAGCAGTTTCCCTCAGAGACATCAGGGGCTGTGAGCTCTAAAAGGTATTCATGTCAAGAGGGAGAAGGAGGCTTAGGTAAAGATGAGGTGTGAAAGCTCAGTTAGGGAGCTTGAGAGTTACAGGTTAGCCAGGAAGTACCTAAAGAGAGAACTAAGAAGAGCCAGGAGGGGACATGAGAAGCCTTTGGCAAGTACGAAATCCCTAAAGCTTTCTATAGGTACGTCAGGAATAAAAGAATGACTTGAGTAAGATTAGGGGCAGTCAAGGACAGTACTGGGAAGTTGTGCGTGGAGTCCGAAGAGATAGGAGAGGTGTTAAATGAGTATTTTTCATCAGTATTCACAAATGAATAAGATAATGTGGTCGAGGAGAATACTGAGATATAGGCTATTAGACTAAACGGGATTGATGTTCATAAGGAGGAGGAGTTGGCAATTCTGGAAAGTGTGAGGATAGATAAGTCCCCTGGACTGGATGGGATTTACCCTAGGATTCTCTGGGAAGCTAGGGATGAGATTGCAGAGCTTTTGGCTTTGATCTTTATGTCGTCATTATCTTCAGGAATAGTGCCAGAAGACTGTAGAATAGCAAATGTTGTCCCCTTGTTCAAGAAGGGGAGTAGAGACAACCCTGGTAATTATAGACCAGTGAGCCTTACTTCAGTTGTGGGAAAAGTGTTGGAAAGGATTATAAGAGATAGGATTTATAATCATCCAGAAAGGAATAATTTGATTAGGGATAGTCAACACGGTTTTGTGATGGGTAGGTCGTGCCTCACAAACCTTATTGAGTTCTTTGAGAATGTGACCAAACAGGTGGATGAGGGTAAAGCGGTTGATGTTGTGTATATGGATTTTAGTAAAGCGTTTGATAAGGTTCCCCACTGTAGGCTATTGAAGAAAATACCGAGGCATGGGATTGAGTGTGATTTAGCGGTTTGGATCAGAAATTGGCTAGCTGTAAGAAGACAGAGGGTGGTGGTTGATGGGAAATGTTCATCCTGGAGTTCAGTTACCAGTGGTGTACCGCAAGGATCTGTTTTGGGGACACTGATGTTTGTCATTTTTATAAATGACCTGGATGAGGACATAGAAGGATGGGTTAGTAAATTTGCAGATGACATGAAAGTTGGTGGAGTTGAGGATAGTAAGGAAGTATGTTGCAGGTTGCAGAGGGACCTAGATAAGCTGCAGAGTTGGACTGAGAGGTGGCAAATGGAGTTTAATGCAGAAAACTGTGAGGTGATTCACATTGGTAGGAGTAACAGGAATACAGAGTACTGGCCTACTTGTAAAATTCTTGGTAGAGTGGATGAGCAGAGAGATCTCAGTGTCCATGTGCATAGATCCCTGAAATTGCCACGCAGGTTGATAGGGTTGATAGGAAGGCGTACAGTGGGATTTATGGCAGAGGAATTGAGTTTTGGAGCCATGAGGTCATGATGCAGCTGTACAAAACTCTGGTGCGGCCGCACTTGGAGTATTGTGTACAGTTCTGGTTGCCACATTATAGGAAGGATGTGGAAGCATTGGAAAGGGTGCAGAAGAGATTTACCAGGAAGTTGCTTGGTGTGGAGGGATGGTCTTATGAGGAAAGGCTGAGGGACTTGAGGCTCTTTTTGTTAGAGCGAAGGTTCAGAGGTGACTTAATAGAGACATATAAGATGATGAGAGGATTAGATAGGGTGGACAGTGAGAGCCTTTTTCCTCAGATGGTGATGGCTAGCATGAGGGGACATAGCTTTAAATTGAGTGGTGATAGATATAGGGCAGATGTCAGAGATAGGCTCTATATTCAGAGATTAGTAAGGGCGTGGAATGCCCTGCCTGCTGCAGTAGTCGATTTGCCAACTTTAACGGCATTTAAATGGTCATTGGATAAACGTATGGATGATAATAGAATAGAGTAGGTTAGATGGGCTTCAGATTGGTTTCACAAGTCGGTGCAACATCGAGGGCCGAAGGGCCTGTACTGTGCAATGACGCTCTATGTTCTATGTTCATTAAGATAATGACTATGTCTTCACAGGAAGACATTCCTCACAGTGCTGTGTGGTGATGCTGAGGGTGGAATCAAACCTGGGTTCCCAGCTGCTGTGAGGCAGCAGTGCTAACCACTGAGCCACAGAATGGCACCCTGTGGTCTATGAGGTTTGAGTTACAAGGAGAGGCTAGTTAGGCTGAGACATTCTTTCCCTGGAGGGTAGGAGACTGAGGTCTTCTTAGACAGGTCTATTAAAATCATAGGTAAAGTAGATAGCCAACAGCTTCTCCCAGGGAAGGGGAGTCAAAAGGGCATAGATTAAAGGTGAGAGGGGAGAGATACAAAAGGGTTCAGAGGGGGATTTTTTTCACACAGAGGATGGAATAGGCTACCAGAGGTAGTGATGAAAGGTTACCTTGGAACACAAAAGGACCTTGATCAGAAGCGCCAATGGATCAAAGAGTGGCAGATGGAATTTAATTTATGTAAATGTGAGGTGCTGCATTTTGGAAAGGCAAATCAGGGCAAGACTTGTTCACTTAATTGTAACGTCCTGGGGAGAGTTGCTGAACAAAGAGGCCTTGGAGTGCAGGTTCATTATTCCTTGATAGTAGGGTCACAAGTACACAAGATAGTTAAGAAGATGTTTGATATGCTTGCCTTTATTGGTAAATGCATTGAGTGTAGGAGTTGAGAGGTCATGTTGCAGCTGTATGGATCAGTGGTCAGGCCATTTTTTGGAAAACTGCATTTAGTTCTGGTCTCCCTGCTAGAAGAAGGATGTTGAAAAATTGAAAGGATTCAGAAAAGATTTACGAGTATGTTGTCAGGTTGGAAGCTTTGAGCTATGGGGGGATGCTGAATAGGCTGGGGCTATGTTTCCTGGGATGTCAGATGCTGAGGGGTGACCTTGCAGAAGCTTAAAAAATCATGAGGGGCACAGGTTTATTTCATTTGTCTATCTACGTTAATCTTCTGGTTCCTCTCAATCCTTTTCTCATCGCCCCCACACCCCATCTTTTTTTGACTTTTTGGCCTCTCTATTTGGTTGAGAATATCGGAGGTTTGGTCAGTAAATTTGAGGATGATAACAAAATTAGTGCTATCTGTGAAGATTATCTCAGAGTGTCAGGGGATCTTGATCAGATGGGCCAATGGGCCGAGGAGTGGCAGATGGGGTTTAATTTAAATAAATGTGAGATGTTGCATTTTAGTAAGGCAAACCAGAGCAGGAATTACACAGTTAACAGTAGTGCCCTGGGAAGTGCTGTTAAACAGAGGGACCTAGGAGTGCAAGTGCATGGTTCATGAAAGTGGCATCACAGGTGGGGAAGAAGCTGTTTAATAATAGTGATGAAGGATGCTGTAGTTGCAGAGAGACATAGATAAACTGCAGAGCTGGGCTGAGAGGTGGCAAATGGAGTTTAATGCAGAGGTCATTTAATAGCTAGGTCATTGGGGTCATTTAAGAGACTGCTGAACATGTATATGGTCACAGAAATTTGAGGGTGCATACATGAGGATCAATGGTCGGCACAACATTGTGGGCTGAAGGGCCTGTTCTGTGCTGTACTGTTCTATGTTCTATGTTCTATGTTCTAAGTGTGAGGTGATGCTCTTTGGCAGGAGTAACCAGAAGGCAAAGTACTGGGCTAATGGTAAGATTTTTGGTAGTGTAGATGAGCAGAGAGATCTCAGTGTCCATGTCCACAGATCCTTGAAAGTTGCCACCCAGGTTGACAGGGCTGTTAAGAAGACATACAGTGTTTTAGCTTTTATTAATAGACGGATCGAGTTCCGTAACCAAGAGATTATGGTGCAGCTGTACAAAACTCTGGTGCGGCCGCACTTGGAGTATTGTGTACAGTTCTGGTCACCATATTATAAGAAGGATGTGGGAGCTTTGGAAAGGGTGCAGAGGAGATTTACTAGAATGTTGCCTGATATGGAGGGAAGGTCTTACGAGGAAAGGCTGAGGGACTTGAGGCTGTTTTCATTAGAGAGAAAAAGGTTGAGAGGTGACTTAATTGAAACATATAAAATGATCAGAGGGTTAGATAGGGTGGATAGGGAGAGCCTTTTTCCTAGGATGGTGACGGCGAGCACGAGGGGACATAGCTTTAAATTGAGGGGTGATAGATATAGGACTGATGTCAGAGGTAGTTTCTTTACTCAGAGAGTAGTAAGGGAATGGAACGCTTTGCCTGCAACGGTAGTAGATTCGCCAACTTTAGCTACGTTTAAGTTATCATTGGATAAGCATATGGAATAGTGTAGGCTAGATGGGCTTGAGATTGGTAAGACAGGTCGGCACAACACTGAGGGCTGAAGGGCCTGTACTGTGCTGTAATGTTCTATGTTCTATGTTCTTTGTTTTGCACGCTTACCTTCATTGCTCAGAGCATTGTGCATAGGAGTTGGTACTTTGTGTTGCAGCTGTACAAGGCATTTGTGAGGCCATTTTTTGAATACTGCGCATAATTCTGGTCACCCTGCTAGAGGTAGGATGTTATAAACTCGAAAGGGTACAGAAAAAATTAACAACAATGTTTGTCAAGAGTGGAGGGTTTGAGTTATAAGGAGGGGCTGAATGGACTGAGACGTTTTTCCCTGGAGCATTGGAGGCTGTAGGGGTGATGTTTCTGAGGTTTATAAAATCATGAGGGGCAGAGATAAGATGAACGAGCCAAGGACTTTTCCCCAGGGTAGGGAGTCCAAAACTATAGGGTATTAGTTTAAAGTGTGAGGGGTAAGATTTAAAATGGACCTGAGTGGCAACTTTTTCGCTCAGCAAGTCATGCAAATATGAAATGAGCTTCCAGAGGATGTGGTAGAGGCAGGGTCAATTACACCATTTAAATGACATTTGGATAGGGACATGAATAGGAAAATTCTAGAGGGTTCTGGGCTAAACACAGGCAAATGGGACTAATTTGGTTTTGGCATCTGGTATGAGTTGGACTGAAGGCCCTGTTTCTGTGCTGTGTGACTCAATGTCTCTATGACTCTCTCATTTTTCAATGTACTTCCTGTGTTTATCTATGCCTCCACATTTCATTGCCTTTCTCTGCACCCTCACCACTATGTGTCCATTTCTCCCTCCGTTTGTCTCAATTTGCTGCATTCTTGTCTGTCTCACTCTCTCTTGTTCCCTTTCTCTCTACCTGTTATTGCTGTGTGTCTCTCTCTTCCTCTCTCGCACTCTCCATCAATCCATTCTTCCTTCCCTTCAAAGTTTATTCTATATCCCTGGACTCCCTCTGTGGCAGAATCTAATAAGACTTTAGGCAGCAAGAAAATAACTGATTGGAGTTTGGCTAAGAATTGCAGGCTTACTATTGTTCTATGATGGATCAAATTGGCATTGTCACTAAGTATAAAGAAAGCACAGAAATTGAGTTTTTCTCTGCATGCCTCAGCAGCGAGTCTCAGTTGTTTAAATTGTCAAATGTTGGTAAAACTCAGTGCCCTCTTAAATATAGGCCTACAATTTTAAAAAAAACTGTGCCCCCATTCTTGCATTGGAGAGAGGCATCTAGTGGTTGTTTAATCTGAGAGTTACCAAACGTGAGGGAGAGCTTGAGATAGAGAATCCTTCACGGTAACCTCGGCCAGTGTGGGAATTGAACCTATGCTATTGGCATCACCCACCACCCATCCACATGAATCATTCATGCCTAACCAGCAGTCTATTAAATAGTGACAAGCAATTTCATTGGATCTATACCCTATGCACTAGGATGATCCCCAGGATGCAGGAATTGTCTTACAACCTAAACAGGTTGGGACTCTACTCACCGGAGTTAAGAAGAATGAAATTTTCATTGAAACATTTTGGGGCCTGACAGAGTCAATGCTGAGAGAATGTTTCTCCTCATGGGAGACTCTGGGGCCAGAGGCCACAGTGTCAGAATAAGGGTTGCTAATTGAAGACTGAGATGAGGAATTTCTTCTCTCAGAGAATGTTAAAGAAACACTGCAGGTCTGACACCATCTGTACAGACAGAACAAACAGAAACTTGAAGCACAAAGGGGCTTGGGAGACTGAGTTCAAGATTCTCTTTAGGTTAACAGGCAGGTTCATTTGACAGTTAGGAAGGAAAATGCATTTATTTTGAGAGGGCTAGATGTTCTGGTCAGATTGTATTTGAAATATTGTGTGCGGTTTTGGGCCTATATCTAAGGAAGGGTGTGCTGGGCTCGGAGGGGGTCCAGAGAGGGTTGACAAAAAAGTTCCCAGGAATGAGGAACTTGTCATAAGAGGGGACGTTAAGGACTCTGGGTCTGTACTTCATGGAGTTTAGAAGGATGAGAGGAAACCTGATTAAAACAAGAGAATACTCAGAGGCCAGGATCAAGTGGATGTGGAGGAGACGTTTCCACGAGGAGGAGAGGCTAGGACCTGAGGGCAGAGCTTCAGAGTGAAGAGATGACCCTCTAGAACTGGGATGAGGTGGCATTTCTTCAGCTAGGTGGTGGTGAATCTGTGAAACTCATTGCTGCAAAAGGTTGTGGAGTTAAAGTCACTGAGTATATTTAATACAGTGATTGATAGTTTCTTCACTGATAAGGAGATCAAGGGAGACAGGGATAATGCAGGAGAATGGGGTTGAAAAACTATTCCTTTTTTGAACTAACTGCTAGGTTGTCATTGAAATCTACAGTGCAGGAAAAGACCCTTCAGCCCATTGTGCCGTGCTGGTCAAAAATATTCTAATCCCATTTACACAGCACTAGGCCCATAACCTTGGCATTGCAATTGCATATCTAAATCCTTTTTTGATGTGATGAGGGGTTCTGCCTTTCCCACCCTTACAGACAATGATTTCCAGACTCCCCTCCCTGCCCTCTGGGTGAAAACATTTTTCCTCATATCTACTCTAAACTTCCAGCTCCTTCCCATCAATCTATGCCCCTTTCATGCTCATTGATCCCTCCATCAAGGGGAAAAGTTTCTTCTGTTTACCCTATCTATACATTCTCATCATTTCACACAACTGAAATGGCCTTGCAGGGCATACCAAATCCTTCTCAAGGGCAACTAGGGATGGTCAATAAATGCTGGCCAGCCAATAAAAAAAACAGGTGTGGTTGTTTTACTGAATGCAAGTGATTGTTTTGCTCTTGTAATGGTTTAGCTGGTATAAGGAACATGTGTAACCGGAACTAACATTATTTATCAAGGGTTGTTTCATGCTCCCCTCTTTACCCCTGACCTAATCTCCTCTGCTCTAAGGAAAACATCCTCAGTCTGTCCAATCTCTCTCCAACAGTGAAACTCTCCAGCCCCCAGGGCAACATTCTGGTAAATCGCCTTCGGTAGCCTCTCCCGGTGCTATCTTGTCCCTCCTAACCAGTTGAATTACCACTTTTAATGAGTTAGCTTTATTGATAATTATACGGCACAGCACCACAAACAGACAGATAGATTGAAACATTCTTAAAATTGACCTTTTTAAACAATTGATCCATGAGATGTGGGCATCGCTGATGGGGCCAGCATTTACTACTCGTCCTCAATGTCCTGGTGGACAATTAAGGATCAGCCACATTTAAGCCAGACCAGATAAGGATGGCAGATTTCCTTCTTTAAAAGACATTAGTGAACCAGATGGGATTTTACAACCATGGTTGTCATTAGACTCTTGATTCCAGGTTTTATTTTAATTTAATTCAAATTCTGTTATGTGCTGCGGTGAGATTTAAACCTGGGTCATTATTTGCATCTCTGGATTAAAAGGCGAGTAATAATGTCACTATAATATCTTCAATCCACCTCCCCCCTCTCTCCCTATTTATTTCAGAACTCTCTCCCCGTCCACCTTTTCTGATGAGGGTCTAGGCCGAAAACGTCAGCTTTTGTGCTCCTAAGATGCTACTTGGCCTGCCGTGTTCATCCAGCTTCACACTTTGTTATCTTGGATTCTCCAGCATCTGCAGTTCCCATTATCTCTAATAATGCCACTAGACCATCACCTCTCCTGGCAGGGAGCTGAGAGGCAATATTCAGCTTCAGCTGCCCATCAGGCACGCTCAATGGCTTAATCATTGCACACTGTATCCTGGTCACCAAATCATCCACTCCTCTTCCTGAAGGAAGACCCTGAGGACCACAGGGAATGAGTGAAGTGGTCATGAAGGAGACGATCAGGAAAAAGTCCAACAGCGGAAATATGGGGATAATAGGAACTGCCGATGCTGGAGATTCTGAGACAAAACTGTCTGAAGCTAGATGAACACAGCAGGCCAAGCAGCATCAGAGGAGCAGGGAAGCTGATATTTCGGGTCAAGACTCTTCTTCAGAAATGGGGGATTCTGAAATAAATAGGGAGAGTCGGGGAGGCGGATAGAAGATGGGTAGAGGAGAAGATAGGGTGAGAGGTGACAGACAGGTCAAAGAGGTGGGGTTAGAGCCAGTGAAGGCGAATGTAGGTGGGGAGTTAGGGAGGGGATATGTCGGACCAGGGAGGACGAACAGGACAAAGAGGCGGGATGATGTTAGTGGGAAGGAGATGGGGGTAGGGTGTGAGGTGGGAGGAATGGTTAAGGTGGCAGGGACTAGCTGGGCTGGTTTTGGGATGCAGGACAGGAAGAAGCGGAGGGCCATTAGGCCATTTGCATGGGGAATGGCCCTCCGCTTCTTCCTGTCCCACAGGCCTGACTAGTCCCCCTTCACTGACACCCTCATCTGCTTAGCTGAACTTGTCCTCACCCTCAACAACTTCTCTTTCGATTCCTCCCACTTCTTGCAGACAAAGAGGATGGCCGTGGGTACCTGTGTGGGCTCAAGCTATGCCTGTCTCTTTGTAGGATAAGTGGAACAATCCCTCTTCCAAAGCTATATTGGCCTTATCTCTCATCTCTTCCTTCATTACATTGATGACTGTTTTAGCACTGCCTCGTGCTCCCACAAGGAGCTCAAACAGTTCATCCACTTCACTAACACCTTCCACCCCAACCTTAAGTTCAGTTGGACCATTTCTGATATCTCTCTCTCCTTCCTGGACCTCTCTGTATCCATCTCTGGCATCCAGATGGAAACCGATATCCATTTTAAGCCTACCAACTCTCACAACTACCTAGACTACTCCTCTTCTCACTCATCTTCCTGCAAAAAGGCCATTGCCATTCCCAATTCCTTCGCCTCCACTACATCTGCTCCCGAGATGCGGCATTCCACTCCCAAACATCCCAGATGCCCTCTTTTTTCAAGGACCGCAACTTCCCCTCCACAGTGGTTGAAAATGCCTTTGAACGTGTCTCCCGCATTTCCTGCAACTCATTCCTCACACCCCCTACCCACAATAATAACCAAAACAGAATCCCCCTCATCCTCATGTACCACCCCACCAACCTCCAAATCCAACACATCATCCTCCGACATTTCTGCCATCTGCAGTCTGACCCCAATACCAAAGACATTTTTTCCTCTCCACCCTTATATGCTTTCCGGAGGGACCACTCTCTCTGTGACTCCCTTGTTCGCTCTACATTCCCCTCCAGCCCACCAACCCCAGCACCTTTCCCTGCAGCCAAAGCAAGTGTTACACCTGCCCCATACCTGCCTCCTCACCACTATCCCAGCCCCTAAGAAGACCTTCAACATCAAACAGATGTTCACCTGCACATCTGCCACTATGGTATACTGTATCCACTGTACCCGATGTGGCTTCCTCTACATTGGGGAAACCAAGTGGAGACCTAGGGGCCACTTTGTGGAACACCTCCACTCAGTTCGCAACAAACAACTGCACCTCCCAGTCGCAAACCATTTCAACTCGCCCGCATCCACCCACTCCTTGGATGACGTGTCCATCCTGGGCCTCCTGCATTGCCACAATGATGCCACCCAAAAGATGCAGGAACAGCATCTCATCTGCTTGGGAACCCTGCAGTCTAAGGGTATCAACGTGGACTTCACTAACTTCAAAATGTCCCCTCCCCCAACCGCATCCTAAAACCAGCCCAGCTAGTCCCCGCCTCCCTAACCACTCCTCCCACCTCAAGCCCCATGCCCATTTCTTACCCACTAACCTCATCCCACCTCCTTGGCCTGTTCGTCCTCCCTGGCCTGGCCTATCTCCTTCCTAGCTCCCCACCTACATTCACATTCACTGGCTCTAACCCCACCTCTTTGACCTGTCTGTCTCATCTCACCCTATCTTCTCCTTTATCTATCTTCTATCCGCCTTCCCCCTCTCCCTATTTATTTCAGAATCCCCTTTCCCACCCACATTTCTGAAGAAAGCTGTCAGCTTTCCTGTTCCTCTGATGCTGCTTGGCCTGCTGTGTTCATCCAGCTTCACACCATTTTTTCTATTATAGCAGAAATATGGTGCTGTGCTAAGCTGCCGGTCTCATCATCTGTGATTTGATTTGATTTAATTTGTTATTATCGCATGTACTGAGTTACAGTGAAAAGTATTGTTTTGTATTCTATTTAAGCAGATCTTACCATACATAAGTACATCAGGGTAACAGAACAGAATGAAGAATACAGTGTTTCAACTGCAGAGGAGTTGCAGACTGAGATCAGCTTTATTATTTGAGAGCTTAGCATGGTGGCTCAGGGGTTAGCACTGTTACCTTACAGCACTAGGAACCCAGGTTCGTTCCACCCTTGGACAACTGGATGTGTGAAGTTTGCATATTCTCTCTGTGGTTTCCTCCCACAGCCCAAAGATGTGCAGGTGAAGTGGATTGGCCAAGTGAGGGCCCATGGTGTTTGAGGTGAGCTACTGGCTTGGATTGAGGATTGGCTGTCTGACAGAAGGCAGAGAGTTGAGATAAAAGGCTGTTTTTCGGAATGGCAACCGGTGACGAGTGGTGTCCCACAGGGTTCACTGTTGGGGCCACAGCTGTTCACCTTATACATTAATGATCTGGATGAAGGGACTGGGGGCATTCTGGTGAAGTTTGCCGATGATACAAAGATAGGTGGACAGGCAGGTAGTACTGAGGAGGTGGAGAAGCTGCAGAAATTTTTAGACAGTTTAGGAGAGTGGTCCAGGAAATGGCTGATGAAATTCAATGTGAGTAAATGTGAGGTTTTGCACTTTGGAAAAAAGAATACAGGCATGGACTATTTTCTAAATGGTGAGAAAATTCGTATACCAGAAGTACAAAGGGATCTGGGAGTGTTCGTCCAGGATTCTCTAAAGGTTAACTTGCGGGTAGAGTCCGTGATTAAGAAAGCAAATGTAATATTGTTGTTTATCTCAAGAGGGTTGAAATATAAAAGCAGTGATGTGCTTCTGAGGCTTTATAAAGCTCTAGTTAGGCCCCAATTAGAATACTGTGTCCAATTTTGGGCCCCACACCTCAGGAGGGACATACTAGCCCTGGAGCATGTCCAGCGGAGATTCACACGGATGATCCCTGGAATGGTAGATTTAACGTACAATGAACGGCTAAGGATCCTGGGATTGTACTCATTAGAGTTTAGAAGGTTGAGGGGAGATCTAATAGAAACTTACAAGATAATGTATGGCTTAGAAGGGGTGGATGCTGGGAAGTTGTTTCCGTTAGGCAGAGAGACTAGGACCCGTGGGCACAGCGTTAAAATTAGAGGGGGTAAATTTAAAACTGAAATGAGATGCCATTTCTTCAGCCAGAGAGTGGTGGGCTTGTGGAATCCATTGCCACGGAGTGCAGTGGAGGCCGGGATGTTGGATGCCTTCAAGGCAGAGATCGACAAATTCTTGATCTCAGAAGGAATCAAGGGCTACAGGGAGCATGCAGGGAAGTGAAGTTGAAATGCCCATCAGCCATCATTTAAATGACGGAGTGGACTTGATGGGCCGAATGACCTTACTTCCACTCCTATGTCTTGTGGTCTTACGCTAAAAAGTCCACAGTGCTCAGGGATGTGTACATTAAGTGGGATGGGTCTGAATGAAATGCTCTGAGGATCAGTGTGGATTTGTTGGGCTGATGGGCCTGTTTCCATATTGTAGGGTTTCTAACAGGTCTGTCTATAAATCTGCTAACAGCAGGGAACAAGCTGTTCTTAAATCAGTCAGTACATGTTTTCAAACTTTTGTACCTTCTGCTCGATGGAAGAGGGCAATCTATCGTGATTTAAGTTACCATAATTATGGTAACCATTTTAAAGTTACCAACACCATGGTATTGAACCAATATCCTTCGGCTCTACGTCTCATCTAGGAGCAACAGGCAAACCCAGAAATCAGAACTGACCTTTTTAGTGGATGCACCTAATTTTTATGTTGATTTTATTGAACATGGTTGTAGCGATTTAAGGGACATAATGTTGAAAAGGTAATGTTGCTGGGCTAGTAGACAGCCCATGTGAATGGCCTGGAGATGTGGATTCAAATCTCACTGTAGTAGTTGGTAAAATGTGAACTCAGTTAAACCTGGAATTAAATTTTAAAAATCCTCATCTAATGATGACTACATAACCATCGTCATTGTCTTGAGAACCCATCGGGTTCACTGATGTCTTCAGGGGAGGAAATCTGTAGTCCTTATCTGTTGTCTACCAATGTGACTCCCGAGCCATAAAGAATGTGTTCAACTCTCAATTGCCCTCTCGCCTATACCAACTCCTTGTCAAGGAATGGTCAATAAATGCTGGTCAGCTGGCGATTTCAAAAAAAAAGGGTGTGGTTGTTTTGCCGAATGCAAGTGACTATTCTGCTCCTGTAATTAAAATGGCTTGAGCTGGTACAAGGAATATGTGTAACCAGAAGTAACATTATTTATGAAGTGTTGTTTCTTCAAAGAAAACACAGAGGTAGAGGATTATTACTATTCATAGTAGTATTATTAGTACTATTCATACTATACCTATAGTGTGGAAGCAGACTACTCAGCCCATTGAATCCACACTGACCCTCTGAACAGCATTTCACCCAGTCCCACCACCTATCCTCTCCCATGTAACCCTACATTTCCCACAGTTAATCCAACTAGCCTACACATCCCTGGACACTACTGACAACCAAGCATTGTCAATTTAAGGTCTCAGTGTAAATTCGTAACTCGGGTTGTGTATGCAATTGTTCATCAGCTCGCTGAGCCAGTTGTTCTGTGGTTTGCAGACATTTAATTATCCTCCTGCAGCCTCATCAGTGCAACCTCTAATTGGTATTGGCGTTCTACTTCCTTTTGGATTTATACGATCCTCTGGAGTAATAGTCTTGTCGCTTCTGGTTCTGTTGATTTAGCAGCGGTCTGTATACAGTGTCTATTTCTATGTGTTTGATCCCGTGTTGAGGACCAGGCTTCCAGAGATTCCCTTTGATGTCTGGTGTTCGCTTCTCTCAGTATGGTCACTGTCCTAGTCGAACTAATGGCCCTCATTGGCTGTGTGTATTGAAACTAGTGAATATTGGTTGTCATTTTACTGCAGCTTGTGTCTGTGCATTCATGTCATCAGTTTCCTCTCTGTCCAATGTAAAGTTTCTTGCACTCGCTGCACGATATTCCAAATATAATGTTGATCTTGTTTAGTGTCGGTATAGGGTCTTTAGTTTTTGATAATATTTGGCCTGGTGTTGCTGTAGGTTTGTGTGCAATCATGGTTGAGGGGTCTGGCAGTCATTTCAGGTATATTTTTGTCAGGTAGCAATGCTAGTGTCTTCTGTTGTACCGTGCCTTCTGACTTATTTATTTTGTAACTGTCTCCAGACAAAAGTTCTTGGGAATCTGTTGTCGGTGAAATCTCTGTGCAGGTGTTCCTGTTCCATTCTCCAGTGTTCTGGGGTGTTGCAGTGTGATGTGGATCATTTAAGTAATGTCTTGATGCAGCTCTGTTTGTGTATGGAAGGGTGCTGTTATTGAAGTTAAGGATTTGGTCTGTGTGTGTGGCCTTCCTGTATACTCAGGTCCAGAATTCACTTTTTGTCAGTCTCTACCATTAGAGAGGTGTTTGCTGTTTTCTTCCTCTCTAGTGAAATTTATGTTTGCGAAGATATTGTGGACAAGTTGGTGGGTTTCTTCTACTTTTGTGCATTTGATTATTACAAATGTACCGTCCATGCATCTTATCCACAGTTTTGGTTGGATTATACGAAGGACTGTGCATTCCAATCTCTGCATCACTGCTTCTGTGATGAGACCTGAGATGGGTGATCCTATCTGTGCACCATTAATCTCATAGAATTATAGAATCCCTCAGGGTGGAAACAGGTCCTTCGGCCCAACAAGTCCACACTGACTCACACAGCATCCTGCCCAGACCCATTCTCCCTAATCTACACATCCTGGAAAAATACGAGCAATTTAGTATGGCCAATCCACCTTACCTGCACATCTTTGGATGTGGGTGGTAACTGGACCACCCAGAGGAAATCGACACAGACACGGGGAGAATGTGCAAACTCCACACAATTGCCCAAGGGCAGAATTGAAGCCGGGTCCTGGGCATTGTGAGGCAGCAGTGCTAACCATTGAGCCATTGTGCTACCCCACGCTACACACAACAGTCCCCTAAGCCTATCTGTTTGCACATCTGTTAGTTGAATGTAAAGTGTGCTGTGAGGCATAAGTCTAACAGTTTCAGTTAGCTCTCCTTACTGTTATTGTTGCCGGTGTTCAGGGCCAGTGCTCCTGTTCCATCTGGTAGTCTGGCTAGTGTCTCTCTGGCTAACGGGATTCTCAATGGACATAGATAGTGCTGTAATATTGAAGGGGATCATGATTTCATCCTTGTCGATTTTTGTGCCCTTGAACTGTGTGAGAAATTATTGGGCCGAAAGAATTGAGTGTGGGGATCTGCTAATCCAGTGTTTGAGTCTCCACTGAAATTCTCTCGCTAGCTTGTGTGTATGTGTGCCTGGTAAGGAGACTGAGTGGTATTCTAGAGTTGTGCCACTTTCCTAGCACTAGGCCCACAGACATGAATGTTACGACACTGCAAGTGCACATCCGAGCACTTTTTAAAGACTGTGAGATTTCCTGCTTCAACTACCTGCCCAGGCAATGCATCCCAGACCCCACCATCCCCTGGGTGAATCAGTCTCAAATTGCCCCTTAAATCTCCTGCCTTTCACTTCAAAATGATGACCCCCAATCTGTTATTGATGCTTTGACTAAGGCTGTCTCCTATCTCCCCTGTCATAGCGTCATAGAGTCCTATAGCCCTTTGGCCCAAACTGCTGACCAAAATGTCCGTCCACACTAACCCCATTTCCCTGAACTTGGCCCAAATCCTTCTAAACCTTTCCTACCCATATATCTGTCCGAATGTTTTCAAATGTTGCTAATGTACTCGCCTTGACCACTTCCTCTGGCAGTTCATTCCATATGCATACCACCCTTTGCGAAAAATAGTTACACACAGGTTCCCATGTATTCTTTCCCATCTTATCTTAAACTGATGCTCTTTAGTCCTCAATCCCCCTGGCCGAGGAAAATGACTGGGTGAATTCACTCTATCTATGCCTCTCATGGTCTTATCCACCTCAGTCTCCTGCGTTCTGAAGAAAAATGTCCTAGTTTGTCCAACCTTTTCCGATATCTCAGAACCTTGAGCCCTGGTAACATACATGGAAATCTCCTCTACATTCTTTCCAGTTTAATAGTACCCTTCCTAGAGCAAGGCGACCAAAATTGAACATAATATTCCAAGTGCAGCCTCACTAACATCCTGTACAAATGCAACATAACTTCCCTACTTCTGCACTCAATGTGCTGACTGATGAAAGCCAGTGTGCCAGAAGGCTTCTTCACTGCCCCGTCTACCTGTGACTCCACTTTTAGAGAACCATGCACCTGAACTCCAAGATCCCTCTGTTCCACTACACTCCTTAAAGACCTACCTTTCACCATGAAACGCCTACCTTGATTTGACTTTCCAAAATGCAATACCTCATACTTATCCATATTAAACCTCATTGGCCATTTCTCTGCCCATTTTCCCAGCTGATCAAGTACATTCTCATTCAAATCACTGATCTAGGTAACAAACAACAATGGGTCCAGCACCGACCACTGAGTCACACCACTAATCGCAGGCTCCAGTCCAAGAGCATCGTTCCACTCTCTGTTTCCTACCATCAAGCCTATTGTGTATCCAATTTGCCAACTCTCCCTGGATTCCATGCAATTTAGCCTTCCAGAGTAGCCTATTATGTGGAACCATATCAAAGGCATTACTGAAATCCATACAGACTGCATCTACTGCCCTGCCGTCATCAACCTTCCTGGTCACTTCAACAAAGAACGCTAACAAATTTGTGAAGCAGAGTCTCCCATGTATAAAGCCATGCTGACTACCCCCAATTAAACCCAACTTTTCCAAATACATATATATCTTATCCATCAGAATCTTCTCAAGTAATGTACCTACCTCAGATGTTAAGCTTACTGTTCTGTAATTCCCAGATTTTTCTTTGCAGCACCTCTTGAATATTGGCACAACATTCAATACCCTTCAGTCTTCAGGGACCATACCTGTGGCTAATGATGATGCCAGGGGCCCCACAATTTCTTCTCTACATCTTGCAGGGTTCTTGGATATACCTGATCAGGACCGGGAGATTTGTCCACTTTCATAAATTCTAATACTTCCCACACTTCGTCTACTGTGATATGGACTGTCCCCAAGATATCTCCACTAACTTCCCCAAGTTTCCAAGTCTTCATGTCTTTCTTCACAATAACACAGAGGAGAAATATTGATTAAGGTCTTCGCCCATCTCCAGGGGTTCAAACATACATGGGCACCTTGGTCTTTGAGGGGTCCTACTTGTTCTCGAGTTATTCTTTTTCTTTTGATATACTTAAAGAATCTTCTCAGCTAAAGCTATCTTGTGCTCCATTTCCAACATCCTGATTTTCTCCTTGAGCAAACTCCTGTATCCCCTATATATCTCCAAGGATTCCCATGATCCCAGTCTCTGCCTGCTCCTGAGCCATGCTGCATTCATTTTTCTGGTCAAAGCCTCAATACCTCTTGTCATCCATGGTTCCCTACTCCTGCCAACCCTGTCCTTCACCCTCACAGGGCCATATAGACATTGAACTCTAGATATCACACTTTTAAAGGCCTCCCAATTGCCAGAGGTCTCTTTGACTGTTAACAAACTATTCCAATCAACTTTTGCAAGCTTCTGTCAAATTCAATTCAAATTTGCCCTGCCCCAATTTAGAACTTGAACCTATGGACCAGTTTTGTCTTTCTCCATAACTATTTTATAATTAATAAAACTATGGCCACTCGTCACAAAGTGCTTCCCCCACTGTCACCTCAGTCACCAGTCCTGCCTGTATCCCAAGAGTAGGTTGAGATTTGCTCCTTTTCAAGGAGGAGCCTCTATATAGTGCTTGAGGAAGCTTTCCTGAACACGTTTAACAAATTTAACACATCCTTAACACTAAGGCAGTCTCAGCTTAGGGTTAGGAAAATTAAATTCCTCACTATGACAACCCTGTTGCTCCTGCAAGTCTCCTCAATCTCACAGCATATTTGTTCCTCTAATTCCCATTGACTACTTGAGGGCCTATAGTACAACTCCAATATTATCTCCATCTCCTTATTATTTCCCAGCTCCACCCACAAAGCCTCAGTGTATGATTCCTCAGTTATTTCATCTCTGACTGCTGCTGCGATATTCCCCTTAATCAAAAATGCAAGTGCCCCTCCCCACTTTCTTCCACCTCTGTCCTGCTAAAATCACCTGTACCCCAGCACATTTAGCTGTCAGTCTTGTTCCTCCCTTTGCCCTTTTTCTCTAATGGTAATAATGTCCCAGGTCCACGTACCTATCCACGCCTTGAGTTCATTGGCCTTACCTGTCAGCCCTTTTGCATTGAAATAGATGCAACTTACTCTAATAGGCATTTTTTACACCCTGTTCTGGTCCAGTCTGACCTGTCTCTTCAAATTGTTATTTCTGATTGTATCTCCTTCCAGCCTTGCACTTGCCTCCCTGCTGCTGAGGATCGCCCCTTCACAACCGCCAATCTAGTTTAAACCCTCCTTTGCAGTACCAGCCAATCTGCCTGCCAGGATACTGGTCCCCCTTCAGTTCAGGTGAAACCCATCCCTCTTGGCCAGGTCACCTCTGCCCCAGAAAAAGATTCCAGAATCCAGGAATCTGAATTCCTGCCCCCTGCACCAATTCTTTAGCCAATGCATTCATCTGCCATATCCTCCTGTTCATACCCTCACTAGCGCATGGCACTGGAAGTAATCCTGAGATTACCACCGTCGAGTCCTGGGCTTTAACTTTTTTCCTCTCTCTCTACAATCACTCGGTAGGACTTCATCCCTATTTTGACTTATGTCATATGTGCCAACATGCACAATGGCTTCTGGCTGCTCACCCTCACCTTTGAGAACATTCTGTAACCACTCTGAGATATCCTGCCCATTCCCCTCCTAACCTTACACACTTCTACATGGTCCCCCTCAACTTCTTCTGCTCCAAAGAAAACAATTTGAGTTTATCCAGCTTCTCTCTATCACTGAAATGCTCCTTCCCAAGCAACATCCTGTGAACTTACCCTGCACCATCTCTAGTGCAATCACATCCTTACGATAGTGCAGAGACCGGAATCGCACAGTGCTCCAGCTGTGGCCTGACCAAAGCCATGTTCAGCTCCAATGTCACCTCCCTGAAGAGATTATACTGCAGATCTACAAAACCCTGGTTAGACCTCACCTGCAGCAGTCTGGGCATCCACTTTAGGAAGGACAGATTGGCCTTGGAGGGAGCTCATTGTAGGTTTACAAGAATGATGTCTGGACTGCAGGGTTAATTTATGAGGAGAGATTATACAATTAAGCCTTTCAATCGAATTTAGAAGATTAAGGGGTTGTCTGATTGAAGCCTTCAGGAAATTAACAGTTAAAGACAGGGTAGATAAAACTATTTCCACCAGTTGGGGATTCTAGAACTAGGGAGGGCATAGGCTGAGAATTAGGCCTGGACCATTCAGGAGAGATCACAGAATTTCTACAGTGTGGAAGCATGTCATGCAGCCCAACAAATCCAAACAGCTCCTCCGAAGAGTATCCCACACAGACCCATTCCTCTACCATTTCCCTGTAACCCAGTATTTCCCATGTTTAATCCACCTAATTTACACATCCCTGGTCACTATGGGAAATTTAGCATGGCCAATCTACCTAACCTCCTCATCTTTGCACTCTTTAAGGAAGGCAGAGCACCCAGAGGAAACCCAGGCAGACATAGGGAGAATGTGCAAACCCCACACAGGCAGTTGCCCAAGGATGAAATCGAGTCTGGGTCCCCAGCACCGTGAGGCAACAGTGCTAACCCACTGAACCACCATGCCGCCCGACTTAGGAAGCATGTGTACACACATGGGGTGCTGGACCTTTGAAATTCTCTTTCACAAACAAATGTTGGATCAGTTCTTAGTACAGAGGTATGTTTTTGTTAAGCAACAGTATTAGGCGGATTGGGGCCAAAGGCAGGCCTATGGAGGTAGGCCACAATATCATTGAATGGCCTACTCATGTTCTTATGTTAACCCAAGCCAAAGGGAGAGGTTGAGAAGGAGAGGCCTGTGTTGGAACCTCAGCCTGATTTGAACTCATGCTGTTGGAATTAAGGGACGTGGGAATTAAAGGCAGCACAGTGGCTCAGTGGTTAGCACTGCTGCCTCACAGCACCAGGGACCCAGGTTTGATTCCACCCTTGGGAAACTTCTGTGTGGAGATTGCACATTCTCCCTGTGTCTGCGTGGGTAGCCTCTGGGTGCTATGGTTTCCTCACACAGTCCAAGGATGTGCAGAAACAAAAGCAGAAATTGCTGGAAAAGCTCAGAGTCTGGCAGCATCAGTGGAAAGAAATCAGAGTTAACATTCTGGATTGGGTGACGCTTACTCAGAACTAATGGTGGCTAGGAAGTTGTCAATTTCCATGCAGAAGATGGGGAGGGGGTAAGGAGTAAATCACACTCGGGGATAGAGCCCAAAGGGAGAGAAGAAAAGTTTGACAGACAAAAAGGTGGATAAAGATCTGGCTAAGAGGGTGAATAACTATTAATAGGGAGTGTCAGTGGTTAACAAATGGGGATGTGCAGGTTAGGTGGGTTAGCTATGGGAAATTCAGGGTTACATGGATAGTGTAGAGGGTGGCGCTGGTTAGAATGCTGTCTGAGGGGTCAATTTGGACCTGGTGGGCCTAATGGCCTTCTCCCATGCTGTAGGGATTCTGTGGAGCAATGTGCTAGGATATGGAGCTGGGCAACGAATCAGGCATCGAAGGCTCGAGGGCCTGAATTGCCTCCTCCTGTTCCTATGTTCCTCCCTCCCTATCTATAAGCTATCCATGCTTTGTTATTTAGCTACTTTTATTTTAAATGTTTCCTGCTTTTATTGAGCGGGTTATGTACAGTTCAAATAAAGTAAAATCAATAATGTCCTGAAAAAGATAGCAATTTCAATTTAGTCTATTCTAGTTGCAGGTTTCTGCCACTTTATTGAGTTTGGGAACTATGCAGCTATCTCCAGTTAAAATAAGCAGATGCTTTCTGCTAGCAGGATTTTCCTTATGAGAATAAAACTCTCACACTGAAAGGAAACAATATCTTGTTGCCCAAAGAACTGTTTCATTGCTGCTGCCATGAGAATCTTCTCAACGACTTTAAATGCAGTTGGAAGTCTCAGATAAGATGGCCAGCGTTCAGGGGAAGTTGTAAATCATACAAAATGCCGCGATGAGCCTTTATTGTGTGAGGGATACAAATTGCAGAGACCAGACGAGAGAAACAAGGCTATGTGAAAATGTGAACTGTTCATTCCTCATAAAAACACCAATCATTTGGTTCGGACCAATAAACTTTTGCAAACTGGTAGCCTTTAACATGGGATGTAAATTAGTGAAAGGTGGCAGGGAAAGATACAAAAATAAAATGAGAAAACAAGGGAAGGAGGAAGCAATCAAACATTTTGCCAAATTGATTCATTTCAAAAGCAAAACAAACTCAAACTTCAGGGCAGCCTAATGGGAAAGAAAACTGTACAAAGTCTTGGAGGCAAATTTTCAATTTTTATACAGCCCTCTGCATTCCGAGCCTGCTTCCCTTCATGTTTGCTCTTTATGAGATTGATTTGACTTG